>NC_135234.1:632162979-632811908 GCF_051348905.1 Ranitomeya variabilis | reverse complement strand
CACCACTACGCCACCAACGGAAAGCTGGGGAAGAAAAGAGCGCTGTGAACACACCCATCTGACCAGACCAGCCTGATTGACAGGCGAAAACAGCGACTTTGGTAATGTATTTCTCAGCATAGGTGGGGAATCAGGGTACACTACATACACTATAGTAACGCACAGCGCAGGCCCTATTTAACAGTATTTATAGCTCAATCTGAAAAAACGGGGTGACAGGTTCCCTTTAATACTGTTGGAGCTAGATTGTGCTGTGGAACCAGGTGCCAATTAGGGGCGTAATATAAGCGTGCACTTTATTTGTACTTTCACTTTCACTTCGGGCCCGCAGCCAGTTGGTCTTATATATACCAATAGTGGTGGTGCTGTGGTATGCCGCCGCCGACCCCTGCCGCCCACGATAGAGGTAAAGGATCCTGTATGAACCTCTCTCTTGGTTCATATATAAGGCGCACTGGATTATAAGGCGCACTTTCTATTTCTGAGAAATTCTCAACATTTTATGTGCGCCTTATAATCCGGAAAATACGGTATATAGCAATGTAGGCATCATATCCCTGTTAAAAAAGAATTAAAATAAAAAATAGTTATATACTCACCCTCCGTCGTCCCCCCGGATCCAGGCGAGGCGTTTACCGATGCTCCTCACGACTCTCCGGTCCCAAGAGTGCATTGCGGTCTCGTGAGATGACGTAGCGGTCTCGTGAGACCGCTACGTCATCATCTCGCGAGATCACAATGCATGGAGCGGTCACCGGAGCGTCACGAGGAGCGGGAAAGGCCTGTTCTGGATCCGGGGGGCCGACAAACGGTGAGTATATAACTATTTTTTTTTTTTATTATTATTTTTAACATTAGATTTTTTTACTATTGATGCTGCATAGGCAGCATCAATAGTAAAAAGTTGGTCACACAGGGTTAATGGTGGCGTTAATGGACTGCATTACACTGCGGCATAACGCGGTCCGTTAACACTGCCATTAGCCCTGTGTGAGCGCTGACTGGAGGGGAGTATGGAGCGGGCACTGACGGCTGGGGAGTAGGGAGGGGCTAATTCTCGGCCGGACTGTGCCCGTCGCTGATTGGTCATGGCCTGGTGGCCGCGACCAATCAGCGACACGGGATTTCCGGGACAGACAGACAGAAAGACAGACAGACATGACCCTTAGACAATTATATAGTAGATTGTAAGCACTGTGTATTTTTATATTTAAGCTTACAATCTTTAATAAGTTTGATCCATGTATGCGCTAAAGAATCTATAGCCTCACAGAATGTGTGGCCTTTTTGATTGTCTGACAGTAACATATTTCGGGGACTCATCACCCCTCGTGTTTGATGAGTGGTGGCAGCGTGTTAAGGAACTGGGGTGTGTGGACTGTGTTGAGGTGCAATTTATACTCACTTTATAGGCTAGAACAAAGGTTGACTGCTAGATTGAGTGAGAGGAGATAAATTAACCCTTGCAGGCACATCCCACGTTGCGGGCTGAGAAGTGTGTACATGACAACTTGGTGTCAAGCGGTGTTTTTTTTATACTTCTACTAGAGCATTAGTACTTACGTTAAGAAATTATTCCCTGTACTAAAGGACTGGTATCCTTGCGAGGAGTTCACCAGTTCTACAAGGTTCAACTCAGTGCTTACTTGTACATACTTGCAGTTTTCGCCTTCCCCGTTTTTCCTTTCTATCTTTTATTTGGTGATAGGCTTTGTACAGATATGGCAGCCATATACTATATGCAAAGAAAGGAGGCTCTGATTAATCTATGTGAGCAGAGAGGGACAGATGTGCCCCCTCTGAGGGTCCAGTCATCACAGAGTACTGCACCTCACCCAGAGGTGTGGGATTCCGCTCTCAGGTAAGGAGGGGCATGGCACAGAACCCTACACCTACCCTGTTTCCCCAAAAATAAGACACTGTCTTATATTAATATTTGCTCCGAAAGTTGCACCATGTCTTATTTTTTTTTATTTTTTTTTTTTGGGGGGGTCTTATTTTCTCAAGAAAAAGAACAGGGCCACAAAACATAAGGGCTCTAAAATGGCTCCCACACACTTTCTGGACACTGTATCGCTACCGTAACAATCACCCACAGCAGTTCCTTTACCGTAGCAGCCCCATCATCATTTTGCAGCCCCAAATATTCCCATCATCCCATTGCAGCCCTCATCATCCCTTTACAGTCCCCAATACAGCACCCCCATCTTTCCATTACAGCCCCCAGCATTCTACAGTACAGTATTGCAGCCTCCCATCATCCCACATCATCCCACTGCAGCCTCCCATCATCCCGGTATCCCACTGCAGCCTCCCATTAACACAGTATCCCACTGCAGCCTCCCATGTGTGTACCGTACACACACACACACGCACACACCCTTACACAAACACACACCCATACACAGACACACACATACACCCTTAGGCCGGTTTCACACGTCAGTGTCTCTGGTACGTGTAGTGACAGTTTTCTCACGTACCGGAGACACTGACCCACGTAGACCAGTTCAAATGAATGGGTCTATGCACATGTCTGCGTGTTTTCACGGACCATGTGTCCGTGTGGAAAACACGGAGACATGTCCGTTTTTCTCTGGCAGCACGGTCTGCAAAGCGTCCCGCACACGTGCACACGGAGAACAGTGTGCACTCTCATCCGTGTGCACGTACCGTCCGCAGGAGAGACAGCGCTACGGTAAGCGCTGTCCCCTGCGTGTGGTGCTGAAGGCAGCATTCATCTCTTCTCCCCTGCAGCGCTCGCAGGAGAGAAGGGATGAAAAATCAAGTTTTTTTGTTGTTGTTAAAAATAAAGTTTGGGGTCACCTCCCACCTCCCACCCCTCCCCACAGTGGCGTATCCAGGGGGGGGCAGCCGGGGCATGTGCCCCGGGCGCAGCCGACAGGGGGGCGCCAGCGGGCCGCCTGATGATGCGGCGGTCCAAGGAGGCTCCTCGGCGGCGGCATTCTGCCGCCCCCACACTGAGATTATAGTCCCGTTCTCTGAGCCGGCTGTCAAATTGACAGCCGGCTCAGAGAAAAAGTGCTGCGCGTGGAATCCCAAGTGTCAGCAGCGTAACTACTGTGGTCACAGGTGGGACTGCACTTGTCCCGAAGCAGAGCCCCTCCACTGCAGAGAGCCGCACACCACAACTATGGCTGCTGCTGCTCTGTGCGCACAGGACCTAGGATGAGGTCACAGGAGGGGAGGAGTCAGAGTCACATGATCGGGACGGGAGGACCTCTGTGTAGTGCAGGACTCTGCTGGTTTTCATGGTGCTGGACGAGGGTAAGGTTTTGTGTGGGGTCAGGAGTAGTGTTGAGCGATACCGTCCGATACTTGAAAGTATCGGTATCGGAAAGTATCGGCCGATACCGGCAAAGTATCGGATCTAATCCGATACCGATACCCGATACCAATACAAGTCAATGGGACTCAAGTATCGGATGGTATCCTGATGGTTCCCAGGGTCTGAAGGAGAGGAAACTCTCCTTCAGGCCCTGGGAACCATATTAATGTGTAAAATAAAGAATTAAAATAAAAAATATTGCTATACTCACCTCTCCGACGCAGCCTGGACCTCACCGAGGGAACCGGCAGCGTTCTTTGCTTAAAATGCGCGCTTTTACTTCCTTCCGTGACGTCACGGCTTGTGATTGGTCGCGTGCCGCCCAATCACAGCAAGCCGTGACGTAATTTTCAGGTCCTCAATGCCTAATTCTAGGCATTCAGGAATTTAAAATTACGTTCCGGCTTGTGATTGGTCGCGTCGCAGTCACATGGGCGACACGACCAATCACAAGCCGTGACGTCACGGGAGGCAGGAGACGCGCGCATTTTTAAAATTACGTCACGGCTTGTGATTGGTTGCGTGCCGCCCATGTGACCGCGACGCGACCAATCACAGCAAGCCATGACGTAATTTCAGGTCCTGATGCCTATTTCTGCATTCAGGACCTGAAATTACGTCACGGCTTGCTGTGATTGGTCGCGTCGCGGCCACATGGGCGGCACGCGACCAATCACAAGCCGTGACGTCACGGAAGTAAAAGCGCGCATTTTAAGCAAAGAACGCTGCCGGTTCCCTCGGTGAGGTCCAGGCTGCGTCGGAGAGGTGAGTATAGCAATATTTTTTATTTTAATTCTTAATTTTACACATTAATGTTGTTTCGATACCGATACCCGATACCACAAAAGTATCGGATCTCGGTATCGGAATTCCGATACCCCGCAAGTATCGGCCGATACCCGATACTTGCGGTATCGGAATGCTCAACACTAGTCAGGAGTGGTTTGTGTGGATGTAGCAGAGCCCTGTGTGTATGAGGTGTACAGAGCGGAGCCGTGTGTGCAAGGTGTATGGAGCGGAGCCGTGTGTGTACAAGGTGTACAGAGCGGAGCCGTGTGTGTAAGGTGTATGGAGCGGAGCTGGGTGTGTACGAGGTGTACAGAGCGGAGCCGTGTGTGCAAGGTGTATGGAGCGGAGCTGGGTGTGTACGAGGTGTACAGAGCGGAGCCGTGTGTGCAAGGTGTATGGAGCGGAGCTGGGCGTGTACGAGGTGTGCGGAGCGGAAGCCGTGTGTGCAAGGTGTATGGAGTGGAGCTGGGTGTGTACGAGGTGTGCGGAGCGGAAGCCATGTGTGCAAGGTGTATGGAGCGGAGCTGGGTGTGTACGAGGGGTACGGAGCGGAGCCGTGTGTGCAAGGTGTACGGAACTCAGCCGCGTGTGTAGGAGTAACTAGGTGTGGCCATTATACTGTACGCAATATGTGTGTGTGTTTGTGCATGCGTAGCGCTGCGGGTGAATGTGCAGAGAGGTAAATGGTTTTGTGTGTGTGTGTACGGGGAGGAGAGGCGAGGGCAATGATGGGGCTGACGGGGAGAGTGCAATAATTGGGATGGAGGGAGAGGAGGAAATGATGGATGTGGTGGAATGGGCAATGATAGAGGTGGAATAGGCAATGATGGGGGGAGGAAATGATGGAGGTGGTGGAATGGGCAATGATGGAGGTGGAAATTGGAATGGTCGATGGTGGTGGGGGGAGAATGCAATGATGGTGGGGAGGAAAATCATGGAGGTGGTGGAAAGGGCAATAATGAGGGGGGGAAGAAATTATGGACGTGGTAGAATGGACAAGGATGGTGGTGGTGGAAAGCACACTGATGATATTGGAGGGGGAGAAAATGATGGAGGTGGTGGAATGGGCAAGTATGGTGATGGCGGCGGAAAGGACAATGATCGTGGTGGAAAGGGCAATGATGGGGATGGTGGGGGAAGAGAAAATGATGGATATGGTGGAAAAGACAAAGGAGGAAATGATTGAGGTGGTGGAATGGGAAATTATGGGGTGGTGGGGGAGAAAGCAATGATAGTGGTGGTGGAGAAGGCAAAGATGGAGGTGGTGAAGAGAGCAATGATGGGGTGGGGTAGAGGAAAATAATAGGCATATATGAGGAAACAGTACAGGAGAATGGGGGGCATGTATGGGCAATGGGGGGCATGTATGAGGAAACAGTATGGGGGGATGGGTGCAGACAGTATGGGGAGCGAATGGGGGAATGTATGCGGGCACAGTATGAGTAGCGATGTGAAAAATGCATGTTTACAGAGTACGGGGAGTGAGGGTGATGGGATGTGTGCAGACACAATGGGGAGTCAGGTGAGCAGGCAGTATAGAAAGTGAGGGGGTAAATATATGAGGAGACAGTATGGTGAACAGGAGGGATGTGAGAGGAGACAGTATGAGGAGGGAGGGGAATAGTGTGAGGAGACAGTATGGGGGGAGAAAAGTGATTGGGCATAGAATAGAAACTGAGTAGTGGGGGCGTAGCATGGAGGGACAGTGTAAGGGCACAGCCAGGAGGGGACAGTATACCAAGGAGGGGGAGTGTGATGAGAGAGTACAGTATAAATACTGGGCCCTATAGGGGGGACACAGTGTGAGAGGACAGTGTGAAGAGGGGTCCGATATGGAAAGGAGAGGTCAGTGTGAAGCATGTACCATAAGAGGGACAGTGTGGGGGTCATATTTTATGCAGACAATATAGTGAGGGGCAATTTTTTATTCAGGAGCATTATAATGACACTTGTATCTTTAAGGGCATCATGTGGAGATTTTCTGCAAAAGAACGGAGAAGATGGAAGTCTGCAGAGACGGCTCTAGATGAGAAAACTCATCATGGGATCGGGACAAGATGAAGAAAAGAAGGAGATCGGCTCCAGAGACGACGTCATCTATAAGGTACCTGGATGTAAATGTTATTTGTGATACTGACTAATTCTCATGTTTTTATTTATGTTAGGAGCATTAAAGGGGATGTCCAGGTTTGTAATGAGTCTGCAGTCATTCTATGTGACTGCAGACTTCTGAGTTCTCACAGTGCGCCCTGCACGCTGTCAGGATTCTCTCGTGCCGGCAATTTACATACATGCGGTCACGTGCTGACTAGACATGCGTGGCCTCACTCTATGAAATGAACTGAGTGAAGCAGGGCACGTCTGGTCGGAATGTGGTCAGAAGTGTACAAATCACATGCTTGCGCTGACATGACTGTCCACCGGCAAGGGAGAATCCCAAAAGTGTGCAGTGCATGCGTTGTGAGAATTCAGAAGCTGCGATGTCAGGATTCAGCTCTGCAGGTTCCAGTAGTCGTCACATGGACACTTCACTCATATGTGATTTTCATACTTATGGTCCTGTGACAACGAGCTTCTCTTCCTGCTTCTCTCAGTTTTTCACTGAATATTGAGAGCATTAAGGAGAGCGGCTCGTGGGTACATGACTAAGTGTGCAAATCGCATATGTCCTAGGGGGGGGGGCGCCAAAATGAATTCTTGCCCCGGGTGCCAGAAACCCTAGATACGCCTCTGCCTCCCCACCCCCCGCGCATCTGCCCGCTTGCAGAGAAATACTCACCCAGCTCCCACGATGCCTCCTCTCAGTGCCGGCAGCTTGTCCAGTGTGAGCGGTCACGTGGTACCGCTCATTACAGTGATGAATATGCGCCTTATATTAGCACATTGGCACAGTGCCTCCCCCTAGCATGCCTTACTTTCGGAGGGCGCTCTATTTTTGGGGAAACACGGTACATCCAACACAGACAATTCAGTCGGGGCCAGACTGGATAGAAAAGGGTGTTGGAGGAGTGAGTGGGATTAGTAGAATAGGGGAGGAGCTTGTTAGAGACATCCGCTTAGACGGAGATTGAGAGAGAAGTGGAGCTGAGGAGACGTGGGGGTCTGCAGGTCCTGGCAGACAGAAAGACTGAAACAGACAGAAAGGAGTTCCCAGAAAGAGAGGGAACTGAAGGAAAGAGAAACAACAGAAAAACCAAAGGGGTCCTAGAGGCACGGGTAGTGAGAAGTCCACCCGTGAGGCTCGTTTCCATGCTGACCATCGTCAGGTGGAGGGACCAAGTCGCAGTGAGGGACCGGCCCCCAAACTAGTGGAGAAACTAAAGAACTCAGCTAGCTAACCAAAGGCTGTGGCATTTGCAAGAAGCACAGTCACATTTGCACACATTCACTGAAAAGGCAGCCGTATAGGATTCAGGGAGGACTTAGCACTCACCACCCAGTGGAATCCGTGGCTGCTGGCTTGGGACACTGTGTTGCAGGCGCAGGGCAGGAGGGCGAGAGCCAGCACAGAAAGACGACCAGAGAAAGGAACATAAGAAAGAGGATTCTGGAAACTGCACCCAAAATGTTTGAGAGCTGGCTGGATCACATCCTCCAAGGACACAGCACCCCGGCTGTGGCAACTAAGAACTGTGAGTAAAGCTTTGGAAACTGCACCTTGCTGTGTCCTCACATTTATTTACTGCGCCATCCACCCTGCACCACAGCTACTACAACTGTCACAAGCACCATCTGCACCTTTAACACTACAGCTGCCCTGGGGTTTAGCTCTACCTGTGGAGAGCTGTACCAACTCTGCTGCATCACCATCAGCCCCAGCGGACTTCTTTCAGCAGTGTTGGCTAACACCTTTATTGCAGAGTACCACAGGTGGCGTCACGAACAAACTTTATAAACGTTATTCCCATTTACTTCAACCCATTTTATTGGACGCCCAGGACCACAGACTGGGTCACTGCCGTCGTGACCACCACTTTAAGAACAGAACTGGCCCGGTACGGAGTACCCCATGGTCCTAACGGGTGCTCTATTGTGGCGTCACGAACAGTATGGACCAACCCACCAAACTGGGTCCTGTGCACCAGAGACTTTGTTGAATTGCGCCAAAACCCTGGGGGTTTCTACACTGGTTCTATGAGAGAGTACAGAGGTAATTATGATCTTTTGATTATGCCATAGATGGGGTCATACTTGGCAATTTTTGCAAACACTATATATGTTAAGATCTGGATGCTATGCAACATATGGGGTTGTAGCTATATTTATGAGTAGTCAATACAATTGTATATCATGAAATAAGCCTTACAGGCTATTTTGGTAGTTAGTTACACATGCACATTGGCACTTTAATATAGTAGATCTATTCCCCTGGCAATTCATTTTTTCGACATAAATATACATGATTGGGTTCCGGTAATAGGTTATGCAATGAGGTTACATAGTTATTAAGGTTGAAGAAAGACTTTAAGTCCATCTAGTTCAACCCATAGCCTAACATGCCCTAACATGTTGATCCAGGGGAAGGCAAAAAAAACCCATGTGGCAAACAGTAAGCTCCACCATGGGGAAAAAAATTCCTTCCCGACCCCACATACGGCAATCAGACTAGTTCCCTGGATCAACGCCTTATCAAGGAATCTAATATATATACCCTGTAACATTATACGTTTCCAGAAATCTATCCAGTCCCCTCTTAAATTTAAGTAATGAATCACTCATTACAACATCATACGGCAGAGAGTTCCATAGTCTCACTGCTCTTACAGTAAAAAATCCGCGTCTGTTATTATGCTTAAACCTTTTTTCCTCCAGACGTAGAGGATGCCCCCTTGTCCCTGTCACCGGTCTATGATTAAAAAGATCATCAGAAAGGTCTTTGTACTGTCCCCTCATATATTTATACATTAACATAAGATCACCCCTTAGCCTTCGTTTTTCCAAACTAAATAGCCCCAAGTGTATTAACCTATCTTGGTATTGCAGACCCCCCAGTCCTCTAATAACCTTGGTCGCTCTTCTCTGCACCCGCTCTAGTTCAGCTATGTCTTTCTTATACACCGGAGACCAGAACTGTGCACAGTATTCTAAGTGTGGTCGAACTAGTGACTTGTATAGAGGTAAAATTATGTTCTCCTCATGAGCATCTATGCCTCTTTTTATGCATCCCATTATTTTATTTGCCTTAGTAGCAGCTGCCTGACACTGGCCACTGAATATGAGTTTGTCATCCACCCATACACCCAGGTCTTTTTCATTGACGGTTTTGCCCAGAATTTTAGAATTAAGCACATAGTTATACATCTTATTACTTCTACCCAAGTGCATGACCTTACATTTATCCCCATGAAAGCTCATTTGCCATTTATCAGCCCAAGCTTTTAGTTTACACAAATCATCCTGTAATATAAAATTGTCCTCCTCTGTATTGATTACCCTGCAGAGTTTAGTGTCATCTGCAAATATTGAAATTCTACTCTGAATGCCCCCTACAAGGTCATTAATAAATATGTTAAAAAGAAGAGGGCCCAATACTGACCCCTGTGGTACCCCACTACTAACCGCGACCCAGTCCGAGTGTACGCCATTAATAACCACCCTTTGTTTCCTATCCCTGAGCCAGCTCTCAACCCACTTGCACATATTTTCCCCTATCCCCATTATTCTCATTTTATGTATCAACCTTTTGTGTGGCACCATATCAAAAGCTTTTGAAAAGTCCATATACACTACATCTACTGGGTTCCCTTGGTCCAGTCCGGAACTTACCTCTTCATAGAAGCTGATCAAATTAGTCTGACATGATCGGTCCCTAGTAAACCCGTGCTGATACTGGGTCATGAGGTTATTCCTCTTCAGATACTCCAGTACTCCAGGTATTTCATGTATTTTAAGCCTGCTGTGACTCAATATCTGTACCGCACATAGAGTCAGTTATTGGATTGGAGGCATTTTTTGACATTATGCAAATGTATTTGGAAGTGAAAAAATATTTACTTTATTTATTAATAAATTTCTATGTTTGAACCGAACATTCTGTGGCTTGGTTAATAACTTGTGAGGCCTTTTTTTGGTTGCATCATTGTGTGGAATGTGTTCTTGGTAATTGGACTAATATGTATAAATGGATAGGAAAGGGTGTTGGAAGAGTGGGTAGGATAGGTAGAGTAGGGGAGGAGCTTGTTAGAAACATCAGCTTAGGCGGAGATTGAGAGAGAAGTAGAGCTGAGCAGATGTGGGGGTCTGCAGCTCCTGGCAGACAGAAAGACTGAAACAGACAGAAAGGAGTTCCCAGAAAGTAAGGGAACTGAAGGAAAGAGAAATGACAGAAAGGAATGAAGGAAGGGGTCCTAGAGGCACGGGTAATGGGAAGTCCACCCGTGAGGTTCGTTTCCACGCTGACCATCGTCAGGTGGAGGGACCAAGTCGCAGTGAGGGACCGGCCCTCAAAATAGTGGAGAAACTAAAAACTCAGCTAGCTAACCAAAGGCTGTGGCATTTGCAAGAATCAGTCACATCTGCACACATTCGCTGAAAAGGCAGCCGTATAGGAATCAGGAAGGACTTAGCACTCACCGCCCTGTGGAATCCGTGGCTGCTGGCTTGGGACACTGTGTGGCAGGCGGAGGGCAGGAGGGCTAGAGCCAGCGCAGAAAGACGGCCAGAAAAAAGGAAAATAAGAAAGAGGGCTCTGGAAAGTGCACCCAAATTGCATGAGAGCTGGCTGCATCACTTACTCGGAGGACAGAGTGCCCCAGCTGGGGCAACTAAGAACTGTGAGTAAAGCTTTGGAAACTGCACCTTGCTGTGTCCTCACATTTATTTACCACGCCATCCACCCTGCACCACAGCTACTACAACTGCCACAAGCACCATCTTCACCTTTAACACTACAGCTGCCCTGGGGTTTAGCTCTACCTGTGGAGAGCTGTACCAACTCTGCTGCATCACCATCAGCCCCAGCGGACTACTTTAAGCAGCGTTGGCTAACACCTTTATTGCTGAGTACCACAGGTGGCGTCACAAACAAACTTTATAAACTTTATTCCCATTTACTTCAACCCCTTTTATTGGACCGCCAGGACCACAGACCGGGTCACTGCCGTTGTGACCACCCCTTTAAGAACAGAACCCGACCAATACCGAGTACCCCACAGTCCTAGCAGGCGCTCCAGAGACAGCAGACAAATCCAAAGATCTGCTGATTGGTGCCTAGCTGGAGAAAGACTCATAGTGGAGTACTATGGCATTTGGACAAATAGAAAGCCCAACTCAGAGGAGCCAAGCAATGGACTTTGTCCCGGTGAATAACTGGGGGTACTAACAATGCCAGTTATGAGGCGAACATGGACTTTTCTTCGCAAATGGCCTTACAACAACTGGCAAAAAGTGATGCCAGGATGTGCCTGCAGCTTACTTTACAGTAACCAGAGGTTGCTGAGGCAGAACGTCAGGCTGAGAGAGATTTCCAGCTACAGAGGGCCCAAATACTAAGGGATAACAGTTCTCATTCTCAGGACAAGCGCACCCCACGACACATGCTGAGAAGTGTGTACATGACAATCTTGAAAATTTAAAATGTTACAGCTCTCAAAAAGTGGTGACACAAGCAAAAATATTTTTTTACAAATTTCTGAATTTTTTTTCACTGTGTTGGGAAGAGACTTGCCTCTGTTCTGGTCCCTATGGGAGACCAGGGTTAACCCTCCCAAGGTAAATTTCATTCCGGGCACGAAACCCAAAGATCCTGAGTCAGGGATACCTGCCGTAGGGGTCGTCAACCTAGGGACAGAATGTAACCCCGATAGGTTTCCCCTACAGGTACTGGCAGGAGAAGTCGGGGAGACCCCATCGATCCCCGAGCTGGAAGTGTCCCCTGGTACCTTTAGGACAGTTCAGTTCCAGGATCCCAATCTGACACAGGCACAAGAAAGGGTGATGGTAATATATGGAGTGGCTCAGCAACTGGGTGCCGAGGCAGTTTTCCCCCGTATGGCTATCCACTGGGATTTGTTATAAAATCCAGGATGAAGTGGTAGAACAACTGGTGGTGCCCCAATCTTACTGTTGGGCGGTGCTCGAAATGGCTCACGCCCACATGCTGGGAGGGAACTTGGGAGCCAAAAAGACGCAGGCGCGCATACTGCAGCATTTTTTTTGGCCTGGGATTTATGCTGAAGTCCAGAGGTATTGTGAATCCTGTCCCAAGTGCCAACTTGCGAAACCGACTGCATATTTCCGGAGTCCATTGGATAACAATGGATCTGGTGGGGCCTATAGTGAAATCCGCCAGTGGCCATCAACATCTTTTGGTCATAGTGGACTATGCCACGTGGTACCCAGAAGCGATACCTCTCCGCCACACCGCAAAACTAATAGCCCACGAGCTGTTTGCCATGCTTTGTCGCCTTGGGCTACCAAAGGAGATCCTCACAGACCAGGGGACTCCTTTTATGTCCAATTTGACCAAGGAGCTATGTAAGCTGCTACAGATCAAACAGCTACAAAAGTTGGTGTACCACCCACAAACTGACGGGTTAGTAGAGAGGTTTAATAAGACCCTTAAGTCCATGCTTAAAAAGGTAGTCTCCAAGGATGGGAGAAACTGGGACATGTTATTGCCCTATCTAATGTTCGCTATCCGCGAGGTATCACAGGCGTCTACGGGTTACTCACAGTTTGAGCTATTGTATGGCAGGCATCCGAGTGGGTTGCTCGACTTGGCTAAGAAGATATGGGAACAGGAGCAAACTCTGCAACGGAGTTATGATCGAGCATGTGGCAAGCGTGCCGGACCAGATTGGAGCAGTCAGGCCCATAGTAAAGGAGCATCTGATGGATGTCCAGGCCGCGCACAGCCGCACCTATAGTAAAAGAGCCACGGTCAGGATCTTTAAAGAAGGGGACCAGGTGTTGGTACTAGTGCCCACCACGGAGAGTAAACTCAAGGCCAAGTGGCAAGGGCCATATGAGATACAAGGGAAGGTGGGAGAAGTGAACTACCAAGTTTACCAGCCCGGAAAGAGGAAAGCTGATCAACTGTACAATGTAAACCTGCTAAAAGCCTAGAAGGACCGGGAATGTTTGGTCATGGAGGCGACTCCGGTCATACCAATAGGGTACCCTTTGTCACCGGCCAAGGACGCGGCCGGGGGTCAGGTTAAAATACATGACACTCTCACCAAATAGCAGCAACGGGAGGCTCGGGTTCTAGTGCAACAGAATACGGACGTATTCTCAGAGCTGCCGGGGTGGATCTCGTTGATTCAGCATCACATTGTCACTGAGCCTCGGGTAAGGGTACGGATGAAACCGTACCGAGTGCCAGAAGCCTGGAGGCAAGCCATCGAGGCTGAAGTAAAGCAAATGCTTCAGTCGGGAGTCATCGAGGAATCCTGGAGTGAGTGGGCTAGCCCCATTGTGCTAATTCCAAAGCCAGACAGGCCACTACGCTTTTGTAATGACTTCAGAAAATTAAATGAGTTGCCAAATTTGACCTCTATCCAATGCCCAGGGTGGACGAGCTAATTGAAAGACTGGGGGAGGCCCAGTACTTCACCACGCTCGATTTCACCAAAGGTTACTGGCAGGTCCCACTGACAGAATTGATGAAAGAAAAAAACGCTTTTATAATGCCAGAGGGTCTCTATCACTATGTCTTCTTGCCTTTTGGATTACATGGGAACCTTAAAAAATGTGTGGTGGGACTCACGGAAGCCTGATACTTAGGACCGCGGGGTTATCAAACCCCAAATAAACAAGATCAAGGCCATCCAAAACTGGCCCAAGCTGTTAAGTACCAAACAGGTGAGGGCTTTCCTCGGCATCATTGTGTACTATCGCCGGTTTATACGCAATTTTGCTGGGAGATCGGCACTCCTAACTGATCTGTTAAAAGGTAAGAAGTCGGTTATGGCCCGGTAGAATACTCAAGCGGAGGAAGCATTACAGTCCCTGAAGTCATCGTTGTGTGGACAGCCGATCTCATCAGCCTCAACTTCAAGGAAACCTTTATCGTGCAGACAGATGCCTCAGAGGTAGGTCTAGGATCAGTACTGTCACAAGAGATGAACGGGGATGTACACCCAATCACCTACTTGAGCACTGACTCCAGCGG
The DNA here is from genome assembly GCF_051348905.1 of Ranitomeya variabilis. Classification (NCBI taxonomy): domain Eukaryota; kingdom Metazoa; phylum Chordata; class Amphibia; order Anura; family Dendrobatidae; genus Ranitomeya; species Ranitomeya variabilis. The sequence continues at coordinate 632,797,656 of NC_135234.1, read as the reverse complement.
ATAAAAATTATAGCATAGTGGAGAAGGAGTGCTTGGCGGTTAAGTGGGCCTTGGAGTACCTACGCTACTATTTGCTCAGGCGTCAGTTTCGTTTGATAATGGACCATTCACCTCATCTGGTTGAGCAATGCAGAAAAGAGGAATGCTCGAGTCACCAGATGGTTCCTGAGCATCCAGAGGATACCGTGTGCTGTTTACTTTGTAAGTTTTGGACATTAAAACATGTTTGTTTTGAAATTTCCTGGGTCACTGTTTGTTTGTCACACTGCACCAACCCCGCTACCCTACATAGACTTAAAAATGACCTGCCGGCTGCTCGAGTGTTTCATGGAGCGTTGTGGAGGTGACTTTTCAATACAAGGGTATGAGAGCTTTATTCTAGCTCTCATAGACTTACATTAAGAGCTTGTGACTAGAGTTGAGTGAATATGTTTAGATTCGGTCGCCGAATCTGAATTTGCCATATTCGTGCAATATTGGTATCCTATTGGTGCTGAATTTATGTTTGACGATCGATTTCGAACATATTCAGTAATTTCTACTCACTGACTTCAATGACGTTCGGCTGTGTTTGATCATAATCGGAACCGAAATTTGAAAAATTCACTCAATTTAACTTGTGACGTAACTTCTGACTTCTGGTCAGACAGAAGCTGCGATCACAAGTTGGTGCCGCAGGGGGCTTACATTTAAAGAGCCACTCCAGTGCTGAAAAAACCCCCCGAAAAAGCTGGAGTGGTTCTAAAAGTACCTTACAAACATGTAGGAAAGTAGGCTGGTTTCAACTGGACTAACCGCTATGAGGTCTAAAGATTGCCATTTTGATATTCCCTGGTCAGTTGTAAGTCAGTATATATTTAAAAAGAGCAGCCTGCTGTCAGACATCTTAATTTTTTTTTAACTTATAGCTGTATCCCATACAGCAAAGCTTTACGCTTACACGTACATTGCGAGGTTTATGATCAGTTTTTGCTGCACTTTATGTTTCACCCATCCTTTAAAAAAATCCAATATTTGATGAATATTTCATTATTTTCTGTAGTCTGTACTAGGGGGGACTACTTATAGGGGGAGTACTTATAGAAAAAAGAAGGGTTCTGTGGGTAAAGTTTACTGAGACTCGAGAAAGGGTTAGAACATAATGTGTGGCATAGGAGATGGTCCAATGTGTGCCGCGTGGTAAGTGTGAAGCAGTGAGGACTTTGCTGCAGAAAAGGAAGGAGACACAGACATTCGATATTTGTGGTTTTCACGGACAGCACTTGTATCTGTGATAGTCTATGTGGCCATTCACATGACCATGATTTTTCGCAGAAAATTGCAGAGACATGTCCAATTTTGATCCAAGGGTCAGATCAAAATCGTCAAAACAAGTCTATGGGTCCGTGAAAAAAGAAAAAAAAAAAAAAAATCGTACTTCACTCGAATGACATCCAAGTAGGGTCCAATTTTCACAGACTGTCAGAAAGGCAGAGAAACCTTTTTTTCCCTCAAAACTGTCGATACTTAGACTACACTCTGACCAAAGCCTGATCAAATTACAGTATTGGTCCCTTTTTCTTGTATGTGGAAAATACTGACACCTGAATGAGGGCTAAGAAGGAACTGCAAGTTGATGAGGAACCTTGACGTTGGGTTGCAGGCTTATCCATTTTGGCCAAAATTGTAACTAATACCTCATCTAATGTATTAGGCTACGTTCACATTTGCGGTGTGCGCCGCAGCGTCGGGCGCCGCAGCGTCGCCGCATGCGTCATGCGCCCCTATATTTAACATGGGGGCGCATGGACATGCGTCGCACTTGCGTTTTGTGCCGCATGCGTCCCTGCGGCGCCCGCGTCCGGGCGCAGAGGACGCAGCAAGTTGCATTTTTGCTGCGTCCAAAATCAATGAAAAAAAGGACGCATGCGGCGCAAAACGCAGCGTTGTGCATGCGTTTTGCTGCGTTTTTGTTTGCGTTGTGCGTTGCGGCGCCGACACTGCGGCGCACAACGCAAATGTGAACGTAGCCTTATATACATTATTTAATGTTTCATCTTTTTTGCACTTTTTATCATTTTGCAGGGTGCGGCAGGGCCCCTTTATGCTGTTTCTTGTGTGTTGCATGTATATATATAGTGCTGGACGGCCCGCCTGCTAATACTATGGGCATGATCAATAGGTTGTCCAGACACTGTGCATCATATTTATCTGTGTGAATAGTGTCTTATGCAAGCCACACCTGTGTGCATTTTTGCTACTAGGCAGCCAACCCCTCTAATGTTTGGGCGAGTGGGTGGTTGCTCTCATCAGTAGCTTGCACCTGTGCCGCTTTAGCATTTATTATCGGGGGCCTGCTGCACCCTGCGAGTGCATTTGTCATCTGACAAGGCTCTGGTGAATCTGCTCTTCATGTTGTGTTTTTTTTTTTTACTACTACTGGTGTCAGTAACCAAAGGCGAGCAGAGATGGTGCTGAACCAATTTATTTAAGACCCTAGTTCAAATAAGGACCCTGACAAAACCACATGCCTCCCAACCGTCCCGGATACAGTGGGACAATCCTGATTTTGAGATTCTGTCCCGCTGTCCTGGCCAGGACCTTACTTTTCCCAGCAGGGGGGTGCAGTTGGGCCGCCTAATGTGGCGGTCCACAGTTTCTCACTCAGCGGCTGGGAGAGACGTGAGTACAATTGAAGTTCTGACCACCGGGTCAGAGCGACACCAGCAGCGTGGTGAGATCATGTGATAACGCTGCTGACGTCGCCATATAAGCAGGATGGGTGGTAAGTGCTCCAGTGGAGCTGAAGACACAGAAGATTAAGTGCATGGGGGAGATTTGGAGTGGGTATGGTGGATTTAATGTGTGGGGGGAGATTTGAGGGCACAAAATGAGGAACAAAGGGTGAGATGGAGGCATATATGAGGAAACAGTACAGTGGAATAGGGGCATGTACAAGAAAACAGTATGGGGGAATGGGGAGCATGTAAGAGGAAACAGTACAGGGGAATGGGGGGCATGTAGGAGGAAACAGTACGGGGGAATGGGGGCATGTAGGAGGAAACAGTATGGGGGAATGGGGGGGCATGTAGGCGGAAACAGTACACGAGAATGGGGGGCATGTACGAGGAAACGGTACGGGGGAATGGGGGGCATGTATGAGGAAACAGTACAGAGGAATGGGGGCATGTATGAGGAAACAGTACAGGGGAACGGGGGCATGTATGAGGAAACAGTAAGGGGGAATATTGGGCATGAATGAGGAAACAGTATGGGGGAATGGGGGGCATGTATGAGGAAACAGTACTTTTGAAGAGAGAAATAAGTATTTGATCCCTCTAGCAAACAAGACTTAACACTTGGTGACAAAACCATTGTTGGCAAGCACAGCAGTCAGCCATTTTTTGTAGTTGATGATGAGTTTTGCCCACATGTCAGAAGGAATTTTGGTCCACTCATCTTTGCAGATCATCTCTAAATCATAAAGATTTTGAGGCTGTCGCTTGGCAACTCGGAGCTTCAATTCTCTCCATAAGTTTTCTATGGGATTAAAGCCTGGAGACTGGCTAGGCCACTCCATGACCATAAGGTGCTTCTTTTTGAGCCACTCCTTTGTTGCCTTGGCTGTATGTTTTGGGTCACTGTCATGCTGGAAGACCCAGTGTGATCAGCAGTGCTAAAGGTGTGTGGTTGGGGTGTGGATATGGGTGTGACTAGTTGTGAAATAGGTGTGGTCAGGGGCGTGGCCTAAAATTTACCGCAGACTTTGTCCCTCTTTCCCATCTTCAAAAGTTGGGAGGTATGGTTAAAGGGAACCTGTCACCCCCAAAATCAAAGATAAGCTAAGCCCACCAGCATCAGGGGCTTATCTACGGCATTCTGGAATGCTGCAGATAAGCCCCCAATGTATCCAGAAAGATGAGAAAAATAGGTTAGATTATACTCACCCAGGGGCGGTACCGCTGCGGTCTGGTCCGATGGGCATCGCGGTCCTGTCCGGGGCCTCCCATCTTCTTACGATGACGTCCTCTTCTTGTCTTCACGCTGCGGCTCTGGCGCAGGCGTACTTTGTCTTCCCTGTTGAGGGCAGACCAAAGTACTGCAGTGTGCAGGCGCCGGGAAAGGTCAGAGCGACCAGCACCTGCGCACTGCAGTTCTGTCACACTCTCACACTCTCACTCTCACACACTCTCACTCTCACACTGTCACACTCACACACTCACAGTCTCACACACTCACTCTCACACACTCTCACACACTCTCACTCTCACACACTCACACACACGCAGCCTCTTGCACGGTACCACCAGCTGAACACCATCGCGAACACGCCGCTGCCAGGATCAGCCGAATGATTCACTGACTGCCATCATCCTTGTACAGGAGGAGAATATAAGCAGTTTTAATGTGACCACCGCTATCTGTCTGCACAAAGATGGCGGCGGTCTGATTTACTGCGCCTGTGCGAATTACATGCAGGTGCAGTGAATAATTTGGCTGATCCCGGCATCAGATGCACAACGTGTCTACAGGCAGAGGAAGCTGGTTACATTAAAGGGGTTTTCTAAGGAACGAAAGTTCATTTAAAAAATTTACTGTGTCTGACCGTGTACGGAGCATACCACATCACCTGGACAGGGGAGGAAGCAAAAGATAATACTGACATTACAGCAGGGGATCACAGTGGATTCATTTTGTGAGGTAAAATATTTCACTGACTGTTTTTAAAAAATATTTTACCTCACAAAATGTATCCCCTGCGATCTCCTGCTGTAATGTCAGTATTGTCTTTTGCTTTCTCCCCTGCCCAGGAGATGTGCTATGCTCCATACACAGTCATACACATACACAATTTTTAAAATGAACTTTTGTTCGTGGGAAAACCCCTTTAAAAAGCAAATATCAACGCCAACATGGCTCCTCATAAAAGTACAGCAATGACAATGAAAGGAAAGCAGCAAAGGCACAACGTTGAAGACAACAAAAGGCAAATGAGACTCTTGAAGAGCAACAGCATCGCTGGGACAAAAACAATGCATATAAGCGTAGCACATGAGTCCCTTGATGCAAAAGTCATTAGATTATCAAAGGATGCCATTAGGCAACAACAGCGCCGCATGCCTGCCACCATCGTGACATTACCGCCCTCCCGATGCGATAGCATCGGGCCTCTATCTAGTATAATAATATTTTTCAATCCAACTGAATTTTTTTTTAAGTCAATACAAAACTGACAAATCACAAATATGGCAAGGCAGCTGCAACCTAGTTTCCACCACTGTTTTAATAGAATCTGTTAAGAAGGCATAAATCCTCTGACTGCTGTCATATTTGTTGACCATGTGTACACTTCCTCTGTATGGTCACAGATATGAAGGTTAGCAAACAAAGGCATAGGAATTGGCAATAATATGACAGGTACAGTATTAATTTAACATTAGCTTTTACAAAGAGGAATTCTCTGTGTCATTTAAAGATAGTGTTCAAATTATATATATATACTGTATGTATATATATATATACACACACACACACACACACACACACACACACACACACACACACAGAAATATGTCAGTGAGATATATAATCAGTGCTTTGCTTGGGTAGCTTAATGTCCATGTATTTTGGAAATAAATAAATATATTTCTGAAAACAATGGTGTGGGGACCCTCTACATTTTCTTAACCAGCTGAGGCAAAGCCAACAGCTGGGGAATTATGTTAATAGCATGGGAAGGGGGTAATACACACTGAGCTTCCCAGGTTATTAATATCAGCTCAAAACTGTATACTTAGCCTTTACTGGTTATTAAAATGGGGGACCCTCTAAAAAATGACGTGGGTTCTCCCCTATAATTAATATCCAACAAAGGCTGGGCAGACAGCCGAGGCTGATATTAATAGGCTAGGATGAGAGAATGTATATTGGACCCTGCCATACTAAAAACAACAGCTCTCAGGTACCCCAGAAAAAGCGAATCCATAAGATGCACCAATTCTGGGGCTTAGCCTCGCTCTTCCCACTTGCTCTCGGTGCCTTAGAAGCTCCAGGTTAATTACTCCATTCTTAGGCTATAAACAGCTACCAGCTATCCGTTTTCCCTCTGTTGGTTAACAAAATTTCTGGGGATCCCACACCATTTCTTTCTGTAATTTATTGATTTAATAATTAAATAAATAGATGAACATTAAACTACACACGCACTGTACACAATTATATATGTCCATCACACATTTGTAGCCATCTATTCTATGTATATAGAGTATATCTATTCTATCTATTGTATTCTGTTGGGTCACGCTGTGATTTTACTGTACTCGGCTGACGAAATGCCGGGTTTTCTAGGAGATGAGTGTGTAAAAAACAGGCAGCACACGCATGGTTCGTGCGCTGTGTGATTTTTTTCTCGCACCCATCTTCCGATATAAGAGGATAATCACAGCATGCTGCGATTTTTTTTCTCAGTCCAATCTCAGCTGAGAAAAAAATTGCAGATGAGCACTGAATCATAGAACAACATTAGGCAGAGTGCAATCTGATTTTTTTATCCGATCGCACTCGTCTGTGTTTCTCGCAAATGAGTATGAGCCATAAGGCTCATTTTTTTCATACCTGTAAAGATGTCTTGTTCTGGGTTTGTCTTCGGTGCTCAGGAAATAACTAATATACAATAGAAATGAAAGGTCACAACAAAGTCAATGTGAAGCAAATTACATTATGTCTTTATGTAATCCAATATACAAAACCATGGACATCTATTACAGATCTTGTCTTTTGCTAACAAGGGGGGGGGGCTGCTAGTACCCCATCAATTTTCTAAGTATATGGACAGACCACGTGGGATGGCTTGTCTAAACCAGATAATATCATTGGGGTTAATCATACAGTATACTGTAGCTGTACGCACAGGACTGATATAGACAGCATGAGTTATTGCGTCCTAATCACTTTAGTCTTAATGATCACTGACTGTAGGAAAATGAAAGGTGATTGACATTGCCACAAATGTGGAAAAAGCATTTACAAATAAGAATTATAACATTAGAAATCAATACTCACACTGTTTTGTTGTCTGACTTGTAGGCCAGAATCCGAGTCACATCCCATTCCCCAGATGTCAGCATTTGTAAAGAGTTTTCTTTGCCACCTAGCTGCAGTGAAGATAGCTGTGCATTAACTATACACTGTACTTTAGCAGGGTGAGCAGAAAGAAACAACTGAAGGTGTAAAAGTTATGGGGAAGCAGTATAGCTATCACACATTTGTTTTCAAACTAAAATGAGAGATCACTTTATTACATTGGTCAACAAAAATTGAGTGATAATGATAACAACAAACAAAGTGTCTGAGCACCTAAGGACTGACTTTCTCCCTTACCAGTGATCCGAAGAAAGGGGCTGTGGATTCTGGGAAACTAGTTTTGCATAGCCCTGTCTTGAAAGGAGCAGCGACTTCTCAAATTTCTGGAGTCTCATTAACATTGAATAGAAATATAGGGCCTGATTCAGTAACACGATTAGCTTAAAAAGTTTAAGTTATAGTTTATGTTTAAAGGGGTTCTCGTAGAATGTGATGTTTATCACTTTTTCAGACAACCTTTATAAGTCCAAGGGGGCGGTACAAGAGATTTTTTATTAGGGGCATGATGTTCATCATCTTCATCTGCATAAGGTTGACCAATCATAAGAAGGCAGCAACATACTGGTGGAAAAAACGAATTCACCACAATAGGGAATTTCCTCTTTCTCTCAAGGGTTTGGGGATGGAAAGCTGAACACTTCCATGGGATGATGTGGAGATTCTCGGTGACACTGGGGTAGGTGGTGGTGCTGAGACATCCTTTCTTTGTGGGGAGGCAGGTGGTGATGTTGATCGTGAGTGGAAGGAAGAGGCCAAGACTGCAGAAGAAGAGGGAGCAGGAGGAGGCTCAGCTCTGTAGTGCTTTTTGAGGTGTGCACTCCACTGCACCTCATGCTTGGAATTCAGATGCATCGTTATGTAGGTGGTACTCAGTTTCAGAACATTTATGCCTTGCTTCAGGGTCTTACGGTATAGCGTGCAAACCACCTGTCGCTTGTTGTTAGCACATTGCCTGAAGAAATGCTATGCCAGGGAGCTCCTTTGAGCTGGCTTTGGTGTTCAAATTTGTTTGGCGCAGTGGGCAGTATCAGCCGATGTACTGGCTAGGGGCTGCTCCTTGTGCTTTTGCACCCTGCTCCCTCTTTTGCTGTTCTGCTGGGGCAGAGTGACCACCTTCTCTTTCTCCAAATTGTGCTCATCACTAGGATTGCCTTCGCTCCACGTGGGGTCTAGGACTTCATCATCTTCCACTCAGTGGATGGGTACATTGGATGGCTGACAATGGCTCCAATTCCTTTGCATTATCTTCCACCCAGTCCACGGCAGAAAGCAGAGTTGGCACCTGTGATCATGGTATCACACCTGCCCTCCTTGCCAGTCTGCACACTGCAAAAAGATGCAGCAGTTGGCACCTGTGTTTCGTCATCATCAGAGATGTGCTGCAGTGGTCCGCTGTGTGAACTATCCCTCCCAGGTACTCATCCTCCAACTGAACAAGTGGTTGGGCATCAGTGCACTCAATATCTTCCACTTGTGGGACAGATCCATGTGAATGACCCACAGAACCACAGCCAGCGGAGTCATCAAAAAGCAGAAGTGACTGCTGCATGACATGGGGCTCAGACTGCTTGGCTGATTTGTAAGGGGGTGAGGTGGAATCCAAATGACCATGGTCACAAATGCCAACTCTGCTTTCTGCCGTGGACTGGGTGGAAGATAATGCAAAGGAATTGGAGTCATTGTCAGCCATCCAATGTAACACCACCTCAACATGTTCTGGCCTCATCATTCGTGTAGCAGTATTTGGCCCTATGAAATGCCGCAGAACGCCGTCACCTGTGTGCACCAGAGGAAGGTGTTGTACTTGGGCACTTATCAGTCACAGAATTATCACGTCCACTCCCAGCAGCAGCTACACCACCTCAACGAGCAGCAGCTACACCAGCACCACCATGGCCACGTCCCCTATTTGATGCTCTTATTTTGGAAGTGATTTTTAGGCACACTACTCCCACAGGGATGGAGGCAGAGTGTAATTATTTTTTAGGCACCCTACCGTACAGACACAGTGGTAGAGTAAAATTACTTTTTAGGCCTGGCCACAACTTTAATAGACACAATGGTAGAGTAAAATTAATTTTTAGGCCCATAAATCTCAAAGAGATGGCTGCAGAGAAGAATTATATTTCAGGCACATTACTTGCACAGACACAGCTACAGAGTACACAGAGGCTTTTTAGAACATAACTCTCACAGACAGGGGTGCTGAGTACACCCATAGGCTTAAAGGCAAAATACTCCCACAGGCTGGGGTGCAAAGTACACACAGCGGCTTAAGGGGACAGTATTCCCACAGGCAAGGTTGCAGAGTACACACAGAGGCTCCTTGGCAAAGTACTCCCACAGGCTGCAGGTGTAGGGTACACACAGAGGCTTAAAGTCAAAGTACTCCCACAGATATGCATGCTTTTTGGCACAAAACTCCCACTGAGATGCAAGCAGTGTACACACACACTGAGGCTTTTTGGCAGAGTGTGCACACACAAAGTCTAATACTGTCCCTCACTCCAGCTGCATGATGTCCCTACACTAATCAGAGCAGAATGGCGACGACACCCGTGATCCAGCATTTATACAGGCCAGGTCACGTGGTGTGCCAGCCAATCACAGCAGTGCCAATAATTGGTATGGCTGTGATGGGTCCGGAAGTGCCCACAGCCTAAAATTTTGTTGATTTGCTGTGCAGCAGCCTTTTACCAAACTTTATTCATCACCGATCCCGAACAGTAAACTGGACATCCGGTAAAAAGTCAGTTTTCGGGGTTCGGTACCAGACACTATGTGTCTGGTACTAACCCCGTACTTTACAGTTCATGTTCGCACATCCCTAATAATGACCATTTTATTCATATATAATCAGTACCTGGGTGGAGAACATAGCGATATGGACATACTCCCCTTGTCCTCCTTGCTTCACTGGTACCAAGATAAAGGTAAAATCTACTGAAAACACGGGTGCAGCCTGCAAAAAGAGCACAGTGTTAGGCCTGATTCAGATGTTCATGAGTCATATATGTGTTCGATGTGTGTTTTTACGGCTAGAACACGTGTCCATCATAATCTATGGAACTGGTCAAATGTCCGTGTTTTTTTGCTAACCGAGTGTGGAGACATGTCTATTTTTAATCCAAGTCACGGATAAAAATTACCCATACAAGTCTATGAGCCCCTGAAAGTCACACATTGCCATATGTGTGAAGTGTATGTGCTGCCTGTGATTAACATTGTAATGGGTAGAAGAAGCTTTGGAATTTATTTTATTTTTTTAATTAGTAAAATATACTGAGGAGACACTGATAACAAAAACTGAAACACTGGCCAAACGCCGATGAGAATCGGATCCAAAACACTGATGAAAAAAGGTCTGTTTTTATGTACGAGATAGAGAATGTCTTTGAGTTACATAAAGAGACAGATCCTTGGCTGAATCCTATAACATAACGTATTGTATTAAATAAATTCTGCAGTTCTTTAAGCCTAGAAGAAAGTAGGACGACAATATTCATCCTCAGATATTCAATGCACCAGATGCAGCATTAAACTAATTAAAATGGTGCCCGAGGGATCACATTACTCGCACTGCACCAGCATGTCTATGGAGGTTTGATTATTAGTAGTGCGCTTTTTTATCGTACACAGTAAAAGTTAGGTTTTCATTTTTCCTTGCGCTTGAGCTTTATCCTAACGTATCTGTGTACTTTGTGTAACTGCCTATTATGCTAGTTCCCATCCATTAATAAACTATCCAGGAAAAGTACAGTAAATGTCAGTATATCTTTTTATACAACAATAATGTTTTAAAAATGCAATCCTTCATCTTTAACTAAAGCTTTTCTCAACTAATATAACATGGCAACTCATTCAACATGCATTACTTAGCTGATTGACTTACTGAGTACAGAACAAAGGCTGTAGCCTGTCCTGAGTTAATATGATAGAACACATGATTTTAGTATTTGTAGAAGGTTGTTAAAATGCATTACATTAGTTTATATTATAATTGTTCTTCAGTGAAGGTGGCAATTTTACTCTTAGTGTTACAAATGATATCTGCTAATTTAAAGATATAGACATTTTTTTTTTAAACTCAATTCATGCATTTTGGGCCAAAAATATTTTTTTGTGATTGCGTTTAATTAAAAATGTTGCACTGATAGACATTTAAAGGTTGTTTCACTGCACATTACTGACTGTAGAATGCGTTAACTGAGAATATATTAGAGAGCTGACTCTGATAGGGAATTTGTAACTGTTTTATCTGTAATTTTCTAAGCTCCTTTATGCTCAAGTATGACAACAAACCACATCAAATTTGTGTAGAACATAAATCAGCTGAGGAGTTCAGATAAACAAAAATAAAAGTTACAAACTTATTGTCAGAACTAGCTCACTGATGGATTCTCAGAGTGATCTGAAATACAACTTAATTTTCATCCTAAATGCCTATCTATTTAATGCCATAAATAGTAAATAATATTAGAAAACAAATTAGATTAACGGATATCGGCTCAGTCTTGAGCCATGGCGATTTGATGGATGCTTGCTCTGTATGAAGATCGATCTTGTGCAAGCCTAGATAGGTCCACCAGGATCTACTCCGCTGTTATTTTGCTAGTATTAGGCCATCAGGTTGCTGGTCTTCCTCTTCGTCTAATTTCTTCTATTCTTCCAACCATGATGTCCTGCTCCAGTGATCTCTCTCTTCGTATGAGGTGTCCAAAGTAGGAAAGTGACTTGTCTGGCTTGATTTTTTCCAAAATTGATCTGTCTGTTCTTTTTGCCATCCATGGTATTGATAACATCCTTATCCAGTACCACATTTCAAAGGCGTTAATTCTTCTTCTGTCTTGGTTCTTTATTTTCCAGGTTTTGCATCCGTAGGTTACTACAGAAAAGACCAAACAATGTACAAACTGTGCCTTCATTGCCAGTGACATGTTCCTTGACTTGAAAACCTTGTCCAGTGACCTCATTTTTTATTTGCCTATAGTTACTCTATTGATTTCCAGTGTTGTCGCTACATCTTGTGTTATTGATCAGAGTAGGTTGAAGTCCTTTACAACTTCCAGTTCATAGCCGTCCATCTCAAATTTGTCCTGTTCATACATGGCAGTAGTCAATATCTTTATCTTTTTGTTGAGTAGCAACCTCATGTTCAATATTTTCATCTTGACACTCCATAATAAGTCCTTTATTTCATCTACACTTGTTGCTATTAATGTTGTATCATCTGCGAGTATTGATGATTCGTACAGCAATTTTGATTCCTTCTTTTTCAGCAAGTCCAGCCTTCCTGAAAATACCTTCCGCACATAAATTAAAAGAGAAATGGTGACAGGCTGCAGCTTTGTCTGATGCCTCACTGTACTTTGAACTATGCCGTGTCCCGTTGTTGCTTCTTGGTTGATGTAAAGGTTCCTAATGAGGCTGATCAGATGGTTGGCTACACCCATATCCTTCATGGTATTCCAAAGTTTCTGGTGATCAACATAGTCAAAGGTTGTGCTGTAGTCAATGAAGCAAAAATAGATCTCCTTGTTGTATTCTTTGGCTTTATCCATCTAATATTAGCAATTACATATCTTGTTCCCCTGTCTGATGAATCATGCTTGTTCCTCATGCAGCTCTTTGTCAAAGTCTAGTTTTCAGTTTCTTCCCATGTCACTGAGTCGTTTTTGTAGAGGTGCCTTTGTGTACTCTTTCCATCTTTCCTTGATCTGTTCTGGCTCAGTTAGTTTGTTCCCGTTGGCATCTTTCAACATACCCACCCTAGGTTAAAACTTTTGTCGTATCTTTTTGATCTTTAGGTATGCATTCCTGGTTTTCCCCCTCAGATGTTCGTTCTCTTTCTATCTCTATACATATCTTTTGAGAATATAGTTCTTTTTCTTCTTGAATGGTTGTCTTTAGTCTTTTACTGATGTTGTCTGCGTCCTACTTGTTACCTTTTTGCCATTTGTCTTTCTTCGATGATCTTTAGAGTCTCTTCTGCATCTTCTTTATTGTCTTACTGGTTTCTTTAGTAATAATGACCTTTATATTTGTCCATAATTCCTCAAGCTTTCTTTCATCCATATCCAGTGATGTAAATTGGTTGTGCAGATCGTTGCAAAAAGCTTCAGGTATGTTGGGCAAATCACAGTTGGATATGGCCTGTTGACTAATCCATTTATGCAGGTTGATTCTAATCTTTGCTGTCAAGTTCATGATTAGTTCCACAGTCAGCTCCTGGCCTTGTTTTCACAGTAATGATAGATGACCTCCATCTTTAGTGAACACATATGTAGTTAATCTGATTCTTTTAGGCTCCAAATGCAATAGCTTTTGGTATTTTGGTCTGTCTTGACTTTTTAACAGTGTCTTAGGTAATGAAATATCCCATATAATTATTTTGTATTTCAATTTGTAGGCTTACACTGCTATAAAAGTGACTTTTTGTAGCCAGAATTCTGCTGTAATTAATTCACTATTAATTATCTCAGAAACTAAAGCCAGTCTGGCAAAACCAAAGTTATATTCGTAATCAGTACCATAAACTTAATACAAAACCGTTCATACATCATTTTCACCAAAATCACTGTATATCAGTGACCGACAGAAGCACAGTAAGCATGCAGAAGGACCAGAGGAGATGAAGACCCAACCCCCACAAGCTCGCCCCGATGCACATCAGAAGAAAAGTTAAAACCATGATTAAAAAATAATTACTGATCGGATTCCTTCAAGAAAGGTATCAATTTAATAAGTATAATAGCACCATTATGACCATACCTTTACCTTATAGTGATAAATCTTGCTGACAGGTTCTCTTCAATTGACTAATTACGAGTAAGTTGAGTCCTGTTCTGTCCATTTCAACTTTGATGATGTCGAGTTTGCCTTGGTTCATGGTTTGTACATTCCAAGTTCCGAACTTTATGATATCTCTGAAGCTTTTGATCTTTCTTTTAGACCAAGCGATATCAGCACCAAGATGTCTTTGCGGCTCTGATCCTGGTACATCATGAGCATTGATCATACTCAGGCCAACCATCAGCTCATCCCCAGTAGCTTGTTGAGTGCTTTCCAACTTGGGGGTGTATCTTCCAGCACTATATCAAATTCCATTAGCTGAAGTCACCATCAAGTTTTCTTGGCATAATAAGGAAGTAGATTGCCAGGCCTTTCTTCCACACAGTAAGGTGGCACCAATGAAGGAGCCACACTAGAGTCAGCATTCTAATATACTTTAATTAAAAATATCCTCTCCTTCCCTAGCTACACATCTTTTTGATGATGCTTCATTTGAGAATACCAGTGCATGCTGGGATGTTCAAACAAAGCGTCATCAGCAGGCAGAGGCTGTGGTGACTGCCGCAGCCCCTTCCTCCTGCCTGAAATAGAGCATCATCAGTAACACTAGTTTCAAGGGATAGGTTGGTCTCTGCACAGTGTGCACTGTTCGATGTGCACAAAATCAGTGTGCTCTCATGCAGTCTCAGATCAGATGTAACAAGCTAGCATCAGAGTGCAATTAGTGTGTGTTGAAAAACTACCCGGCGTGCAGGGACCAGTGATGTCACTTGCAGGGGAAATGCTGGTTTCTGCAAGCCGGGTTTTTGTTTTGCAACACACACTAACAGTACTCTCTGATACCAGCTCGTTTCTAATGGTCTGAGCCAGCAAGAGAGCGCACTGTCATTACGCACATTGTGCAGGGACTAACCCAGCCCCTGAAATGAACGTCACTGATGATGCTTAGTTTCAGATGCAGCGCCCCAGAGTCCTGGTCGTTGCAGTACTGTGGCTCCGCCACTATGGGGAGCTACGGTGCGTCTGATGGCACTGAAGGAGCTCATCGGATCAGGTATCACAGACACCAATATGTTTCACAGCTGGGCCTCCGGGGGGAGCTAAGGGTGCTATTCATTAGGCCACTCCCCACCATAGTGGGTAAACTGGGGGTCAGGCAGGAAGTTAGATCAGAAAGCTGACTGGATTGGACGAAGCAACACCTGGTGGCAGAGGGTGTTGTGGAGGAAGAGACAGTAGGGTCTCTGTCAGGGGTGGGATCCTGACAGAGGCTTGGCATTGGAAAGAACGTAACGGGTCCGCGCCAGCTCCTGGAAGCGGCGGGGCCCAAGAAAGGACTAGAAGCGAGATAGATTGTGCTGAGTGAGAAACGAGATCAAGCGATAGGAGAATACCAGTAGGGGTCGTGCTGTAAGACCGGAGCAACACCCTACTGAGGCGCACTACCGGTGGCCAGAACGCCGAGGGAGTATCATAACATTCAGCTTCAAGCAATACTCTAAACAGCGGCAGGACAGTCAGTCTTAGGCGGGCTGTCTCACACAAATCACCTATGAAGTCTTGGGGGGCACCTTGTGGAGAGGGGCGACTCTAGGGTCCCGGAAGAGCTCCGAGCCTACCCGTCAAACGGGTGCCGTCCCAACCAGAACAACAGGGAGGGACGGAGGATTAGAAGAACATCATTTAATCGAGTTGTGAGGGAACTTAAGAAACAGACACAACGGTTGTGGGGACTTTCCGTAAGCACAGCAGGGGAGGACCGCAACACATAGCGCTAGAAGGAAGGCACCGATTTCCACCTGTGAAGTGAGCTCTGGAGGTGCCATCGGACCGGCCGGACTTGCGCAGCCTGGTGAACCGTATTCCGGACTGAGGACCCAGAGATCTTCAGTAAAGAGGTAAAGAGACTGCAACCTGGTGTCCTCGTTATTTACTGCACCGCATCACCACTAACATCATTCACACCTGTTATAGAACTGTGCGCCCCACGGCAGGGTCACGGACCGGGGCCTAGCCGCCGTGACAACCCCAGAGCAGAGACTCCGAGGCCCGGTACCGGGTACCCCTCGGCCCTGCGGCGGTGGGGGCGCTACAACTTGGCGTCACGAACAGGATCTACTTAAGCCTGAAGAATCAGGTCATGTGTGCCTTGGAACTGTAATTTGTTGTGCTTGGACTGTACTTTATTGCAAAGACTGTGCTGCGCCATTTACCGCCAAAATCCGCCGCCATTGCAGCGCTGAAGAAGAAGAGGGGCGTGGAGTGGGCGTAAGCAAACTGGAGAGCGCGAACAGCAATGGCCGCCCAGTCTAAGTATTTCTGTGTCCTGAGGACGTGCCCGTCAACCGCCGAGGTCCGCCTCCTGATCCTGGTTGGAGGGTGGAGACCATGGGGACGGGGCCGCCCACGAAAGAGACCGCGGGAAGAGGACATTGGAGAGAAGGCCAAGATGGCGACACCAGGAACCCCGCGTGGGACTGACCCGATCCGGCCTGAGGCTGCGCAACCCGACACAGCCCCAGAAGCGCCGACGCTGCGGGGTCTGACCCTTACGGAACCACCGATGGGCCGACCCCCTTTGCCGCTGTCTGAGGAGTGTTTGGCTGCAGCCAAGGCCCGACAGCTAGCCCGCCGGCTGGAGGCTGATGCCCGCGTGCTTACTCGGCTAGGCCAGCCCACGGAGATCCGTTTGTCCCCAGTGTCCCCTGTTCCCTCCCGCCTGGCCGCGGCTGGAGGTACGCTACAGACGCCGGACCTGAAGATCTTGCCGGACGCCGAACATCTACGGCGTCTGATGGCAGCATGGCGGAGCCGGCCCCAGCCTGCAGCATCGGTTGACTTGGTCAGAGCTCCGGAGATCCCGCTATCCCACTGGGGTGTAGTGGTCTCCTTCAACCCCCGATATGGGCGCGGGGTTATCCAGGAAATCGGGGAGCCGCTACAAATTCACGTGGATCGGGAGGAGGTGGAGCCCTGCAGCGGAAGATTTCCCCGCGACCTGGAGCCGGGTGATGCGGTGACTTACACCAGATGGAGGAGGGCTACGGGAGAGGCTGGCTGGATGGCGCGAGGCATGCAGCGATGCATTGCCCTTCAGGCTGCTGCCGGAACACCGAAAGAAGATGATCCCGTGGGGAAAGCAGCAGAGCCCGGCCCTGCGGAACCGCGAGAAGCCCGGCCTCGCCGTGCCCCGGAGGAACGTGTGCACCTGCCAGCGAGAAGGGCCTCCCGGCGAGGGATTTTATCGCTGCTGGGACCGGAACCGCTTCCTGGCTCACCAGTGCGATCCGTTGGCCTGGTGAGGCCAGATCGGAGACCACCACAGTAAGATTTTACTGGTCTTTCTTACTTGTAAATAGTTACTGTTTTACTGTTTTCATGTTGCTGCTAAACCCGTTCAGGGTAAACTTTTAAAGGGATCCCTTTGTTGACCCGGGATCCCTATCGTTTTTGGTTATTTTCTATTTTTCTACGTTATTTAAAAACTGTGAAATCATGAACAGTGCATGATCCGAACTTCTTGTATATAGTTTGCACCTTATTAAAGGCGCTCCCTACTGGTTTTACTTAAAGAAGGACTCTTTGCGAAGATACCGCACAGGAACCTTTGCTGAGTATGGACTGGTAGCTTGAGAAGATACGCTACCTCACAGAGACTTGGTCCCCTCTTAAAGGGGATGTTCATTTGTCGCACTTCGATAGTAATATTGCTTAAGACAAGTAGCAATAATGTTGATGAGAGAAAAGTGATGATAATGTTTGTACGAGAAAGTTATATGTGTTCAACTGGTTAATTGTGAAAAAGTGTTAATTATGTTGTCTGAGAAGGAAAAGGTGAAAGATAGAAGAAGGATGCAGTGGACCCGTAGGGATAGATGTGGTGTCCAGCATGCAAGAAAGAAAGATAATGAGAAGACTTAATGTTTGAAAGAAAATGCTTGATAATGTTGATAGATAGTTAGGATAGAAGGTAAACCCTGAGTCCTCATAGGAGCCATGTAGAGATGGCTCAGTGCTCTTGAACTGAAGGTAATGTTATGTTCTATACTGTGTATAGTAGTTGAAAAGGCAGAAGGCCCTGGCTGAACGGGGCGGTCCTGTAACAGAAAGGAGAGGCAGTAGGTCTGGTGCCGATAGGACAGGCGGTCCTGCAGATCCAAAGTAGGAGAATGTAAAAGTTAAAATACCTTATAATGTGATTATAGGAAGGTCTTTAGTGGATAAAGAGTGTATATCCTTAAAGGCAAAGTTAAATTATTGTTCAACAAATTTTGCACTTAGTAGAATACCCGGTTGGGTAACAGGAGTTATTTATAACCTGTAATTTATAATGTTAACCATGTTTGTAACGTTCAAGTGTCCTCACCTCCCATAAAGGGAAGCTCTGTTCAAAGTATACTTATTGTTATTGCACTCAACAAAATTGTATGTCTTTTTGCTAACTTGTATTGTTGTTTTCTTCCCAGTCCCGGAGTACTGTGTTTAACCAGGGGGGAGTGCAGCGCCCCAGAGTCCTGGTCGTTGCAGTACTGTGGCTCCGCCACTATGGGGAGCTACGGTGCGTCTGATGGCACTGAAGGAGCTCATCGGATCAGGTATCACAGACACCAATATGTTTCACAGCTGGGCCTCCGGGGGGAGCTAAGGGTGCTATTCATTAGGCCACTCCCCACCATAGTGGGTAAACTGGGGGTCAGGCAGGAAGTTAGATCAGAAAGCTGACTGGATTGAACGAAGCAACACCTGGTGGCAGAGGGTGTTGTGGAGGAAGAGACAGTAGGGTCTCTGTCAGGGGTGGGACTGTTGTGAATTTGGATTCTGGGCTCCCCCGGTGGCTACTGGTGGAATTGAACTTGTGACATCATCTTCCCTGTTCACCTGTTCTGATTAGATCTGGGTGTCGCTATATAACCTGGCTTCTCTGTTAGATGCTTGCCGGTCAACAATGTTATCAGAAGCCTCTCTGTGCTTGTTCCTGCTCCCAGACATCTACTAGATAAGTTGGGCATTCGTCCATGTTTTGTTTTTGTATTTTGGTTCCAGTTCACAGCTGCAGTTTCGTTACTGTGTCTGGAAAGCTCTTGTTGATCAGGAATTGCCACTCTGGTATTATGAGTTAATGCCAGAGTCCTAAAGTAATTTCTGGATGTGTTTTGTTAGGGTTTTCTACTGACCATGAAAGTATGCTTTCTGTCTTCTGCTATCTAGAAAGCGGACCTCAAATTTGCTAAAACTATTTTCCTGCTGCGTTTGTTGTTTCATCTCATATCACCGCCAATATATGTGGGGGGCTTCTGTCTCCTTTTTTGGGCATTTCTCTAGAGGTGAGTCAGGTCTTATATTTCCCTCTGCTAGCATTATTTAGTTCTCCGGCCGGCGCTGGGCATATAGGGATAAAAAGTAGGACATGCTACCTGGCTACTTCTAGATGATGCGGTAGGTTTAGTTCATGGTCAGTATAGTTACATCTTCCAAGAGCTTGTTCCTATAGAGGCTTATGCTAGTTCTCTGGCCATGGAGATCATGACAGTTTGACCGGCCAACTAAAGGGTTAAAATCCTTGGCTGAGAAAGGAGAGAAATAAGAAGTCTGCTGAGAGTTTTTTTTTTTTTTTTTTTTTTTTTTCTCTGTGCTCTTAATTGGATCACTTGCCAGTCTGTCTATGCTGCAGTCTTTCTTTTTTTTCTCTCTCCTTATAATCTTTGAATGGCTTTGTGTTCACCTGTTAATAATGGATCTTCAGAGTGTAACTGCAAGTTTGAATAATCTCACCACGAAAGTACAAAATTTGCAAGATTTTATTATTCATGCTCCGGTATCTGAGCCGAGAATTCCTTTGCCGGAATTCTTCTCAGGGAATAGATCTAGCTTTCAGAATTTTAGAAATAATTGTAAGCTATTTTTGTCCCTGAAATCTCGTTCTGCTGGAGACCCTGCACAGCAGGTTGGGATTGTGATTTCCTTGCTCCGCGGCGACCCTCAAGACTGGGCTTTTGCATTGGCACCAGGGGATCCTGCGTTGCGCAATGTGGATGCGTTTTTTTTGGCCTTGGGCTTGCTGTATGAGGAACCTCATTTGGAACTTCAGGCAGAAAAAACTTTGATGTCCCTATCGCAGGGGCAAGATGAAGCTGAAATTTACTGCCAAAGATTCCGTAAATGGTCTGTGCTTACTCAGTGGAATGAGTGTGCCTTGGCGGCTACTTTCAGAGAGGGTCTCTCTGATGCCATTAAGGATGTTAAGGTGGTGGTATTGACTGACCACAAAAATTTGATTTATCTTGAGACCGCCAGGCGCCTGAATCCTAGACAGGCGCGCTGGTCATTATTTTTTTCTCGGTTTAATTTTGTGGTATCGTACCTACCAGGTTCTAAGAATGTTAAGGCGGATGCCCTTTCTAGGAGTTTTGAGCCTGATTCACCTGGCAACTCTGACCCCACAGGTATTCTTAAGGAGGGAGTTATCTTGTCAGCCGTTTCTCCAGACCTGCGGCGGGCCTTGCAGGAGTTTCAGGCGGATAGACCGGATCGTTGTCCGCCTGATAGGCTGTTTGTTCCTGATGATTGGACCAGTAAAGTCATCTCTGAGGTGCATTCTTCTGCGTTGGCAGGTCATCCTGGAATTTTTGGTACCAGGGATTTGGTGGCAAGATCCTTCTGGTGGCCTTCCCTGTCACGAGATGTGCGAGGCTTTGTGCAGTCTTGTGACGTTTGTGCTCGGGCCAAGCCTTGTTGTTCTCGGGCTAGTGGATTATTGTTGCCCTTGCCTATTCCTAAGAGGCCTTGGACACACATCTCGATGGATTTTATTTCAGATCTGCCTGTTTCTCAGAAGATGTCTGTCATCTGGGTGGTGTGTGACCGTTTTTCTAAGATGGTTCATTTGGTTCCCCTGCCCAAATTGCCTTCTTCTTCCGAGTTGGTGCCCCTGTTTTTTCAAAATGTTGTTCGTTTGCATGGTATTCCTGAGAATATCGTTTCTGACAGAGGAACCCAATTTGTGTCTAGATTTTGGCGGGCATTTTGTGCTAGGATGGGCATAGATTTGTCTTTTTCGTCTGCTTTTCACCCTCAGACTAATGGCCAGACCGAGCGGACTAATCAGACCCTGGAGACATATCTGAGGTGTTTTGTGTCTGCTGACCAGGATGATTGGGTTGCTTTTTTGCCATTGGCGGAGTTCGCCCTCAATAATCGGGCCAGCTCTGCCACCTTGGTTTCCCCGTTTTTCTGTAATTCGGGGTTCCATCCTCGATTTTCCTCCGGTCAGATGGAATCCTCGGATTGTCCTGGAGTGGATGCGGTGGTGGAGAGATTGCATCATATCTGGGGGCAGGTGATGGACAATTTAAAGTTGTCCCAGGAGAAGACTCAGCTTTTTGCCAACCGTCACCGTCGTGTTGGTCCTCGGCTTTGTGTTGGAGATTTGGTGTGGTTGTCTTCTCGTTTTGTCCCTATGAGGGTCTCATCTCCTAAGTTTAAGCCTCGGTTCATCGGTCCGTATAAAATATTGGAGATTCTTAACCCTGTTTCCTTCCGTTTGGACCTCCCTGCATCCTTTTCTATTCATAACGTTTTTCATCGGTCGTTATTGCGCAGGTATGAGGCACCGGTTGTGCCTTCCGTTGAGCCTCCTGCTCCGGTGTTGGTTGAGGGTGAGTTGGAGTACGTTGTGGAAAAAATCCTAGACTCCCGTGTTTCCAGACGGAGACTCCAGTATCTGGTCAAGTGGAAGGGATATGGCCAGGAGGATAATTCTTGGGTCACTGCATCTGATGTTCATGCCTCTGATCTGGTTCGTGCCTTTCATAGGGCCCATCCTGATCGCCCTGGTGGTTCTGGTGAGGGTTCGGTGCCCCCTCCTTGAGGGGGGGGTACTGTTGTGAATTTGGATTCTGGGCTCCCCCGGTGGCTACTGGTGGAATTGAACTTGTGACATCATCTTCCCTGTTCACCTGTTCTGATTAGATCTGGGTGTCGCTATATAACCTGGCTTCTCTGTTAGATGCTTGCCGGTCAACAATGTTATCAGAAGCCTCTCTGTGCTTGTTCCTGCTCCCAGACATCTACTAGATAAGTTGGGCATTCGTCCATGTTTTGTTTTTGTATTTTGGTTCCAGTTCACAGCTGCAGTTTCGTTACTGTGTCTGGAAAGCTCTTGTTGATCAGGAATTGCCACTCTGGTATTATGAGTTAATGCCAGAGTCCTAAAGTAATTTCTGGATGTGTTTTGTTAGGGTTTTCTACTGACCATGAAAGTATGCTTTCTGTCTTCTGCTATCTAGAAAGCGGACCTCAAATTTGCTAAAACTATTTTCCTGCTGCGTTTGTTGTTTCATCTCATATCACCGCCAATATATGTGGGGGGCTTCTGTCTCCTTTTTTGGGCATTTCTCTAGAGGTGAGTCAGGTCTTATATTTCCCTCTGCTAGCATTATTTAGTTCTCCGGCCGGCGCTGGGCATATAGGGATAAAAAGTAGGACATGCTACCTGGCTACTTCTAGATGATGCGGTAGGTTTAGTTCATGGTCAGTATAGTTACATCTTCCAAGAGCTTGTTCCTATAGAGGCTTATGCTAGTTCTCTGGCCATGGAGATCATGACATGGGACCCTGACAGAGGCTTGGCATTGGAAAGAACGTAACGGGTCCGCGCCAGCTCCGGGAAGCGGCGGGGCCCAAGAAAGGACTAGAAGCGAGATAGATTGTGCTGAGTGAGAAACGAGATCAAGCGATAGGAGAATACCAGTAGGGGTCGTGCTGTAAGACCAGAGCAACACCCTACTGAGGCGCACTACCGGTGGCCGGAACGCCGAGGGAGTATCATAACATTCAGCTTCAAGCAATACTCTAAACAGCGGCAGGACAGTCAGTCTTAGGCGGGCTGTCTCACACAAATCACCTATGAAGTCTTGGGGGGCACCTTGTGGAGAGGGGCGACTCTAGGGTCCCGGAAGAGCTCCGAGCCTACCCATCAAACGGGTGCCGTCCCAACCAGAACAACAGGGAGGGACGGAGGATTAGAAGAACATCATTTAATCGAGTTGTGAGGGAACTTAAGAAACAGACACAACGGTTGTGGGGACTTTCCGTAAGCACAGCAGGGGAGGACCGCAACACATAGCGCTAGAAGGAAGGCACCGATTTCCACCTGTGAAGTGAGCTCTGGAGGTGCCATCGGACCGGCCGGACTTGCGCAGCCTGGTGAACCGTATTCCGGACTGAGGACCCAGAGATCTTCAGTAAAGAGGTAAAGAGACTGCAACCTGGTGTCCTCGTTATTTACTGCACCGCATCACCACTAACATCATCCACACCTGTTATAGAACTGTGCGCCCCACGGCAGGGTCACGGACCGGGGCCTAGCCGCCGTGACAACCCCAGAGTAGAGACTCCGAGGCCCGGTACCGGGTACCCCTCAGCCCTGCGGTGGTGGGGGCGCTACACAGACATAGGGCAGGGAGTGGAGCAGTGACTGCAGCCTCTACTCCCTGATGACGCTTTGAGTATCCCAGCATGCACTGGGATTGTCTGACAAATCGTCATAAAAAATGCTGTTGTAAAAAAAAAAAAAAAAGAAAAGCAATTAGAGTAGTTAGGGAAGCATGGGGAATTTTGAATTCAAGTGTATTAGAAAATAATTTAGATTATAGCATTAAAGGCATTTAGGATGAAAATAAGTTGTATTTCGGCCCACTCCTTTGACTTATTCTGCAGCCCAAACCCAAGAAAAAAAATAAAAAAATTAGCATATACCCTACATTGTAGGGCCTACAACAAGTAACTCAGTAAATGGTAATACTACATGTAAATAACATAGGGTACTTAGTTACGCTATTTTGATCAACAAAGCATAAAAGCTATCTCAACAACATCAAGGTGTACCCATTGGGATGGTCTTAACCTGTCTGTAGCATTAAAACCTTAACATGTGTCAAATAAAATCAATGTGAATAAGGGCAGAGCAGGGCCTGACTGAGACACCCATCCATGGGAAGCTATGCAAATGGAATACCTTGCTGAGAAAGGGGGGCCACATCCACTGTTTATACAAAATACAAGAGATAATAGCAAAACAAAAAACTGAGACAGACTGTAAGCTGGTATTCGTGCAAAGTGTAAAAGCATGTTCACAATGCGACCATTTCTTAGAAAAATGAGAAAAATATAAACAAAACAAAAATGAGAATATACCTACAGCAAATAAATCAGTAAATGGTAATAGTACATGTAAATAACATAGGGTACTTAGTTAAAGCTATGTTGATCAAGAAAACATAAGTCATCCCACCAACATCAAGGTGTACCCATTGGGATGGTTACATATTGATTTCACGCTGACTTTGTTTGTCACATGGTAAAGTTTTCATACTAGAGATAGAGACATGTTAGGACCATCCTGTTGAGTACACCGTGAAGTGATGGGATAGTTTTTATTTCTTTCTTATCAAAATAGTGTTAACTAAATACCTGTCACAAGGGTGTCAAATCCCCATGGAAGATCTGGAGTTAGACAGTCACGTTAGGTAATGAATCGCAGGTCTTTTTTAGAGATGGTGTGATTTGTGTCTCATATTAAATTGATTTAGCTTTTTCTGGTGCTGAAGAGGTTAATGAGCCTTTCTAGGCTGGTCAGAAACATGCAGCTCCATTTCAGCTACTTCTGATCTGGTTATTAGCTCTTCCTATATAAACTAGCCAGACTTTCTTGTTCTTGCTGGTGAAAGATTTGTCTTCCTGTGCTATGTGCTAAAGCTAAGTGGTTTAGAGTAGAGTTGTTGTAGAAGTGTTCTGTGGTTTGCTGTAGTACGTGTGTGTTTATCTCCTGGTCCCTCTTCCATTCAGTTTATTCCTCAGTGTCTCTATCCTCATCCTCCTCCCTATTGTTGGGTAGTGCTTTTGTATGATATAGGTTTTCTGTTATCCCTGTTTTGTATTTGTGCCTTGTTTACTTTACATTTCTGTCCCATGCCACATGGGGTGGAGAAGGGGCAGTTCAGGGTTTAACATAGTAAGGTCAGAGGCTCTGGCCTCTCTACCTTCAATAGTACTCCCAGGACAGGGATAGTTAGGGTTCCAGTTCCAGGGACAGTTTGAGGCCCCCCTTCCTTACCCAAGACTGTCACATTGTGACAATACCTTATGTTATTTCCATGTACTATTACTATTTACTGATTAACTTGCTGCTCATTTTTGTTTGTTTTTTTTCTTGGGTTTTGTCTATGAAATGACCACAGTGTGAACGTGCTTTTACGCTATGCACATATATCAGCTTATAGTCCTGCTCAGTTTTTTGGGCTTGCTATTATTCTGCAGCCAATAATTTTCATGGAAAATAAGAGCCTGAAAAATCAAAACAAGTGCAAATATTTTAGTGAAGCAAAATGGCTAAATGTAGTTTTAGCCCCAAATACATGCATATAAATAAATAAAAAATCCAATCTAAGCTATCCATATTCTTCAGGTCTCAATAATTAAAACCTTTTTCTGATTCCTTAGAATTAACTTAACATGGTTATAATTGGAAAGAAATCTGATATGCTTACTTTTTTAATTCTATACTGCTTGCTGTTACACAATACAAGATGACACATTGACTGACACCATGTGAACAAATCTTTATGAGTGATGTGTGACAACAATACATTTGGTGTGGTCATCACTCCTTATGATTATATTAGTTAGTGTATAATTATGTATTTAATTATAATTTGCACTTTAGTTTATGAATGAACAAGGGCAAATAATATCTGTGGGAAGTGTGCTATGAATTATCTACATTTCTGCCAAAGTAATTGGCATCTGAAATGTAAAAGCTTTTAATGTAGCATAGAGGATAACAAAAAGGATAACAAAAGAAAATAAAATAACATTTATACATAAGTAGACAATGTTGCAAAAATAAAAATAAAAGAAATAATAAAAAAAAACCATAAAATATTTTCATGCATGAAAACCAAATAGGTAAATGCAAAATTGCAGTACGAGATAATTGAGATGTGTTTACCTGACTGCTGATCCACACATCTGAGGAAGTTCTGTGTTTCTAAACATACAATAAGTAATGTCATTATTATCTATAATAAATACCGATTGGTGGAGAGAGCGTGATGGCAGCTGCCCAATGGCAATATATAGAGATACTTGTGCTTTTTCTTAAGAGCTATCAGATCTGTATTAGACAAGGCTGCATTGTCCTCTTGTGTTAGAGATGAGAACGGGGATGATCTGGAGATGGCCATGCTGATGTTGGTGATCACTGGTGATAATGAAAATAATTGGTCATCGTTATTATACAGGGTATTTCATATGTGCGCGATATCACATGGAATAATGAGCATGATATTAGTTAAGCACTAAATCAATTTTTCCCTTGTGCTCTATTGAGATACAGGCACAGACAACGCTAGAGAAATACAATGAACATGTGGACAAGTTTCAAGTACTCGTTACTTTTGTCACACAAGCCTATTCTTTGTACACTCCTTGATATTGAAGCTCCAACACTGAGAAGGAAAGGCCATAATGTTATGCAACTTAATGAAGTAGCAGGTGTCGCTAAGATCTGCAAATCATCAAATTTTCAAGCATCCATCTACAACCTTCAACATTTCGGAGGGACAAAAAAAAAACAGACTGAAAGCAAATATTTTTTAGCCACATGAAATCTAAAAGTCTTGTGGAATAATTGGGCAATGCATCCTTTTCTTGAGGTGCTAGCAGAGGCGTAGCTAGGGTTTCAACTTAGGGGGGGCGAAACATCTGAGTGGGCCCCTAACCAGCTAACCCTGATTACAGTTACGGTTGCGCACTCTAAATGTGAATATAGGGGAACCTCAGAATATGACCCTACTGTTATTGAAAATAAATCTATATACAAAAACGAACATTGACTTTACCACCATATTGTGACCATATGCAACTTTGATGGTCACAATACTGAGTGCCCCTATAACAATAATGCTTAAGTGCCCACTTAACATTTAATAATGTCCACTAAGTTCCCCCATGTACTGCTCCATTATACACAGTATGGTGAGCTTAAAGCTTCCATATACACAGTCTAAGGCCCCCACAGCTCCCCTATACACAGTATGATGATTCTATAACTCCCCTATACACCGTATGATGTTCCCACTGCTCCCCTTTACACAGTATGATGTTCCCACTGCTCCCCTATATATAGTATGAGCCCAATGCTCCCCTATACACAGTATAATGCTGACAGAACTCCACTATAGAAAGTATAATGCCCCCCAGAGCTCCCCTATATACAGTGTAATGGGCCAACAGCTCCCATATGCACAATCTGCCTTCACAGTTCCCTATACACAGTGTGATTGGCCTGCAACTCCCGTATATACAGTATGATGTCCCACACAGTTCCCCTGTACACAGTATGATGGGCCCACAGCTTCCTTATACACAGTATGATGGGCCCGCAGCTCCCTTATACACAGTATGATGGGCCCGCAGCTCCCTTATATACAGTATGATGGACCCGCAGCTCCCTTATACACAGAATGATTGGCCCGCAGCTCCCTTATACACAGTATGATGGGCCCGCAGCTCCCTTATATACAGTATGATGGACCCGCAGCTCCCTTATACACAGAATGATTGGCCCGCAGCTCCTGTATACACAGTATGATGGGCCCGCAGCTCCCTTATACACAGTATGATGGGCCCGCAGCTCCCTTATACACAGTATGATGGGCCCTCAGCTCCCTTATACACAGTATGATGGGCCCGCAGCTCCCTTATACACAGTATGATGGGCCCGCAGCTCCCTTATACACAGTATGATTGGCCCACAGCTTCTTTATACACAGTATGATGGGCCCACAGCTCCTTTATACACAGTATGATGGGCCCGCAGATTCCTTATACATAGTATGATTGGCCCGCAGCTCCCTTATACACAGTATGATGGGCCGCAGCTCCCGTGTACACAGTATGATGGGCCCGCAGCTCCCTTATACACAGTATGATTGGCCCACAGCTTCTTTATAAACAGTATGATGGGCCCACAGCTCCTTTATACACAGTATGATGGGCCTGCAGATTCCTTATACATAGTATGATTGGCCCGCAGCTCCCGTATACACAGTATGATGGACTCACAGCTCCCATATACACAGTATGATGGACTCACAGCTCCCTGTCATGGTTTGGATGCCCTGGTCATTTACTCATCCTCCGGCGTATTCACTATTTTGTGGCACTGCTGTAGTGCCGCTGCTCAAACTTGTGAGTGCAGCTTCTGACAGGTGTTGTGAACTCTATTTCTGGGCTCCCTCTAGTGGTCACAAGCGGTACTGTGTAGTGTTGTCCTTCTGCAGGTTGGCTTCATCAGCTGGTTCGTTATCCTTGGTTGGTTTTCTATTTAGCCCACCTGGATACTCAGTTCCTTGCCTGCTATCAATGTATTCAGTGCTCTTCAGATTCCGTGTGTCTACCTTGCTCCCAGTCTCTCCAAGACAAGCTAAGTTTTTGTTTGATCATTTTTTGATTATCAGTGTTCATTATGTTTTTAGTCCAGCTCGCTAAAATGTGATTTCTTCGCTTGCTGGTTGCTCTAGGGGACTGAGTTTCTCCCCCCACACCGTGAGTTGGTGTGGGGGTTCTTGAAATCTCAGAGTGGATATTTTGTAAGGGTTTTTTACTGACCGCATAGATTCCCTTTTCTATTTTCTGCTATCTAGTATTAGTGGGCCTCATTTGCTGAATCAGCTTTCACCCCTGTGTATGTGCCTTCCTCTTACCTCACCGTTATTATTTGTTGGGGGCTTCTATATCTTTGGGGATTATTTCTCTGGAGGCAAGAGAGGTCTTTCTTTCTCTCTAGGGGTAGTTAGTTCCTTAGGCTGGCTCGAGACGTCTAGGAATTCAGGCACGTTCACCGGCTACTTCTAGTGTGTTTGGTTAGGTTCAGATTTGCGGTCAGTCCAGCTTGCCACCTCCCTAGAGCTTGTCCTATGTTTGTTACTTAGCTGGAGTAATTTGTGATCCTCAACCACTAAGGATCATAACAGTATAGCAGGCCAAAAAGAGTTTAATGCATCGCAGAAGTGGGATAAAAAGAAGACCTGAATACTTTTTTTTTTCCTCCTCCCGCTTTTCCTTTGCTGCAGTCTGTTTAGCTTCTTTCATCCCCTTGAACTCTGGGTGGATTTGAGCTCAGCTGCAGACATGGATGTTCAGACTCTGACTTCTAGTGTGGATCATCTTGCTGCACGGGTGCAAAGTATTCAGGATTTTGTTATTCATAGCCCTATGTCAGAACCAAAGATACCCATTCCTGAGTTGTTTTCTGGAGATAGATCTAGGTTTCAGAATTTTAAGAATAATTGTAAGTTATTTCTATCTCTGAGACCTCGTTCCTCTGGTGATTCCGCTCGGCAAGTAAAGATTTTTATCTCCTTGTTACGTGGCGACCCTCAGGATTGGGCCTTCTCTCTGGCGCCAGGAGATCCTGCATTGCTTAATGTGGATGCGTTTTTTCTGGCTCTTGGACTGCTTTATGAGGAGCCTAATCTTCAGAATCAGGCAGAAAAAGCGTTGCTGGCCCTTTCTCAAGGGCAGGATGAAGCAGAGGTGTATTGTCAAAAATTTCGGAAATGGTCAGTGCTTACTCAATGGAATGAGTGTGCCCTGGCTGCAAATTTCAGAGAAGGTCTTTCTGAAGCCATTAAGGATGTTATGGTGGGGTTCCCCACCCCTACAAGTCTGAGTGATTCTATGGCTTTAGCCATTCAGGTTGATCGGCGTTTGCGGGAGCGCAGATCTGCTCATCCTTTGGCGGTATTTTCTGAACAGAGACCTGAGTCTATGCAATGTGATCGAACTCTGACCAGAATTGAGCGACAAAGTCATAGACGTCAAAATGGGTTGTGCTTTTACTGTGGTGATTCTGCTCATGTTATCTCAGCATGCTCTAAACGCTTAAAAAAGGTCGCTAAACCTGTCACCATTGGTACTATACATCCTAAGTTTATTTTGTCTGTTACTTTGATTTGTTCTTTGTCGTCCTACTCGGTTATGGCCTTTGTGGATTCGGGTGCTGCCCTGAATCTGATGGATTTGTCATTTGCCAGGCGCTGTGGTTTTGTCCTGGAGCCTTTGGAATTTCCTATTCCTCTGAGGGGAGTTGATGCTACACCATTGGCTGAGAATAAACCTCAGTATTGGACGCAAATGACCATGTGCATGACTCCCGTTCATCAGGAGGTGATTCGCTTTCTTGTTCTGCATAATTTACATGATGTTGTCGTTTTGGGTCTGCCATGGTTGGAGGCTCATAATCCAGTTTTAGATTGGAAAGCTATGTCTGTGTCTAGTTGGGGTTGTCAGGGAATTCATGGCGATACTCCATTGGTGTCTATTGCTTCTTCCACTCCTTCTGAGGTCCCTGAGTTTTTGTCTGACTACCAGGATGTATTTGATGAGCCCAGGTCCGGTGCCCTGCCCCCTCATAGGGATTGTGACTGTGCTATAAATTTAATTCCTGGTAGTAAATTCCCTAAGGGACGACTTTTTAATTTGTCTATACCAGAGCATGCCGCAATGCGGAGTTATATAAAGGAGTCTTTGGAGAAGGGACATATTCGCCCATCCTCTTCCCCTCTTGGTGCAGGATTCTTTTTTGTGGCCAAGAAGGACGGTTCTTTGAGACCGTGTATAGATTATCGCCTTCGGAATAAAATTACAGTCAAATTTCAGTATCCTTTGCCACTATTATCTGATTTGTTTGCTCGGATTAAGGGTGTCAGTTGGTTCACCAAGATAGATCTCCGTGGTGCGTATAATCTTGTGCGCATTAAGCAGGGAGATGAATGGAAAACAGCATTTAATACGCCCGAAGGCCATTTTGAGTACTTGGTGATGCCTTTTGGACTCTCTTATGCTCCTTCTGTGTTTCAGTCCTTCATGCATGACATTTTCCGTGAATATCTGGATAAATTTATGATTGTTTATCTGGATGACATTTTGGTCTTTTCTGATGATTGGGAGTCCCATGTGAAGCAGGTCAGGATGGTGTTTCAGGTCCTGCGTGCCAATGCTTTATTTGTGAAGGGCTCAAAATGCCTCTTCGGAGTACAGAAGGTCTCCTTTTTGGGTTTTATTTTTTCTCCTTCTGCTGTGGAGATGGACCCAGTCAAGGTCCAGGCTATTCATGACTGGACTCAGCCCATGTCTGTTAAGAGTCTTCAGAAGTTCTTGGGTTTTGCTAATTTTTACCGTCGTTTCATCGCTAATTTTTCTAGCGTGGTTAAACCTTTGACGGATTTGACCAGGAAGGGCTCTGATGTGACTAATTGGTCTCCTGCGGCCGTGGAGGCCTTTCGGGAGCTTAAGCACCGGTTTTCTTCAGCGCCAGTCTTATGTCAGCCAGATGTCTCTCTCCCCTTTCAGGTCGAGGTTGATGCTTCCGAGATTGGAGCAGGGGCTGTTTTGTCACAGAGAAGTTCTGAGGGCTCTGTGATGAAGCCGTGTGCTTTCTTTTCAAGAAAGTTTTTGCCTGCCGAGCGAAATTATGATGTTGGTAATCGGGAGTTGTTGGCTATGAAGTGGGCATTTGAGGAGTGGCGTCATTGGCTCGAGGGAGCTAGACATCGTGTGGTGGTCCTGACTGATCACAAAAATCTGATTTACCTCGAGTCGGCCAAGCGCCTTAATCCTAGACAGGCTCGTTGGTCGTTGTTTTTCTTCCGTTTCAACTTCGTGGTCTCATACCTGCCTGGTTCGAAGAACGTGAAAGCTGATGCACTTTCTAGGAGCTTTGTGCCTGACTCTCCGGGAGTTTCTGAGCCGGCTGGTATTCTTAGAGAGGGAGTGATTTTGTCTGCCATTTCTCCAGATTTGCGACGAGTGCTTCAGAAATTTCAGGCGGATAGACCTGACCGTTGTCCACCAGAGAGACTGTTTGTCACGGATAGATGGACCAGCAGAGTTATTTCCGAGGTTCATTCTTCGGTGTTGGCGGGTCATCCTGGGATTTTTGGTACCAGAGATTTGGTGGCTAGGTCCTTCTGGTGGCCTTCCTTGTCGCGGGATATGCGTTCCTTTGTGCAGTCTTGTGGGATTTGTGCTCGGGCTAAGCCTTGCTGTTCTCGTGCCAGCGGGTTGCTTTTGCCTTTGCCTGTCCCGAAAAGGCCTTGGACGCACATCTCCATGGATTTTATTTCGGATCTGCCAGTATCTCAGAGAATGTCTGTCATCTGGGTGGTGTGTGATCGTTTTTCCAAGATGGTCCATTTGGTGCCCTTGCCTAAGCTGCCTTCCTCCTCCGATTTGGTTCCTCTATTTTTTCAGAATGTGGTTCGCTTGCACGGCATTCCTGAAAATATTGTGTCTGATAGAGGATCCCAGTTTGTGTCCAGGTTTTGGCGAACTTTTTGTGCTAAGATGGGCATTGATTTGTCTTTTTCGTCGGCCTTCCATCCTCAGACTAATGGCCAAACCGAGCGAACTAATCAGACGTTGGAGACTTATTTGAGATGTTTTGTTTCTGCTGATCAGGATGATTGGGTGACTTTTTTGCCATTGGCCGAGTTTGCCCTTAATAATCGGGCTAGTTCTGCTACCTTGGTTTCGCCTTTTTTCTGCAATTCTGGTTTCCATCCTCGTTTTTCCTCAGGTGAGGTTGAGTCTTCTGACTGTCCTGGGGTGGATTCTGTGGTGGATAGGTTGCAGCAGATTTGGAGCCATGTGGTGGACAATCTGAAATTGTCACAGGAGAGGGCTCAGCGCTTTGCCAACCGCCGCCGCGGTGTGGGTCCCCGACTTTGTGTTGGGGATTTGGTGTGGCGGTCTTCTCGGTATGTTCCTATGAAGGTCTCGTCTCCTAAGTTTAAGCCTCGCTTCATCGGTCCTTATAAGATCTTGGAAATCCGTAACCCGGTGTCTTTTCGTTTGGATCTCCCGGCATCGTTTGCCATCCATAATGTGTTCCATAGGTCTTTGTTGCGGAGGTATGTGGTACCTGTGGTTCCTTCTGTTGAGCCTCCTGCTCCGGTGCTGGTTGAGGGCGAATTGGAGTACGTGGTGGAGAAGATTTTGGATTCTCGTATCTCTAGACGGAGACTTCAGTATCTGGTTAAGTGGAAGGGCTATGGTCAGGAGGATAATTCCTGGGTTGTCGCCTCTGATGTTCATGCGGCCGATTTGGTTCGCGCCTTCCACGCAGCTCGTCCTGATCGCCCTGGGGGTCTTGATGAGGGTTCGGTGACCCCTCCTCAAGGGGGGGGTATTGTTGTGAACTCTATTTCTGGGCTCCCTCTAGTGGTCACAAGCGGTACTGTGTAGTGTTGTCCTTCTGCAGGTTGACTTCATCAGCTGGTTCGTTATCCTTGGTTGGTTTTCTATTTAGCCCACCTGGATACTCAGTTCCTTGCCTGCTATCAATGTATTCAGTGCTCTTCAGATTCCGTGTGTCTACCTTGCTCCCAGTCTCTCCAAGACAAGCTAAGTTTTTGTTTGATCATTTTTTGATTATCAGTGTTCATTATGTTTTTAGTCCAGCTCGCTAAAATGTGATTTTTTCGCTTGCTGGTTGCTCTAGGGGACTGAGTTTCTCCCCCCACACCGTGAGTTGGTGTGGGGGTTCTTGAAATCTCAGAGTGGATATTTTGTAAGGGTTTTTTACTGACCGCATAGATTCCCTTTTCTATTTTCTGCTATCTAGTATTAGTGGGCCTCATTTGCTGAATCAGCTTTCACCCCTGTGTATGTGCCTTCCTCTTACCTCACCGTTATTATTTGTTGGGGGCTTCTATATCTTTGGGGATTATTTCTCTGGAGGCAAGAGAGGTCTTTCTTTCTCTCTAGGGGTAGTTAGTTCCTTAGGCTGGCTCGAGACGTCTAGGAATTCAGGCACGTTCACCGGCTACTTCTAGTGTGTTTGTTTAGGTTCAGATTTGCGGTCAGTCCAGCTTGCCACCTCCCTAGAGCTTGTCCTATGTTTGTTACTTAGCTGGAGTAATTTGTGATCCTCAACCACTAAGGATCATAACAGACAGGCCAGAAGTGAGAAGCTATGTCACAAGCGCTCAATGTGAGGCTATGTGCACATGTTGCAGATTCACCCCGGATTTCCTGTGTTTTTTGTGCAGATTTCACCTGCGTTTTACCACCTGCGGAATCCTATACAGGAGCAGGTGTAAAACGCTGCGGAATCTGCAAAAAGAATTGACATGCTGTGGAAAATACAACGCAGTGTTACCGTGTGGTATTTTCCGCATCATGTGCACTGCAGATTTGGTTTTCCTTAGGTTTACATGGCACTGTAAACCAGATGGAAAACTGCTGCAAATCCGCAGCGGCCAATCCGCACCGTGTGCACATAGCCTGAGAGTGAGAAAGAGGCCAGAACGAGGCTCCCACAGACTCACATTGATTAGTGACCTCTGCGCTGCTCCATGAAACACTGGAGCCTCGGACAGGTCACAAACTGCAGAGACGGAGCCGAGTGGAGACTAAAACAGATGAAAACGCCAGAAGGTGAGTATCAGACAGAGGGCAAGGGACGTGGAGTTTCAGCACCGCTCCAGCAATGAAATAAAAAATAATGCTGGAGTGGTGCTGAAAATGTGATGCAGCTCTTGGTTACTGTATGCGGGCTCCTTATACTAATACTCATAAAAGACCCAGGTGGTACGTATCAATAGCCCCCTACCCCCCATCTCCAGCCTCCCCAGACAGCAAATATTACATGTGATGGAGTACATATAATATCATAACAAAACATTATAATATTCAGCCCCCAGTGACCTGTCCCCCCTCCCCCACTTCAGCCCCAATACCCCCATCATCTCACATCCACCCCTCAGTGCCCTGTCCCACCTCACCCACCTTCTGCCCTCACAACACCCAAATGGTCTCACATTCACCCCCCAGTGTCCTGTCTCCCCTCCCCCAAAATACCCCCATGGTCTCACATTTACCCCCCAGTACCCTGTCCCCCTCACCCACTTTCAGCGCCCACAATACCCCAACGGTCTCACAGTGACATACCTGCATTTAATAAACCTAATAAGTTCCATCCCCAGCACTTACTGATAAAGCTTGCACTGCAGGCAGGACCAGGAAGTGTGAGTGAAATGCAGGGTGGGGCACTAGGACCCAGCGTGCCTGAGCCAATCCCAGCGTGCACAGAGTGAAGAAAACTGCAGCCAGGAAAAGCTTCATGATCAGGTCAGACGGGCGAAACCATTCACTACAGGGGGGAGACTGCAGCCGGTCACTGTGCTAGCAGCGTGCAGAGTCTCCGTCAGACGGAAGTAGACATTATATTGCTCTGCTCCTATGCGGTGTTCTGCCTCCTCACGGAAGTGGCCATATCGTGGCTCCCAGTGGGCCCCTTCATGTGACAGGGCCCGGGGCGATGGCCCCCTCTGCCCCCCCAGTAGCTACGCTACTGGGTGCTAGTTATCGCTATTTGTCATAAACGGAAAGGGACAAAATCAAAGACAGTACATTTAATAAAATAGACCTTGGAGTAAAAATAAGATCAACAATTGGATGTGTTATGAAAAATTGTTCCTGTGCTAAGATAACCTTATAAATGTGCCCCTGCTGTGTGCTGTGTAATGGCTGTGTCTGACCATACAGGGACATGGTCTGATCAAACCACAGCTCCTGGGCAGGGTAGAAAGCAAAAGAGTATACAGACATGACAGCATGGCATCTGAATGGTCAGACACAGAAATTACACAGTACACAGCAGGGGCATATTTACAAGATTATTGCAGCACAGGAGCATTTTTTTTAAACACAAAAAAAGGTGCATTTATACTGAAAGACTGCCATGAAATGAGCATTTTTAGGAATACTCATAGACTATATTCTTTAAAGGGGTTTTCCCACGAACAAAGTACACTTTAATTAATAGATCTTGCAATAAAGATAAGATCCACAACTGGATGTTAAAAATATTCCTGTGCTGAGATAATCTTCTATATGTTGTTGCATTCCTGAGTAAATAGCATTTTTAATTCATATTGAGATATTCAAGCAAATAATGCATCAAGTGTTCTGTGAATGAGAGAGCACATAAGCAGCCACTACTTTACCAGGTTTTTTATCCACCTAGCATCATCTTTTATAGCATAACTGAAGACTCGCAGTCTGTGTGATGTCAGGAACTAGGCAGCAAAATCAGAAAATGAGCTATAGAGGTTGGTGCTGGGTGGGGAAATAAGCTCAGAACGCAATGGATGGGGAAGCACTCAGTCACTCCAAGAGCACTTAAGACATCATTTGCATATGAATAAAAATGTTAATTAATCTAGAATGCAGCAGATAGAAAATAAAGGTGTTGATATATTTAACCCCTTAACGTCCACTGATATATGTCCGACATTGGACGCCTCCCCCTGTTTGATGCAGGCTCAGGCGATGAGCCCACACTTTTTCCGGCACATGACAGCTGATCTGATCAGCTGTCATGTGCCCCTAACAGCCACGGGTGGAATTGCGATCTACCCACGGCTGTTAACATGCTAAATGCCACTGTCAAACTCTGACAGCGGCATTTAACATGCACGCGCAGGAAACATGTCATTAACCCTACCCATCACATGACCGCAGGTTGCCGACGGGTTGGCATGGCAACCCGGGGTCTGCAGGAGACCCCTGTGGTTGTCATAGCTGGATAACTATCAGAGCCGTCCAGCGGTCAGCTCTCATAGCAAGTGAGCATTTCTGCTACATAGAGCAGGGCTGCAGCTCGGTTCGGAAGATCACAGCTTATAGTCTCCCATGGGGACTATTGAAGCAAGTAGAAAAAACAATGTTTTTAAAAATATAAAAACAAATAAAAAAAATATAAAAGTTCAAATCACCCCCCATTCGCCCCATAAAAAATAAACAAGAAAAATGAATCAAATATACACATATTTGATAGCGCTGTGTTCAGAATTGCCCGATCTATCAATATATGTCAATATATAAAAAGAATTCATCCAATCGGTAAAAAAATAAGCCCTCACCCATCCCCTGATCCCAAAAAATAGAGACACTACAAGCCTCTAAAAAATGACAACATTTTGTTAAAAAAAAATACAAAAAATAATTTTGGATTTTTTTTCACTACTTAAATAAAAAAGAACCTAGACATGTTTGGTGTCTGTGAACTCGTAATGAGCTCGAGAATCATAATGGCAGGTCAGTTTTAGCATTTAGTGAACGTGGTAAAAACAAATTCAAAAAACAATTGTGGAATTTCACCGCATATGGAATTTTTTTTTACCATTTTCCAGTACAAGACATGGTAAAATAAATGGTGCCATTCAAAAGTACAACTTGTCCCATAAAAAACAAGCTCTCACATGGCCATATTGCCAAAAAAACAAAAAAGTTATGGCCGTGGGAAGAAGGGGAGCAAAAAATAGAATTGCAAAAACGGAAATACCCCTTGTCTTTAAGGGGTTACATTTAAAAGATCTGCATTTCAATATATGCAATTAGATGGGTTAATCCTACTAACACATTACCTTTAAATCAGGTGCCAAATCCGAAATCTAATGGACCCTTTACATGGTCCGATAATCAGCCAAATGGAGCATTTGTTAGAGCAATTAATCTTATTAATTAAACATTAACGTAAACATTCTGGCAATCACTTAATGAAAGAGCAAACAAGATGCTCGTTCATCAGTTGAATGGATCATTCATGTAGGAATTAACATCTTTGTTCTTGGCAGCACAGCATCCAATGTAAGCTGATAATGTGCTATTGATAAAGATGATTACATGGGCGCTGAATGATCAAATTAACAATCATTGTGTCAGCCTATGTAAGCAGGCCAGTAAACAACCACCTACCGGCTTTTATATACGGTAGCTGATCAGCGATCAAGCAGCTTACCTGGGCCCATAGTACTGTATATTACTGATCATCTAACGAACTAATCAAATGTGAGGGTCCTAATATTACCATTTACTGAATCCCATCGTTCCATGTAAACAGAAGATGTGTTGCCACTTGCCAACAGTATGCCAAGTGCACAAGGACCAAACAATTGTATTGACAGTGGTTAAACAATTTGTCCAGGTCATTAATATAGGGTAGGTCATGACTATTGCCAGAGAAGTAGAAAAATGCTCCTAAAACTCTGTCTTTCCTAAAACTTTTGTATGTAGAATGCAAAAAATGTAAATATCGCAATTTACTGATAAGTTTATGATGAGGCTTTCTGAAGCAGCAGCCCCAGGCAGCACATCTTGTGTGGGCAGTTACTGTCTCATGTTTATGTAAAAGTGCGGAGAGTCTTGATAAAAAAAAAAATCCAAATGAGAGTTTTCTATTCAGACTACTGATTTAAGAATGCATAAGGATAAATAATATTACTTCAGTACATTCCACTAGTCTGACAAAGGCTTTAAGTAGAGTTCCTCAAGATGGATAAAAAAGCGTGACATAGTCTACTAATACTCATTCATAAGAAAACTTGACTACATCTCAACCATGAGAAACTTTTTAGGGAGGCTTGCATGCTTCATACGTAATTATGTTTTTATTGCTTATTCTGTTATTTCCCTCTTTTACATTACAAAGCTTTTATAACTTACATTAATTTCAATTTCAAAGAATAACTACGTTTGAATGAGGATTTATTTTCCACCAGAAACGTGGCATCTGACACTTTGTTAATCAGTTAAAACAATGAAAAATATACTAACACAAGTTTGTTATTTTTTGGACAGAGATGTATTATATTCCGCCATGCCTAAATACTACCAGAAAGAAAACCCAAGTACTCACCTCCACACAGGCACCTGTAGTTGTATCACAAATTGTCAGTAGAGACAGGTTTTGCGGGCGGTTTAGCCATTGCAAAGCAAGTTGAGTGTTAGTTACCCACATTACCAGGGTAATATAATAGTCCCTAGAAGGAAAAAACAGAATCAATAAGAACCAAAAGCAAGGAAGACTAAATAAAATTGAAATCATTTAAATTGATGCCATCATAGGTCAGTGTCACATCTCCACCTGGACCTGCTCCTGCGACATCAGCTTCTCTCACCAGGCACTGCAGTTTTCATTCTGTGGGCAGTATTGGTGATGGAGGAGATGCCATTGTGACCAGAAGCTTTGAGTGGCGCAGGCTCTGTCCAGCCACAGATATTAATATAGCTGGGACCTGTAATGCTGCCCAGTCTGACTGTATGTGTGTGTGTGTTGTCCAGTAGGAATAATCAGCTGTGGACAGTGGGACAGCACCACACCCTATTTAAACTCCCAGTAGTATGCCAGTTAGAGCTGATACTTGCTCTGATTCACTCCTGCTATTCAGACTGTTTGATTCTTCTTTCTGATGTTGGCCTGTGTTTAGACTATCCTTCTGCCTTATGATTTTGTTCCTGCACGTAACCTCCTGATATTGCCGCAATTTCTGATCATCCTTTGTCAGCTTGATATGTGAGCCCAACCCAGGGACCCCTATATAAGTCCAGATCCCTGTACAGGGGTTAAAGAATGAAGTCCATTGTACTCCCTGGGATTGGCTAGCCTGTCCGTTGAATCATTATTAAGAGCTGCTAGCCTACGACTGACAGTGCTACCTTACATGCAGAAGTTTTTTTTATTTTTTTATTTTGTTGTACAGCTCTGTACAGCACTGTAAGTTTTATGCTGCCAAGGATAGATTGACGTAAATAGGGCTGCAGTTCCAATTATTAATTAATTTCCTCTCTCACAGACTTTGCCTCTATCTGCAGCTGTCTGCTTATCCCTCTATTACAACTTCTAAAGTAGTGCTGTAATTAGGCCAAGACGGCTAAAGAAAATGCTGCTGTTCTGTAGCTCAGCGGCTTAGCTGCTACCCAGCATGTGAGACTTGATCCTCGCAGAGAAAAAGCAGAAAGTGGGAGCCAGGGAAAAGTGGAAATAAGACACATATGAGGGAGAATTAGATAACAAAAGATTATTAGATGTCACATAAAGACTAGATAAACTTGGGTAGTAAGGTCAATTGACTGCTGTTAATAATAAATTTGGTGCACAATGATTGTGCGGCACATTTAACCACACTGTTTATGTTTACAGGATTAAATAATTTTGAAAAATAACCAGGATTACAATCACATTGAATACATTAAACACAATTCATTGTCACACTAATAATGAATATTTTCTACAAAGCCTCCTCATTTCAGGGGCTCAAAAGTAATTTGAGAAATTACCTTTACCATAAATAAAATGTTCATTTTGTAGGGAATCCTTTTGCAGACAATGAATGCCTGAAGTCTGGAGACCATGGAAGTCACGAAATGCTGTGTTTCCTTCTTTGTGATGTGTTGCCAGTTTTTTTCTTAAGCTGACTTCAGTTGTTGCTTATTTGTGAGTCTTTCTGCCTTAAGTTTTGTCTTAGGCCGGCCTCACACTAGCGAGTTTTAGGGACGTATAAGCGCATAAACTACGTCCGTAAAATTCGCATTACACACGGCCCAATTAATCTCTATGGCCCAGCTCCTATCTGCCGTATATTACGCATCCGTAAAAATATACGGTCTTGTACGGCCGTAGAAAATCGCAGCATGCTGCGTTTGTCACCGTATTGTGCAAAAAAAGCCAATGAAAGTCTATGGGGGCAAGAAAAATACGGATTCCACACGGACCAGCAGTGTGACTTGCGAGAAATACGCAGCGGTGTTAGTGAAAAGCCGGTAATTCAATTGCCGGCTTTTAATTTCTCCTTCACAAACCCGACAGGATATGAGACATGGTTTACATACAGTAAACCATCTCATATCCCCCTTTTTTTTGCATATTCCAAACTAATAATGTTAGTAGTGTGTATGTGCAAAATTTGGGTGCTGTAGCTGCTAAAATAAAGGGTTAAATGGCGGAAAAAATTGGCGTGGGCTCCCGCGCAATTTTCTCCGCCAGAGTGGTAAAGCCAGTGACTGAGGGCAGATATTAATAGCCTAGAGAGGGTCCATGGTTATTGGCCCCCCCTGGCTACAAACATCTGCCCCCAGCCACCCCAGAAAAGGCACATCTGGAAGATGCGCCTATTCTGGCACTTGGCCACTCTCTTCCCACTCCCGTGTAGCGGTGGGATATGGGGTAATGAAGGGTTAATGTCACCTTGCTATTGTAAGGTGACATTAAGCCAGATTAATAATGGAGAGGCGTCAATTATGTCACCTATCCATTATTAATCCAATTGTATGAAAGGGTTAAAAAACACACACACACATTATTAAAAAGTATTTTAATGAAATAAACACACAGGTTGTTTTAATATTTTATTGCTCTCTCAATCCACCTGAAGACCCTCGCTTGGCAAAATAATAAACCAACAATATACATACCTTCTGATGAACTGTCACGTCCCACGAAGTAAATCCATCTGAAGGGGTTAAATCAATTTACAGGCAGGAGCTGTGCTAAAGCACTCGCTCGTACCTGTAAACCCCGGGTGCTGAAAGGAAAGCTGGGTGA
The DNA here is from genome assembly GCF_051348905.1 of Ranitomeya variabilis. Lineage (NCBI taxonomy): Eukaryota > Metazoa > Chordata > Amphibia > Anura > Dendrobatidae > Ranitomeya > Ranitomeya variabilis. The sequence continues at coordinate 632,756,291 of NC_135234.1, read as the reverse complement.
TCTGTACTTACATTGAGTCGCGGTGAGGCGCCCTCTGCTGGATGTTCTCATGAACTGCAGCCTTGAAAAAGTTCCCAGGCTCGAATTCATGTGAGTTCATCCTGCAGAGGGCGCCTCACCGCGACTCAATGTAAGTACAGATCACCCAGCTTTCCTTTCAGCACCCGGGGTTTACAGGTACGAGCGAGTGCTTTAGCTAGCTAGCATTAGGGACCAAATAGGCCAACTACCGTTTGTTGCCCAGTTCCATATGGGGCACTCTCATTTTAGAAAAATAATTGAGAAACATTGGGCAGTTTTACAGAATGATAAACTGGTGGGGGAACACCTGCCCACACACCCACGGTTTATATTCAGAAAAGCCCAATCTTTGGGTCTTATGCTGGCCCCTACTATCAAGCTGGCCACAGGGAAGGGACCAAAACGACCCATGACATCCTCACAAGCGAGTGTAGGTTTCACACCATGTGGTACCTGTTTTGGATGTATAAACACTAGTTTTAAGAAAGAACGACAATTTACATTTAGGGACTCATGTGGCAGCAGGGAGTTCACCATTAAGGAGAATATCACCTGTTTTACAACGGGGGTCATCTACCTGATCCGATGCCCCTGTAACAAACTGTATGTGGGGCGGACCAAACGTTGCCTGATGACCCGAATTAGGGAACATCTGAAAAATATTCAAAAGGGCCACCTAGGGCATCCTTTATCGAGACATTTTGTGGAGAAGCATAACGGGCTAATCAAAGGGGTATTCTTCACGGGTATAGCAAAGGTTCATCAAAATCCGAGAGGGGGGGATTTTATCAGGAAAATGTCGAGGGTGGAAACGCAGTGGATTTTTACCCTGGACAGCCTGGCCCCAGGGGGTTTGAACCAGGAATTAGAATTATTTGCTTTCCAATAATAATGTTTTTATTGATTAAACAGTCGTATATACGAGCATCAGACGGTTAGGGCACTATAAGAGTGACCGTATCCCATGGGGGACAGTGGTGATACTACGGTGACGCACTTTTTAATGTATTGTGTATACTTTTAATATTAATTTAATATTCATATAATGTTAATATTCATGTAAATACAATTTCTATAGGAAGTAATATCCACAGTGTAAAACATATTTCAGTCCCATAAAATGGAATTGTCCTGGGCTGTGGTCTATAATGTTTTTAAGTCATTGAAGGCATTGAATTTAATTCAGCATAACATTGTAGAGACATTTCGGTTTTTAGATTTTTGTTTTTAGATTTCTATATATTTTCAGGTTCACGCATTGAGGGAGGACAAGTATTATCCTCTTAGTATCCCCTCCTTAGGGCATAGGTGGATTTGATGCGAAATCGCATGTATTCTGATTTTAATTAGATACTATTTATAATTTTTAGCCAATAAAGGTTTATGGTTTTAATTATGGTAATATTACAGTAGTTAGTGCGTGTGTGGTGTTTTATAGGTATCCTACACAAAACAATACACTATCTATGATTAAGGACTCTCGATCCTGTCGAGTGCATGTGTGGTATATAATACTGTCTGGGAAGTCCGGGGTTAAACAGGATGGGCGGAACACGGATATGACTGTATGTAACGCAGTGGGGCAAGGTATTCCGGTAACCCTGATGAAGAAGAGCCTAGTCTCTTCGAAACGCGTTGGTTAGCACTCCTTCTCCCCTTTCTTTTGAGCGCTACGGCGATCCGTACTGTTAGTGATGTCACTAGTAGGCGGGGCCTACCAGCCATCCTGTTTTTCGCTTTCACTCCATTCCTCGTGGTATCCAGGAAGCGCTACCGGCCGGAGCGCTCCTGGTCCCGCAGTGTGCATCTCCATCTGGCACAGCGTGTGACACACACCACGGACGGCTCCCCTTATTTATATAGGGCTCCACCACGCACCGCGGATGTAACCGGGAACTCCGGGACCTACAACTAGCACACCGCAAGCAGTAAATCTACATAGGTAAGCGCATCAGCTTCAGCTGTACTCTTTGGGTGACACTGTGCAGGGTCGGCTATCAGCAGAGGGGTATTCCACTGCGACAGATATCCTCAGGACAAGCAGCGGTATTGTTTGTTTTTGAGTACTGCATTTATGGTCCATTTCAGCATTACTAATCCTCTCCTTTTAGCGCGGTTTCTAGTTTATTTGTCCCTTCTCCATAATTGTTTCTTCCTACTATTCTGGTACAGGCTGATCTTAGTTTCATCTGGCTAAAGCAGACCTGAGCAAAGTGTGTCCCGCAGGCCATATCTGACCCTCTTGCTGTTCCGAGACAGCTGAAAGGCTGAAACGGTGGCTTGTGGACTGCACCATGCCCTCCCCCACCCGCTGTCCATCCGCCACTGCTGCTCTCCACAATCTCTGGATTGAGACAGCAGTGAATACATTGGTGGAGGACAGCACAGCTGACTCCATCTTCCACCAATCAGTGTATGAAACAGCAGATGCAATGATGTCATTTAATTGCATCAGCTCTGCAGTCAGTGCAGTGCACCAGAGAGAGCAAAGGCAGAGCGCCGGGGAAACTGGGGTGACGTGAGTATGTGTGTTTTTTTTGTGTATGGGATATTTGTATGCATATAGGAGGCTATCTGGAGCTCATACTGTATATAAGAGGCTATGTGGGGGCTCGTGCTGTATATAAGAGGCTAGGTGATGCAAATTTTACAGCTTTATAAAAATCAAGCCTCCTCTAAAATTTCGACAAATTCTTGATGCAAGCAAAACACCATCTTTAAAACAGCTGAAGCTGAAAAGAGGATGGTTTCTACAAACGGATAATGATTCTAAAGACACATCAAAATCCACAATAGACTACCTCAAAAGGCACAAGCTGAAGGTTTTACAATGGCCTGTACAGTCTCCTGATCTGATCATCATTGAAAATCTGTGGCTAATCCTGAAAATAGCAGTGCATGCAAGACGACCCAGCAATTTTACAGAACTAGAATTTTCCAAGGAACAATTGATGAAAATCCCTCAAACAAGAATTGAAAGACACTTGTCTGGCAACGAAAAGCATTTATAAACTGTGATACTTTCAAAAGGGGGAGGTTGTTGTGAACTCTATTTTTAGGCTCCCTCTAGTGGTCACAAGCGGTACTGTGTAGTGTTGTCTTCTGCAGGTTGGCTGCATCAGCTGGTTCGTTATCCTTGGTTCGTTTCCTATTTAACTCACCTGGATACTCAGTTCCTTGCCTGCTGTCAATGTATTCAGTGCTCTTCAGATTCCTTGTGATTACCTTGCTCCCAGCCTCTCCAAGACAAGCTAAGTTTTTGTCCGTTCATTTTTTGATTATCAGCATTCATCATGTTTCTTGTCCAGCTTGCTAAGATGTGATCTCCTCGCTTGCTGGTTGCTCTAGGGGACTGAGTTTCTCCCCCCACACCGTTAGTTGGTGCGGGGGTTCTTGAAATCTCAGTGTGGATATTTTGTTAGGGTTTTTTACTGACCGCACAGACCCCTTACTATTTTCTGCTATCTAGTATTAGTGGGCCTCATTTGCTGAATCTGTTTTCACCCCTGTGTATGTGCCTTCCTCTTACCTCACCGTTATTATTTGTTGGGGGCTTCTATATCTTTGGGGATTATTTCTCTGGAGGCAAGAGAGGTCTTTCTTTCTCTCTAGGGGTAGTTAGTTCCTCAGGCTGGCTCGAGACGTCTAGGATTTTTTAGGCACGTTCACCGGCTACTTCTAGTGTGTTTGGATAGGTTCAGATTTGCGGTCAGTCCAGTTTGCCACCTCCCTAGAGCTTGTCCTATGTTTGTTACTTAGCTGGAGTAATTCGTGATCCTCAACCACTAAGGATCATAACAGTATAGCAGGCCAAAAAAGTGTTTAATGCATCGCAGAAGTGGGATAAAAAGAAGACCTGAGTACATTTTTTTTTTTCCCGCTTTTCCTTTGCTGCAGTCTGTTTAGTTTCTTTCATCCCCTTGAACTCTGGGTGGTTTTGAGCTCAGCTGCAGACATGAATATTCAGACTCTGACTTCTAGTGTGGATCATCTTACTGCACGGGTGCAAAGTATTCAGGATTTTGTTATTCATAGCCCTATGTCAGAACCAAAGATACCCATTCCTGAGTTGTTTTCTGGAGATAGATCTAGGTTTCAGAATTTTAAGAATAATTGTAAGTTATTTCTGTCTCTGAGACCTCGTTCCTCTGGTGATTCCGCTCAGCAAGTTAAAATTGTTATCTCCTTGTTGCGCGGCGACCCTCAAGATTGGGCCTTCTCTCCGGCGCCAGGAGATCCTGCATTGCTTAATGTAGATGCATTTTTTCTGGCTCTTGGACTGCTTTATGAGGAGCCTAATCTTCAGAATCAGGCAGAAAAAGCGTTGCTGGCTATCTCTCAAGGTCTGGATGAAGAAGAGGTGTATTGTCAAAAATTTCGGAAATGGTCGGTGCTTACTCAATGGAATGAGTGTGCCCTGGCTGCAAATTTCAGAGAAGGTCTTTCTGAGGCCGTTAAGAATGTTATGGTGGGGTTTCCCACCCCTACAAGTCTGAGTGATTCTATGGCTTTAGCCATTCAAGTTGATCGGCGTTTGCGGGAGCGCAAATCTGTTCATCCTTTGGCGGTATTTTCTGAACAGAGACCTGAGTCTATGCAATGTGACCGAACTCTGACCAGAATTGAGCGACAAAGTCATAGACGTCAAAATGGGTTGTGCTTTTACTGTGGTGATTCTACTCATGTTAACTCAGCATGCTCTAAACGTTTAAAAAAAATCGCTAAACCTGTCACCATTGGTACGATACAGCCAAAATGTATTTTGTCTGTTACTTTAATTTGTTCTTTGTCTTCCTACCCGGTTATGGCTTTTGTGGATTCGGGTGCTGCCCTGAATCTGATGGATTTGTCATTTGCCAGGCGCTGTGGTTTTGTCCTGGAGCCTTTGGAATTTCCTATTCCTCTGAGGGGAATTGATGCTATGCCATTGGCTGAGAATAAGCCTCAGTATTGGACGCAAATGACCATGTGCATGACTCCCGTACATCAGGAGGTGATTCGCTTTCTCGTTCTGCATAAGTTGCATGATGTTGTCGTTTTGGGTCTGCCATGGCTGCAGGCTCATAATCCAGTTTTAGATTGGAAAGCTAAGTCTGTGTCAAGTTGGGGTTGTCAGGGAATTCATGGCGATACTCCGTTGGTGTCTATTGCTTCTTCCACTCCTTCTGAGGTCCCTGAGTTTTTGTCTGACTACCAGGATGTATTTAATGAGCCCAGGTCCAGTGCCCTGCCCCCTCATAGGGATTGTGACTGTGCTATAAATTTAATTCCTGGTGGTAAATTCCCTAAGGGCCGACTTTTTAATTTGTCTATACCAGAGCATGCCGCGATGCGGAGTTATATAAAGGAGTCTTTGGAGAAGGGACATATTCGCCCATCCTCTTCCCCTCTTGGTGCAGGATTTTTTTTTGTGGCCAAGAAGGACGGTTCTTTGAGACCTTGTATAGATTATCGTCTTCTGAATAAAATCACAGTCAAATTTCAGTATCCTTTGCCACTATTGTCTGATTTGTTTGCTCGGATTAAGGGGGCCAGTTGGTTCACTAAGATAGATCTCCGTGGTGCGTATAACCTTGTGCGCATTAAGCAGGGAGATGAATGGAAAACAGCATTTAATACGCCCGAAGGCCATTTTGAGTACTTAGTGATGCCTTTTGGACTCTCTAATGCTCCTTCTGTGTTTCAGTCCTTCATGCATGACATCTTCCGAGAATATCTGGATAAATTTATGATTGTTTATCTGGATGACATTTTGGTCTTTTCTGATGATTGGGAGTCCCATGTGAAGCAGGTCAGGATGGTGATTCAGGTCCTGCGTGCTAATGCTTTATTTGTGAAGGGCTCAAAATGCCTCTTCGGAGTACAGAAGGTCTCCTTTTTGGGTTTTATTTTTTCTCCTTCTACTGTGGAGATGGACCCAGTCAAGGTCCAGGCTATTCATGACTGGACTCAGCCTATGTCTGTTAAGAGTCTTCAGAAGTTCTTGGGTTTTGCTAATTTTTACCGTCGTTTCATCGCTAATTTTTCTAGCGTGGTTAAACCTTTGACGGATTTGACCAAGAAGGGTTCTGATGTGACTAATTGGTCTCCTGCGGCCGTGGAGGCCTTTCGGGAACTGAAGCACCGGTTTTCTTCAGCTCCAGTCTTATGTCAACCAGATGTCTCTCTCCCCTTCCAGGTCAAGGTTGATGCTTCTGAGATTGGAGCAGGGGCTGTCTTGTCGCAGAGAAGCTCTGATGGCTCTGTGATGAAGCCATGTGCTTTCTTTTCAAGAAAGTTTTCGCCTGCCGAGTGGAATTATGATGTTGGTAATCGGGAGTTGTTGGCTATGAAGTGGGCATTTGAGGAGTGGCGACATTGGCTTGAAGGAGCTAAACATTGTGTGGTGGTCTTGACTGATCACAAAAACCTGATTTACCTCGAATCTGCCAAGCGCCTGAATCCTAGACAGGCTCGTTGGTCGCTGTTTTTCTCCCGTTTCAACTTTGTGGTCTCATACCTGCCTGGTTCGAAGAACGTGAAGGCTGATGCACTTTCTAGGAGTTTTGTGCCTGACTCTCCAGGAGTTTCTGAGCCGGCTGGTATTCTCAGAAAGGGAGTGATTTTGTCTGCCATTTCCCCAGATTTGCGACGAGTGCTGCAGAAATTTCAGGCGGATAGACCTGACCGTTGTCCACCAGAGAGACTGTTTGTCCCGGATAGATGGACCAGCAGAGTTATTTCCGAGGTTCATTCTTCGGTGTTGGCGGGTCATCCTGGGATTTTTGGTACCAGAGATTTGGTGGCTAGGTCCTTCTGGTGGCCTTCCTTGTCGCGGGATGTGCGTTCCTTTGTGCAGTCTTGTGGGATTTGTGCTCGGGCTAAGCCTTGCTGTTCTCGTGCCAGCGGTTTACTTTTGCCTTTGCCTGTCCCGAAAAGGCCTTGGACGCACATTTCCATGGATTTTATTTCGGATCTTCCAGTATCTCAGAAAATGTCTGTCATCTGGGTGGTGTGTGATCGTTTTTCCAAGATGGTCCATTTGGTGCCCTTGCCTAAGTTGCCTTCCTCCTCCGATTTGGTTCCTCTATTTTTTCAGAATGTGGTTCGCTTGCATGGCATTCCTGAAAATATTGTGTCTGATAGAGGATCCCAGTTTGTGTCCAGGTTTTGGCGGACTTTTTGTGCTAAGATGGGCATTGATTTATCTTTTTCGTCGGCCTTCCATCCTCAGACTAATGGCCAAACCGAGCGAACTAATCAGACGTTGGAAACTTATTTGAGATGTTTTGTTTCTGCTGATCAGGATGATTGGGTGACTTTTTTGCCATTGGCCGAGTTTGCCCTTAATAATCGGGCTAGTTCTGCTACTTTGGTTTCGCCTTTTTTCTGCAATTCTGGTTTCCATCCTCGTTTTTCCTCGGGTCAGATTGAGTCTTCTGACTGTCCTGGGGTGGATTCTGTGGTGGATTGGTTGCAGCAGATTTGGAACCATGTGGTGGACAATTTGAGGTTGTCACAGGAGAAGGCTCAGCACTTTGCCAACCGCCGCCGCGGTGTGGGTCCCCGACTTCGTGTTGGGGATTTGGTGTGGCTGTCTTCTCGGTATGTTCCTATGAAGGTCTCCTCTCCTAAATTCAAGCCTCGCTTCATCGGTCCTTATAAGATCTTGGAAATCCTTAACCCGGTGTCTTTTCGTTTGGATCTCCCAGCATCGTTTGCCATTCATAATGTGTTCCATAGGTCTTTGTTGCAGAGGTATGTGGTACCTGTGGTTCCTTCTGTTCAGCCTCCTGCTCCGGTGCTGGTCGAGGGTGAATTGGAGTACGTGGTGGAGAAGATTTTGGATTCTCGTATCTCTAGATGGAGGCTTCAGTATTTGGTGAAGTGGAAGGGCTATGGTCAGGAGGATAATTCCTGGGTTGTCGCCTCTGATGTTCATGCGGCCGATTTGGTTCGTGCCTTCCACGCGGCTCATCCTGATCGCCCTGGGGGTCTTGATGAGGGTTCGGTGACCCCTCCTCAAGGGGGGGGTACTGTTGTGAACTCTATTTTTAGGCTCCCTCTAGTGGTCACAAGCGGTACTGTGTAGTGTTGTCTTCTGCAGGTTGGCTGCATCAGCTGGTTCGTTATCCTTGGTTCGTTTCCTATTTAACTCACCTGGATACTCAGTTCCTTGCCTGCTATCAATGTATTCAGTGCTCTTCAGATTCCTTGTGATTACCTTGCTCCCAGCCTCTCCAAGACAAGCTAAGTTTTTGTCCGTTCATTTTTTGATTATCAGCATTCATCATGTTTCTTGTCCAGCTTGCTAAGATGTGATCTCCTCGCTTGCTGGTTGCTCTAGGGGACTGAGTTAGTTGGTGCGGGGGTTCTTGAAATCTCAGTGTGGATATTTTGTTAGGGTTTTTTACTGACCGCACAGACCCCTTACTATTTTCTGCTATCTAGTATTAGTGGGCCTCATTTGCTGAATCTGTTTTCACCCCTGTGTATGTGCCTTCCTCTTACCTCACCGTTATTATTTGTTGGGGGCTTCTATATCTTTGGGGATTATTTCTCTGGAGGCAAGAGAGGTCTTTCTTTCTCTCTAGGGGTAGTTAGTTCCTCAGGCTGGCTCGAGACGTCTAGGATTTTTTAGGCACGTTCACCGGCTACTTCTAGTGTGTTTGGATAGGTTCAGATTTGCGGTCAGTCCAGTTTGCCACCTCCCTAGAGCTTGTCCTATGTTTTTTACTTAGCTGGAGTAATTCGTGATCCTCAACCACTAAGGATCATAACAGGAGGTACTAGGTACTAACCATTTTCCTTTATGTAATTTTTTAAATGTAAAAAATAAAAAAAATATATAGCCTAAAATACAAATAAATTGTGTTATCTTTAACTTTAGGTCTTTAGAGATCATTTCATCTTCAACTTGCTTAACGGTTCACAATAACAGTAATTTTGACCAGGGATGCCCAAACTTTTACATGCCTTTGTATATCAGAGGGTATTTGGGGCTCATCCTGCATATAGAAAGCAAAGTGGGTGCTCATACTGTATATAGGAGGCTATGTAGGGGCTCATCTATATATATAATTGTCTAAGGGTTTTTCCGTCTGTCTTTCTTTCTGTCTGTCTGTCTGTCTGTCCTGGAAATCCCGCGTCTCTGATTGGTCGAGGCCGCCAGGCCTCGACCAGAGACGGGTACAGCATGGCGACGATGATGTCATAAAGGTTGCCTCGACCAATCATCGACGGGCACAGTCTGCCGCCAGGCCTCGACCAATCAGCGATGGGCACAGTATCGACGTAGATGTCATAATGGTTGCCATGGCAATGATGATGTCATAAAGGTTGCCTCGACCAATCAGCGGTGGGCACAGTCTGCCGCGAATTCTGGAATCATCATTGTCCATATACTACGGGGACATGCATATTCTAGAATACCCGATGCGTTAGAATCGGGCCACAGTCTAGTACTGTATATAGGAGGCTATGTAGGGGCTCATACTGTATAATGGAAGCTATATGGGGGCTCATACTGTATACAGAGGGCTATTTGAGGGCTCATGTTGTATATAGAGAGGCTATGTGGGGCTCATACTATATGTCGGGGGTTATGTAGGGGTGGGGCTTATACTGTACATAGGATGCTATGTGGGGGCTCATACTGTATACAGGGTGCTATGTATGGGCTCATATTGTATATAGGGGACTCTAGGGATATATAGGTGACTGTGTATGGGCTTTTACAGTATATATGAGGGCTGTGTGCAGGCTCATATGGCATATGGAGAATGTGAAAATACTTAATTCTGCTTAATATTAAGTACAATTAATATATAAAATATTATAATTAATATATTAATATCAATATTGAGCAGAATTAATTTCAGAGTCTTGGTTCGGCCTTACACAACAGTCACGGTCTCTCATGTGGATCCTAAGGAAAATAAATTGCAAACCAGGAAAGGTCAGAGATGATGCTCAATACTGTATAATGGCCCCACACGATACTCAATATTGTACAATGGCCCCACACTGTATAATTGCCCCACATGATGCTCCATACTGTATAATGGCAACACATGATGCTCCATACTGTATAATGGCCCTGCATGATGCTCAATACTGTATAATGGTCCCAAGTCATGCTCAATACTGTATAATGGCCTCACATGATGCTCAATACTGCATAAAGGCCCTGCATGATGCTTAATACTGTATAATGGCCCCACATGATGCTTAATACTGTACAATGGCCCCGCATGATGCTCAATACTGTATAATGGCCCCAAACGATGCTCCATACTGTACAATGGCCCCGCATGATGTTCAGTACTGTATAATGGCCCCACATGATGCTCAATACTGTACAATGGCCCCACATGATGCTCCATATGGTATAATGGCCCCACATAGTGCTCCATATGGTATAATGTGCCCACATAGTACTATATACAGTATAATGGCCTCATACTAAAAGAAAAAAAAACTACTCACCTCAGCACGTTCCAACGCTGATCTGGTCTCTTCATATGTCACAGTCCTACCTGTGAGCACGTGCTCCATCTCCTCAGCACTAGCACCGCCACTCCTCTGCGCACTTGCCATCCATCTCCTCACTAGCATCGCCATCCTCACCCTCCTCAGTAAGCACGCAGCCTGATGGGAAAACTTATTGACTTGAGAATAAGCTGGGTATGCATTGTCCCCTCATCCCTATCCTGGTATGCACGGCCTCCTTATCCCCATCCTTGTCTGCATGGCTCCTTATCCCCATCCTTGTCTGCATGGCACCTTATCCCCCATCCTTGTCTGCATGGTTCCTTATCCCCCATCCTTGTCTGCATGGCTCCTTATCCCCATCCTTGTATGCATGGCTCCTTATCCCCATCCTTGTATGCATGGCTCCTTATCCCCATCCTTGTATGCATGGCTCCTTATCCCCATCCTTGTATGCATGGTTCCTCATCCACATCCTTGTATGCATGGTTCCTCTTCCACATCCTTGTCTGCATGGCTCCTTATCCCCCATCCTTGTCTGCATGGCTCCTTATCCCCCATCCATGTCTGCATGGCTCCTTATCCCCATCCTTGTCTGCATGGGTCCTCATCCCCATCCTTGTATGTATGGCTTCTCATCCCTATCCTGGTATGCACGGCCTCCTTATCCCCATCCTTGTCTGCATGGCTCCTTATCCCCATCCTTGTCTGCATGGCACCTTATCCCCCATCCTTGTCTGCATGGTTCCTTATCCCCCATCCTTGTCTGCATGGCTCCTTATCCCCATCCTTGTATGCATGGCTCCTTATCCCCATCCTTGTATGCATGGCTCCTTATCCCCATCCTTGTATGCATGGCTCCTTATCCCCATCCTTGTATGCATGGTTCCTCATCCACATCCTTGTATGCATGGTTCCTCTTCCACATCCTTGTCTGCATGGCTCCTTATCCCCCATCCTTGTCTGCATGGCTCCTTATCCCCCATCCATGTCTGCATGGCTCCTTATCCCCATCCTTGTCTGCATGGGTCCTCATCCCCATCCTTGTATGTATGGCTTCTCATCCCTATCCTGGTATGCACGGCCTCCTTATCCCCATCCTTGTCTGCATGGCTCCTTATCCCCATCCTTGTCTGCATGGCACCTTATCCCCCATCCTTGTCTGCATGGTTCCTTATCCCCCATCCTTGTCTGCATGGCTCCTTATCCCCATCCTTGTATGCATGGCTCCTTATCCCCATCCTTGTATGCATGGCTTCTTATCCCCATCCTTGTATGCATGGCTCCTTATCCCCATCCTTGTATGCATGGTTCCTCATCCACATCCTTGTATGCATGGTTCCTCTTCCACATCCTTGTCTGCATGGCTCCTTATCCCCCATCCTTGTCTGCATGGCTCCTTATCCCCCATCCATGTCTGCATGGCTCCTTATCCCCATCCTTGTCTGCATGGGTCCTCATCCCCATCCTTGTATGTATGGCTTCTCATCCCTGTCCTGGTATGCATGGCTCCTCACCCCTATCCTGGTATGCATGTTCCTCATCCCTATCCTTGTATGCATGGATAGTTTTCACATGAATAACTGGATATATGTCTTTATAAATGTTAAGCTTTACTTTACTTGTACTCAAAAGTATCAGGACGAAAGATCTCCACAGTGTGTGATGGACCGCGCAGATTTACAACAAAGACCTTCACTTGAGGAATGGGTTGTCCAGCCTGCAAGGATTGAAAACAATATCTGGTGAGTGTATGAAAGTCTAATACATTTGTAAAACAGAATTTGTAAATGTAAAATTGCAGAGAGACATAATACAGCATATAAATTACTGCAAATTCCCTACTGTTGTAAACACCAGGATACAAAGAGTAACATCAATATATAGTATTAGTAAGTAACTCATTATCAATCTTTACAGAAGTAAAAAATTATTTTCTGGCTATGTGGCTCTAATCGTGTCTTGCCTAGATTAAAATACCGAAGAACAGTTGAAGTTGTATAGTATTTGATTATTTCGTTACATTAGTGAGCTGAGAGGAGGCATAAATCAAAGTAGGATTAATTTATTAAAATCAGTGCAGGCATGAGCGTCAGGGTTGCTAACTTGATTTTTTTGTGACAGCTTATAAAAAAACTCACGCAAAGCCAACATTTTTTATGAACACATTGGAGAACTATAAGAAATCATTCAGATTTTACGTGTCATATTTCTACAACCCATAACTATGATATAAAGACATTAACTTCATTCACTATGACATATAAAATTATAATTACAGTCATAATTGATAATTATGTGCACAAATATCTCCAACGTAAAAAAAATCATGAACACTTTTTTTTAAGGCATGGGAAAAGGTAATCTCTTTTTACAAACAATCCAAAAATTTTGAGCGGGTAGCAACCCTGATGGGCATCTTATCTGATTAGTATTGAAAGATTTTGTTTGTGGGGCTGACAAACCAGAAGAGTGCAGTGCATCATTTATAAGTGCCTATAGCGGGCGGTTGTGTAACCACGAGTATGCAATTTGCATACTCCGGGCCACATTCCGACTAGACCTGTCCAGCCTTGCTGAGTACACTTGTATTGAATGAGGCCACGTACATCTAGTTGTCATGTGACCAAACGTATGCAAATTGCGTACTTGTGGTCACATGCCGACCTGCTGTAAGAGAAACCACACAGTGCGCACTATGCACAGTGTGAGGAGTCACAAGTCTGCAATCACATAGAGTGACTGCAGACTTGTACTCCAAAGCCAGACAACCCTTTTAACAGCTTGCGCCACCCAATAACTTAATGCGTCAGGTGGGTTCACATATAACTCTGCAATGACATTTAGAATGTCATTGGAGAGTCAGATATTGAATGGAGATCATGCAAGAACAGGGAGTCGGCTGTCAGACACAGCCCAGCTCTCCATGGAGAAGGAAGAGATGGTTTAGTATCATTCCGGCCTTCCTGATTTCTGTATACAGAGTGCTGAACAAGAATAGGAAGCAGCAACATTGCTTCCTCCTCCCAGCCTAGTGATCACTTGATTGCCAGGTGCTGGGAGGGCACAGGACCTTCTTAGAAGACCCAGATCAGATCTGCAGTCCATTTTAGGAGGCTAAGTTTGCCCTATAACTGGTACTAATATGCCAACGGCAGTTGCAGGGGAAATCAGAAGTAATAAATTGGTGTTTAAATGTTGAAATGCACCCAGAGGTATTCTATGACCTTATGGTGAAGGAAGAAACACATTGTCTGAAATAAATGAAAAAGAAAATGAATTAAAAAAAGTTAAAAAAAAGAATGTTAATGGAGCCTTGCTTCTGTTGAAGAAAAAAATTTGTGTCTGATACATAGAAATGATTGCTACGGAGAAGGGAGCACAATTTTATATTTATTTTAGGGATCCTTTGTGGTCAGAAAAAAGAAAAGCGTATGGCAAACATAGACATGTATTTCCTTTACATTGTTCCTGATATCAGCAAAAAAAAGAATATAAAAATAGTAAATTTGTTAGGCCCCACGTATCGGACATTTTAGAGGTTTGACATCCTATGTTCTAAAGAGTTAAAGGCAACCTGTCACATTAAATATAGTGTCTGATCTGTTAGTATAATACTATAAAATAGAAGTAAATGAGCAGACTGATATACAAATTTGTGGGGAAACAACCAGCATAACTGTTTTTTTATTCCTTTAAATCCCTGCTTTTTCTATGGTTAGGAGGAGTCCAGTAAGTGGTCGTACTCAGTGACTGACAACATTTCCTATGTGGGTGTAGCAACACGACATCTTTTAAAGTTAGGCACACCTGCTGAGTTTTTCAAGCAGGCATAGGAGAAACTGTAGTTTTTTTTCCCTGAAGCATCTTTTTGTCATTCTTCTTATACCATCCTGTTTTTGGAGGGATTTCCAATGTTTTTTTTATGTCTTTTTTTACTGTCATTTTCTTTTTTCTTTTTATTTTTTCACTCCAGAAACCAGTAGTGTTTTTTTACGCAAAAACTATGGAAAATGCCCCAAAAGACATCCAGACGTCTTTTGACCTTTCCCATTCACTTATGTCGTAAAGTACAAAACATCTTCCAAGTTAAAAATGCTAGACCAATGTAAATGTTACTTTTCTTTAACTGCTTGACATTTTTAGAAATATGAAGTGGTTAAAAGACGGTTAGAAGTGTGACTATGTACACAGCAGTCATTTTAATATGCATATGCTTTCTTTTGAGCCTTGACAGCTTTTCTGGTGGTTTCCAAGGTGGAATTCACTTGAAAAAGGATGTCATGTGCACAGTCCCTATAACTGTGAATACATAGGTATACTATCATGGGGGACATCTATACCAGGATGGTTCCAGGATGTGGTGAATATATATCACGTAAAAAGGGCTGCGGAATATGTTGGCACTATAGAAATAAAAATGATTATTGTTATTATTACCAGGATGCAGGCCAGGATAAGGAACATATATACCAAGATGGGGGATATATATACCAGGATAAGGGACATATACCAGGATGGGGGACATATAAACCAGAATGGGCAACTATATCCCAGTAAGGGGCCCAGGATGAGGGACATACTGTATATACCAGACAAGGGGACATACAGTGGGGCAAAAAAGTATTTAGTCAGTCAGCAATAGTGCAAGTTCCACCACTTAAAAAGATGAGAGGCGTCTGTAAGTCTGTAATTTACATCATAGGTAGACCTCAACTATGGGAGACAAACTGAGAAAAAAAAATCCAGAAAATCACATTGTCTGTTTTTTTATCATTTTATTTGCATATTATGGTGGAAAATAAGTATTTGGTCAGAAACAAACAATCAAGATTTCTGGCTCTCACAGACCTGTAACTTCTTCTTTAAGAGTCTCCTCTTTCCTCCACTCATTACCTGTAGTAATGGCACCTGTTTAAACTTGTTATCAGTATAAAAAGACACCTGTGCACACCCTCAAACAGTCTGACTCCAAACTCCACTATGGTGAAGACCAAAGAGCTGTCAAAGGACACCAGAAACAAAATTGTAGCCCTGCACCAGGCTGGGAAGACTGAATCTGCAATAGCCAACCAGAAATCAACAGTGGGAGCAATAATTAGAAAATGGAAGACATTCAAGACCACTGATAATCTCCCTCGATCTGGGGCTCCACGCAAAATCCCACCCCGTGGGGTCAGAATGATCACAAGAACGGTGAGCAAAAATCCCAGAACCACGCGGGGGGACCTAGTGAATGAACTGCAGAGAGCTGGGACTAATGTAACAAGGCCTACCATAAGTAACACACTACGCCACCATGGACTCAGATCCTGCAGTGCCAGACGTGTCCCACTGCTTAAGCCAGTACATGTCCGGGCCCATCTGAAGTTTGCTAGAGAGCATTTGGATGATCCAGAGGAGTTTTGGGAGAATGTCCTATGGTCTGATGAAACCAAACTGGAACTGTTTGGTAGAAACACAACTTGTCGTGTTTGGAGGAAAAAGAATACTGAGTTGCATCCATCAAACACCATACCTACTGTAAAGCATAGTGGTGGAAACATCATGCTTTGGGGCTGTTTCTCTGCAAAGGGGCCAGGACGACTGATCCGGGTACATGAAAGAATGAATGGGGCCATGTATCGTGAGATTTTGAGTGCAAACCTCCTTCCATCATCAAGGGCATTGAAGATGAAACGTGGCTGGGTCTTTCAACATGACAATGATCCAAAGCACACCGCCAGGGCAACGAAGGAGTGGCTTCGTAAGAAGCATTTCAAGGTCCTGGAGTGGCCTAGCCAGTCTCCAGATCTCAACCCTATAGAAAACCTTTGGAGGGAGTTGAAAGTCCGTGTTGCCAAGCGAAAAGCCAAAAACATCACTGCTCTAGAGGAGATCTGCATGGAGGAATGGGCCAACATACCAACAACAGTGTGTGGCAACCTTGTGAAGACTTACAGAAAACGTTTGACCTCTGTCATTGCCAACAAAGGATATATTACAAAGTATTGAGATGAAATTTTGTTTCTGACCAAATACTTATTTTCCACCATAATATGCAAATAAAATTATAAAAAAACAGACAATGTGATTTTCTGGATTTTTTTTTCTCAGTTTGTCTCCCATAGTTGAGGTCTACCTATGATGTAAATTACAGACGCCTCTCATCTTTTTAAGTGGTGGAACTTGCACTATTGCTGACTGACTAAATACTTTTTTGCCCCACTGTATATACCAGGATGGGCCCAGGATGACTGATATACAGTATATACTATGATGGGGAGCATATATACCAGGATGGGTGACATATATACCAGGAATGGCACCAGGATGGGGGACATTAGTACAGGATGGGGGGAAATTACTATATAATGGGGGAGTGGGGCAACATGCACAGTGGGGAAAATAAGCATTTGATACACTGCCAATTTTACAAGTTTTCCCACCTAATAAGAATGGAGAGGTCTGTAAATTTTTATAGTAGAAACACTTCAACCGTGAGAGCCAGATTCTTAAATAAAATCTAGAAAATCACATTGTATGATTTTTACATAATAAATTTGCATTTTATTGCATGAAATAAGTATTTGATACAATAGAAACCAGAACTTAATATTTGGTACAGAAACCTTAGTTTGCAATTACAGAGGTCAGACATTTCCTGTAGTTCTTGACATAGTTTGCACACACTGCAGCAGGGATTTTGGCCCACTCCTCCATACAGATCTTCTCCAGATCTTTCAGGTTTCGGAGCTGTCACTGGGCAGCATTGAGTTTCAGCTCCCTCCAAAGATTTTCTATTGGTTTCAAGTCTAGAGACTGGCTAATCCACTCCAGGACTTTGAAATGCCTTTTGCAGAGCCACTCCTTAGTTGATCTGGCTGTGTGTTTTGGGTAATTGTCATGCTGGAAGACCCAGCCATGACCCATCTTTAATGCTCTTACTGAGGGAAGGAGGTTATTGGCCAAAATCTTGGGATACATGACCCCATCCATCCTCCCATCAGTACAGTGCAGTCATCGTATCCTCTTTGCAGAAAAACACCCCCCAAAGTATGATGGTTTCCCCACCACGCTTCACGGTTGGCATGGTGTTCTTGGTGTTGCACTCATCCTTCATCTTCCTCCAAACACAGCGAGTGGACTTGATAACAAAAAGTTCTACTTTGGTCTCATCTGACCCCATGATCTTCTCCCATACCTCCTCTCGATCATCCAGATCGTCATTTGCAAATTTCAAATGTACATGGACGTGTGCTGGCGTGAGCACGGGACCTTGCATGTCCTGCAGGATTTTAATAATAAAAGACTGACTGGCACTTCTAAGCTAGTGTGAACAGGTGCATACTAGGAGCATACTTACCCCACGAGACAAGATCTTGCATGGAGCACCAGACCGAGGAAGATTGACAGCCATCTTGTGTTTCTTCCATTTTGTAATAATTGTGCCAACAGTTGTTGCCTAACTAAGCTGCTTGCCTATTGAGCTGTTGCCAATCCCAGCCTTGTTAAGGTCTACAATTTTGTCCCTGGTGTTCTTAGATAGCTCTTCAATTTTGGCCATGTGTGTGATTGAGTGTGTGGACCAGTGTCTTTTATACAGGTAAGGCTACTTTCACACTAGCGTCGGTACGGGGCCGTCGCGCTGCGTCGGCCCGACGTACCGACGCATACTGTGCAAGCGCCGCACAACGGTGCTGCCCCATTGTGAGGTGTGGGGAGGTGGGGGCGGAGTTCCGGCCGTGCATGCGCGGTCGGAAATGGCGGACCGTCGGCACAAAAAAACCTTACATGTAACATGTTTTGCTGCCGGCGGTCCGCCACAACATGACGCAACCGTCGCACGACGGTTGCGACGTGTGTCAATACGTCGCAATGCATCGCTAATGTTAGTCTATGGGGAAAAAACGCATCCTGCAGGCGACTTTGCAGGATGCGTTTTTTCACCAAAACGATGCATTGCGACGTATGCAAAAAACCGCTAGTGTGAAAGTAGCCTTACAAGTTCAAACAGGTGCAATTAATACAGTACAGGTAATGAGTGCAGAGGTAATAGGTGATCAAATAATTATTTCATTCAATAAAATGCAATTTAATTATTTAAAATTCGTACAATGTGATTTTCTGGATTCTATATTTAGATTCTGCCTCTCACAGGTGAAGTGTACCTACGATAAAAATTACAGACATGTCCATTCTTTGCAAAGAAGAAACAGAGAACACAAACAGCCATATGGTCCCATAAAAGATAAATATTTATTAATAAACATTAAAACACCAAACAAGATACAGAGATGCAGTACAGGGAATGAATATACGTTTCCTAGTGGCCATAAATAGCGGGCCAGAAGAGCCAACCCATAGTCCGTGCAAACATAATTATAGGAAATTTAGGGACAGTACCCATACCTAATGCCAAATGTGCACATTTTTTTGTGATCCACATCTGTTTTGTGCCTCCTGTGGGTTGCGTGACCTGTGGCTTGGTGTTTCTTTTATTAATTTTAATCATTTTTTATTTTTCTGTTTAATTAGCACCGATACTTTGGAGCTGTGAATGAATAGTGTACTTTCTGCAAATACTACAGCGTGTCAACATCTGGAGTTTGTTATCTGTTATACATTATGGCGGTTATGTTTTTGTATATATGATTATCTATATATGTATATGTGTTTCTATATACGTCTATGCATGGTACATAAGTTGTATATCTATATATTGTCAATAGGTTCTAAATTTTGGTTTATACTGTAATTCTATAAGGGTTATATATTTATATGACATTTAGTTAGTTATTACTCAATGTGAGAACCCCTCATATTCGTACTACGTATATGCTGTGTACACTATGAGTATGTTATCTATTCGATGCACCTTCTTTGCTATATATATTCTGTTATATTATGTGTGGCGGTTTAGGTATTTTGATATACATTCTATCTGTGCATCATCAGGAGTGGCGAGTGTGAGGTGTTAGCATCAATTATACACTGTGTTCCAAGTTATTATGCAAATTGGATTTAAGTGTCAAAACTTTTTAATTGTTTTGTTTTCAAATAAACTCGTGGATGGTATTGTGTCTCAGGGCTCAATGGATCACTGAAATCAATCTTAAACACATGTGATAATTAGTTTTCCAGGTGATTCTAATTAAAGGAAAACTGCTTAAAAATGGTGTTCCACATTATTAAGCAGGCCACAGTTTTCAAGTAACATGGGAAAGAAAAAGGATCTCTCTGCTGCCAAAAAGCATCAAACAGTCCAATGCCTTGGTCAAGGGATGAAAACATTAGATATTTCTTGAAAATGTAAGCGTGATCATCTTACTGTTAAGAGATTTGTGGCTGAATCTGAGCACAGTCGTGTTCGTGCTGATAAAGGCATAATGAGGAAGGTTTCTGCCAGGCAAGTTCATCGGATAAAGAGAGCAGCTGCTAAAAAGCCATTACAAACCAGCAAACAGATATTTGAAGCTGCTGATGCCTCTGGAGTCCCTCGAACCTCAAGGTGTAGGATCCTTCAAAGGCTTGCTTTGCTGCATAAACCTACTATTCGGCCACCCCTAAACAGTGTTCACAAGCCAAAATGGTTGTAGTGGGCCCAGACATACATGAAGACTAATTTTCAAACAGTCTTGTTTACTGATGAGTGTCGAGCAACCCTGGATGATCCAGATGGATGGAGTAGTGGATGGTTGGTGGATGGCGATCATGTCCCAGCAAGGATGTGACGTCAGCAAGGAGGTGGAGGAAAAATGTTTTGCGCCAGAATCATGGGGAAACAGCTGGTAGGGCCCTTTAAAGTTCCTGAAGATGTGAAAATGATCTCTGCAAAGTATATAGAGTTTCTGACTAACAACTTTCTTCCATGGTATAAAAAGCAGAAACGTGCCTTGAGGAGCAAATCATCTTCATGCATGACAATGCACCATCTCATGCTGCAAAGAAACCTCTGAGTCATTGGCTGCTATGGGCATAAAAGGAGATAACCAAATGGTGTGGCCACCATCTTCCCCTGCCCTCAACCCTATAGAGAACCTTTGCAGTATCATCAAGCAAAAGATCTATGAGGGTGGGAGGCTGTTCACATCAAAAGAGCAGCTCTGGGAGGCAAAGAAATACAAGCAGAAACTTGTAGAAAGGTTCCTATGTTAACATGTAACTTGGCCTGTTAGGATGTTTTTGAGTTAAATAGCTGTTTTGTTCAGTGAATGTGACCTCTTAATGCTGCAAATTCCACAAATGAACATTTTCAGTTCTTTAAAACATATCAAATGTCTAGAAATTCTACTGTGCCTAATAATTTGGAACAGTGCATTTTGAGGTTTTATTCATTTTGGAGATTATACTGTTATCATTGGGAGGTTTCTTCAATAAAATTTGATGTATACTCTAAAGGGTGATGACTTTTATTAGACTGACTGTCATTTGGACCGACCATTTAGAAAAATCCGAGAAAAATATCATTTGCATAATAATTTGGAACATAGTGTATATGTACCTGTATGAATTATTGTTTTCTCTTTGTTTATTGTATGTTTCATGTTTTTTCTTTCTGCCCGATGTGTATTCCTTCTTCCAAGATGGTGGCGCCGATACATTTTATTTCATGCGCATGCGCCCGGCCCGCTAGTCAGTGCACACACTCCATACTGCCGTTCGGCAGGTGGTCACGTGGGGCCCCACGTGTTTCTGGTGCCGGCGGCCATGTTGGAGGGTGTGCGCGCTGCCTGGCGTGCTTTTGCGGCGTGCCGAAAGGTTATTCATTTCCGGCCGGCGGTGCATAAATATGCGTACCGAAAGGATCATATTTACCCCCTGATGAAGGAGCTGCCCGCTCCGAAACGCGTGTCGGGGTCGGGCCTGGCTGCCTGCCTATTCTGTCCGTGGTGCCTTTTTTGGGTATGTTAATTTATTTAATATGACATGTAATGTTTCCCATGTGTAGGCACTTGCCTTGCGAATATGTGCACATTTGGCATTAGGTATGGGTACTGTCCCTAAATTTCCTATAATTATGTTTGCACGGACTATGGGTTGGCTCTTCTGGCCCTCTATTTATGGCCACTAGGAAACGTATATTCATTCCCTGTACTGCATCTCTGTATCTTGTTTGGTGTTTTAATGTTTATTAATAAATATTTATCTTTTATGGGACCATATGGCTGTTTGTGTTCTCTGTTTCTTCTTTGCATGTATTTTGGCAGCTGGCCCCTATTTGTCCGTTTAGCATATTGAAAAAATTTTTTTGTGGTTCTCCACGATACATTGTTATTATACTTGTAATATGCTGGCTTCAATATTGTTCTGTCCATTCTTTGTAGGTAGGAAAACTTGCAAAATTGGCAGCGTATCAAATACTTATTTTTTCCACTGTATGCCCTTATATGATTGAAATGCTACAAGGGCCCATACATCTGACCAACATGGGGGGGGGGTGCCAGGTCACAATTTTGCATCGGGGCCCATCAGACTCTAGTTACGCCACTGTCCTCTTAAATACATTCTGTTTTTTTTTTTTTTCCTGACTGAATTTGAGAACTAATGAACAGCTATTTTAAATCTGTGCATGTCAATTTTTTCAGCGTTTTTTTTA
Organism: Ranitomeya variabilis; assembly: GCF_051348905.1. Classification (NCBI taxonomy): domain Eukaryota; kingdom Metazoa; phylum Chordata; class Amphibia; order Anura; family Dendrobatidae; genus Ranitomeya; species Ranitomeya variabilis. The sequence goes on along the minus strand of NC_135234.1, from coordinate 632,734,222 downwards.
CAGCAAAATGGGCATTTTGAACTCAGCGTTTTTACTGCCAAGAGAGCAGGTACAGAAAAAAAACACAGCAAAAGCGTTGCATCATGTGAACCTAGCATTTGAGATTGCTATATGAGCTATAGTAGAGCAAGGGACCCCCATACTACTCTTATGTGGAGCTCCTCTGGGGTCTGCCCTTCAGTTATTATAGTCGTCCTTCTATGTACAATTTGAAAATTACTTTTAAAACGACCCGGAGGATAGAGCTTTCAAATAGAACCCCATGACTAGCAATTTTATCCATCCAAAATATAATATATTTACTTTTTTTCTGGATTTTAATAGGGAATGCTAGCAGGTGGTAAGCCTAATAAGCACTTCTAGGGCAGTGAAGAGGGACTAGCCTCCATTAGCTAGTGCTATGTACAGGACAAGACAATCAATATTTTATACTACAAACTTTAATGAAGCAAAATTACAGAAATAAAACACATTTATGAGCATTAACAAGGCGATGTAATGAGATTCTCTACAAGCAAATCCTCTGAAGCGATCTGCATTAGTAATATCCGATGTACCCAGGAATTAAGAAAAATAATAGCAATTCTTCCCAATTACCAGGCAGGATTCTCAGTGCTCCATAAACTCATCAAAAGTGAAAACAAATCCAATAAGTGAATGCATGAAATAAATCATAATCCAAGTAAATGCCAAGGACATCAATATATTCTGTGGTCGTGGAGTTCAGATTTAATCATTTACAAGTGGAACCTCTGTTCATGAGAATGATGAATGATAATATATTTTGTTTTTAATTTTTTTTTAAACCCCGAGGTCATGACTTCCTTCACCTCAACTGCAAAAACCAGTGCAGTGTGCTTCACAAAAAGAGTGTACAGTTATGTGGTCTATCGCAAGTAGTCTTCAAAAGGAGAAGGGACCACCACAAATCTTTCCTCTGGGCCAGAAGGTCACAGCAAGATTGTGGGATAGGTATCTTACATTTTCCAAAGCCTTAGAGTGTGGCCTAAGGAAATAGTCAATAGGGTCGCAAAAACTATGTTGAGAAAAAAAGATGGACATTAAAGGGAATCTGTCAGCAGGTTTTTGCCATGTAAACTGAGCAGCATCATGTAGGGGCTGAGACCACGATTCCAGCGATGTGTCACTTACTAGGCTGTGTGCTGTTTCAATAAAATCAGTGTTTTATCAGCAGGAGATTAAAGTGAACCTGTCAGCAGGATTTTTCTCAGTAAACTACAGGCACTGTGCTGTTGGCGTTGTTATACTGATTTCAATGATACCTGGGGTGAAGAAATCCATCCTGTGGTTCTTGTGTAATCAGTGTTAGAAGTTTTTTAGTTAATGATATTCCCGTGCTCTGGAGCGGGACTGTAAGCAGAGTCTTATCCTCCCGGAGCACGGGCATCTCATTAACTGAAAACTTCTAACACTGATTACTCAAGACAGATTTCTTCACCCCAGGTATCATTTAAATCAGTATAACAGCAGCACAGCAACATGACAATGTATGCAGTTTATTTAGCAAAATTCTGCTGACCAGTTCGCTTTAACCACTAAAGGACTAGTTGTCTCGTGCCTCCAGGTCCAACCCCTTCACCATCACCGATTAGCAGCTTGCTGTCAATGTACAGAGTACACAGAAAGCTGCCAATCAGGGGTGCGGTTGGGGTTATACTCAGCTCAGCATTCTGAGCCCTGCTGCATCTATGCTAGAGAAAACAGAGATTGTACCAAACTGACAGTTTGCAGACTAGTAAGTGACACATCTCTGAAATTAGGGTCTCAGCACCTACATCATGCTGCTCTCAGAATACATAGAAAAAAACCTGCTTACATATTCCCTTTAACTGCCAAAGATTTCAGAAGAATTAATCATGAAGTGACCAGGAAGCCATTATCCTCCAGTGCCATAACTACGACCTCTCAGAAGTGCTCAGAAGTAAAGGGGTGTTCAACACCAAAACACTCCTCCCTTCCCATCATTGTGTTTGATCATTGTACCCCACTTTGTACATCACTATGAAGGCCACTATGGTGGCACATGAAACAATATCTTTCCTGCAGCAGCAAAGATATTGAGTAAAATGCAAATCGGGAATCTCAAGAATGTAATTGTTTCTCACTGAACTAAAGGCCAGGACAGTGTTTTACATAAATCAATATCTGATAGTGACATTTATAACAGCAGAGAGAAACAACCTGACATGCGAAATGGCTGCAGTAAAGTTTATTTGGAAATCTATATGCTAATGACTGTCTTAATAATTTGAAGGTTAATTAACATGCTCTACACACATCCCTGGATTAGTAAGCCATTAGTAAGCCATTCTTCCAAGGACAAATGTAATTATCAAGCCTATATTTGTTTGAACGACACATAGACCAGAGTGACCAGAGTTTAGCACAATTGATTGCATATAAATGTTGCTTTGCAAACTTCTCAGGGTAAGGGCGCTGTTTGTATGACGGACCACACGCTGACCAAACATAGCCAACATGCCAATGTACAAGAGCGATTGTCATATACAGTGGGTACGGAAAGTATTTGCGGCGCCCCAAGGTCCTGGTCGTCGCAGAGGTATTGCAAATAGTTTGCACCTTCTTAAAGGTGCTTCCTACTGGTTTTACAAAAGAAGCTTTTAAAGGGACTGCTTCTATAGGGACTGTTTCTAATGTTGCTAGAAAGTGTTTTGTTTTACAGAGACCTGAAAAAAAACCCGTTGGTGTGGCAGAATTCCAGGTCGGGATACATGTCTTGTAGCCCGCCCAGGCCAACGTTGAGGGTTAATAACGGGTCCCTCGCATCTTTTCTGCTGTTACTACATTTTTAAATGACTTGAGTATTAAATTGCACTACCTCAAAAGAAAAAGGACTTGAATATAGTTTGTGCCCTTAAAGGGAAGTCTATTAGTTGCACTTTCTTAAAGTGATAATGTTTAAAAGTTAGATAGCGTTGCATTTTATGTGGCAGTTCGTGCGTATATTAGTGAGAGTAAAATGAACCTTTGAAAGTAGAAATGCACTTTTGAATAAAATAAAGATTCTACAGTGAGCCTGTGGGGGTTGATAGACAGTTCTGCACTTGAATAAGGAAAATGCTTGTTTAAACAGTGTTGTGTGCAGATAGCGAGTAAAATGATTGTTTGCACTCTAAAGTTCTAAGATAGTATACCCGTCCGGGTAATCGTATTTCATAGTTAGTAACTGTTTTCTACTCTTATTAAAAAGTGGATCCACAATGTAAATACGTTTTTGTTATGTAACGTTCCAGTGTCCTCACCTCCCATAAAGGGAAGCTTAGATATAGTATTAAATTGTTTTATAGCATTTAAAAAATTGTATGTCTGTTTGCTAACCTGTAACTGTTGTTGTGTTTTCCCAGTCCGGGAGTACTGGATTTAACAGGGGGGGAGTGCGATGCCCCAGGGTCCTGGTTGTCGCAGTGGTATTGCTTTCCTCTCGGGGAGAATGATGCTATGATTGGAGGCAATGAAGGATAACTGCATCCCGGTATCACAAACATGCAACACATTTCACACTCCAGACCACCAAGGGGAGCTTCTGCTCCTATTTATTAGGTCACTCCCCATATATATAACTGGTAGTCTGTAGGGAAAGTTAGAAGGTTCCACACAGTAGTCTGAGGTGGACAGAGGGTCCAAAGGAGCTGTGCATGCCCTCAGAGCAGCAGCTCCCAGAAAGAGACATTGAAAGGCAGAATTGTATTGCAGCAAGCGTGTAAGGAGAGGAAGCAAAGGAGAGGATACCAGAAGGGGGCCAGCCCTGCACAGGCCGCCTCTGAGGCGCAGGATCCCGGTAGTTGGAATACCGAGGGAGTAAGGACCTTTACGCTTTACTTCAGAGACCGTCAGGACAGCTAATTTCACGTTACCTGTCTGCCCCTACACCCAGGAGGCATGGTGGCACCCCTTAGAGGCTGCGGCATGATAGAGTCCCTATAAACCACCTCAAGCCAACAGTCATACGGGTTTGTCCTATCCTATCCGGGGACAGAGAGAGATATAACATCTACAACAGTTGTGAGGACCTTATGAGAAGCTTAGCAGTAAGGACTACAACACCACGGCACTAGAGGAAGGCTTTTATTTCCACCTGGACAAGGGGACTCTGGACTTACCTCCTAATCAGCCGGACTCTGCCTGCCCTGTGATCTGGTGCCCTGGACTGTGGATGCTGAAGTCTTCAGTAAAGGCAAAGAGACTGCAACCTTGTGTCCTTGTTCTTCTCTGCGCCATTCACCATATCAACATCTACACACCGGGAAGCCCTGGGGATATACTTCACCTGTGGGAAGGCATACCATCTAGCTGCCATAACATCACCCCAGCGGACCCCTTAAAGCAGCGTCGGTCATCCTGACCGAATACCACAGGTGGCGTCACGAACACAAACTTTATCCCTTTAAAGACCTTTCCCTTTTACACGGACGCCCCAGGGCCACGGACCGGGTCAGCCACCGTGACATCCCCCTGTGAACCGCAGGACCCGGTACCGAGTACCCCACGGCCCCATGGGAGCACTCCATATTCAGACGCCCTGAAATTTTTCACTCTTTGTTTCATTGCAGCCATTTGGTAAATTAAAAAAAGGTTTTTTTTCTCATTAATGTACACTCTGCACCCCATCTTGGCTGTAAAAAAAACAGAAATGTAGAAATTTTTGCAAATGTATTAAAAAAAGAAAAACTGAAATATCACATGGTCATAAGTATTCAGACCCTTTGCTCAGTATTGAGTAGAAGCATGTTATGACCCCAATGGCGAGGGTCTCAGAGGTACGTGGAAGTCTGCAGAATACAAAAATCCAGCTCATAGGGCAGTGGTAACTGGGTTGACCATATATCTACTCCTAACGCCAACACTAGAAGTAGCCGGGGATCATTCCTACGTTGATTCTAGATGACACGCTCCAGCCGGAGAATCTAGCTACCCCTAGTAGAGGAAAACAAAAGACCTTTCTTGCCTCCAGAGAAGGGGACCCCAAAGCTGGATAGAAGCCCCCCACAAATAATAACGGTGAGGTAAGAGGAAATGACAAACACAGAAATGAACCAGGTTTAGCACAGAGAGGCCCGCTTACTGATAGCAGAATAAAGAAAGGTAACTTATATGGTCAACAAAAACCCTATCAAAATCCACACTGGAAATTCAAGAACCCCCGAACCGTCTAACGGTCCGGGGGGAGAACACCAGCCCCCTAGAGCTTCCAGCAAAGGTCAGGATATAGATTTGGAACAAGCTGGACAAAAATACAAAACCAAAACAAATAGCAAAAAGCAAAAGGCAGACTTAGCTGATATAACTGGAACCAGGATCAGTAGACAAGAGCACAGCAGACTAGCTCTGATAACTACGTTGCCAGGCATTGAACTGAAGGTCTAGGGAGCTTATATAGCAACACCCCTAACTAACGACCCAGGTGCGGATAAAAGGAATGACAGAAAAACCAGAGTCAAAAAACTAGTAACCACTAGAGGGAGCAAAAAGCAAATTCACAACAGTACCCCCCCCTTAGTGAGGGGTCACCGAACCCTCACCACGACCACCAGGGCGATCAGGATGAGCGGCATGAAAGGCACGAACTAAATCGGCCGCATGAACATCAGAGGCGACCACCCAGGAATTATCCTCCTGACCATAGCCCTTCCACTTGACCAGGTACTGAAGCCTCCGCCTGGAGAGGCGAGAATCCAAGATCTTCTCCACCACGTACTCCAACTCGCCCTCAACCAACACCGGAGCAGGAGGCTCAGCAGAAGGAACTACAGGCACAATGTACCGCCGCAACAAGGACCTATGAAATACATTGTGAATAGCAAACGACACAGGAAGATCCAGACGAAAAGATACAGGATTAAGGATTTCCAATATCTTGTAAGGCCCAATAAAACGAGGTTTAAATTTGGGAGAGGAGACCTTCATAGGAACAAAGCGGGAAGAAAGCCATACCAAATCCCCAACGCGTAGTCGGGGACCCACACCGCGGCGGCGGTTGGCAAAGCGCTGAGCCCTCTCCTGTGACAACTTCAAGTTGTCCACCACATGATTCCAGATCCGCTGCAACCCATCTACCACAGAATCCACCCCAGGACAGTCAGAAGGCTCCACATGACCCGAAGAAAAGCGAGGATGGAAACCAGAGTTGCAGAAAAAAGGCGAAACCAAGGTGGCGGAACTAGCCCGATTATTAAGGGCAAACTCAGCCAACGGCAAGAATGTCACCCAATCGTCCTGATCAGCAGAGACAAAACACCTCAAATAAGCCTCCAAAGTCTGATTGGTTCGCTCCGTCTGTCCATTAGTCTGAGGATGGAAAGCAGACGAAAACGACAAATCAATGCCCATCCTACTACAAAAGGATCGCCAGAACCTAGAAACGAACTGGGATCCTCTGTCTGACACAATATTCTCAGGGATGCCGTGCAAACGAACCACGTTCTGGAAAAACACAGGAACCAGATCGGAAGAGGAAGGCAGCTTAGGCAAAGGAACCAAATGGACCATCTTGGAGAAGCAATCACATATCACCCAGATAACGGACATGCCCTGAGATAGCGGAAGATCAGAAATGAAATCCATGGAGATATGCGTCCAAGGTCTCTTCGGGACAGGCAAGGGCAAGAGCAAACCGCTGGCACGAGAACAGCAAGGCTTAGCTCGAGCACAAGTCCCACAGGACTGCACAAATGACCGCACATCCCTTGACAAGGAAGGCCACCAAAAGGACCTGGCCACCAGATCTCTGGTGCCAAAAATTCCCGGGTGACCTGCCAACACCGAGGAATGAACCTCGGAAATGACTCTGCTGGTCCATTTATCCGGGACAAACAGTCTGTCAGGTGGACAAGACTCAGGCCTATCAGCCTGAAATCTCTGCAACACACGTCGCAGATCCGGAGAAATAGCTGACAAGATAACTCCATCTTTAAGAATACCAACAGGATCAGCGACTCCAGGAGCATCAGGCACAAAGCTCCTAGAAAGAGCATCGGCCTTCACATTCTTTGAACCTGGTAAATACGAGACAACAAAATCAAAGCGGGAGAAAAACAATGACCAGCGGGCCTGTCTCGGATTAAGGCGTTTAGCAGACTCGAGATACATCAGATTTTTGTGATCAGTCAAGACCACCACACGATGCTTAGCACCCTCGAGCCAATGACGCCACTCCTCAAATGCCCATTTCATGGCCAACAACTCCCGATTGCCCACATCATAATTTCGCTCGGCAGGCGAAAACTTCCTGGAGAAAAAGGCACAAGGTTTCATAACAGAGCAACCAGGGCCTCTCTGCGACAAAACGACCCCTGCTCCAATCTCTGAAGCATCCACCTCAACCTGAAAGGGAAGTGAGACATCGGGCTGGCACAAAACAGGCGCCGAAGTAAACCGGCGCTTCAACTCCCGGAAAGCCTCCACGGCAGCAGGAGCCCAGTTAGCTACATCGGAGCCCTTCTTGGTCATATCCGTCAACGGTTTCACAATGCTAGAAAAATTAGCGATAAAACGACGGTAGAAGTTAGCGAAACCCAAGAACTTCTGAAGACTCTTAACCGACGAGGGCTGAGTCCAATCAAGAATAGCTCGGACCTTGACTGGGTCCATCTCCACAGCAGAAGGGGAAAAAATGAACCCCAAAAAGGGAACCTTCTGTACACCAAAGAGACACTTTGAGCCCTTGACAAACAAAGAATTTTCACGCAAAATTTTAAAGACCAACCTGACCTGCTCCACATGCGAATCCCAATCATCAGAAAAAACCAAAATATCATCCAGATAAACAATCAAAAACTTATCCAGATACTTCCGGAAAATGTCATGCATAAAGGACTGAAAAACTGAAGGCGCATTGGAGAGCCCAAAAGGCATCACCAAGTACTCAAAATGACCTTCGGGCGTATTGAATGCGGTTTTCCATTCATCACCTTGCTTAATGCGCACAAGGTTGTACGCACCACGAAGGTCTATCTTGGTGAACCACTTGGCACCTTTAATCCGGGCAAACAAGTCAGACAACAGCGGTAAAGGATACTGAAATTTGACAGTGATCTTATTTAAAAGCCGATAATCAATACAAGGTCTCAAAGATCCGTCCTTTTTTGCCACAAAAAAGAATCCCGCACCAAGGGGGGAAGAAGACGGACGAATATGTCCTTTCTCCAGAGACTCCTTGATATATGAACGCATAGCGGCATGTTCAGGCACCGACAGATTAAACAGTCTTCCCTTAGGAAACTTACTGCCCGGGATCAAATCTATAGCACAGTCACAGTCCCTATGAGGAGGCAGTGCACTGGACTCAGACTCACTGAAGACATCCTGATAATCAGACAAATACTCCGGAACTTCCGAAGGCGTAGAAGAAGCAATAGACACAGGCAGGGAATCCCCATGAATACCACGACAGCCCCAACTTGAGACTGACATAGCCTTCCAGTCCAGGACTGGATTATGGGTCTGTAACCATGGCAGCCCTAAAACAACCAAATCATGCATTTTATGTAAAACCAGGAAACGTATCACCTCGCGGTGTTCAGGAGTCATGCACATGATAACCTGTGTCCAATACTGCGGTTTATTTGCTGCCAATGGCGTAGCATCAATACCCCTAAGAGGAATAGGATTTTCTAATGGTTCAAGAGTAAAACCACAGTGCTTAGCAAATGACAGATCCATAAGACTCAGGGCAGCACCTGAATCTACAAACGCCATGACAGGATAAGACGACAGTGAGCAAATCAAAGTTACAGACAGAATAAATTTAGGTTGCAAATTACCAACGGTGACAGGACTAACAACCTTAGCTATACGTTTAGAGCATGCTGAGATAACATGTGTAGAATCACCACAGTAGTAGCACAAGCCATTCCGGCGTCTATGAATTTTCCGCTCATTTCTAGTCAGGATTCTATCACATTGCATTAAATCAGGTGTCTGTTCAGACAACACCATGAGGGAATTTGCGGTTTTTCTATCACATTGCACCGAATTAGGTGTCTGTTCAGACAACACCATGAGGGAATTTGCGGTTTTGCGCTCCCGCAACCGCCGGTCAATTTGAATAGCCAGTGCCATAGTATCATTGAGACCTGTGGGAATGGGAAAACCCACCATAACATTCTTAATGGCTTCAGATAGGCCATTTCTAAAATTAGCGGCCAGTGCACACTCGTTCCAATGTGTCAGCACGGACCATTTCCGAAATTTTTGGCAATACACTTCAGCCTCGTCCTGCCCCTGAGACATAGCCAGCAAGGCCTTTTCTGCCTGAATCTCAAGATTGGGTTCCTCATAAAGTAAACCGAGCGCCAGAAAAAACGCATCAATATCAGCCAATGCCGGATCTCCTGGCGCCAGCGAAAAAGCCCAATCCTGAGGGTCGCCCCGTAAGAACGAAATAACTATTTTTACTTGCTGAGCAGAGTCTCCAGATGAACAGGGTCTCAGGGACAAAAACAATTTACAATTATTCACAAAATTCCTAAACTTAAACCTGTCTCCGGAAAACAGTTCAGGAATCGGTATTTTAGGTTCTGACCTAGGATTTCTGATAACATAGTCTTGTATGCCCTGCACACGAGTAGCCAGCTGGTCCACACTTGTAATCAAGGTCTGGACATTCATGTCTGCAGCAAGCATAGCCACTCTGAGGTAAAGGGGAAAAAGAAAGAAAAAAAAACAAAACTCAGAATCTTCTTTCTTATAATCCCTCTTCTGCAACGCATTAAACATTTAATACTGGCCTGGCAAACTGTTATGACCCCAATGGCGAGGGTCTCAGAGGTACGTGGAAGTCTGCAGAATACAAAAATCCAGCTCATAGGGCAGTGGTAACTGGGTTGACCATATATCTACTCCTAACGCCAACACTAGAAGTAGCCGGGGATCATTCCTACGTTGATTCTAGATGACACGCTCCAGCCGGAGAATCTAGCTACCCCTAGTAGAGGAAAACAAAAGACCTTTCTTGCCTCCAGAGAAGGGGACCCCAAAGCTGGATAGAAGCCCCCCACAAATAATAACGGTGAGGTAAGAGGAAATGACAAACACAGAAATGAACCAGGTTTAGCACAGAGAGGCCCGCTTACTGATAGCAGAATAAAGAAAGGTAACTTATATGGTCAACAAAAACCCTATCAAAATCCACACTGGAAATTCAAGAACCCCCGAACCGTCTAACGGTCCGGGGGGAGAACACCAGCCCCCTAGAGCTTCCAGCAAAGGTCAGGATATAGATTTGGAACAAGCTGGACAAAAATACAAAACCAAAACAAATAGCAAAAAGCAAAAGGCAGACTTAGCTGATATAACTGGAACCAGGATCAGTAGACAAGAGCACAGCAGACTAGCTCTGATAACTACGTTGCCAGGCATTGAACTGAAGGTCTAGGGAGCTTATATAGCAACACCCCTAACTAACGACCCAGGTGCGGATAAAAGGAATGACAGAAAAACCAGAGTCAAAAAACTAGTAACCACTAGAGGGAGCAAAAAGCAAATTCACAACAGAAGCACCCTTTTGAGTTAATACAGCCATGCGTCTTCTTGGGAATGAGGCAACAGGTTTTTCACACCTGGATTTGGGGATCCTCTGCTATTCTTCCTTATACTCCATTGGGTTTAGGTCAGGGCTCTGGCTGGGCCAGTCAAGAATGGTCACAGACAGGGGCGCCGCTACCATGTGGCAAGTTGAGTACTTAGCCTCAACGGCACTGCCTTCAATGAAGAGAGGGGGGGCTGATTCTGCCGGTGTAGTAACTGAATTTGCGTCGTAGACGCAGGTTCAGTTACTACTGTATTCAAGGCTTCCAACCATCCCGAATGAACGAATCCCCTCATCCAGCCCTCCCCGGCTCATGTGACCGGTCACATGATCGTGACATCATCACAGGTCCTCAACCTGAAGTCACTCCTTTCCTGAATCTGCTGGGGCTGCTCATAGAAGGCTGTTCTGTGTGCACAGGACCTGTGACGACGTCACCGGATGGGAGAAGTCAGGGGTCACATGATCAGTGACCTCAGTGTATTCAGGACTCTGCTGTGCTGGTTGTCATGGTGCTGGAAGAGGGTAAGCTTATGCGTGGGGTCAGGAGGGGTTTACAGTGTGGATGTAGCAGAGCCGTATGTGTACGGAGCGGAGCCATGTGTGTACGAGGTGTGCAGAGCTGAGCCATGTGTACAAGGTGTGCTGTTATGATCCTAGTGGCAAGGATCGCAAATCTGACTAGCTAAGAAACTGAACCGACGACTAGCTCTGGGGAAGTGGTAACTGAATTGACCGCAACCTGATCCTATCCGCAAACAACTATAAGTAGCCGTGGAACGTTACCTGAAAATCCTAGACGTCTCGTCACGGCCTGAGAAACTGACTATTCCTAGAGAGAAAGTAAGTCCTCACTTGCCTCAGAGAAATGACCCCCAAAGATATAGAAAAGCCCCCCACAAATATTAACAGTGAGTTAAGGGGAAAGCACATACGCAGAGATGAAATAGATTTAGCAAATGAGGCCCACTAACACTAGATAGCAGAAAATAGGAAGAGAACTGTGCGGTCAATGAAAAACCCTATTCAAAATATCCACGCAGAGATTGCTCGAGCCCCCGCACCAACTAACGGTGCGGGGGAAGCAACTCCGTACCCCAGAGCTTACCAGCAGCAAGAAATCACATATTAGCAAGCTGGACTAAACTCATCATAAACAGAAATCATATTGCAGACAGATGAGCAAAAAATAATCAAACAGAACTTAGCTTCTCAAGAAGAGACAGAAAACCAAGATAGTCAGGAGTAATCAGAATAGCACTGAATACATCGACAGCCGGCAACAAGTGGAGGTGAAGCAGAGCTAAATAGGAACCTCCCTAGAGAATAACGAGGCAGCTGATCCAGCCACAGACCCGCAAGATAACAAACAAAGCCACCAGGGGGAGCCCAAAAATAAAACTCACGCAATACCACCTGTGACCACAAGAGGGAGCCTGAAAACAGAGTTCACAACAGTACCCCCCCCTTGAGGAGGGGTCACTGAACCCTCATCAAAACCCCCAGGGCGATCAGGGTGAGCCACATGGAAGGCACGAACCAAATCGGCCACATGAACATCAGAGGCGACAACCCAGGAATTATCCTCCTGACCATAGCCCTTCCACTTAACCAAATACTGAAGCCTCCGTCTAGAAACACGAGAATCCAAGATCTTCTCCACCACGTATTCCAATTCACCCTCAACCAGCACAGGGGCAGGAGGCTCAACCGAAGGAACCACAGGCACCACATACCTCCGCAACAACGACCGATGGAACACATGGAGCAAACGATGCTGGGAGGTCCAGACGAAATGACACAGGGTTAAGGACTTCCAAAATCTTATAAGGACCGATAAACCGAGGCTTGAACTTAGGAGAGGAGACCTTCATAGGAACAAAGCGAGAAGACAACCACACCAAGTCCCCAACGCGAAGTCGGGGACCCACACAGCGACGGCGGTTGGCAAAGCGCTGAGCCTTCTCTTGTGACAGCTTCAAATTGTCCACCACATGATCCCAAATCTGATGCAACCTATCCACCACAATATCCATTCCAGGACAGTCAGAAGGCTCCACCTGACCCGAGGAAAAACGAGGATGAAACCCCGAATTACAAAAAAAAGGAGAAACCAAAGTAGCAGAACTAGCCCGATTATTAAGGGCAAACTCGGCCAATGGCAAAAAAGTGACCCAGTCGTCCTGATCAGCAGAAACAAAGCATCTTAAATAAGTTTCCAAGGTCTGATTAGTTCGCTCGGTTTGGCCATTCGTCTGAGGATGGAAGGCCGACGAAAAAGACAAATCAATGCCCATCTTAGCACAAAAGGTCCGCCAAAATCTAGACACAAACTGGGATCCTCTGTCGGAAACAATATTTTCAGGGATCCCGCGCAAACGAACCACATTTTGAAAAAACAGTGGAACCAACTCGGAGGAGGAAGGCAACTTAGACAAGGGCACCAAATAGACCATCTTAGAAAAACGATCACACACCACCCAGATGACAGACATTCTCTGAGAGACAGGGAGATCTGAAATAAAATCCATGGAAATGTGCGTCCAAGGCCTCTTCGGGACAGGCAAAGGTAACAACAAACCACTGGCACGAGAACAGCAAGGCTTAGCCCGAGCACAAATTCCACAAGACTGCACAAAGGAACGCACATCCCGCGACAAGGAAGGCCACCAAAAGGACCTGGCCACCAAATCTCTGGTACCAAATATTCCAGGATGGCCCGCCAACACCGAAGAATGAACCTCGGAGATGACTCTACTGGTCCATCTATCTGGGACAAACAGTCTATCCGGTGGACAACGATCAGGTCTATCCGCCTGAAACTTCTGCAACACTCGTCGCAAATCTGGGGAGATGGCGGACAAAATCACCCCTTCTCTGAGGATACAAGCCGGCTCTGAATCTCCAGGAGAGTCAGGCACAAAACTCCTAGACAGAGCATCAGCCTTCACATTCTTCGAACCAGGCAGGTACGAGACCACGAAATCAAAACGAGAGAAAAACAACGACCAACGAGCCTGTCTAGGATTCAGCCGCTTGGCCGACTCGAGATAAATCAGATTTTTGTGATCAGTCAAGACCACCACACGATGCTTAGCTCCCTCGAGCCAATGTCTCCACTCCTCAAATGCCCACTTCATAGCCAACAACTCCCGATTACCGACATCATAATTCCGCTCGGCAGGCGAAAACTTTCTTGAAAAGAAAGCACATGGCTTCATCACAGAGCCATCAGAGCTTCTCTGCGACAAAACAGCCCCCGCTCCAATCTCAGAAGCATCAACCTCGACCTGGAAAGGAAGAGAGACATCTGGCTGACATAAGACCGGAGCAGAAGAAAACCGGTGCTTCAGCTCCCGAAAGGCCTCCACAGCCGCAGGAGACCAATTAGTAACATCAGAACCCTTCTTGGTCAAATCCGTCAAAGGCTTAACAACACCAGAAAAATTAGCGATGAAGCGACGGTAAAAATTAGCAAAACCCAAGAACTTCTGAAGACTCTTAACAGATGTAGGCTGAGTCCAGTCATGAATAGCCTGAACCTTGACTGGGTCCATCTCAATAGTAGAAGGAGAAAAAATGAAACCCAAAAAAGAAACCTTCTGGACTCCAAAAAGACATTTTGAGCCCTTCACAAATAAAGCATTGGCACGCAGGACCTGAAACACCATCCTGACCTGCTTAACATGGGACTCCCAATCATCAGAAAAAAACAGAATATCATCCAGATACACAATCATAAATGTATCCAGATATTCGCGGAAGATATCGTGCATGAAGGACTGAAAGACAGAAGGAGCGTTAGAAAGTCCAAAAGGCATCACCAAGTACTCAAAGTGGCCTTCGGGCGTATTAAATGCAGTTTTCCATTCATCACCCTGCTTAATACGCACAAGGTTATAAGCACCACGAAGATCTATCTTGGTGAACCAACTAGACCCCCTAATGCGAGCAAACAGATCAGATAACAATGGCAAAGGATACTGAAATTTGACCGTGATCTTATTTAGAAGGCGATAATCAATACAAGGTCTCAGGGAACCATCCTTCTTAGCCACAAAAAAGAACCCCGCACCAAGAGGGGAGGAGGAGGGGCGAATAAGTCCTTTCTCCAAAGACTCCTTTATATAACTCCGCATACCAGCATGCTCCGGCACTGACAAATTGAAGAGTCGTCCCTTAGGAAACTTACTACCAGGAATCAAATTTATAGCACAATCACAATCCCTATGAGGAGGTAGAGAACTGAGTTTGGGCTCATCAAATACATCCTGGTAGTCCGTCAAAAACGCAGGGACTTCAGAAGGAGTGGATGAAGCAATTGACACCACAGGAGCGTCGCCATGAATTCCCTGGCAACCCCAACTTGACACAGACATTGCTTTCCAATCCAGGACTGGATTATGAGTCTGCAACCATGGCAGACCCAACACGACGACATCATGCAAATTATGCAGTACAAGAAAGCGAATCACCTCCTGATGAACAGGAGTCATGCACATGGTCACTTGCGTCCAGTACTGAGGTTTATTCATAGCCAATAGTGTAGCATCAATTCCCCTTAGTGGAATAGGGAATTTTAAAGGCTCCAAAACAAAACCACAGCGCCTGGCAAATGACAAATCCATCAGACTCAGGGCAGCACCTGAATCCACAAAAGCCATAACCGGGTAAGATGACAGTGTCAGTATTCCAAGTTACCTTGTGAATGATTTTGCCCTTTGTTAAGATGGAGTTTGCTGTTTTTGTCTGCCCTACTTCCTGTTCATTTGTTTAAAACCCGGGTCAGGTGTCAGCCTCACTGCTGGAGTATTCTGCTTGGTTTCTCCATCAGCTCAGCTGCTTGTTTGCTGTACTGCTACCCGTGGCTCTGGACATTCTCTGCCTATGTAAGTTACACTCTCAGTCTGTTGGCTTGGGAACTTAACCCTTGGTTCACTCCTCCGGGTAAGAACTCTGTTTTGGAACTGTGTTTGGAGCTTGCTGCTGGACTTAGACTAAGTTTGCTACTTAATTCTTATTTACTCCCCCCGGTGGGAGCTACTGGAAATTACACCAGTATAATTCTTTATGTGAACTTGTTTCTGGACTTACCCGTGTTTATGCCACAACTGAGATAAACTTATGAACTTGTTTCTGGACTTACCCGTGTTCGTCCCACACCTGGGATTAACTTGTGAACTTGTTTCTGGACTTACCCGTGTTCATCCCACACCTGGGATTAACCTGAGGACTTGTTTCTGGACTTCCCTGTGTTTACTTCATACCCGGATTTGACTCTTTCTGCACCAGCTGTGTTTGGATCTGCATGTCACCCGTCACACTAACCTTGCCAAGGACTTTGGCTTAAGAACTCTTCTATTTTTGCTGTATATGTTAAGGAACTTGTTTCGTTGCGGGTTATCCGTATATTGTTTTCTGTGTTATTGCTGTGTTACAAATACACTTTTGCACTAAAGAAACCCGTCTCTGTCTGTTCATTGCCCCATGCTATCAGAATCCTAGAGTTCCTACAATAGTATTACAGGATACTCCAGCCCTAAAAAGGATTCTGCTGGGGCAATGACAGAGACACGGGTAGACAAGATGTTTGCTATGATTAACTCCTTGCAGCAGGAGGTGGTGGCTATGCAAAATAAGATCAGAGACATGGACTCCCGAGCTAACCATAATGCGCAGGTGTTTGGTCAGGCTCTTCAAGATTTACGTACTCAGGTAGAGGCTCAGGTCACACCACCTGCTCAGCATGCACCACCTGTTCAGCATGCACCACCCACCAGTATGCCTAAATTGCCTCCTTTTCGGTTTAATGGTGACCGAAGTCAATTCCGTGGGTTTGTAAATCAATGTATATTATTTTTTGATGTACATGCCTCCTACTATCAGTCTGATAGATCTAAGGTACTATGTATTATTATGTTGTTGACATCACGGGCACTGGCTTGGGCAAATCCTATGGTAGAAAGTCGCGATGTCCGTCTAAATAATTTGGATGATTTTCTGGCAGCTATGGCGCAAATGTTTGATGATCCCAACCGCCGTGCCTCCGCTGAAAAATCCTTGCTTTCCTTACGCCAGGGGAAACGTTCAGTCATAGAGTATATTACTGAATTTAAGAGGTTAGTAGTGGATACCAACTGGGATGAAAATGCTTTGTTACCAATTTTCAGGAAAGGGTTGTCCAGTACAATCAAGGATGAGCTAGCTCGCTCAGAATCTCCACAGGAGTATGAGTTATTCTTACAACACTGTGTGCGTATTGATATCCGCCTAACTGAACGCAGACAGGAGAAATGGGCAGCTGTAAATCGCATCACTAATTTTACTCTTCCGTCTAGGGAAACTACCAGTAAGAACCCGCGGGAAGCTGAGGAGGTGCCGATGCAAGTGGACTCACTACAAAAACGTGAAAGTAATGAACGCCGTGAATATCGCTTTCGAGAACGCTTATGCTTTTACTGTGGCCAATCAGATCATTTCCTTATTAATTGTCCTAAATGTCCCAGGCGACCTAACAAGGTATTGGTGGCAGTAGGGGATTATGACAATACGGACACTGAGTCAGAAGTTTCGGAGACCAGTTTACATCTAGATGCTGTGGTTCCCCTAACAGTGATGTCGACTTCCCCTAAGGATCAAGGGGAGAAATACTCACATTGTTCTCTTCCTATTCAGATTCTGTGGGAGGGACAGTGGATAACAAGTTCTGCTATGATAGATTCTGGAGCAGGTGGAAATTTCATGGATTCTTCTTTTGCCAGGGAACATGGTATTAAGACACAGCTAAGAGCCTCACCAGTCACCATGGAAACGGTGGATGGTTCTCCGTTAGTTTCTGGGCCAGTAGACCGGGAGACGGTGCTTCTGAAGTGTAAGATGGAACCAGACCATCTGGAAACCCTATCATTTATGCTAATATCTTCTCCTCATTTTCCTGTAATTTTAGGAATTCCCTGGTTACGGTCACAGAATCCAAACATCAATTGGGAAACTAAGGAGATATCCTTCCTTCCAAAGTGTAGCTCTACCATCAGTCCACAGGTAATGGCTCCAGTTACCCAGAATTTGGAGGAAACGAAACAGGTATCTACTCTCCCTCTGGTTTACCAGGAATTTTCAGACATTTGTGACAAGAGGAAGGCAGATCAACTCCCTCCACACAGACCATATGACTGCCCCATAGAGCTGCTTCCCGGGGCAGCGATTCCTTTCGGCCATGTTTACCCGTTGGCAGCTCCAGAATTAAAGACATTACGGGAGTATATAGACGAGAATTTAGCCAAGGGGTTTATCCGACCATCTTCTTCACCAGCGGGCGCTCCCATATTCTTTGTAAAGAAAAAAGATGGCACTCTAAGACCGTGTATTGACTATCGGGAGCTAAACAAGGTAACCATCCGTAACAGGTACCCGTTGCCGTTAATTCCTGAATTGTTGGAGAGAGTTCGCCAAGCTAAAATATTCACCAAATTAGATCTTCGCGGAGCATATAATTTACTCCGTATACGTCCCGGAGATGAATGGAAAACAGCTTTCAGATGTCGGTATGGACATTTTGAATATTTAGTGATGCCATTCGGACTCTGTAATGCTCCTGCTGCTTTCCAACACTTGGCCAACGATATTTTCAGGGATTTACTGGATCATTATGTAGTCATTTACCTGGATGACATCTTGATTTTCTCTGATTCCCTACAGGAACACCAGGAACATGTCAAGACCGTGCTCAGACGTTTGAGAGACAACCATCTGTATATCAAACTCAAAGTGTGAATTTCATTGTTCCAAAATTCAATTTTTAGGCTATGTTATTTCTCCCCAGGGATTGAATATGGAGTCCAGCAAGATCCAGGCGATCATAGATTGGCCGGTACCAGGAAACGTCAAAGAGGTACAAAGATTCATTGGCTTTGCTAACTTTTATAGACGTTTCATCCGGAATTTTTCGGAAATTGTCCGTCCCATCACTCTCCTCACTAAGAAGGGGAGGAAGTTTGTATGGTCTTCGCAAGCCCAGGAAGCCTTTGATCGCCTAAAGGTTTGTTTTACCACGGCTCCGATATTGACACACCCGGACCCTGCACTGCCTTTTGTCGTGGAGGTGGACGCTTCTGACTGTGCACTGGGAGCAATCCTCTCACAACGAACCGGAGATAAAGGTTTGCTGCACCCGTGTGCCTTCTTTTCTCGCAGGTTGTCATCTGCTGAACTGAACTATGATATTGCAGATAAGGAGCTTTTGGCAATCATTTCCGCTTTTAAGGAATGGAGACACCATTTGCAGTGAGCAACTCAACAGGTAGTGGTGCTCACAGACCACCGTAATCTGGAATTCCTCAAGTCCGCCAGATGTCTCTCTCCTCGACAAGCTAGGTGGAGTTTGTTCCTAAACCAGTTTGATTTTGTCATCTCGTACCGCCCAGGTTCACGTAATGGGAAAGCCGATGCACTATCCCGAATCCACACGATGGACTCCGTGCCTGGGACCCCGTCTAAGACCATCTTGTCGGATGCCAATTTCATAGGAGTGCTCCAGGACCGGGACCTGTGGGAGGAGATCAAGCTGGCCTATGATGGTGACGTATTTCTTGCTGCCCCACCTGACAATGTGAATCTTGTCTTACAGAATGGTGTATGGCTTAGAGATGGCTGTATTTATGTCCCTGAGGCTCTGAGACTTTGAATTCTCAAATTGGTCCATGACTCCGTATTGGCTGGTCATCGGGGGGTACAGAAGACGCAGGAATTTTTAAGCCGTTTTTTCTGGTGGCCTACCTGTTTGAAGGATGTGAATGACTATGTCCGCTCTTGTGAGGTTTGTGCCCGGTACAAAGTTCCTCGTGTTTAACCTACGGGCCTTCTTAAGCCACTACCCGTACCATCTCGTCCTTGGGGGTCTATTTCGATGGACTTTATTGTGGAGTTACCCACCTCCGGCGGTAAGAATACTATTCTGGTGGTAGTGGACCGTCTAACAAAGGCTGCTCATTTTATTCCTTGCAGTGGTCTTCCCTCAGCCACAGAGACAGTGGATCTGGTTATCCAGAATGTTTTCCGGCTGCATGGGGTACCAGATGAGATCATCTCTGACCGGGGAATACAATTTACCTCTAGGTTTTGGAAAGGATTTTGTTCTGCACTCCACATTAATGTTTGCTTGTCTTCTGCATACCATCCTCAGACCAATGGGCAAACCGAACGAACCAATCAAACCTTGGAGCAATATCTACGCTGTTACGTCAGTCATTTGCAGGATGATTGGCTGAAGCTTCTTCCGTTAGCAGAATTCTCGTATAACAACTCACAGAGCAGTTCCACGAAGGTAACGCCTTTTTTCGCCAATTTGGGATATCATCCAAATATTTTGCCTAGGTCTCCAGTTGCTACTTCGGTACCAGCAGTTCAAGACAGAGTGGCAGTGTTGCAACGTAATCTTGAAGTTTTGAAAGACTCCCTGACCGCAGCACAGGAGCGTTACAAGAAGTCGGCTGATAGATTCCGGAAACCGGCACCCATGTATAAGGTAGGAGACTCGGTTTGGTTGTCTACCAAGAATCTAAAATTGGGTGTTCCTTCGCAGAAGCTGGGGCAGAAGTTCATCGGTCCATTCAAGATCACTGGGATTGTGAGCTCTGTTGCTTGTCGGCTGAAGCTGCCACGAACTCTAAAGGTACACCCAGTATTTCATGTTTCTTTATTAAAACCAGTCTCTCTCAACACATTTCAGGGACGTATCATACCTCCTCCTCCACCAGTGTTGGTTGATGGCGAAGAACAATTTGTTGTACAAGACATTATCGATTCATGACTTCATAGGAATCGACTTCAGTATCTGGTTAGATGGCAGGGTTATTCTCCTGAAAACGATTCTTGGGAACCAGTAAGTAACATCAATGCTCCCCTGAAGGTTGCTCAATTTCATCGTAGATACCCAGGCAAACCTGGTCCAGGATCGTCCTGAGGCCGTTTCTAGGGGGGGGGGGAGTAATGTCAGTATTACGGGTTTTCCAAGTTACCTTGTGAATGATTTTGCCCTTTGTTAAGATGGAGTTTGCTGTTTTTGTCTGCCCTACTTCCTGTTCATTTGTTTAAAACCCGGGTCAGGTGTCAGCCTCACTGCTGGAGTATTCTGCTTGGTTTCTCCATCAGCTCAGCTGCTTGTTTGCTGTACTGCTACCCGTGGCTCTGGACATTCTCTGCCTATGTAAGTTACACTCTCAGTCTGTTGGCTTGGGAACTTAACCCTTGGTTCACTCCTCCGGGTAAGAACTCTGTTTTGGAACTGTGTTTGGAGCTTGCTGCTGGACTTAGACTAAGTTTGCTACTTAATTCTTATTTACTCCCCCCGGTGGGAGCTACTGGAAATTACACCAGTATAATTCTTTATGTGAACTTGTTTCTGGACTTACCCGTGTTTATGCCACAACTGAGATAAACTTATGAACTTGTTTCTGGACTTACCCGTGTTCGTCCCACACCTGGGATTAACTTGTGAACTTGTTTCTGGACTTACCCGTGTTCATCCCACACCTGGGATTAACCTGAGGACTTGTTTCTGGACTTCCCTGTGTTTACTTCATACCCGGATTTGACTCTTTCTGCACCAGCTGTGTTTGGATCTGCACGTCACCCGTCACACTAACCTTGCCAAGGACTTTGGCTTAAGAACTCTTCTATTTTTGCTGTATATGTTAAGGAACTTGTTTCGTTGCGGGTTATCCGTATATTGTTTTCTGTGTTATTGCTGTGTTACAAATACACTTTTGCACTAAAGAAACCCGTCTCTGTCTGTTCATTGCCCCATGCTATCAGAATCCTAGAGTTCCTACAATAGTATTACAGGATACTCCAGCCCTAAAAAGGATTCTGCTGGGGCAATGACAGAGACACGGGTAGACAAGATGTTTGCTATGATTAACTCCTTGCAGCAGGAGGTGGTGGCTATGCAAAATAAGATCAGAGACATGGACTCCCGAGCTAACCATAATGCGCAGGTGTTTGGTCAGGCTCTTCAAGATTTACGTACTCAGGTAGAGGCTCAGGTCACACCACCTGCTCAGCATGCACCACCTGTTCAGCATGCACCACCCACCAGTATGCCTAAATTGCCTCCTTTTCGGTTTAATGGTGACCGAAGTCAATTCCGTGGGTTTGTAAATCAATGTATATTATTTTTTGATGTACATGCCTCCTACTATCAGTCTGATAGATCTAAGGTACTATGTATTATTATGTTGTTGACATCACGGGCACTGGCTTGGGCAAATCCTATGGTAGAAAGTCGCGATGTCCGTCTAAATAATTTGGATGATTTTCTGGCAGCTATGGCGCAAATGTTTGATGATCCCAACCGCCGTGCCTCCGCTGAAAAATCCTTGCTTTCCTTACGCCAGGGGAAACGTTCAGTCATAGAGTATATTACTGAATTTAAGAGGTTAGTAGTGGATACCAACTGGGATGAAAATGCTTTGTTACCAATTTTCAGGAAAGGGTTGTCCAGTACAATCAAGGATGAGCTAGCTCGCTCAGAATCTCCACAGGAGTATGAGTTATTCTTACAACACTGTGTGCGTATTGATATCCGCCTAACTGAACGCAGACAGGAGAAATGGGCAGCTGTAAATCGCATCACTAATTTTACTCTTCCGTCTAGGGAAACTACCAGTAAGAACCCGCGGGAAGCTGAGGAGGTGCCGATGCAAGTGGACTCACTACAAAAACGTGAAAGTAATGAACGCCGTGAATATCGCTTTCGAGAACGCTTATGCTTTTACTGTGGCCAATCAGATCATTTCCTTATTAATTGTCCTAAATGTCCCAGGCGACCTAACAAGGTATTGGCGGCAGTAGGGGATTATGACAATACGGACACTGAGTCAGAAGTTTCGGAGACCAGTTTACATCTAGATGCTGTGGTTCCCCTAACAGTGATGTCGACTTCCCCTAAGGATCAAGGGGAGAAATACTCACATTGTTCTCTTCCTATTCAGATTCTGTGGGAGGGACAGTGGATAACAAGTTCTGCTATGATAGATTCTGGAGCAGGTGGAAATTTCATGGATTCTTCTTTTGCCAGGGAACATGGTATTAAGACACAGCTAAGAGCCTCACCAGTCACCATGGAAACGGTGGATGGTTCTCCGTTAGTTTCTGGGCCAGTAGACCGGGAGACGGTGCTTCTGAAGTGTAAGATGGAACCAGACCATCTGGAAACCCTATCATTTATGCTAATATCTTCTCCTCATTTTCCTGTAATTTTAGGAATTCCCTGGTTACGGTCACAGAATCCAAACATCAATTGGGAAACTAAGGAGATATCCTTCCTTCCAAAGTGTAGCTCTACCATCAGTCCACAGGTAATGGCTCCAGTTACCCAGAATTTGGAGGAAACGAAACAGGTATCTACTCTCCCTCTGGTTTACCAGGAATTTTCAGACATTTGTGACAAGAGGAAGGCAGATCAACTCCCTCCACACAGACCATATGACTGCCCCATAGAGCTGCTTCCCGGGGCAGCGATTCCTTTCGGCCATGTTTACCCGTTGGCAGCTCCAGAATTAAAGACATTACGGGAGTATATAGACGAGAATTTAGCCAAGGGGTTTATCCGACCATCTTCTTCACCAGCGGGCGCTCCCATATTCTTTGTAAAGAAAAAAGATGGCACTCTAAGACCGTGTATTGACTATCGGGAGCTAAACAAGGTAACCATCCGTAACAGGTACCCGTTGCCGTTAATTCCTGAATTGTTGGAGAGAGTTCGCCAAGCTAAAATATTCACCAAATTAGATCTTCGCGGAGCATATAATTTACTCCGTATACGTCCCGGAGATGAATGGAAAACAGCTTTCAGATGTCGGTATGGACATTTTGAATATTTAGTGATGCCATTCGGACTCTGTAATGCTCCTGCTGCTTTCCAACACTTGGCCAACGATATTTTCAGGGATTTACTGGATCATTATGTAGTCATTTACCTGGATGACATCTTGATTTTCTCTGATTCCCTACAGGAACACCAGGAACATGTCAAGACCGTGCTCAGACGTTTGAGAGACAACCATCTGTATATCAAACTCAAAGTGTGAATTTCATTGTTCCAAAATTCAATTTTTAGGCTATGTTATTTCTCCCCAGGGATTGAATATGGAGTCCAGCAAGATCCAGGCGATCATAGATTGGCCGGTACCAGGAAACGTCAAAGAGGTACAAAGATTCATTGGCTTTGCTAACTTTTATAGACGTTTCATCCGGAATTTTTTGGAAATTGTCCGTCCCATCACTCTCCTCACTAAGAAGGGGAGGAAGTTTGTATGGTCTTCGCAAGCCCAGGAAGCCTTTGATCGCCTAAAGGTTTGTTTTACCACGGCTCCGATATTGACACACCCGGACCCTGCACTGCCTTTTGTCGTGGAGGTGGACGCTTCTGACTGTGCACTGGGAGCAATCCTCTCACAACGAACCGGAGATAAAGGTTTGCTGCACCCGTGTGCCTTCTTTTCTCGCAGGTTGTCATCTGCTGAACTGAACTATGATATTGCAGATAAGGAACTTTTGGCAATCATTTCCGCTTTTAAGGAATGGAGACACCATTTGCAGTGAGCAACTCAACAGGTAGTGGTGCTCACAGACCACCGTAATCTGGAATTCCTCAAGTCCGCCAGATGTGTCTCTCCTCGACAAGCTAGGTGGAGTTTGTTCCTAAACCAGTTTGATTTTGTCATCTCGTACCGCCCAGGTTCACGTAATGGGAAAGCCGATGCACTATCCCGAATCCACACGATGGACTCCGTGCCTGGGACCCCGTCTAAGACCATCTTGTCGAATGCCAATTTCATAGGAGTGCTCCAGGACCGGGACCTGTGGGAGGAGATCAAGCTGGCCTATGATGGTGACGTATTTCTTGCTGCCCCACCTGACAATGTGAATCTTGTCTTACAGAATGGTGTATGGCTTAGAGATGGCTGTATTTATGTCCCTGAGGCTCTGAGACTTTGAATTCTCAAATTGGTCCATGACTCCGTATTGGCTGGTCATCGGGGGGTACAGAAGACGCAGGAATTTTTAAGCCGTTTTTTCTGGTGGCCTACCTGTTTGAAGGATGTGAATGACTATGTCCGCTCTTGTGAGGTTTGTGCCCGGTACAAAGTTCCTCGTGTTTAACCTACGGGCCTTCTTAAGCCACTACCCGTACCATCTCGTCCTTGGGGGTCTATTTCGATGGACTTTATTGTGGAGTTACCCACCTCCGGCGGTAAGAATACTATTCTGGTGGTAGTGGACCGTCTAACAAAGGCTGCTCATTTTATTCCTTGCAGTGGTCTTCCCTCAGCCACAGAGACAGTGGATCTGGTTATCCAGAATGTTTTCCGGCTGCATGGGGTACCAGATGAGATCATCTCTGACCGGGGAATACAATTTACCTCTAGGTTTTGGAAAGGATTTTGTTCTGCACTCCACATTAATGTTTGCTTGTCTTCTGCATACCATCCTCAGACCAATGGGCAAACCGAACGAACCAATCAAACCTTGGAGCAATATCTACGCTGTTACGTCAGTCATTTGCAGGATGATTGGCTGAAGCTTCTTCCGTTAGCAGAATTCTCGTATAACAACTCACAGAGCAGTTCCACGAAGGTAACGCCTTTTTTCGCCAATTTGGGATATCATCCAAATATTTTGCCTAGGTCTCCAGTTGCTACTTCGGTACCAGCAGTTCAAGACAGAGTGGCAGTGTTGCAACGTAATCTTGAAGTTTTGAAAGACTCCCTGACCGCAGCACAGGAGCGTTACAAGAAGTCGGCTGATAGATTCCGGAAACCGGCACCCATGTATAAGGTAGGAGACTCGGTTTGGTTGTCTACCAAGAATCTAAAATTGGGTGTTCCTTCGCAGAAGCTGGGGCAGAAGTTCATCGGTCCATTCAAGATCACTGGGATTGTGAGCTCTGTTGCTTGTCGGCTGAAGCTGCCACGAACTCTAAAGGTACACCCAGTATTTCATGTTTCTTTATTAAAACCAGTCTCTCTCAACACATTTCAGGGACGTATCATACCTCCTCCTCCACCAGTGTTGGTTGATGGCGAAGAACAATTTGTTGTACAAGACATTATCGATTCATGACTTCATAGGAATCGACTTCAGTATCTGGTTAGATGGCAGGGTTATTCTCCTGAAAACGATTCTTGGGAACCAGTAAGTAACATCAATGCTCCCCTGAAGGTTGCTCAATTTCATCGTAGATACCCAGGCAAACCTGGTCCAGGATCGTCCTGAGGCCGTTTCTAGGGGGGGGGGGAGTAATGTCAGTATTACGGGTTTTCCAAGTTACCTTGTGAATGATTTTGCCCTTTGTTAAGATGGAGTTTGCTGTTTTTGTCTGCCCTACTTCCTGATCATTTGTTTAAAACCCGGGTCAGGTGTCAGCCTCACTGCTGGAGTATTCTGCTTGGTTTCTCCATCAGCTCAGCTGCTTGTTTGCTGTACTGCTACCCGTGGCTCTGGACATTCTCTGCCTATGTAAGTTACACTCTCAGTCTGTTGGCTTGGGAACTTAACCCTTGGTTCACTCCTCCGGGTAAGAACTCTGTTTTGGAACTGTGTTTGGAGCTTGCTGCTGGACTTAGACTAAGTTTGCTACTTAATTCTTATTTACTCCCCCCGGTGGGAGCTACTGGAAATTACACCAGTATAATTCTTTATGTGAACTTGTTTCTGGACTTACCCGTGTTTATGCCACAACTGAGATAAACTTATGAACTTGTTTCTGGACTTACCCGTGTTCGTCCCACACCTGGGATTAACTTGTGAACTTGTTTCTGGACTTACCCGTGTTCGTCCCACACCTGGGATTAACCTGAGGACTTGTTTCTGGACTTCCCTGTGTTTACTTCATACCCGGATTTGACTCTTTCTGCACCAGCTGTGTTTGGATCTTCACGTCACCCGTCACACTAACCTTGCCAAGGACTTTGGCTTAAGAACTCTTCTATTTTTGCTGTATATGTTAAGGAACTTGTTTCGTTGCGGGTTATCCGTATATTGTTTTCTGTGTTATTGCTGTGTAACAAATACACTTTTGCACTAAAGAAACCCGTCTCTGTCTGTTCATTGCCCCATGCTATCAGAATCCTAGAGTTCCTACAATAGTATTACAGACAGGGAACAAATCAGGGTAACAGACAAAATGAACTTAGGCTGTAAAGTACCGATGGTGACAGACTTATCAATCTTTTTTGTGCGCTTAGAGCATGCTGAGATAACATGAGCTGAGTCACCACAGTAAAAGCACAACCCATTTTGCCGTCTATAATTTTGCCGTTCACTTCTGGTCAGAATTCTATCACATTGCATAGACTCAGGTGTCTGTTCAGAAGACACCGCCAAATGGTGCGCAGGTTTGCGCTCCCGCAAACGCCGATCAATCTGAATGGCCAGAGTCATTGACTCATTCAGACTTGCAGGCGTAGGGAACCCCACCATGACATTCTTAATGGCTATCAGAAAGACCTTTTCTGAAATTTGCAGCCAGGGCACACTCATTCCATTGAGTAAGCACCGACCATTTCCGAAATTTCTGGCAATACACCTCTGCTTCATCTTGCCCCTGAGAGAGGGCCAACAAAGCTTTTTCAGCCTGGTTCTCAAGATTAGGTTCCTCATAGAGCAATCCAAGGGCCAGAAAAAACACATCCACACTGAGCAATGCAAGATCCCCTGGCGCCAATGCGAAGGCCCAATCTTGAGGGTCGCCGCGCAAGAAAGAAATAATAATCTTAACTTGCTGAACGGAATCACCAGAGGAACGAGGTTTCAAAGAAAGAAACAACTTGCAATTGTTCTTAAAATTCAGGAACCTAGATCTATCTCCAGAAAACAACTCCGGAATAGGTATTCTAGGCTCTGACATAGGACTGTGAACAACAAAATCCTGAATACTTTGTACCCTTGCAGCAAGATGATCTACACTGGAGGCCAAACTCTGGATATCCATGTCAGCAGCTGAACTCAGAGCCACACCAAGATTAAGAGGAGGAGAGAGGCTAGACACACAGCAGCTAGACACACAGAAACAAAAACAAAAAAAAAAAACCCTCAAAGCTTCTCTTCTCCTGCTTCTGCCATGCAATTAACACTTTATAGGCCGGCTGTACTGTTATGATCCTAGTGGCAAGGATCGCAAATCTGACTAGCTAAGAAACTGAACCGACGACTAGCTCTGTGGAAGTGGTAACTGAATTGACCGCAACCTGATCCTATCCGCAAACAACTATAAGTAGCCGTGGAACGTTACCTGAAAATCCTAGACGTCTCGTCACGGCCTGAGAAACTGACTATTCCTAGAGAGAAAGTAAGTCCTCACTTGCCTCAGAGAAATGACCCCCAAAGATATAGAAAAGCCCCCCACAAATATTAACAGTGAGTTAAGGGGAAAGCACATACGCAGAGATGAAATAGATTTAGCAAATGAGGCCCACTAACACTAGATAGCAGAAAATAGGAAGAGAACTGTGCGGTCAATGAAAAACCCTATTCAAAATATCCACGCAGAGATTGCTCGAGCCCCCGCACCAACTAACGGTGCGGGGGAAGCAACTCCGTACCCCAGAGCTTACCAGCAGCAAGAAATCACATATTAGCAAGCTGGACTAAACTCATCATAAACAGAAATCATATTGCAGACAGATGAGCAAAAAATAATCAAACAGAACTTAGCTTTTCAAGAAGAGACAGAAAACCAAGATAGTCAGGAGTAATCAGAATAGCACTGAATACATCGACAGCCGGCAACAAGTGGAGGTGAAGCAGAGCTAAATAGGAACCTCCCTAGAGAATAACGAGGCAGCTGATCCAGCCACAGACCCGCAAGATAACAAACAAAGCCACCAGGGGGAGCCCAAAAATAAAACTCACGCAATACCACCTGTGACCACAAGAGGGAGCCCGAAAATAGAGTTCACAACAGTGTGCGGAGCTTAGCCGCGTGTGTACAAGGTGTGCAGAGCTGAGCCGTGTGTGTACGAGGTGTACGGAGCGGAGCCGCGTGTGTACGAGGTGTACGGAGCTGAGCCGTGTGTGTACGAGGTGTACGGAGCTGAGTCGCGTGTGTACGAGGTGTGCGGAGCTGAGCCGCGTGTGTACGAGATGTGCGGAGCTGAGCCGTGTGTGTACGAGGTGTACGGAGCGGAGCTGCATGTGTATGAGGTGTACGGAGCTGAGCCGCGTGTGTACAAGGTGTACGGAGCTGAGCCGCATGTGTACGAGGTGTGCGGAGCTGAGCCGCGTGTGTACGAGGTGTGCGGAGCTGAGCTGCGTGTGTATAAGCTGTGCGGAGCCACGTGTGTAGGAGGTGTATGGATTTGAGCCGCGTGTGTACGAGGTGTACGGAGCTGAGCCGCATGTGTACGAGGTGTACGGAGCTGAGCCGCATGTGTATAAGGTGTGCGGAGCCGCGTGTGTACGAGGTGTACGGAGCTGAGCCGTGTGTGTGCGAGGTGTACAGAGCGCAGCCGCGTGTGCGAGGTGTGCAGAGCTGAGCCTCGTGTGTGAGTGGTGTGCGCAGCTGAGCCACGTGTGTACGGGGAGTATGGAGCGGAGCCCTGTGTGTGCAAAGTGTATGAAGCTGAGCAGAGCCGTGTGTGTACGGGGTGTATGAGGGGGGGGCATTTGCAGTTCGCCTCAGGCAGCAGAGAGGCTAGGTTCACCCCTGGTCACAGAGTTGTTCTGAAGCCACTCCTTTGTTATTTTAGCTGTGTGCTTAGGGTCATTGTCTTGTTGGAAGGTGAACATTCGGCCAAGTCTAAGGTGCAGAGCACTCTGGAAGAGGTTTTCATCCATGATATCTCTGTACTTGGCCGTACTCAGTTTTTTTATTTTTTCACTATTAGTAGCCCATTATTATTTCATATACGAGTTTCATATTATTTCATTTTCACCCAATTTTTCATCATTTTTCCTATTTTTAACATTTTTCTATTTTTAGGTTCCTCATTTGCCCCACATACACATATTACTGTATATACTCGAGTATAAGCCGAGATTTTCAGCCCAAATTTTTGGGCTGAAAGTGCCCCTCTCGGCTTATACTCGAGTCATGATCGGCGGTGGGGTCGGCGGGTGAGGGGGAGAGAGAAGTGTCGCATACTCACCTAGTCCCGGCGCTCCTGGCGCTCCCCCTGCCCGTCCCACGGTCTTCGGTGCCGCAGCTCGTCCCCTGTTCAGCGGTCACGTGGGACCGCTCATTAAAGTTATGAATATGGACTCCACTCCCATAGGGGTGGAGCCGCATATTCATTCCTCTAATCAGCGGTAACGGTGACCGCTGACAGAGGACGAGGCTGCGGCACCCGGAGACCAGCTGTCCGGGATAAGGAGCCAGGGACGCCGGGAGCAGGTGAGTATTACATAGTTACCTGTCCTTGTTCCACACGCCGGGCGCCGCTCCGTCTTCCCGTCCTCTTGCTCTGACTGTTCAGGTCAAAGGGCGCGATGACATACTAATCTGCACGCCGCCCTCTGCCTGAACACTCAGTGCAGAGAGACGCCGAGACGGGACACTGAGGAGCTGCAAGCAAGAGAGGTGAGTATGTCGTTTTTGTTTTTTTTATTGCAGCAGCAGCAGCAGCATTATAGATGGGGCACAGCTTTCTATGGCACATCTATGGGGCAATAATGAACGGTGCAGAGCATTGTATATGGGGCACAGCTTTCTATGGCACATCTATGGGGCAACAATGAACGGTGCAGAGCACTGTATATGGGGCACAGCTTTCTATGGCACATCTATGGGGCCATAATGAATGGTGCAGAGCATTGTATATGGCACAGCTTTCTATGGAGCATCTATGGGGCCATAATGAACGGTGCAGAGCATTATATGTGGCACAGCTTTATGTGGAGCATCTATGGGGCCATAATGATCAGTGCAGAGCATTATATATGGCACAGCTTTATATGGAGCATCTATCGGGCCATACTGAACGGTGCAGAGCATTATATATGGCACAGCTTTCTATGGAGCATCTATGGGGCCATAATGAACGGCGCAGAGCATTATATGTGGCACAGCTTTATGTGGAGCATCTATGGGGCCATAATGAACGGTGCAGAGCATTATATATGGCACAGCTTTATGTGGAGCATCTATGGGGCCATACTGAACGGTGCAGAGCATTATATATGGCACAGCTTTATGTGGAGCATCTATGGGGCCATAATGAACGGTGCAGAGCATTATATGTGGCACAGCTTTATATGGAGCATCTATGGGGCCATAATAAACGGGATGGAGCATCTATTTTTATTTTTTAAATTCACCGGTAGCTGCTGCATTTTCCACCCTAGGCTTATACTCGAGTCAATAAGTTTTCCCAGTTTTTTGTGGCAAAATTAGGGGGGTCGGCTTATACTCGGGTCGGCTTATACTCGAGTATATACGGTACGTACACAAAACCCAGGTTTGAAGTTTTTATTCAAGGTTCTTTTTTCCTAAACACGCAGCTTTTACCATATATCGGGCACCTGCCTCTCAGTGCGCTTGTGCACCACTCGATGCGCTTTAAGACTCCATTTCAGTCCAAACCTATGAATTTCCACAGTGCGTGTGCGCAATGCGAACCGCACTCCAAGCCTTGATTGCTTGCTTCCTATTGCGCATACACTCTGCCGCATACACTTCCGGGTTATGCAAACCGGAAGCAATGTCCCTGGCGCCACCAATGACACAACACCCTGCAGCTGAAAAACACCCCCATAGCATGATGCTGCCATCACCATGTTTCACTGTTGGGATTGTATAGGGCAGGTGATGAGCAGTACCGCATCGAATTATCACCAAAAAGGTTTATCTTTGTATCATCAGACCAGATAATCTTATTTCTCATAGTATGGGAGTACTTCATGTGTTTTTTAGCAAACTTTATGCAGGCTTTCATATGTCTTGCACTGAGGAGAGGCTTCCGTCGGGCCACTCTGCCATAAAGGCCCGACTGGTGGGGGCTGCAGTGATAGTTGACTTTGTGTAACTTTCTCCCATCTCCCTTCTGCATCTCTGGAGCTCAGTCACAGTGATCTTGGGGTTCTTCTTTACCTCTCTCACCAAGGCTCTTCTCCCACGATTACTCTGTTTGGCTGGACGGCCAGGTCTAGGAAGACTTCTGGTGGTCCCAAACTTCTCCCATTTAAGGATTATGGAGGCCACTGTGCTCTTAGGAACCTTGAGTACTGCAGAAATTCTTTTGTAACCTTGGCCAGATTTGTGCCTTGCCACAATTCTGTCTCTGAGCTCCTTGGCCAGGTCCTTTGACCTCATGATTCTCATTTGGTCTGACATGCACTGTGCGCTTTGAGGTCTTATGTAGACAGGTGTGCCTTTCCAAATCAAGTCCTATCAGTTTAAAACCCCTTCCCGACCCATGACGCCTATGTGGCGTCATGGAATGATCGCGTCCCTGCAGATCGGGTGAAGGGGTTAACTCCTATTTTACCCGATCTGCAGGGAGAGGGGGAGTGGTACTTCAGCCCAGGGGGGGTGGCTTCACCCCCCCCCCCGTGGCTACGATCGCTCTGATTGGCTGTTGAAAGTGAAACTGCCAATCAGAGTGATTTGTAATATTTCACCTAAAAAACTGGTGAAATATTACAATCCAGCCATGGCCGATGCTGCAATATCATCGGCCATGGCTGGAAAACCTGAAGTGACCCCCCCCCACCCCACCGATCGCCCCCCCAGTGCTCCGTTATGGGGTCCGGTCCCCTCCGTCCTGTGCTCCGCTCCCCCGTCCTCCTGCCCGCTCCCCCCCTGCTCCTATGTCACCCCCCGGTGCTCCGACGCCCCCCCCCCCGTGCCCCGATCTCCCCCCCTTATACTTACCGAGGCTCCCGGTGTCGGTCCGTCTCCTCGCTGGGCGCCGCCATCTTCCAAAATGGCGGGCGCATGCTCAGTGCGCCCGCCGAATCTGCCGGCCGGCAAAGTACATTTTGATCGCTGTGGTAGGTTCTATCACAGCGATCAAAATAAAAAAATAATAAATAACCCCCCCCCCTTTATCACCCCCATAGGTAGGGACGATAATAAAATAAAGAAAATATTTTTTTTTCTTTTTCCACTAGGGTTAGGGTTAGAACTAGGGTTAGAACTAGGGGTAGGGTTAGGGTTACGGGTAGGGTTAGGGTTAGGGGTAGGGTTATGGCATGTGCACACAGAGCGGATCAGCCGCGGATCCGCAGCGGATCGGCCGCGGATCCGCAGCGGATCGGCAGCGGATCCGCAACGGATCGGCCGCGGATCCGCAGCGGATTGGCAGCGGATCCGCAGCGGATTGGCCGCGGATCCGCAGCGGATGGGCCGCGGATTGGCTGCGGATCCGCAGCGGATTGGCAGCGGATTGGCCGCGGATCCGCAGCGGATTGGCCGCGGATCCGCAGCGGATTGGCCGCTGCGAATTCGAAGCAGTTTTCCATCAGGTTTACAGTACCATGTACACCTAAGGAAAACCAAATCCGCTGTGCCCATGGTGCGGAAAATTCCGTGCAGAAACGCTGCATTGTATTTTCCGCAGCATGTCAATTCTTTGTGCGGATTCCGCAGCGTTTTACACCTGTTCCTCAATAGGAATCCGCAGGTGAAATCCGCACAAAAAAACACTGGAAATCTGCTGTAAATCCGCAGGTAAAACGCAGTGCCTTTTACCTGCAGATTTTTCAAAAATCGTGCGGAAAAATCTCACACGAATCCGCAACGTGGGCACATAGCCTTAGGGTTAGGGTTGGAATTAGAGTTAGGGTTGGAATTAGGGCTAGGGTTTGAAATAGGGTTAAGATTAGGCTTGTGGTTAGGGTTACGGATAGGGTTAGGGGTGTGTTGGGGTTACAGTTGTGGTTAGGGTTGGGATTAGGGTTACGGTTGGGATTAGGGTTAGGATTAGGGTTGGAATTAGGGTTACGGGTGTGTTGCGGTTAGGGTTGTGGTTAGGGGTGTGTTGGGGTTAGGGTTGTGATTAGGGTTATGGCTACAGTTGGGATTAGGATTAGGGGTGTGTTGGGGTTAGTGTTGAAGTTAGAATTGAGGGGTTTCCACTGTTTAGGCACATCAGGGGTCTCCAAACGCAACATGGCGCCACCATTGATTCCAGCCAATCTTGCGTTCAAAAAGTCAAATGGTGCTCCCTCCCTTCCAAGCCCCGACGTGCGCCCAAACAGTGGTTTACCCCCACATTTGGGGTACCAGCGTACTCAGGACAAACTGGGCAACAACTGTTGGGGTCCAATTTCTCCTGTTACCCTTGCAAAAATAAAAAATTACTTGCTAAAACATAATTTTTGAGGAAAGAACAATTATTTTTTATTTTCACGGCTCTGCGTTATAAACTTCTGTGAAGCACTTGGGGGTTGAAAGTGCTCTCCACACATCTAGATAAGTTCCTTCGGGGGTCTAGTTTCCAAAATGGGGTCACTTGTGGGGTGTTTCTACTGTTTAGGCACATCAGGGGCTCTGCAAATGCAATGTGACGCCCGCAGACCATTCCATCAAAGTCTGCATTTCAAATGTCACTACTTCCCTTCCGAGCCCTGACGTGTGCCCAAACAGTGGTTTACCCCCACATATGGGGTATCAGCGTACTTACAACAAACTGGGCAACAAATATTGGGGTCCAAATTCTCCTGTTACCCTTGTGAAAATAAAAAATTGCTTGCTAAAACAACTTTTTTGAGGAAAGAAAAATGATTTTTTATTTTCACGGCTCTGCGTTGTAAACTTCTGTGAAGCACTTGGGGGTTGAACGTGCTCACCACAAATCTAGATAAGTTCCTTGGGGGGTCTAGTTTCCAAAATGGGGTCACTTGTGGGGGTTTCTACTGTTTAGGCATATCAGGGGCTCTGCAAACGTAACATGATGCCCGCAGACCATTCCATCAAAGTCTGCATTCCAAAACGTCACTACTTCCCTTCCGAGCCCCGGCATGTGCCCAAACAGTGGTTTACCCCCACATATGGGGTATCAGCGTACTCAGGAGAAACTGGACAACAACTTTTGGGGTCCAATTTCTCCTGTTACTCTTGCAAAAATAAAAAATTCTGGGCTAAAAAAATATTTTTGAGGAAAGGAAACACATTTATTATTTTCATGGCTCTGCGTTATAAACTTCTATGAAGCACTTGGGGGTTCAAAGTGCTCACCACACATCTAGATAAGTTCCCTTGGGGGTCTAGTTTCCAAAATGGAGTCACTTGTGGGGAGTTCCTACTGTTTAGGCACATCAGGGACTCTGCAAACGCAACCTGATGCCCGCAGAGCATTCCATCAAAGTCTGCATTTCAAAACGTCACTACTTCCCTTCCGAACCCCGACGTGTGCCAAAACAGTGGTTTACCCCCACATATGGGGTATCAGCGTACTCAGGAGAAAGTGGACAACAACTTTTGGGGTCCAATTTCTCCTGTTACTCTTGCAAAAATAAAAAAAATTCTGGGCTAAAAAAATATTTTTGAGGAAAGGAAACACATTTTTTATTTTCACAGCTCTGCGTTATAAACTTCTGTGAAGCACTTGGGGGTTCAAAGTGCTCACTACACATCTAGATAAGTTCCCTTGGGGGTCTAGTTTCCAAAATGGAGTCAATTGTGGGGAGTTCCTACTGTTTAGGCACATCAGGGGCTCTGCAAACGCAACCTGACGCCCGCAGAGCATTCCATCAAAGTCTGCATTTCAAAACGTCACTACTTCCCTTCCGAACCCCGACGTGTGCCAAAACAGTGGTTTACCCCCACATATGGGGTATCAGCGTACTCAGGAGAAACTGGACAACAACTTTTGGGGTCCAATTTCTCCTGTTACCCTTGGGAAAATAAAAAATTGTGGGCTAAAAAATCTTTTTTGAGAAAAGAAAAATTATTTTTTATTTTCATGGCTCTGCGTTATAAACTTCTGTGAAGCAATTGGGGGTTCAAAGTGCTCACCACACATCTAGATTAGTTCCTTGGGAGGTCTAGTTTCCAAAATGGGGTCACTTGTGCGGGAGCTCCAATGTTTAGGCACACAGGGGCTCTCCAAACGCGACATGGTGTCCGCTAATGATTGGAGCTAATTTTCCATTCAAAAAGCCAAATGGCGTGCCTTCCCTTCCGAGCCCTGCCGTGCGCCCAAACAGTGGTTTACCCCCACATATGGGGTATCATCGTACTCAGGACAAACTGGACAACAACATTTGGGGTCCAATTTCTCCTATTACCCTTGGGAAAATAAAAAATTCTGGGCTAAAAATCATTTTTGAGGAAAGAAAAATTATTTTTTTATTTTCACGGCTCTGCGTTATAAACTTCTGTGAAGCACCTGGGGGTTATAAGTGCTCACTATGCATCTAGATAAGTTCCTTGGGGGGTCTAGTTTCTAAAATGGGGTCACTTGTAGGGGAGCTCCAATGTTTAGGCACACAGGGGCTCTCCAAACGCGACATGGTGTCCGCTAACGATTGGAGCTAATTTTCCATTCAAAAAGTCAAATGGCACGCCTCCCCTTCCGAGCCTTGCCGTGCACCCAAACAGTGGTTTACCCCCACATATGAGGTATCGGCATACTCAGGAGAAATTGCCCAACAAATTTTAGGATCCATTTTATCCTGTTGCCCATGTGAAAATGAAAGAATTGAGGCTAAAAGAAATTTTGTGTGAAAAAAAAGTACTTTTTCATTTTTGCGGATCAATTTGTGAAGCACCTGGGGGTTTAAAGTGCTCACTATGCCTCTAGATGAGTTCCTTGGGGGGTCTAGTTTCCAAAATGGGGTCACTTGTGGAGGAGCTCCAATGTTTAGGCACACAGGGGCTTTCCAAACGCGACATGGTGTCCGCTAACGATGGAGATAATTTTTCATTCAAAAAGTCAAATGGCGCTCCTTCCCTTCCGAGCCTTACCATGTGCCCAAACAGTGGTTTACCCCCACATGTGAGGTATTGGTGTACTCAGGAGAAATTGCCCAACAAAATTTAGGATCCATTTTATCCTGTTGCCCATGTGAAAATGAAAAAATTGAGGCTAAAATAATTTTTTTGTGAAAAAAAAGTACTTTTTCATTTTTACGGATCAATTTGTGAAGCACCTGGGGGTTTAAAGTGCTCACTATGCTTCTAGATAAGTTCCTTGGGGGGTCTAGTTTCCAAAATGTGGTCACTTGTGGGGGAGCTCCAATGTTTAGGCACACGGGGGCTCTCCAAACGCGACATGGTGTCCGCTAAAGATTGGAGCCAATTTTTCATTCAAAAAGTCAAATGGCGCTCCTTCCCTTCCGAGCCCTGCCGTGCACCCAAACAGTGGTTTACCCTCACATATGAGGTATCAGCGTACTCAGGACAAATTGGACAACAACGTCCGTGGTCCAGTTTCTCCTTTTACCCTTGGGAAAATAAAAAATTGTTGCTAAAAGATCATTTTTGTGACTAAAAAGTTAAATGTTCATTTTTTACTTCCATGTTGCTTCTGCTGCTGTGAAACACCTGAAGGGTTAATAAACTTCTTGAATGTGGTTTTGAGCACCTTGAGGGGTGCAGTTTTTAGAATGGTGTCACTTTTGGGTATTTTCAGCCATATAGAACCCTCAAACTGACTTCAAATGTGAGGTGGTCCCTAAAAAAAATGGTTTTGTAAATTTTGTTGTAAAAATGAGAAATCACTGGTCAAATTTTAATCCTTATAACTTCCTAGCAAAAAAAAAAATTTGTTTCCAAAATTGTCCTGATGTAAAGTAGACATGTGGGAAATGTTATTTATTAACTATTTTGTGTCACATAACTCTCTGGTTTAACAGAATAAAAATTAAAAATGTGAAAATTGCGAAATTTTCAAAATTTTTGCCAAATTTCCGGATTTTTTCACAAATAAACTCAGAAATTATCGACCTAAATTTACCACTAACATTAAGCCCAATATGTCACGAAAAAACAATCTCAGAATCGCTAGGATCCGTTGAAGCGTTCCTGAGTTATTACCTCATAAAGGGACACTGGTCAGAATTGCAAAAAACGGCAAGGTCATGAAGGGGTTAATTAAACACAGCTGGACTCCAATGAAGGAGTAGAACCATCTCAAAGAGGATCACAAGGAAATGGACAACATGTGACTTAAATATGAGTGTCTGAGCAAAGGGTTTGAATTCTTATGACTGACCATGTGATATTTCAGTTTTTCTTTTTTAATAAATTTGCAAAGATTTCTACATTACTGTTTGTTTTCAGTCAAGATGGGGTGCAGAGTGTACATTAATGAGAAAAAAAAATAACTTGTCTGAATTTACCAAATGGCTGCAATGAAACAAAGAGTGAAAAATTTAAAGGGGTCTGAATACTTTCTGTACCCACTGTATTTAAGGAGCAGAATAGTGCATGTTATATAAAGCATCTCTAGCTTCTCACATCCAGAGCCATTTGTGAATAGTCTGATTTTTAATATAGCAGTAACAACATTGACCCATCCAGGATTAATTGTACTATCACTAACTTTAAAGGGGTGGTCTGAGACTAACAATGATTTTAATCCTTAATGTTTATCTATTTATTGTAATAATTTAATCACTTTTGTAATGTACCATATTTTTCGGACTATAAGATGCACTTTTTTCCTCCAAAATTTTGTAGGAAAGTGGGGCTGCCTCGTGTAGTCCAGATGTACCTTATCTTATAGTCTGCTGTGGATGGAAGAGGAGCAGAAGTGGGTCACAGGAAGCTGGAGCTAATACTGTGCCCGCTGCTAAAGAAAATGAATATTCACTGCTCCCCATGCCCCCATAGTCCCACCCACCTGTATTTAAGCTGGCGCCGAGAGGTGGGAGGGACTATGGGTGTGGGAGTAGTGCAGTGGCTTCCCATAGCGGTTGGGGATCATAGTCCCGGGCATGGGAAGCAGTGAATATTCTGGCAGCTGATATCAGCATGTGAGGGCGCATGGCAGTAATGTCATGGACACAGCGCTGCGATGGAGATTAAGAAAGGTGAGTAGAATCTTTTTTTGTATGTGTTGCACCATGATGAGTGCCATGTTTATCAGGATGGGAATGGGGGCCTTGTTTACCAGGATGGAGATGAGGTGGTGATGTATACAAGGATGGGGATGGTGGGCATGGATACCAAGAAGGGGATGGGGGTCATGGATACCAGAATGGGGATGGGGACCATGGATACCAGCATAGGGATGACGGCCATGGAAATCAGGATGGGCGCCATGTATGCCTGGATTAGGTATCATATATACCTGGGTGGGGACATATATACCAGGATGGGGATATTAGTACAGAATTAGGGGATATTACCCCTATAGCAGTGTCAGCAGCAGACCACATCATGACCACATTTTTTGCTTCATTTTTTTTTTATTTTCCTCCTCTAAAACCTAGGTGCGTCTTATGGTCCGGTGCATCTTACAGTCTGAAAAATACGGTACTTTAATTAAAAGTCCCTACTGTTCCCTCTCCAATCTAACTGCTTTATTTTATTCTTTTTACCAACTTCCATTTTGATTACATTTCTTTTGAAAAAACCCAGTGCATACTGGAATAATCAAACAAGACGTCATCAGGGGGTAGAGACTGTGGTCACTGCTGCAGCTTCAGTCCCCACCCTGAAACGCATTGTCAATAACCTCCATTTCAGGGGCTGGGCTAGACCTTGCTCTATTGAGCATGCATTGATTTTCAGTTCCAGAACATTCTCATTATGAGCTCCCTTGTCACTGTGCAATATTTTTTTTCAATGTGCATTGATAGAGCACACCATCGTCAGCTCTAATGAGGGCTGA
This sequence comes from Ranitomeya variabilis, assembly GCF_051348905.1. Lineage (NCBI taxonomy): Eukaryota > Metazoa > Chordata > Amphibia > Anura > Dendrobatidae > Ranitomeya > Ranitomeya variabilis. The sequence continues at coordinate 632,694,874 of NC_135234.1, read as the reverse complement.
AGCTCTGCTCTGTGTAGCACAAGCGATCAGAAGATTGCAGCTTTAAGTCTCCAAAGGAGACTACTGAAGCATGTAAAAAGTGAAAAAAAAGTTTTAAAAAATATTTAAGAAATTAAAAAATATTCAAATCACCCCCATAGAAAATGGCCTGAGGGTGAAGGGGGTAAGTTTATAAAAGTACTATGTTAATCCTGTTTTGCATTTTTCCACCATTTGCACTAATATATCATATATTCTAGATAACCCAGACCATGAGCTCTTTGTGGATGGACCGCAATATGGTGTGGATGGCCCAGTTATACACTGGATGTACTGTTGTTTCCCTCCATGAAACCATAAAAGCAGAGCCGCCACCCCCACACCTGTCCACCCAGGAAGCTGAACTCATGCCCTAGATCAAGCCTGCAGACATGCTAAAGACGAAACTGCCACCATTTATACAGCTTATGGCATAGCTCACGTCTGTGAACCTACAGCATATGAAGAGCTCGATCTTTCCTCACAGCGGAAGACAAGCCTACAAAAAGTTATAAATCCGTCAAACGCCTGATTGAGGCCCTACTTTTACCCGAGAAAGCTGGCATAGTGAAAGTCAAAGGCCATGGAAATGATGACTCAAACACAGCTAAAGGCAACCACCTGGCCAACCAGGCTGCAAAATCTGCAGCTTACTAACCAAGAAACAACCCTCCTGGGGTGGAAGCTGCACATGTGGCCCCTGCCAGGTACCTTCCTGTGACCTATGACCTTCTCTAGAAGCTACAACAACAGGCTGGTGTTGATGACAGATGGCAAGAGATGGAAGCTGTGCAGTCAACAGAATAACTTAAAACAAAAAACAATAGGAGGGAAAAATAGAAAAACGTAAAGCTTGTTGTGACACTGGAATTGGCGATCTGTACATTAAATGAGCATGGAAACACATTTTGACTCACCTGTGGTACATCACAAATGAGAATCGCCTGTGATTAATTGTCGATGCCCATGTGACACGAATTAGCCAATGAATGATGACTTTTCAAAAGCCACATGGAAGGCCCTGTTCCTTTGTCACAATGGTGAAGATAAAGGAGCTGTCTGAGGACAGCAGAACTGCTATTATTAGCAAACACAAGATTTCCAAAAGCCATCTCCAAAGACCTTGGTATCCCAGTTTCAACAGTGCAAAATGTTATTAAGAAGTTTGCCAAGCATGGAACAGTCAAGAACCAACCTGGATGTGGTGGAAAGAGGACAATTGAAAAGTGATGCCTTTGAAGGTTGGTGCGATGGTAGAAAAAACATCATGTCAAACATCCAAAGACCTGAAGGCCAACCTGGAACAGTCTGGGGTCATGGTTTCATCATTCACCATACGCTGCACACAAAACCAAGCAGAGCTTTACGGGCAAAAGCCAAGGAAGAAACCATTGCTGAAGAAAAGACATAAAAAGGAACGACTTATCTTTGCCAAAGAGTACCTTGACAGACCACAATCCTTCTGGGAAAATGTTCTGTTGACAGATGAAACAAAAATAGAACTTTTTGCCAATGCGAAGCAACAGTTTGTTTACAGACAGCACAATGAAGATTTTAAGGAAAAGAACACCCTATCAACAGTTAAGCATGGTGGAGGATCCATAATGCTGTGGGTTTGCTTTGCTGAGTCTGGTTCAGTAGGCCTTGACCATATCACAGGAATCATGAAATCGGAGAATCATCAAGAGATTGTAAAGCAAAATGTCCAACCCAGTGTAAGAAACCTTGGTCTGAGTCGAAGATCAGGGGTCCTCCAGCAAGACAAAGGACACAAGGAAAAGGAAAAAAATGAAAAAATAAAGAAAAAAAAGAACAAATGGACTGCTTTAAAATGGCCAGCAATGAGTCCTGACCTTAATGTTATTGAAAATCTTGGGGTAAGCTAAACTCTGCCATTGGGAGAATCAACCCTGCCAACATTTAAGAGCTTGAACAAACTGTAAAGGAAGAGTGGAAGAAAATACCCACTGAGAAGTGCAAGAAGCTTATAGATGGCTACAAGAAACGTTTGGAGGCCATCAATAAGCCAAAAGATGTGCAACCAAGTATTAATTAGGGGAGCCTATATTGCTGCACACGCTGTTTATTCTGCTTCTTCTTTGAAATTCCAACATGTAAGTTGAAAAACAATGTTTTATTGTTGTATTACTTTGGACCACTAATTAAAAAATCCTGAGGATAAAACTTTGGTACATTTCCATTTATTTCTGAAGATATTGTATAGTGTATGAAAAAAAAAGAAGGACTGCCAATAATGGTGGACTGTATGTGGATGGAAAAATAAAAAAGGTATAGCTCTTGGAAGAAGAAGATGAAAAAATTAAAGCTCTAAAAAATAAAATTTCCTGGTCAGGAAGGGGTTAAGTCAATATAAAGCATTGCATATGTACAGTACATATCCTCTAAGCTATTCAGAAAGCAACTTTTGAGTGGGGTTATATGCACTTATTTAGGTGCATGTTATCTTCTATCTCCTCATTGTGCAATTGCTTTGTTATTCATTTAGCAAATATACGAAGATATTCAAACCTGGGCACTATCATTCCTAGGTACATGTAATATATCTCATCTACTGGGGCATATGGACTGGGATTGTCCTCCTGAGTCTGCCATTTTAATATAAAAGTTGATTTGCTGGAACATGTTTAGGCATTATTCTGACATCAGTGATTTTTCAGTGTCATTAGTGTTTTGCATCTGACAGTATTTCAGTTTTCAGTGTCTCATAAATGATTTTCTCATATGGAAAAATAAATGAATGAATTACAAAGCTTCTCCTTTCCATTGCAATGTGAATCAAGGACAGCACATGGGTCACACCTCGATGCCATTTGAATGGTATTCCCAATTTTCACGCACCCATAGGCTTGTATGGTGTTAGTCATGATTGGTGGCTCGAATCAAAAATTAACATTTACAAAGCTGTCAAAATGACAATTCCTAAGTACATACCTTAGGGTAGGCATATCGTGCACATATAGGATAGTCAGCACCAACAAAGTGCGGCACCTCCATCTTGGGTACAAGTGTGCTGTTGATAGCCAGATAGGCAAGTCTTGCTCCATCAGGAGACCACCAGTGAGCAGCATAGCTTCGTAGTATCTCCTCTGCAATACAAACACATTATAAGGAACCATGGAACCAAGTACTGCTCACCACTATACATGGCCACATACTGACCTGAGGCTGAACTCAGACATCCATTTAACACGGTCCAAGTATGGACCATGATCTACAGAGCGGTCTTGGGTCTATTCAAAACCTCACATATGCTCATGAGACTGTCAAGATTGGTTCAGGAGGCCTGTGACCAGTACATGCATCATGGTCCATACACGGATCGCTTTTCACATCTCATTGCAGCCTAATTATTATTTAGGGTATTTGGTTGCAAAATTAATCCAAAACTGAAAAGCATAAATAGTTTTCACTCAAAAATGAGATCATTTGTCATAGAGAACAGCTTACTAAATAATTAAATATTCTTTCTGACTTGGCAGATCATGTTTCTTTTGTGGGGTTCTTTGGACCTCCAGTGTTACATTATAATAAAGTGAAATGTACACGCTGTTTTGTGCGAGCATTACAGCAACAAAGCAATATGTTTGAAGGGAATACAGTGGCATGTAAAAGTTTGGACACCCCTGGCTAAAATCACTTTTATTGTGAATATTTAAGCATGCTGAAGATTAAATGATCCCTAGATGGGCTAAAGTTAACAGTGACACATTTCCTTTGTATGTTAGGCAAAAAATAAAATAGAAAAAATATATATTTAAGATATATATATATATATATATATATTTTACATACATACAATACATACATATTGTCATTGTTTACATTTTAAAAATTACAAAAAGGAAAATGTGCCAATGCAAGAGTTTGGGCACCCTGCATGGTCAGTATCTAGTAGCTCCCCCTTTTGCAACTATCACAGCTTGTAAACGCTTTCTGTAGCCAGACAAGAGTCTTTCAATTGTTGTTTGAGGCATTTTCATCAATTCTTCCTTGGAAAATTCTTCCAGTTTTGTGAGATTCCTGGGTCGTCTTGCATACACTGCTATTTTCAGATCTAGACACAGGGGTTCCCAGACTTTTACATGCCACTCTATGTCAGCAGGTTTTTGCCATGTAATCTGAGAGCAGCACGATGTAGGGACAGATACTTTGATTCCAGGGATGTAGCACATAGTTTACTGGGTGCAGTTTTCTCTTTTCTCTGTTGCAGATTTAGCAGAGTTTAGACTGATGATCTGTGTATAACCCAGTGTAACAGGCCAGATTAACCCCCCCGCCCAGAATATACCCAGGGTTAAAGTGGCCTAGGCCAGATTATACTCCTCTGGGCCAGAATATACCCCAGCTGCTGTAGATCAGATTTTTCAGGCTTTTGAGAACCATTGAGTGATATACTCAATAACGGAGCCCCAGTCAGCAAACAGGGCCCCAGGCATCATACGGGGGACAGAGACAGCAAATGGGGTCCCAGGCAGTACACAAGGCCCCAGACAGCACACAGGGGCCCGGGGAAGCACACAAGGGGTCCCAAACAAAGCACAGTGGGTCCCAGACAGCGCACAGGGGGGCAGAGACCGCGCACAGGGGTCTTGTGCGCTCTCTTCCCCCCTTTAGCGTCGTCTCTGCCCCCTGTGCGCTGTCTGGGGCCGTGTGCGCTGTCTCTGCCCCCTGTGCACTGCCTGAGGCCCATGCATACTGCCTGGGGCCCCTGTGTGCTGCCTGGGGCCCTGTGCACTGCCTGGGGCCCCCATGTGCTGCCTAAGGCCCCATATGCTGCCTGGGGCCCTTTTCACTGTCTCTGCCCCCCAGTGTGCTGCCTGGGGCCCTGTGTGCTGCCTGGGACCCCGTTCGCTGTCTCTGCCCTGTGTGCTGCCTGGGACCCCGTTCGCTGTCTCTGCCCTGTGTGCTGCCTGGGGCCTCGTTCGCTGTCTCTGCCCCCGTGTGCTGCCTGGGGCCCCTGTGCGCTGCCTGTGGCCCCGTGTGCTGTCTGGGGCCCCGTGTGCTGCCTGGGACCCCTTTCGCTGTCTCTGCCCCCTGTGTGCTGCCTGGGGTCCAGTGTGCCACCTGGGGCCCCTGTGCGCTTCCTGGGTTCCTGTGCACTGCCTGGGGCCCCTGTGTGGTGCCTGGGGCCCTTTGCACTGCCTAGGGCCCCATGCGCTGTCTGGGGCCCCTGTGTGCTGCCTGGGCCCCTGTGTGCTGCCTGGGACCCCGTTCGCTGTCTCTGCCCCCCCATGTGCTGCATGGAGCCACATTTGCTGCCTGGGGCTCCGTTATTGAGTATATCACTCAATGGTTCTCAAAAGCCTGAAAAATCTGATCTACAGCAGCTGGGGTATATTCTGACCCAGAGGGGTATAATCTGGCCTAGGCCAATTTATACACCAGGGTATAGTTTGGCCTAGGCCATAATATATCCGGGGTTTATTCTGACCCGGAGGGGTATAATCTGGCCTTGGCCACTTTAACCCCAGGTATATTCTGGGTGGGGGGTTAATCTGGCCTGTTAAACCGGCACACACCACTGACTAGTAGCTTTCTTTCACTATATAGTGTACACAGAAAGCTACCAACAGTGGTGGGGGTGAGGTTGGACCAGAAGGCATGGGGCAGCTTGTCCTCAAATGATAATATTCTGCTGATAAAACACTTATTGCCTAGAAACAGTACACCCCAGCTCAATAAGTGACACATCACTGTAATCAGGGTCTCTGTTCCTATATCATGCTGCTTTCAGATAAAAAGAAACAGCTGGTAGATTTCCTTTAAAGGGAACCTGTCACCCTCAAAATCGAAGGTGAGCTAAGCCCACCGGCATCAGGGGCTTATCTACAGCATTCTGTAATGCTGTAGATAAGCCCCCGATGTATCCTGAAAGATGAGAAAAAGACATTAGATTATACTCATCTGGGGGGCGGTCCCGGTACAATGGGCGTCGCGGTCCGGGTCCTCGCATCTTCTTATGATGACGTCAGAGAGGCCCGGCGCCTGCGCACTGCAGTACTTTGTTCTGCCCTCAACAGGGCAGACAAAGTACGCCTGCGTCGGAGCCGCAGCCTGAAGACAAAAAGAGGACGTAATCGTAAGAAGATGGAAGGCCCCGGACCGGACGCCCATCGTACCAGAACAGAACCGGGACCGCCCAGGTGAGTATAATCTAACCTCTTTTTCTCATCTTTTAGGATACATAGGGGGCTTGTCTACAGCATTACAGAATGCTGTAGATAAGCCCCTGATGCCGGTGGGCTTAGCTCACCTTCGATTTTGGGGGTGACAGGATCCCTTTAAAGGAGTTGCCTGGATTTGAAAATATTTAGAACATTTTAAAACCGTATTAAAGAATTCTGATTTTATAGTATACCCCCCCAGTTTTGGGATTATCACTGATATACTTGAGAGGCGAGTTGCAACAAAAGGGCATCTCTGAATCTAGAAGACCTTACCCATCTGTCTATTACATAGCCATCCCATTGATTTCAATGGGAAATGTCTAGTGCTTTAATGATAACTTGCTCACAGGCTACCACACAAAGTGCATCTGATGCTGTATCAGCGGTGTAGCACCCTGTTATTAGTATCCTATCAATAAACCATTCCAGCAAAAAAAAATTGATTAAAGTGGAAAACCAGTTTAACATTAGAGATCAGTGATTTCTGTACAGGTCATGTATAGTACTGAAGTCTCCATTCTCAGAGGACGCCCTGTAGAGTTTGGTTATGTTCACAGTTTTTTAAGAGCTATTTGGAGATATTATGCCAGAAAAAAACACATTGAAAATTGTTTAAAACAATTTTTCATTTTTGAGTGTTTTTTTTCCACTTCAGGTTTTGAAACACACCTGATGAAAAAAAAAGTAAGTGGGTGTCAAGAAGTTGAAGCAGCTCCTGAAGGAATTTGCTGCAATCTAGGCATTATCATGGTGTACATAAAAATCATGGAGCCCCCCCCCCAAAATAATTGGTGTAGCAGGATGGGTCACAGCACAGCCACAGAACGGCATACTTCACAACTTTTAAAGATAAAAATTATAGCACATACATAGCAGTTCTGCCCAGTAATGTTCTCAGCCACTATGAAACACCTTTCCTGGCCCCCAGAAAGTATCATGCGCACATGCACAGTATGACAATGCCACAGTGCCCCAATAATGTATAATGTCCCCACAGTGCCCTAACACAGTATAATGCCCCCCACATAATGTGATGTCCCCACAATTCCTCCACACACAGTATAAAGCCCTCAAAGTGACCCCCACACACAGTATGATGCCCGCTCAGTAAACAGTGTGATGGCCTCACAGCCCCCAACACAGAGTAGATGCCCCCACACACAGAATGATAGCCCCCATAAATTATCCTGTGCCCCAAAGGTCGTCACGTAACATGATGCTCCTGTAATGCAGGTGTCTGTGTAGGATCCTAGCAAGAAAGCGGGATGCAGTGACGGATGGGAGGCAAAGCAAGGGTTAACAGGTTTATTTGCAGGGAAAGCACTCCACGCAGGGAGGTAAGGGATAAACAGTATAAGTGGCAAACTGAAGTACGACGATACAAATAACGACAATACTGCAGCAAGGGTTACAGGAAGCTCCTGCGGCATACTCTATAGTGCTGGCAACGGTGGGCACGGGGTCCTTACTAATGGGGTTCAGCACACAACAAAACCACTTCTTCTGGTGACAGTGGTCGGTATCTGGTACCTTCCACTGCCCCTTGTCCATTTACTGATGTGGCTATTAGAGGTACGGGCCACAGACCTGTACGAGCCCAATGTGGCTCCTTAACTGTCTTAACTGGTGTGGTCGGATACTAAGGGTCAGGACAACTATTCTGTGTCCACGTCAGGGCGCAAATGTCAGTTCTGTATGTGGTCTCTTGTAGGCAGCACGTGTGCGGTACTCATGGTTACGTAGAGTACAGCACCTAGTTCTCTCTGGCAGTCACTGGGCACACACCGCACGTCCCCGCTGTTGGCGGAGCACTCCTCTATGAAGCTACTGCGACACCCGGCTCGGCTCCGCTCTGTGTGCACGGCTTTGCACACCTCTGTTCTGCATGGCTCTGCTCTGTACAGCTCTGCTATGCCCAGCTCTGCTCTATATGGCTCTGCTTTGCCTTGCCCTGTTCTGTACGGCTCTGCTCTGCCCAGCTCTCACTCTCCTGGTTGCGGCTGAGCACACTACACCCCTCAATGCAGCAGCCCCCATCCTTCAGGCCCTCTGCAGCACTCTCTGGAGGGGGAAGAAGAGTACTCTCCTCACTGCTCTGTGCTTGCCCCACACTGCTCTGCTGAGTCAGCTTCATGCACTTTTTTCCTCTTTCCTTCCACCCCCTCTCACAGCAGGAAGCCCCTCCTCTCCAGAGCTTCCTTCAGGCCACAGGGGGAGGTCTGTCTCACTCAGGCTTCACCCTGGGAACAATGGATGCAGCCTCTCTAGTTCCGGACCCGGCATGCAGGTAGCTGTGGTCCGGTCAACCTCCCTACACTCTCTCTCTCTTTTAGCTCGCCATTCCACAGGCGAGGATTCATCGTACTCCACAATGCTCATCTGAGGGCCAACAGTTGCCCACAATTTTCATAATTCCTTCCATCTTCTCTGGCTCCATCCTCTTCCAGTAAAGCTCGTAGAAGTCGCTCCAACCTTCAGGTAAAGTGATAGGGAAGTCTTCAGACTCACTTTGCATTGTGACCTTGGGTTGTACAACTACATCCATCATCTTCTTCTTTTTCTTCTTGCTAGCTTTGCTGCCAGCAGCAGTTTGAGAAGACGGTTCGCCCTTTGCTTTATCATCAGTGAAAACCTTAGGGACTTCCAGCTCGGGCTCCTCAGTGTGGGGGATTAGTACTAGCAATTCTTCTCTATAGCTCCCCCTCTCTTTGACAGGTGCATTCCCGTCAGAACTGGAATCAGATGAATTAAGACCATGCAGGGCAGACCCTTCGTTGCCCGCGCTGGGCTCTGCGAACGTCAGTCCCCATTGCTTTTCAGCCTCAGTCTCTGTCTCACACAGCTGCTTCACCTCTTCTGGGTCAACATATGGCAGGTCGGGAGATTCTCCCTCTTCATCATCCATAGCTGCCGGAGGCAATGTCTCAGGACGTTCTTCCTCTCCACAGTCTACTACTTCTGGCGGGGGTACCTCAAGGGCATCTTGCAATTCTTCCGATGGATCAGGGTTCCTCAAGCTGGTGGACGGGAAACTTTCCACTTCAGGGGATGAGATTAGAGGCTCTTCCTTCTCATAAACAGGAACTGTAGGAGTGGGCGTCACAGGAACACTTGTCACCTTCTCTTCTCTGTCAGGAGCTTGTGGTGGGCAAGGAAGCGATTTACTCTGGTGGACCACTTGGACAGACGTCCTTTCTTCTCCGTCTGGTTGAATCTCACAGACGAGACCTTCGGATCCAGGTTGGAGTTCCACCAGACTCGCCTCCACGTGCCTGGACAGCGCAGACATCTCACTGTGGTCAGTTGACACCTTCTCCATCTCTTCTCAACATCTGACATCGTGGCTCTGTCTGGCTCTGGGTGCGGCTCCACTCCACTCGCCGCTCCATTTCTCCCAGGGGTGGCGTTCTCTCCAATTAGTAGAACCTTCAAAGGTGTGAGCATATCTTCTCCGTTGTCTGTCTCGGGTAGGGCAACTTCTGGACAGGTGTCCCAGTCTTCCACGCGTCCAACACCATCTTCTGCGCGTGTCTGTTGGGCGCTTTGGTTGGGATCGCTGTCCTCCACGGGAAGCATTCCTCCTCCACCTTCGCTCTTTTCCCCACGATATGGGGTTAAATTCTGGAGCTGCTGATGTTATTTTCATGGTCTGCACCTCTCCTATAACCTCTTTCATCTGTTGACGTGAGTTACCTCGGGGTATGACGTTGGTCTCCAAGGTGGCAATAAAGACTACCTTCAGGTTCTCAAGGCCTTTTACGCTGGCCTCAGTGGGATCCCTGGAGTGTGTCTGCTCCATCCTCTTCTCTGGCACAAAATCTGCTTGCGGTTTGGAATGCAGGGCTTTTATATCAAGAAAGTCCTTCCTGTGGGTCACCTGGTCAAGTGCAGCACACAAAGTCGCTCTCCCTGCAAATCTTCCAGCACAATTTGGCTCTGCTTGATTTCGCCTGGCCAGAAGCTAGCAGTCTCTCCTCATTAATGGCACATCCTGCAAGGGCTCTTTAGGGATTTCATTATTTCTTATTACACTCCAACAGTCCCCTGACATAGTAAATTGGCTGCTACATCTGTTGGGCCCCATAGTGGCTGAGTGGTCTGTTGCAATTATCTGTATGCTATTGTGTATTGTGTCTAATCAAAAGGCTGCAAAATTGCTTCAGGAAAATTCATCAAAAAAATTTCAAAACCACTTCAGGAAACTAAGAACTTCCTCAAAAACTCCACAAACAAAGAGCGTTTCCTGAAGCAGTTTCCACTTAAAAACTTGTTTTTGAATGCCTCATAAAAATCCTGTGCACATATCCTTACATTACTATCTCCACTAAGCATAACAAAATTGCTTTTCTCAGCTTACAGTAGCAATGTTACAGCCTACATTACATTCCCAAGCTGCATTCATTGTTCTGGAAAAATTACAGCTGAAAGCATTTCCGACTCAATGTCCGACATAATGTTTGACTAGGGAATTTCAAAAAGCACAGAAATAGGAAACCAACTAAATAAGTTGTTGACTTCTTTCAATTAAATTCAGCAGAATTGTGAATGCAGCTCTGGGCTGTAATTAGGATCACGAGAAAGATGAGTCATCTACACTCCCTGACAGAAGTTATGTCGCTTATCCATATTATGTAAATAAAAGCTTATAACCTGACCTTAAATTCATCCACTGGTTATATAAATTATTCTTTTGAAAGCTGAAACCCTCCGAAAATCCAAAGCAAGCCCCTCTTTCACTGCAGCAGAGCTCCAACAGGCCTGGTCACCTCAAGTCACTGTGTCAACTAGAACAGTTTGTAGGATTCTGTCTCGAAATGGCCTCCATGGTCGAATCAGTGCCCAGAAGCCAGCACTAAACAAAAGACAAATAAAAAACCGTGTGGCATTTGCAAAGTCCCACAGTCTGCTAAACAGATGGACGCTGGAAGAGTGGCAGAAGGTGGATTTCTCTGATGAATCTTCAGTAGAATTACACCACAGCTGCCGCAAATACTGTAGGAGACCTACTGGAGCCTGTAGGGATCCAAAATACACCCAGAAAACAGTTAAATTTGGTGGTGGAAAGGTCATAGTCTGGGATTACATTCAGTATGGGGGTGTGCGAAATATTTGCAAGGTGGAAGGCAATATCAATAGCCTAATATATCAAGAAGTATTAGCTACCTCTTATATTCCAAATCATAAAAGGGGTCAAATTCTGCAGCAGGATGTTGCTCCATCTCATACATCCATCTCTACATCAAAGTTCCTCCAGGCAAAAAAGATCAAGGTGCTCAAGGACTGGCCAGCCAAGTCACCAGACACGAACATCATTGAGCATGTAAATTGTATGAATCATTGTTGAACCCCATGGATGCAGTCCTTCAAGCTCATGGAAGTCACACAAAATATTAAATATGACTCTAATAGCACCACAACTTCTTTCACCAATGTTATGCAACATATATTTGTATTTTAAGTTAATTATTTGTTTGAATATCACATTACTTTCTGTGGGCGACAAAACTTTTGTCTTGCCAAAATCTGACCATTCTGTGTCCATTAACTGATCAATATTTCTGCATTGATGACAATTTATTTTCTTAACGTAAACCACATTTCGGAGGGTTTCAGCTTTCAAAAGAATAAATTATACAACCAATGGATGAATTTAGCGTCAGGTTATAAGCTTTTATTTACATATCATGGATAAGTGACAAAACTTCTGTCAGGGACTGTAAAGTAGTATCAAAATTAATCAACTTTTCATGCAGCAAATTTTTATGTGGCCCAAATCCTGTAGCCTACCAAACAGCAAAGACATTCTATCTGCCCTAAATAACGATTTAAGACTGATAATCTAGACTTTTCCCCTGTAAGGAAGAGATGTAAATAACATATATGGGTATACAGGAAGAATGTAAAGAAAGGCAATGCATGCTACATAAAATAATTATGTACAACATCTGGACATTGTGTGCAACTTTATTTGTTTCAATTTTCCGTTCCCACACAACTTGTGCCTCGTGCCTAGTGATTCCGGTCGGAGTGGTGGTCTTGGAGTAGAAATATCGTATCTGGTGGTGTATTATCCTTTGTTATATTTCTCCTTCCTATATTTGTATTTGTTTTGCCCTGGGCACATTATTTGTGTTTTCCTGTGTGTCTGCGGCGTGGTGTGTTTTTTAGTTTTCCCTGTCTGTGCTTTCTGTGGGGGTTGTTGTGTGGTCTATTCACTGGGTGGTGGGTGGTGGTTTCAGCATAGGGCTGAAACAGGAGTCAGGGCCAGGCCTGGTGGCCTAGACAAGCACACCATTAGTGTAAATTCTGGGAGAGGGACAGACAGGGTTTTCCCTAGTCTGAGGGATATCGCAGGGGCCCGGGTAACCAGCCTTAGCCTACCTAGTCTCCCGATGACATTCTAATCGGCCCCAAAATTTTGTATTCCATGGATCCCATGACTTCCATAACCCGCCAGTTGGAGGCGCTGTCCTTACAGGTCACTGAGTTGAAGGGGGCGGTTCAGCAACAGGGTCTAGTAGTATCTAATGTGCAAGCTGAAACTGCAGGTAGAGTTGCAGAGCCAAAGATCCCTTTACCTGAGAGGTTTGCTGGGGAACGCAGTAAATTTGTTGTTTTTCGTGAAGCTTGCAAATTATATTTTCGTATGCGCCCAGTTTCCTCAGGTAACGAGGCTCAGCGTGTGGGCCTGGTGTTGTCATTACTGAACGGGGACTCCCAAGCATGGGCATTTTCTTTACCATCTGATTCAGCTGCATTTAACTCAGTGGAGAGTTTTTTTTCTGCTCTTGGGCTCATTTATGATGATCCTGACAGAATGGCTCTAGCAGAATCTAAAATACGCACTCTCCACCAGGGGGAGCGAATGGCGGAGGATTACTGTTCTAAATTTCGTCGCTGGGCATTGGACACACAATGGAATGACCCCGCGCTGCGGAGTCAGTTTGTTCATGGGGTTTCGAGAAGGGTTAAACAAGCCCTCCTGATGCATGAGACTCCTGCTTCTCTAGAGTCTGCTATGAGTCTTGTTATCCACATTGATCGCCGTTTGCGTCAGGGGCGCAAGAGACGCCACCTATGGGGGAGGGCGTAGATGCACGTGAGGTTGCTGCAGGCGAGCCCACGGAGCCTATGCAAATCGCAGGGGTGTCACATCATCGAGCCCCCTCGCTCAGGAAGCAGGGAGCCTGTTTTTGCTGTGGTAAAAATGGGCATTATGTAAATGCTTGTCCTCTGTTATCTAAGAAAAGTGCAACGGCGGAAAACTACTAAGCTCAGAGGGTGTGGAAGAGGCCAATCTGAGCTTATGCATATCTTCCATGGTGGTCTCTCAATGTATGCTCCCTGCCAGAGTTATGGTCGCTGGCAGAGAGCTGCCAATCACTGTTTTTGTGGATAGTGGTTCTGCCACTAATCTCATTGATGAGGAGTTTGCGTGCACAGCCGGGTTCAGGATTGAAAAACTGCCTCATCCTATCCGGGTGGTCACCATCAATGCCGCTCCTCTCCCACAGGGGGAGATTACTGAGTTTGTGGCTGAGGTGAAACTCCACATTGGTGTCCTACATTTTGAGCAGGTTACTTGTAGGGTGCTCAGTAATCTTCCTGCACAAATGGTTCTGGGTTTTCCATGGTTATCTATGCACAACCCGGTGATTGACTGGAAAACCCAGGACATAATCCAGTGGAGCGGATTCTGCCAGGAGAATTGCCTGGCCACATGTGTGTCCGCTGTGACTCCTAGCATTCCTGAGTCACTGCTGGATTTCGCGGATGTGTTCTCTGAGAAGGGTTGCTCAGAATTGCCACCACATCGACCCTATGACTGTACTATTAGGTTAAAACCAGGGGCCAAATTGCCGAAAGCAAGGATGTGTAACATTTCTGGTCCTGAGAGGCAAGCTTTAAAAGACTACATTTGCTGAGAGTCTGAGCAAAGGGCACATCAGGCCTTCATCCTCGCCTGTGGCAGTGGGGTTCTTCTTCATTAAGAAGAAAGATGGCGGATTACGCCCGTGTCTGGATTTCAGGGAGTTAAACCAGATTACGGTTCGTGATCCATACCCTATGCCGCTGATACCTGATTTGTTCAACCAGGTGGCTAGTGCTAAGTGGTTCTCCAAGCTTGACCTCAGGGGGGCGTACAACCTCATAAGAGTCCGTCAAGGGGATGAGTGGAAGACGGCTTTTGTTATGATCCGGTGACCTTGGAGCCGCATGAGAGACTTTCTCAGGAGTAGGTGGTACCTGTACTGACCGCAAACCCTAAACTGACACCGCAACTAGAAGTAGCCGTGGGGTGTACCTAACACGTCCTAGACACCTCGACACAGCCAGATGCCTAAATACCCCTATAGATGGAAATGGAAATTCTATCTTGCCTCAGAGCAGAACCCCAAAGGATAGGCAGCCCCCCACAAATATTGACTGTGAGTATAAGAGGAAAGACACACGCAGGCAGAAAAACAGAATTTAGCAAAAGAGGCACTTCTAGCTAAATAGAAAAGGATAGGACAGAATTCTAAGCGGTCAGTATTAAAATCCTAAAAATATCCACAGCAGAAAATACAAATATTCTACATCTAACTAAAGACATAGAAAGTATATCTGCATCTCCTGAGAATCCAGCATGACTGAAAAATCCAAACAAGTCTAAGCTGGACAAAAACACAATGAATTGCACTGAATTGCAAAGCACGCTGCATGTGTGCACAGAGACAAAAAACCAGACACTTATCTTAGCTGAATTGGCAGCAGGGCATGAGGAACCAGAGAGAGATGCAATCCCTCCAAGAACAATGGACAACTGGCCAGGAGTAATGGATCCTGCACACCTAAATACCTAGTAGAGCTGCAATCAGAAGAAACACCTGCTCTGGATTACAACCCCAAGACAACTGCACTACCACTAACAACCACCGGCGGGAGCCCAAGAGCAGAATTCACAACAGGCTTTTAATACTCCTGAGGGTCATTTTGAAAATTTGGTGATGCCATTTGGGTTGACAAACGTGCCTGCTGTATTTCAACATTTCATAAATGATGTGTTCTCGCATGTCCTGGGGAAATTCGTTATTGTGTATCCAGATGACATTCTCATTTATTCATGCAACCGTGATACTCATTTAGAGCATGTTAGGCAGATGTTACAGCTACTCAGAGAATAAGCTCTATGCAAAACTTGAGAAATGTGTATTTTCGGTTCAGGAGTTGCCTTTCTTGGGTTATATTGTCTGCTTCAGGGTTTAAAATCGACGCCGCTAAGGTGCAAGCGGTGCTGCGTTGGGAACGGCCTGATAACCTAAAAGCGCTCCAGCGGTTCATTGGGTTTTCTAACTATTATAGAAAGTTTATCAAAAATTTTTCTATCATTGCTAAACCGCTCACTGACATGACGAAAAATGGTACCAATTTCTCCGCCTGGTCTGAGGCTGCTGTGCGCGCATTCAAATTCCTGAAGAACAGTTTTGCTTCGGCCCCCATTCTGGTGCAACCGGACGTATCGAAACCATTTACCGTGGAAGTCGATGCATCTGAGGTTGGAGTGGGGGCGGTGCTGTCACAAGGCTCATCCTTGGGCGGGTTGCGTCCATGCGCCTACTTTTCCAAGAAGCTGTCGCCCGCCGAACGTAACTACGATATCGGCAACAGGGAGTTGTTGGCTATCAAGTTGGCTTTTGAGGAATGGCGACACTTCTTGGAGGGGTCAGTTCACCAGGTTACAGTTATCACCGATCATAAAAATCTGCTTTATTTAGAGTCAGCCAAGCGTCTGTCCCCCAGGCAGGCTCGCTGGGCATTGTTTTTCACGCGATTCAACTTTTTTGTTACTTACTGACCGGGGTCTAAGAACACTAAGGCGGATGCTTTGTCCAGGTGTTTTCCGGGGAGAGAACCTCGGGAAGATCCGGTACCCATCCTCCAAAAGGGTGTAGTGGTCTCGGCTCTCACGACCGAGGTTGAGGCTGAGATTGCCGAGGCTCAGGAGGAGGCACCACCAGAGCTTCCCATTAACAAATTGTTTGTACCGCTCCATCTTCGCCTAAAGGTGTTGGGTGAGCATCATGATGCTGTCATGGCTGGCTACCCAGGGGTTAGGGGTACCTTGGAGTTGGTGTCGCGTCGGTTTTGGTGGCCCAAAATCCGACAGGTCGTGGTCTCGTCCGTGTCAGCATGCACCACGTGCGCTAGGGCTAAGACGCCCCGCTCCCGTCCTGCTGGCACACTACATCCTCTCGGGGTACCCAGTAGGCCATGGACGGAGATCTCCATGGATTTTATTACAGACTTGCCCTCCTCAGCTGGGAACATGGTCATCCTGGTGGTTGTTGATCGGTTCTCAAAGATGTCGCACTTTGTGTCCTTGCCTTCATTGCCTAACGCGAAGACTCTGGCTCAGGTATTTGCTCAGGAGGTGGTCAGACTTCACGGGGTCCCGTCTGACATCGTGTCTGATAGGGGTACTCAGTTTGTGGCAAAATTTTGGAAAGCTTTTTGCTCACGGCTGGGGATCCAGCTGTCGCATTCTTCGGCGTTTCATCCTCAGTCAAATGGTCAGACCGAGCGTATGAACCAGAATTTGGAGCAGTATTTATGCTGCTTTGTTTCTGACAATCAAGTGGAGTGGTCGACGTTCCTTCCTTTGGCGGAGTTTGCCATAAATAATCACCGCCAGGAATCGTCTGGGGAGTCCCCGTTCTTTTGTGTTTACGGGCACCATCCTCAATTTTGTACTCTGCGTCAGGGGTCTCTGCTGGCGTCCCGGAGGAGGAGCAGCTAGGAGCACAAGTGTCATCTGTCTGGAGGAGAGTGAAACAGCGCTTGCTGAGTGTGGGTGCTAGGTACAAACGTGTGGCTGACAGTAGACGTGTGCCAGGTCCAGACCTGAGTGTGGGTGACTGGGTGTGGTTGTCCACAAAAAAAAACATAAGACTCAAAATACCATCCCTGAAATTAGGTCCAAGGTTTATTGGTCCATTTAGGGTCGCCGCCATCATTAAAGCTAGTTTCACACTAGCGTTTGCAGCAGCTGCGGACATCCTCCGTGAAGCCCCGCCCTCGGCCACGCCTCCACTGCTAGCTCTGCCTATTTCCGCATGCGGCCGGCATGCGGCCTGTGTACCTATAGTTAACATTAGGTACGAAGGTCGTGCCGCAGTATGCGGATGCTTCAGCATGCGTCGTTTTGACCATGCGGCGACCAGCGTACAATGCAGCTTTGTAGCAATTTTTTTTTTCCGCATCGTCAAAACGACGAATGTGGAAGCATCCGCATACTGCGGCACGACCTGAGTACCTAATGTTAATGATAGGTACACAGGCCGCATGCCGGCTGCATGCAGAAATAGGCGGAGCTAGCAGCAGAGGTGCGGCCGAGGGTGGTGCTTCACGGAGGAAGTCCACAGCCCTCCGCAGCTGCTACAAACGCTAGTGTGAAACTAGCCTAACCTGGTAGCCTACCGATTGGAGCTCCCTACGGTATATAAGATACACAACGTGTTCCACAGATCTTTAGTAAAAAAGGTGGTGGGTTCCGTGGACGCGGCGCCGATGCCACCTTCAGTCTTGGTGGATGGCAATTTGGAATTTGAAGTCTCCAAGGTGGTTGACTCTCGAGTAGTGCGCCGCACTTTACAGTACCTGGTACACTGGCGTGGTTATGGGCCGGAGGAGAGGTCTTGGGTACCAGCCTCGGACATACACGCGGACCGGCTGGTCAGTATGTTTCACCGCCGCCATCCGGACAAGCCGGGTCCTATAAGTCGTGAGGGCCCTGGGGTTCCTCGTAGAAGGCGGGGTACTGTCATGTCGGACGCTATTCACACTAGGGCATCCAGCAGACAGTGGTAATTCCACATTCATCCACTATACTCTCAGTGGCACCGGCAAGATTTTTATCCAGGTTGCCCAGGGTTAATCTAGCTGGTACTCGGGTTGGAGGCTGGGTCACGCCCACGGCCTTTAAATAGTTTTGCTGGACTTTGGGCATTGCCGATTATAGCTTGTGCCTCGTGCCTAGTGATTCCGGTCTGGAGTGGTGGTCTTGGAGTAGAAATATCGTATCTGGTGGTGTATTATCCTTTGTTATATTTCTCCTTCCTATATTTGTATTTGTTTTGCCCTGGGGACATTATTTGTGTTTTCCTGTGTGTCTGCGGCGTGGTGTGTTTTTTAGTTTTTCCTGTCTGTGCTTTCTGTGGGGGTTGGTGTGTGGTCTATTCACTGGTGGTGGGTGGTGGTTTCAGCATAGGGCTGAAACAGGAGTCAGGGCCAGGCCTGGTGGCCCAGACAAGCACACCATTAGTGTAAATTCTGGGAGAGGGACAGACAGGGTTTTCCCTAGTCTGAGGGATATCGCAGGGGCCCGGGTAACCAGCCTTAGCCTACCCAGTCTCCCCGTGACATCAGCTTTACCATCTGAGAAAATAAAGAACCTCATCCACAACTACCACAAAAGACTTCAACTGTCATTGATGTTAGAGGGGGCAATACACGGTATTAAGAAATGGGGTATGTGAACTTTTTATCAGGGTCTTTTGGCTGTTTTGGGTTGTCATTATGATTTAAAAAGAGAAAACACAGTAGTTTGACAATAAGTGGCTTCATCCAACCACTAACCATGAGTGGATAAAAAGTTTTGGTGTTATCATTCAAATTCTCTGAAAAAAGGCTAAGAAAGCAAAAATTCTGAAGGGGTATGTAAACTTTTGAGCACAACTGTATGTGGAGTCATCCATTAACTGTCTGTGTGCTCCTATAATTTATTGCTATTTTTAATTAACACTATATTTCCTCCTTTGACCACCTTCCTTATCACTGTATCATTCCAAGTTTTTATGTCCATAAAAGTTTGTTTCACCAATATTTAGATCTTTTGGAGGGGGTTTATATAATAATGCCTCTACATCCTTTATGATCTTCTGCTGGAACAGGTCAATAATATTCCCAGGATTTACTGGGGGCATAAATATGGATTTCTTTCCTCCCATAAAATGGTGCTACCGTGGGAGATATAGGTGTTCTGGCATTTGGGTTATCTGCTTTGCTTCATTCAGACTCAATCAAACATTTACATCCAGTTGAAGCATTACAAAAACTAAATCCTAGCGGATTAGGAATAAATGGTATTTCACCAGCAAGGCACTGGGTCTTTTTGTCAACTTTTTGTTTAAATGTTTTATGCAGATGTAACTTTATGGCAGCCTGAATAGGTCTATTTTAAAGTTCATTAGATCAAATGCGTCTGGTAAACAGAAATTCAAGAAACCATCGGAGACTAGACGGAGGTGGACATGACTTGGGGATGGGTGGACCGAGAACTCCTGCAGCTTTTGTTTGTATTGCGGTGTAGATTTTAAACAAGAGTGTTGTTGCTTTAAGAGGAAGGAGTTTAGATGTTTGTGCCTGGTGTATTACTGTGAGGAGGGTGGGGCTTATATAGGGGAGGCAACTCTGGCTCTCCCTCTTTCTCTCACAGGATGGACAGGAGGAAAAATTACCCGCCCTCCTGCCCTGTTTATAATCTCTGTCCTAAAACTTTTTAATTATTGCTTGTATAATGACAGATGCTTTATTGTATTTTTGAATTTGTCATTGTATATCTTGTACCAGGTTCAATTGTATATTGGCTATAAAGAGTTATTATTTGTGGTAACCTTCTAAGCCCAAGGGAAGGGCAATCCTTAAGCCATGGTTCCCTGGAGGTTTCCTCCACAGGGGTTTTTTCCTCCCCTGAGCGCTGTAGGATGACTCTTTGTGAGTCGGAGGTCTGCCAAGTTTAGTCCCATTAATGCTTTTGCAGGGACTTCTAGTTTTTAAGTTTACAAAAATGATTTAATTATGTTAAAAAAAAAAAAAGAAAAGTGGCAAATGAGACTTGGAATTTATAACCCGTCACGGCTTTGCAGTTTAGGAGTCAGGTGGAAGTTGCAGACAAGTTAAGGTGGACTCATTTTAACTAATAGAGGATGTAATACCTCATGGTGGTGAGCAGGCTCGGCTTTGGTGGCCAGCCTCAAGGACGTTGTAATGGTAACATCAATCAGGGGCGGGCACAGTGATTAAGCACAGGAGTGAGGATAATAGGGTCATTGTTGCCCTGAAAGTTTACTGGCTCTGCTTGAATGGCAAGCCAGTGCGTGCCGCCCCTTTATGGCTGTCTGTCCTGGTGCTGTATGTCAGACAGCTGGAGATATCGCAGTACTTGTGAATCCCAATGTACTAGCACTCCACCTGATTCCTACTGTGATTATTTAATCCTGTGATTTGAATAAAAGCTGTGGCCATTTTGACAACCAAAATAATGTGTTTTGTGTATTTATTTTAGTACCTAGGTTTACAGTAGTTATGGTGGTTTTAAGATGGAGTGGGGTCCATCCCATATCCAAAAGTCAAGCCTTTTGCAAGAAGAGACATATGATTTCTAATTAATATGGTGATCAGTGAGGTTAATAACCTTATTACAGGTCGTACTAGTGTCTGTTATTGCATCCAGGACACTTGTTTTAGTTTTATTCCTGTATTGCCGGGTATATCTCCCCCCCCCCCCCCCCCCCCCCCGTTGTACGTTTTCTAAAGGGATAGTTCATTGATACTGAAGTTGCATATTGCGATCACAGGAATCATCTTCTGCAGCGCTAGAATCGGAATCAGTGGTCCACTCGTCTTGATTGGATTTCTCTTTTAAATTGTCTAAAAGATCTGTTTTTATTTGCTTTTTGTCTAGGGTTAAATTTTTGTTTCATGTTTTTGCTGTTTTTATTAACTACTTGATGGTTATCAAAGTCGTTCTTATCCCTGATACATTTTTCTTTTTTTCTTTGTTTTCTTTGTTTGATTTCTGTTTGAGTAGGAACAAGTTTCTTGCCTAATTTTTTGGAAAAGGTTTTTATTTGGTTTTCAGTTAAACACAACTAATTTTTCGCTTTATCCAGTTCAATAATCAGATCTGAGTTTTCCTTTTCATTCCTTTTGAGGACTAGCTTTAACAACCTCGAGAACACTCTAGAGATTAATTAGCTCCCACTACTTGCGGAAATTATCATCATCTTGAAATTGTGAAATGTCTTTAACCCCTTAATCCCGTATGACGTACTATCCCGTCAAGGTGACCTGGGACTTAATTCCGGGTGACGGGATAGTACGTCATACGCGATCGGCCGCGCTCACGGGGGGAGCGCGGCCGGGTGTCAGCTGCCTATCGCAGCTGACATCCGGCACTATGTGCCAGGAGCGGTCACGGACCGCCCCCGGCACATTAACCCCCGGCACACCGCGATCAAACATGATCGCAGTGTACCGGCGGTATAGGGAAGCATCGCGCAGGGAGGGGGCTCCCTGCGGGCTTCCCTGAGACCCCCAGAGCAACGCGATGTGATCGCGTTGCTCCGAGGGTCTCCTACCTCCTTCCTCCCTGCAGGTCCCGGATCCAAGATGGCCGCGGCATCCGGGTCCTGCAGGGAGAAAGGTGGCTTACCGAGCGCCTGCTCAGAGCAGACGCTGGTAAGCCTGCACCGATGTAAGTGAGATCGGTGATCTGACAGAGTGCTGTGCACACTATCAGATCATCGATCTGTGATGTCCCCCCCTGGGACAAAGTAAAAAAGTAAAAAAGTAAAAAAAAAAATGTTTCCACATGTGTAAGAAAAAAAAAAATTCCTAAATAAATAATAAAAAAAATATATATATTATTCCCATAAATACATTTCTTTATCTAAATAAAAAAACCAAACAATAAAAGTACACATATTTAGTATCGCCGCGTCCGTAATGACCCAACCTATAAAACTGCCCCACTAGTTAACCCCTTCAGTAAACACCGTAAGAAAAAAAAAAAACGAGGCAAAAAACAACGCTTTATTACCATACCGCCGAACAAAAAGTGGAATAACACGCGATCAAAAAGACTGATATAAATAATCATGGTACCGCTGAAAATGTCATCTTGTCCCGCAAAAAACAAGCCGCCATACACCATCATCAGCAAAAAAATAAAAAAGTTATAGTCCTGAGAATAAAGCGATACTAAAATAATTATTTTTTCTATAAAATAGTTTTTATCGTATAAAAGCGCCAAAACATAAAAAAATGATATAAATGAGATATCGCTGTAATCGTACTGACCCGTCGAATAAAACTGCTTTATCAATTTTACCAAACACGGAACGGTATAAACGCCTCTCCCAAAAGAAATTCATGAATAGCAGGTTTTTGGTCATTCTGCCTCACAAAAATCGGAATAAAAAGTGATCAAAAATGGTCACGTGTCCGAAAATGTTAACAATAAAAACGTCAACTCGTCCCGCAAAAAACAAGACCTCACATGACTCTGTGGAGCAAAATGTGGAAAAATTATAGGTCTCAAAATGTGGAGACGCAAAAACTTTTTTGCTATAAAAAGCGTCTTTTAGTGTGTGACAGCTGCCAATCATAAAAATCCGATATAAAAAACGCTATAAAAGTAAATCAAACCCACCTTCATCACCCCCTTAGTTAGGGAAAAATAATAAAATTAAAAAAATGTATTTATTTCCATTTTCCCATTAGGGCTAGGGTTAGGGTTAGGGCTAGAGTTAGGGTTAGGGCTAGGGTTCGGGTTAGGGCTAGGGTTAGGGCTAGGGTTGGGGCTAAAGTTAGGGTTGGGGCTAAAGTTAGGATTAGGGTTTGAATTACATTTACGGTTTGGATTAGGGTTGGGATTAGAATTATGGGTGTGTCAGGGCTAGGGGTGTGGTTAGGGTTACCGTTGGGATTAGGGTTAGGGGTGTGTTTGGGTTAGGGTTTCAGGTAGAATTGAGGAGTTTCCACTGTCCAGGCACATCAGGGGCTCTCCAAACGCGACATGGCGTCCAATCTCAATTCCAGCCAATTCTGCGTTGAAAAAGTAAAACAGTGCTCCTTCCCTTCCGAGCTCTCCCGTGCGCCCAAAAAGGGGTTTACCCCAACATATGGGTTATCAGCGTACTCGGGACAAATTGACCAACAACTTCTGGGGTCCAAATTCTCTTGTTATCCTTGGGAAAATTAAAAATTTGGGGGGCTAAAAATCGTTTTTGTGAGAAAAAAAAAGATGTTTTATTTTCACGGCTCTGCGTTATAAACTGTAGTGAAACACTTGGGGGTTCAAAGTTCTCACTACACATCTAGATAAGTTCCTTGGGAGGTCTAGTTTCCAATATGGGGTCACCTGTGGGGGGTTTGTACTGTTTGGGTACATCAGGGGCTCTGCAAATGCAACGTGACGGCTGCTGACCAATCCATTTAAGTCTGCATTCCAAATGGCGCTCCTTCCCTTCCGAGCTCTGTCATGCGCCCAAACAGTGGTTCCCCCCCACATATGGGGTATCAGCTTACTCAGGACAAATTGGACAACAAATTTTGGGGTCCAATTTATTCTGTTACCCTTGTAAAAATACAAAGCTGGGGGCTAAAAAATCATTTTTGTGAAAAAAAAAATATATATATATTTTCACGGCTCTGCGTTATAATCTGTAGTGAAACACTTGGGGGTTCAAAGCTCTCAAAACACATCTAGATAAGTTCCTTAGGGGGTCTACTTTCCAAAATGGTGTCACTTGTGGGGGGTTTCAATGTTTAGGCACATCAGGGGCTCTCCAAACGCAACATGGCGTCCCATCTCAATTCCAGTCAATTTTGCATTAAAAAGTCAAATGGCGCTCCTTCCCTTCCAAGCTCTGCCATGCGCCCAAACAATGGTTTACACCCACATATGGGGTATCAGCGTACTCAGGACAAATTGCACAACATTTTTTGAGGTCCAATATCTTCTCTTACCCTTGGGAAAATAAAAAATTGGGGGCGAAAAGATCATTTTTGTGAAAAAATATGATTTTTTATTTTTACGGCTCTGCATTATAAACTTCTGTGAAGCACTTGGTGGGTCAAAGTGCTCACCACACATCTAGATAAGTTCCTTAGGGGGTCTACTTTCTAAAATGGTGTCACTTGTAGGGGGTTTCAGTGTTTAGGCACATCAGGGGCTCTCCAAACGCAACATAGCGTCTCATCTCAATTCCAGTCAATTTTGCATTGAAAAGTCAAATGGCGCTCCTTTCCTTCCGAGCTCTGCCATGCGCCCAAACAGTGGTTTACCCCCACATATGGGGTATCAGCGTACTCAGGACAAATTGTACAACAACTTTGGGGGTCCATTTTCTCCTGTTACCCTTGGTAAAATAAAACAAATTGGAGCTGAAATAAATTTTGTGTGAAAAAAAGTAAAATGTTCATTTTTATTTAAACATTCCAAAAATTCCTGTGAAACACCTGAAGGGTTAATAAACTTCTTGAATGTGGTTTTGAGCACCTTGAGGGGTGCAGTTTTTAGAATGGTGTCACACTTGGGTATTTTCTATCATATAGACCCCTCAAAATGACTTCAAATGAGATGTGGTCCCTAAAAAAAAATGGTGTTGTAAAAATGAGAAATTGCTGGTCAACTTTTAACCCTTATAACTCCGTCACAAAAAAAAATTTTGGTTCCAAAATTGTGCTGATGTAAAGTAACATGTGGGAAATGTTACTTATTAAGTATTTTGCGTGACATATGTCTGTGATTTAAGGGCATAAAAATTCAAAGTTGGAAAATTGCGAAATTTTCAAAATGTTCGCCAAATTTCCATTTTTTTCACAAATAAACGCAAGTTATATCGAATAAATTTTACCACTAACATGAAGTACAATATGTCATGAGAAAACAATGTCAGAATCACCAAGATCCGTCACAGCGTTCCAGAGTTATAGCCTCATAAAGGGACAGTGGTCAGAATTGTAAAAATTGGCCCGGTCATTAACGTGCAAACCACCCTCGGGGCTTAAGGGGTTAAATACGCAAAGTCCTCATGATACACGTGCTGAATCATCATACGATTTTAAAGATTTTATTGTCCAAAATAGGCAAAAAAAATGTTTTCTGATGGAAGGTTAATTTTATTTTCTAACATTCTTGTGCCATAACTTGATTATCTTCTTTAAAATTACAGTCCGAAAAAAACACTCCTGCATCTTCTCTCCCTGCCATTAAACCACATTTTGCTAACGGCTGCTCAGAGGGTAAATTACTGAGATTATCCATCTGAAAATCCCACACCACAGATCAGTGCCAAACTTCTAAGCAAAACTGCAAACAATTGAAAACATCCCGAGAAGCTAATTAGGCACCAGTCCAAACATATGGCGATATAAATAATCTTCAAAACCCTCTCTTGCAGAGCAATATGCCGTGTGTCACATCTATCGGTAGTGCTTATATTGGAATTTTAAAATTGTGCATCTTAGAAAAAAATTAAAAGTGGCATTCACCGAGTATACAATTTAGAAATCCATTATTTCCAGTTCATTGGAACAGAGACTAGCAGAGCAAAGGGCAGCGAGTGTGCAGGAGAGTAAGGCCGGGGCCACACTTGCGAGTGCAATGCGAGAAACTCTCACGAGTCTTTCGCATCAATACCCAGCACTGCTGCTGACACTAGAAATAGAAATGCATGCAGCCGCACGCTCCGGTCCCGAGTGCCAGCGGCATTGTCGGGTATTGATGTGAGAGAGTTGTGCGGGCAAGTGTGATGCCGGCCTAACAGAGAATGACGGATGTTTTGCGCAGTTGCACTTCAACGGGTTCAACTAACAATGAGGTATGAGCAACTACTTCCTTTTGTAACAAAGCAGGTGCAGAATATCCGTCATTACAACAATCGGTGCATAGAAAACCATGCAATTTAAAAACACGTTAAAAAACAGTTACAGACACATGGACATATCCAATCTATCATTAAGTCCCAAGGGACCCTGGGCTGCAGAATTAAGAATCCACCTTGCTTCTTTTTTTAATAATAATAGATTGTGATTTCCACCTTGTGGGGGGAACTTAACCCTTTCTATTCCTGCAAAGCACAACACATTAGGATCAGCGTTAGCAGGTTCGGACTAGCTCATAGGATAACAGGGGAAACCCCCAGTTGGCCCCTGTGCAGATGTGGGCCTCCAGCCCCGCTATATGGAGAGTACTTGCATAATTCACTTGATTCACTCTGTACAGAAAAAAACAGCATTAACCAAACTACACAAACTAACCAAACTACATAGTTTATTGTTACATAGAAATATAGGTACATTTGTGAACAAAGGGAGTGTAATATTTGTCTGCAGGTAAAAAGTGGGTCCCCCAAAGTCAATGTTACTGGTAGGCCCTTGGCATCCCAGTCAGACACTGAGCATTAGGATATCCATGCATGTGTTTGATGAGTTGAGGGGCTCCTTTATCAGTGGTTATAGAACGATAATGTTCTCCAAATAGAACAAACAGGGGTCTTATGGTTTTTCCTATGTAATAGAATTTACATGCTGTAAGGAGGCTAATGGCCGCACAGTCAATGGGAGGTATGTGTCACAGAGAAGGCTGCTCTGTGTGATGTAACCCGGAGTATTTTCTGTAGTGCACATAAGCACTAAGAGCTTTGTTTAGTGCACCTGGAACCGGGTTACGGGTAGCTATGAGAGATGGCTGGGTCTGGATATCCACATACCTCACTTCTGGGTTTGGTCAACAGCCTATATAATGGAGGCTGTTGTTTGGCACATGGTCTGCGTGTTGGGAGGGAGAAGGTCTCCTGTGTGTTTGGCTCCAGATTGACCCTAAGTACTGGACACTACCCCAGCCTGTGTCCACAGGCCTGGCAGAGCAGAGCCCTGCTATGGACATTGTTACTTTGCTTGCCTGATCTAAAGGCTGTTTATTTTCTGTTAGTGTACCACATCTGAAGTTATCCTTGGATGTATTTTTTTTCAAGCCAGTCAACAGTGCTATATTCTGTTCTATTTCTGACTATTAGATCTCTCGAATTGCTACTTCTCCTATAGCAAAATAGGAGTTTATTAACAGCTTTCCGTTGGCTGGGTAATAAAAAATAGGGAGAACCGACGTCATTTTTTAAATGTAATTATTTATTAACAAGTACAGTACACTACACAAGCAAGGCACTGCTCCATGTGGACCTCAGCCTGCTTGTTCACTCCACTCCCCTGGTGTATGACTTCCTCTTCTGAAGCCGGCAGCTGACTTCACTGCCATGCACCTCCAGTCATGTGCACACTGACGTCAGCTGCCAGTCTCTGTTTGGCCAGCACCATCTATTGCAGCTCATGGACCCAGTGGGTCTCTGGTCTGCAATACACTTCAGCTGAATGTGCATCCAATAACACACATCCAGTTGAAGTTGGCGCTGGCGTCAACGGGTCCTTGAACTGCATGGGTCCTGGTGCATTACTTCCTCTTCTGAAGCAGGCAGCTGACTTCAGCGTGCAAGTGATGGGAGCGCATGATGTCACTGCCATGCGCCCCCTGTCATGTGCACGCTGACATCAGCTGCCAATCTCTGATTGGCCACAGCATGTAATGCAGCGCATGGACCTAGGGGGTCTTTGGTCTGCTCTGCAATACTCTTCAGCTGAATGTCCAAGAACACACATCCAGTTGAAGTTTGCGCTGGCGTCAGTGGTCCCCTGAACCGCATGGGCCCAGGTTGCGGTCGCGACCTCTGCGATTGTAATTGTTACTCCTCTGCTGGCCATACTCACCTCAGGGGGCCCCTCTCTGGATAATACCACCAGCCCTATATACATACACAATGCATCAGCACACTGCAATTAATGAACACATGTGACAAAAATATACATATGTTTTTGTTTCTTGACATATATGCAGATTAATTATTCCAGGATCTTTGGAGGGAATTGATGCAGAATAAGAAGGGGTGACCTTGAGAAGTTACACTGTATTTGAGATCGTGCTTACTGTTGTATGTATTATGCTATTTTTTTGTATGTTGTACAATGTATATTATCTAAAGCATCTTTGCAATATACATCTTGTTGTGGATGTAGGGCTTTTTGTTGGTAGGGAGGTGGCGGGTGGGTTCAGATTTTGTATTGCATGTGTTTTTGTGAAACAATAAAATCTTTCAACGAAAAGTCCCACGATTAAAAAAAAAGAAAGCCACTGACTCTTTACACAGATGAATGCATTCTACAAAGACTAACCTTGGTAGGTCCAGTCAGAGATCCCATTGAGCACTCTTTCTGGACTTCCAGATGAAGTAAGCCTAAGAGCCGGGCCAGAAGCCACTTCTTGATAGTATATGTCATTTTCAAAGATGAACACCTGGAATCAAAGAATAAAATATTGTATATAAAAGAGCTATAGGGTGAGATTTAGTTGCATGCAAAAGTTCACAGGTCATTTAGCAACATCCCAAAAGTTTTTTATTAAGGACCTTATATGTATTAGGCTGGAGTCACACTTGGCGTAAGACAATACGCCACGTATTATACGTCCGTACTATGGCCATAATACGGAGAAATGTTCCCAAAATATTGATCCGTAGTCAGGGTGTGTCAGCGTATTTTGCGCATGGCATCCTCCGTATGTAATCCGTATGGCATCCGTACTGCGAGATTTTCGCGCAGGCTTGCAAAACCGACATCTAATGGATTTATGTGCTCAAATGTTAGGGAAAACATATATACAGTATATATATATATATGTCATTGAGACACATATATATATATATTCTGTATTTAGATTTCATTCAGCGCGATATCTGTGAACAGCCGGTAATTCAATTGCCGGCTTTTCATTTCTCCTGCACAAACCCGACAGGATATGAGACATGGTTTACATACAGTAAACCATTTCATATCCCCTTTTTTTTTGCATATTCCACACTACTAATGTTAGTAGTGTGTATGTGCAAAATTTCAGCGCTGTAGCTGCTAAAATAAAGGGTTAAATGGCGGAAAAAATTGGCGTGGGCTCCCGCGCAATTTTCTCCGCCAGAGTAGTAAAGCCAGTGACTGAGAGCAGATATTAATAGCCAGGAGAGGGTCCATGGTTATTGGCCCCCCCGTGGCTAAAAACATCTGCCCCCAGCCACCCCAGAAAAGGCACATCTGGAAGATGAGCCTATTCTGGCACTTGGCCACTCTCTTCCCACTCCCTGTAGCGGTGGGATATGGGGTAATGAAGGGTTAATGCCACCTTGCTATTGTAAGGTGACATTAAGCCAGATTAATAATGGAGAGGCGTCAATTATGACACCTATCCATTATTAATCCAATTGTTTGAAAGGGTTAAAAAACACACACACACATGATTAAAAAGGATTTTAATGAAATAAACACAGCGGTTGTTGTAATAATTTATTGTTCTCTCAATCCATTTCCAGGCCCTCGCTTGGCAAAATAATAAACGCACAAGATACATACCTTCTGCTGAAACGTCACGTCCCACGAAGTAATCCATCTGAAGGGGTTAACTAATATTACAGGCATGAGCTGCGATAAACCACTCGCTCGTGCCTGTAATTCCCGGGTGCTGAAAGGAAAGCTGGATCTGTACTTACATTGAGTCGCGGTGAGGCGCCCTCTGGTGGATGTTCTCATGAACTGCAGCCTGGGAACTTTTTCCCACGCTCCAGGTCATATGAGGACATCCACCAGGGGGCGCATCACCGCGACTGAAGGAAATGTAGGTCAATGACCTACGTTTCATTCATTCGCCGGGGGATTACAGACACGAGCGAGTGGTTTATCGCAGCTCGTGCCTGTAATATTAATTAACCCCTTCAGATGGATTACTTCGTGGGACGTGACGTTTCAGCAGAAGGTATGTATCTTGTGCGTTTATTATTTTGCCAAGCGAGGGCCTGGAAATGGATTGAGAGAACAATAAATTATTACAACAACCGCTGTGTTTATTTCATTAAAATCCTTTTTAATCATGTGTGTGTGTGTGTTTTTTTAACCCTTTCAAACAATTGGATTAATAATGGATAGGTGTCATAATTGACGCCTCTCCATTATTAATCTGGCTTAATGTCACCTTACAATAGCAAGGTGGCATTAACCCTTCATTACCCCATATCCCACCGCTACAGGGAGTGGGAAGAGAGTGGCCAAGTGCCAGAATAGGCGCATCTTCCAGATGTGCCTTTTCTGGGGTGGCTGGGGGCAGATGTTTTTAGCCACGGGGGGGCCAATAACCATGGACCCTCTCCTGGCTATTAATATCTGCCCTCAGTCACTGGCTTTACCATTCTGGCGGAGAAAATTGCGCGGGAGCCCACGCCAATTTTTTCCGCCATTTAACCCTTTATTTCAGCAGCTACAGCGCTGAAATTTTGCACATACACACTACTAACATTAGTAGTGTGGAATATGCAAAAAAAAAAGGGATATGAGATGGTTTACTGTATGTAAACCATGTCTCATATCCTGTCGGGTTTGTGCAGGAGAAATGAAAAGCCGGCAATTGAATTACCGACTTTTCACTAACACCGCTGCGTATTTCTCGCAAGTCACACTGCTGGTCCGTGTGGAATCCGTATTTTTCTCGCCCCCATAGACTTTCGTTGGCGATTTTTTTTTGCGCAATACGCTGACAAACGCAGCATGCTGCGATTTTGTACGGCTGTAGAAAGCCGTATAATACTGAACCGTAATATACGGCTAATAGGAGCAGCCCCATTGAGAATAATTGTGCCGTATGTTATGCGAGTTTTACGGACGTAGTTTCTGCGCTCTTACGTCCGTAAAACTCGCATGTGTGACCCCGGCCTTAGGGAAACATTGATGTAAAAGCAATTCTCTGATTTCACCACAATTTCCAATTGACTAGATATTGGCTTTTTTAAATACAGTGGGATCATTAAACTCTATTACATAAGGGTACAATAAGGTTACGTGGTAGTCATAAAGAAATATAATAATTGATTTATCAATAACATTTTGTTAGCAAGCACAGATATTCAAAATGTACGCAGTCTATATGTAGAGTACCTAAAGGGTTTGTCCTGGCAAAATATAACTTTGCCCAGGGAATGGTATATGTAAAAACTAACAAACTCAGCAAACCTGCTAGCATCCACCTGCATCATGCTCAGTGCCAGTAGTAGTTTATTATGTGATATATTGACCCGGTTAAATTTGGTATACTTAGAGAAGATTTTCTATCCAGTGCTTAACACTATTGTCCTATAGCACTGGTGTCCTGAGTTCAAATTTTACTAAAGTCAATTTCTTCATGGAGTTTATACGTGTAGGTTTCTTCTGCGGTCTCCAAATTCCTCCAACACTCAAACAATTATTTATAGGTTATTTGGCTTTCTACGAAAATGGCCTTTATGTGTATGTCTAAAGAAAAAAAATTAGATTGTGAGTTCTATTGAGGACAGGGTTCATGTAAGTGATAATTTCTGTACAGCACTCTTGAATATGCTGGTGCTATACAAGCAGCAGGAAATTTAGAGGACATAAATTACTACTTTCTTCTGCTATCTACTTTGCCTATTTTCACGGTATACTAACCAGTTACAGTGGTAGCCATTTTAATGCTGACTTACCAATTGGCTCCCGTGTGGTCCCCAGTCGGCATATTGCAAATCAGTATTATTTTTCCCAGGTGGGCTGAGATTCCATAGTTCCCTATAAATGATGGTAATGCATTATTGTTATTAACATGTCAATATTATCTTGTATATGAAAACTTAAAATCTGCAGAAAAGTAGAGTAGGGAAAAGAAATAGCTACATCACTTTACTGTTTGCAAGCAGCAGAAGGTATTGACCAACATTGCCATTACATACAATAACCCCTTCATGACCAGAGCTTTTTTCGGTTTTGCGTTTTCGTTTTTCGCTCCCCTCCTTCCCAGAGCCATAACTTTTTTATTTTTCCGTCAATATGGCCATGTGAGGGCTTATTTTTTGCGGGACGAGTTGTACTTTTGAATAACACCATTGGTTTTACCATGTCGTGTACTAGAAAATGGGAAAAAAAAATCCAAGTGCGGTGAAATTGCAAAAAAAGTGCAATCCCACACTTGTTTTTTGTTTGGCTTTTTTGCTAGGTTTACTAAATGCTAAAACTGACCTGATATTATGATTTTCCAGGTCAATACGAGTTCATAGACATCAAACATGTCTAGTTTTTTTTTATCTAAGTGGTGAAAAAATTCCAAACTTTGCTAAAAAAAATAAATAAATAAAAAAATTGCGCAGTTTTCCGATACCCATAGCGTCTCCATTTTTCGTGATCTTGGGTTGGGTGAGGGCTTATTATATCCGGCGGTGTAGTCAGTAAACAGTCAGAGGACAATATTACAAGAAGGTAGCAGATCATGACAAAAGTGCAAGGCAAAAATGGTCAAGATAAATCCTTGTTATGGCCCCATCTCACTTAGCGACGCTAAAGCGATCCCGACAACGATACGACCTGTCAGGGATCGTTGCTGCGTCGCTATGTGGTCGCTGGTGAGATGTCAAACAGTGAGATCTTCCAACGATCGCAGCTGCGATCTCACTGTTTGACATCTCACCAGCGACCTGTAGCGACCTGTACAATGATGTCACATGGGAGCTATTATGACGATTCAGTGTCTGAGTTGTCAACGAGGTCGTTGGTAAGGTGTCAAACACAGCGATGTGTGCTACCCAGCGGGACCTCAACGATCAAAAAAAGGTCCAGGCCATTCCGACACGACCAGCGATCTCACAGCAGGGGCCTGGTCGCTGCTACGTGTCACACATAGCGAGATCGCTACTGAGGTCGCTGTTGCATCACAAAACTTGTGACTCAGCAGCGATCTCGCTAGCAATCTCGCTTAGTGAGACGGGGGCTTTAGAGCTGCAAAGATCAGACTACCAGACAAGGAGCACAGAGCAAACAAATGCCTCATAAGCAAAGCTCCAATGGGCAGCAATCAAAGGCAGAAAGCTATAAAATATCCAAGTAATTACTCTGGACAAGAGACATGGATGAAGCCCCGGCAAGCCCTGGTCCTTACTGGACGGCTAGACTGTCACTCCAGACACTGACAGCTCTGCACACTCCAGCATCTGATTGGACGGCTGAGCTGTCCATCACCATACTGACAGATCAGCATATCCCATTCCTAGATTGGATGGCAGAACTGTCATTTACTGTGTCCAGACACTCAGATAGGAGGAATCGTGACTGGTAATAATTGTATCATTTTGGGAATATTTCTCTAACACTGTGATTGATGAATTTGGATATCTGAGATCATAATAACAAGTTACTTAAAAATTCTCACCAGGTTATTACTTATTTATTGCTACTATTTATCAGAAGTCATATGAGAAGGTGTGGAAGGATTGTTGATGAAAACAGGACATCTGCAATTTTCAGTATTAAAATCTTTACATTTGTGACATTTCTATTTTATTCTGACTTTTTATCTTATTCTTCCAAAAACTGCACTGCAGTGTATTCTGGAAGTTTTGGTTTCAGGCCAGTCAACGAATTTCATTTATGCATTTATGTGTTCATTAACTGTAGCTCTGCCTCTGAGCAACAAGCCATATAAATATTTAAGCCCTAGGTTAAACTCATTTTTCATAATTATCTGGGTAGTCTCCATGGTGTTGCAATACAACGT
This sequence comes from Ranitomeya variabilis, assembly GCF_051348905.1. Lineage (NCBI taxonomy): Eukaryota > Metazoa > Chordata > Amphibia > Anura > Dendrobatidae > Ranitomeya > Ranitomeya variabilis. The sequence goes on along the minus strand of NC_135234.1, from coordinate 632,661,199 downwards.
GGTGCTGAGATTGTCACCATAAGATAAAGCGCAGAGGAACAGCTATGGCATAAGGAGAAGAGAACACTGATGGCCTGATAATAAATAATAATAATAAATCCAAGTGAGCATATTTTCCATGTTTTCTCACGAAAACTTATTCAGTGTCATGAAAATGTCTTATACAGGTCCTTCTCAAAAAATTAGCATATAGTGTTAAATTTCATTATTTACCATAATGTAATGATTACAATTAAACTTTCATATATTATAGATTCATTATCCACCAACTGAAATTTGTCAGGTCTTTTATTGTTTTAATACTGATGATTTTGGCCTACAACTCCTGATAACCCAAAAAACCTGTCTCAATAAATTAGCATATCAAGAAAAGGTTCTCTAAACGACCTATTACCCTAATCTTCTGAGTCAACTAATTAACTCTAAACACATGCAAAAGATACCTGAGGCTTTTAAAAACTCCCTGCCTGGTTCATTACTCAAAACCCCCATCATGGGTAAGACTAGCGACCTGACAGATGTCAAGAAGGCCATCATTGACACCCTCAAGCAAGAGGGTAAGACCCAGAAAGAAATTTCTCAACAAATAGGCTGTTCCCAGAGTGGTGTATCAAGGCACCTCAATGGTAAGTCTGTTGGAAGGAAACAATGTGGCAGAAAACGCTGTACAACGAGAAGAGGTGACCAGACCCTGAGGAAGATTGTGGAGAAGGACCGATTCCAGACCTTGGGGAACCTGAGGAAGCAGTGGACTGAGTCTGGTGTGGAAACATCCAGAGCCACCGTGCACAGGCGTGTGCAGGAAATGGGCTACAGGTGCCGCATTCCCCAGGTAAAGCCACTTTTGAACCATAAACAGCGGCAGAAGCGCCTGACCTGGGCTACAGAGAAGCAGCACTGGACTGTTGCTAAGTGGTCCCAAGTACTTTTTTCTGATGAAAGCAAATTTTGCATGTCATTCGGAAATCAAGGTGCCAGAGTCTGGAGGAAGACTGGGGAGAAGGAAATGCCAAAATGCCTGAAGTCCAGTGTCAAGTACCCACAGTCAGTGATGGTGTGGGGCGCCATGTCAGCTGCTGGTGTTGGTCCACTGTGTTTCATCAAGGGCAGGGTCAATGCTTTTTGGAGATGAAGATTTCATTTTTCAGCACGACCTGGCACCTGCTCACAGTGCCAAAACCACTGGTAAATGGTTTACTGACCATGGTATTACTGTGCTCAATTGGCCTGCCAACTCTCCTGACCTGAACCCCATAGAGAATCTGTGGGATATTGTGAAGAGAAAGTTGAGAGACGCAAGACCCAACACTCTGGATGAGCTTAAGGCCGCTATTGAAGCATCCTGGGCCTCCATAACATCTCAGCAGTGTCACAGGCTGATTGCCTCCATGCCACGCCGCATTGAAGCAGTCATTTCTGCCAAAGGATTCCCGACCAAGTATTGAGTGCATAACTGAACATTATTATTTGATGGTTTTTTTGTTTGGTATTAAAAAACACTTTTATTTGATTGGATGGGTGAAATATGCTAATTTATTGAGACAGGTTTTTTGGGTTATCAGGAGTTGTATGCCAAAATCATCAGTATTAAAACAATAAAAGACCTGACAAATTTCAGTTGGTGGATAATGAATCTATAATATATGAAAGTTTAATTGTAATTATTACATTATGGTAAATAATGAAATTTAACACTATATGCTAATTTTTTGAGAAGGACCTGTACATACACTTTATGCTTTTGGTACACACACTTTATGCTTTTGGTACACACTTTATGCTTGTGGTACTCACACTTTATGCTTGTGGTACGCACACTTTATACTTGTAGTACTCACACTTTATGCTTGTGGTACTCACACTTTATGATTGTGGTACTCACACTTTATACTTATAGTACCCACACTTTATGCTTGTGGTACTCACACTTTATGCTTGTGGTACGCACACTTTATACTTATAGTACTCACACTTTATGCTTGTGGTACGCACACTTTATGCTTGTGGTACGCACACTTTATACTTGTGGTACTCACACTTTATGCTTCTGGCACACACTTTATGCTTGTGGTACGCACACTTTATACTTGTGGTACGCACACTTTATACTTGTGGTACGCACACTTTATGCTTGTGGCACACACACTTTGTATATACTCATGAAGCCCCTGTGCCATGTGCAACTTTGCTGAGGATCAAGAATTTCTTCTGTGTTCTGTACTATATCTGCAATTTTTCTAATTAGACCTGTAAATGTAATTGTGTAACGTTCTTTTCTGAATGTTGGATCCAAATAATTGACGATTTGGATCAGAAAGGAAAGATTAGCTCTTTTGGGGTGTACTAGATCATTCATTGTGGTTTTACAGTCATGGTCGAAAGTATTGTCACCCTTGCTTTACGTGTCCCCAGGTGGTGCGGAATGTCATGTTGGTACAAGTGGGGATTTGGGGAAACCTTACCACGTGTTCCAGACGTAATTTTGTCAGGTCTATTTTTGGAGTTTTGTGTGAAATGATGTCCAATTTGCCTTTTTTCTATTGTTTTTATTTGTGTTGTTCCAGTACACGCAAAGGAAATAAACATTTGTATATAAAAAAAAAACTTAAATTACCATAATTTTGTGAGAGAAATACTTCATTTTCTGGAACAATTTCAAGGGTGCCAACACTTTTGGCTATGACTGTACCTATAATCTAATCTCTTTATCATTTCTCATCCCTCAGTTGATCTTGATGCACATTTGTCTTTTTCAACCATAGTAGCTATGTTAGGCTACTTTCACACATCAGGTTATTGTAGTCAGGCTTAATCCGGCGAATTTAAAAAAAAAACGGATCCGTCACAAATTGTGAAAAACTGATGCAACAGATCCATTTTTAGCCGGATCTGACTAGCTGATCTGACTAACTGGATTCTGGGGAAGAAAGAGAGAGACACTCAGAATGGAAAACTGTTGTGAATTCCGCTCTTGGGCTCCCTCCGGTGGTTGTAAGTGGCATTTTTGCGAGTTCTGCTCTTGGGCTCCCTCCGGTGGTTTTAAGTGGTACTGCTGCTCCTTGGATTTAGTAGTCAGCAGCTGCTTCGACTGATTGTCTTTCTGGCTCGACTATTTAGCCTGGTTCTATCCTTCAGCCTGTGCCAGTTTTCAAAGGTTCCTGGTTGGATTCACATCTCTGCTTGGATTTCCCTGATATCCTGACCAGTTCAGCAAAGATAAGTCCTTGCTTTGTTCTTTTGCAGTCCACTTGTTGTGGACTTAATCTTTCTGCACTTTCTATGTTTTTTCTAGTCCAGCTTGTCAGTATGGATTTATTCAGTTAAGCTGGAAGCTCTGGGAAGCAGATTTACCCTCCACACCTTTAGTCAGGTGTGGAGATTTTTGTAAACTCTGTGGTGGATTTTTCTAGTTTTTAATACTGACCGCACAGTATTCTTTCCTGTTCTATTTATCTAGTTAGACTGGCCTCCTTTGCTACATCCTGGTTTCATTCTGCGTATGTCATTTCCCTCTCCACTCACAGTCAATATTTGTGGGGGGCTGTCCTATCCTTTGGGGATTTTTTCTGAGGCAAGATAGCTTTCCTGTTTCTATCTTTAGGGCTAGTTAGTCCTCCGGCTGTGACGAGGTGTCTAGGGAGTGACAGGAACATCCCACGGCTACTTCTAGTGTTGTGTTAAGCTCAGGAACTGCGGTCAGTACAGGTACCACCTCCTCCAGAGCACGTCCCATGTTGCTCCTAAACCACCAGCTCATAACAGTACAACTAGCCAAAAATGAATTAAATGCATCTCAAAAGAAGGAAAAGGAAGTTCTGAGCCATTTTTTTTTCTGCAGTCTGTTTTGTCTTTTTTTTCCTCTTAATCTCTGGGTGGTTCAGGATTTTGGCGCTGGCATGGATGTTCAGGGTTTGTTTTCTCATGTGGATCAACTTGCTGCAAGAGTACAGAGTATCCAAGATTATGTTGTCCAGACTCCGGCTTTAGAGCCTAGAATTCCAACCCCTGATTTGTTTTTTGGGGACAGATCCAAGTTTTTGAACTTTAAAAATAACTGCAAATTGTTTTTTGCCTTGAAACCCCGTTCCTCTGGTGATTCCATTCAGCAGGTTAAAATTGTCATCTCTCTGCTGCGTGGTGACCCTCAGGACTGGGCATTCTCCCTTGAATCAGGGGATCCGGCATTGCTTAATGTAGACGCATTTTTTCAAGCGCTCGGATTATTGTATGACGAACCTAATTCTGTGGATCATGCAGAAAAGACCTTGTTGGCCCTGTGTCAAAGTCAGGAAGCGGCAGAAGTATACTGCCAGAAATTTAGAAATTGGTCTGTGCTCACTAAATGGAATGAGGAGGCTCTGGCAGCAATTTTCAGAAAGGGTCTTTCTGAAGCCCTTAAAGATGTTATGGTGGGGTTCCCCACGCCTGCTGGTTTGAGCGGATCTATGTCTCTAGCCATTCAGATTGATCGGCGCCTGCGCGAGCGCAAAGTTGTGCACCATATGGCAGTGTCCTCTGAGCAGAGTCCTGAGCCTATGCAATGTGATAGAATTTTGACTAGAGCAGAACGGCAGGGATTCAGACGCCAGAATAGGCTGTGTTTTTACTGTGGTGATTCTGCTCATGTTATTTCTGATTGCCCTAAGCGTACTAAGAGGGTCGCTAGGTCTGTTACCATCAGTACTGTACAGCCTAAATTTCTCTTATCTGTGACCTTGATTTGCTCATTATCGTCCTTTTCTGTCATGGCATTTGTGGATTCAGGCGCTGCCCTGAACTTGATGGACTTGGAATTCGCCAGGCGCTGTGGTTTTTCCTTGCAGCCTTTGCAGAGCCCTATTCCTTTGAGGGGCATTGATGCTACGCCGTTGGCCAAGGATAAACATCAGTATTGGACTCAGCTGACCATGTGCATGGCTCCAGCACATCAGGAAGATTGCCGTTTTCTGGTGTTGCATAATTTGCATGATGTTGTTGTACTGGGTTTTCCATGGTTACAGGGACATAATCCTGTGCTGGATTGGAAATCTATGTCTGTGACTAGTTGGGGTTGTCAAGGGTTACATAGTGACGTTCCTTTGATGTAAATTTCCTCTTCCCCCTCTTCTGAAGTTCCTGAGTTTTTGTCGGATTTCCAGGATGTATTTGATGAGCCCAAGTCCAGTTCCCTTCCTCCACATAGGGACTGTGATTGTGCTATTAACTTGATTCCTGGCTGTAAGTTCCCTAAGGGCCGACTTTTCAATCTGTCTGTGCCAGAGCATGCCGCTATGCGGAGTTATGTTAAGGAGTCTTTAGAGAAGGGGCATATTCGGCCGTCTTCGTCACCATTGGGAGCGGGATTCTTTTTTGTTGCCAAGAAGGATGAGACCCTGTATTGATTATCGCCTTCTTAATAAGATCACGGTCAAATTCCAATACCCTTTACCTTTGCTTTCTGATTTGTTTGCTCGGATTAAGGGGGCTAGTTGGTTACTAAGATTGACCTTCGAGGGGCATATAAGGGGGAGTGACAGGAACATCCCACGGCTACTGCTAGTGTCTGTGTTAAGATCAGGAACTGCGGTCGGTATAGTTACCACCTGCTCAAAGCTAGTCGCATGTCGCTCCTTAATCACCAGACCATAACAGTACAACTGGCCAAAAATGAGCTGAATGCATCTCAAAAGAAGGAAAAGAAAAAGAGTTCTGAGCCATTTTTTTTTTCTTTAGTTTGTTTTGTCTTTTTCCTTCCTCTTAATCTCTGGGTGATTCAGGATTTGGATGCGGGCATGGATGTTCAGGGGTTGTTTTCTCGTGTGGATCAGCTTGCTGCAAGAGTACAGAGTATTCAAGATTATGTTGTTCAGACTCCGGCCTTAGAGCCTAGAATTCCTACTCCAGATTTGTTTTACGGGGATAGATCTAAGTGGAATGAGGAGGCTCTGGCAGCAATTTTCAGAAAGGGTCTTTCTGAAGCCCTTAAAGATGTTATGGTGGGGTTCCCCACGCCTGCTGGTTTGAGCGAATCTATGTCTCTGGCCATTCAGATTGATCGGCGCCTGCGCGAACGCAAAGTGGTGCACCATATGGCAGCGTCCTCGGAGCAGAGTCCTGAGCCCATGCAATGTGATAGGATTTTGACTAGAGCGGAACAGAGGGGATACAGACGTCAGAATGGGCTGTGTTTTTACTGTGGGAATTCTGCTCATGCTATTTCTGATTGCCCTAAGCGTATTAAGAGGGTCGCTAGATCTGTTACCATTAGTACTGTGCAGCCTAAGTTTCTCCTGTCTGTGACCCTGATTTGCTCATTGTCATCTTTTTCTGTCATGGCATTTGTGGATTCGGGCGCTGCTCTGAACTTAATGGACTTAGAATTCGCTAGGCGCTGTGGTTTTTCTTTGCAGCCTTTGCAGAGTCCCATACCCTTAAGGGGTATTGATGCTACACCGTTGGCCAAGAATAAACCTCAGTATTGGACTCAGCTGACTATGTGCATGGCTTCAGCACATCAGGAAGATTGCCGTTTTCTGGTGTTGCATAATTTACATGATGTTGTTGTACTGGGTTTTCCATGGTTACAAGTACACAATCCAGTGCTGGAATGGAAATCAATGTCTGTGACTAGTTGGGGTTGTCAAGGGGTACATAGTGACGTTCCTTTAATGTCAATTTCCTCTTCCCCCTCTTCTGATGTTCCTGAATTTTTGTCAGATTTCCAGGATGTATTTGATGAGCCCAAGTCCAGTTCCCTTCCTCCACATAGGGACTGTGATTGTGCTATTGACTTGATTCCTGGCTGTAAGTTCCCTAAGGGCCGACTTTTCAACCTGTCTGTGCCTGAACATACCGCCATGCAGAGCTATGTAAAGGAGTCTTTAGAGAAGGGGCATATTCGGCCGTCTTCGTCACCATTGGGAGCGGGATTCTTTTTTGTTGCCAAGAAGGATGGCTCCTTGAGACCCTGTATTGATTATCGCCTTCTTAATAAGATCACGGTCAAATTCCAATACCCTTTACCTTTGCTCTCTGATTTGTTTGCTCGGATTAAGGGGGCTAGTTGGTTTACCAAGATTGACCTTCGAGGGGCATATAATCTTGTTTGTATTAAACAGGGTGACGAATGGAAAACTGCATTTAATACGCCCGAAGGCCATTTTGAATACCTGGTGATGCCTTTCGGGCTTTCTAATGCTCCTTCTGTATTTCAGTCCTTTATGCATGATATTTTCCGCAATTATCTTGACAAATTCTTGATTGTGTATTTGGATGATATTTTGATTTTTTTCCAATGATTGGGAGTCTCATGTGAAGCAGGTCAGGATGGTATTCCAGATCCTTCGTGATAATGCTCTATTTGTGAAGGGGTCTAAGTGCCTATTTGGAGTTCAGAAGGTCTCTTTTTTGGGGTTTATTTTTTCTCCTTCGTCTATAGAAATGGATCCTGTTAAGGTCCAAGCCATTCATGACTGGATTCAACCCACATCTGTGAAGAGCCTTCAGAAATTTTTGGGCTTTGCTAATTTTTATCGCCGTTTCATTGCCAACTTCTCTAGTGTGGTTAAACCCCTGACCGAGTTGACGAAGGAAGGCGCTGATGTGACTAATTGGTCCTCTGAGGCTGTTCAGGCCTTTCAGGAGTTTAAACGCCGATTTACTTCTGCCCTTGTCTTGCGTCAGCCGGATGTTTCTCTTCCTTTTCAGGTTGAGGTTGACGCTTCTGAGATTGGGGCAGGGGCCGTTTTGTCACAGGAATTCTGATGGTTCCTTGATGAAGCCATGTGCCTTCTTTTCCCAAAAGTTTTCGCCTGCGGAACGCAATTATGTCGGCAATCGGGAGTTGTTGGCTATGAAGTGGGCATTTGAGGAGTGGCGACATTGGCTTGAGGGAGCCAAGCACCGCATTGTGGTCTTGACCGATCAAAAGAATCTGATTTACCTCGAGTCGGCCAAGCGGCTGAACCCTAGACAGGCTCGGTGGTCCCTGTTTTTCTCCCGTTTTGATTTTGTGGTCTCATATCTTCCAGGATCTAAGAATGTTAAAGCGGATGCCCTCTCTAGGAGTTTTTTGCCTGATTCTCCTGGAGTCCTTGAGCCGGTTGGCATTCCTAGGGAAGGGGTGATTCTGTCTGCCATCTCCCCTGATTTGCGGCGGGCGCTTTAGGAATTTCAGGCTGATAAACCTGACCGCTGTCCTGTGGGGAAGCTGTTTGTTCCTGATAGATGGACAAGTAAGGTAATTTCTGAGGTCCATTGTTCTGTGTTGGCCGGTCATCCTGGGATTTTTGGTACCAGAGATTTGGTTGCTAGGTCCTTTTGGTGGCCTTTCTTGTCGCGGGATGTGTGTTCTTTTGTGCAGTCCTGTGGGACTTGTGCCCGGGCTAAGCCTTGCTGTTCCCGCGCTAGTGGGTTGCTTTTGCCTTTGCCTGTCCCGGAGAGGCCTTGGACGCATATTTCCATGGATTTTATTTCGGATCTACCTGTATCCCAGAGGATGTCTGTTATCTGGGTGGTTTGTGACCGGTTCTCTAAAATGGTCCATTTGGTACCTTTGCCTAAATTGCCTTCCTCCTCTGATTTGGTTCCATTATTTTTTCAGCATGTGGTTCGTTTGCCTGGCATTCCAGAGAATATTGTGTCTGACAGAGGTTCCCAGTTTGTTTCCAGGTTTTGGCGGGCCTTTTGTGCTAAGATGGGCACTAATTTGTCTTTTTCTTCGGCGTTCCATCCTCAGACAAATGGCCAAACTGAGCGAACTAACCAAACCTTGGAAACCTATTTGAGATGCTTTGTGTCTGCTGATCAGGATGATTGGGTGGCTTTCTTGCCGTTGGCCGAGTTTGCCCTTAATAATCGGGCCAGTTCGGCTACTTTGGTTTCGCCTTTCTTTTGTAATTTTGGTTTCCATCCATCGTTTTTCTTCAGGGCAGGTTGAGCCTTCTGATTGTCCTGGTGTGGATTCTGTGATGGACAGGTTGCAGCAGATTTGGACTCATGTGGTAGACAATTTGACGTTGTCTCAGGAAAAGGCTCAGCGTTTTGCTAACCGCCGTCGGTGTGTTGGTCCTCGGCTTCGTGTGGGGGATTTGGTCTGCTTATCCTCTCGTCATGTTCCTATGAAGGTTTCTTCCCCTAAGTTCAAGCCTCGGTTTATTGGTCCTTATAAGATTTCTGAGATTATCAATCCAGTGTCTTTTCGTTTGGCCCTTCCAGCCTCTTTTGCCATCCACAATGTTTTCCATAGATCTTTGTTGCAGAGATATGTGGTACCCGTTGTTCCATCTGTTGATCCTCCTGCCCCGGTGTTGGTTGAGGGGGAGTTGGAAATGTGGTTGAGAAAATCTTGGATTCTCATTTTTCGAGGCGGAGGCTTCAGTATCTTGTCAAGTGGAAGGGTTATGGCCAGGAGGATAATTCTTGGGTGGTTGCCTCCGATGTCCATGCCGCCGATTTGGTTTGTGCTTTTCATTTGGCTCATCCTGATCGGCCTGGGGGCTCTGTTGAGGGTTCGGTGACCCCTCCTCAAGGGGGGGGGTACTGTTGTGAATTCCGCTCTTGGGCTCCCTCCGGTGTTATAAGTAGCATTTTTGTGAGTTCTGCTCTTGGGCTCCCTCCTGTGGTTTTGAGTGGTATGGCTGCTTCTTGGATTTAGCATCAGCAGCTGTTTTCACTGATCGTCTTTCTGGCTCGGCTATATTAGTCTGGCCTTTTCCCTAATTCAATGCCAGTTGTCAATTGTTGAGCTTGGAGTCATGGCTCTCTGAGGATTTCCCTGTCACTCTGACCATTTCAGCAAAGCTAAGTCCTTGCTTGTCTTTTTGCAGTTCACTTGTTGTGGACTTTGTTGTTTTGCACTTTATGTTTTGCTCATTTGTCCAGCTTATCAGTATGTATCTAGTCAGCTAAGCTGGAAGCTCTGGGCAGCAGAGTTTGCCCTCCACACCTTTAGTCAGTTGTGGAGATTTTTGCATTTCTCTGCGGTGGACTTTTTCTAGTTTTTATTACTGACCGCACAGTGTTCTGTCCTGTACTAATTCTTTCTAGCTAGTAGTGGCCTCCTTTGCTAAATCTTGTTTCATACTACGTATGTAATTTCCTTCTCCTCTCACAGTCATTATTTGTGGGGGGCTGTCCTATCCTTTGGGGATTTTCTCTGAGGCAAGATAGCTTTCCTGCTTCTACCTTTAGGGGTAGCTAGATCTCCGGCTGTGACGAGGCGTCCAGGGAGTGACAGGAACATCCCACGGCTACTGCTAGTGTCTGTGTTAAGATCAGGAACTGCGGTCGGTATAGTTACCACCTGCTCAGAGCTAGTCGCATGTCGCTCCTTAATCACCAGACCATAACACATGCCGCCGATTTGGTTCGTGCTTTTCACTTGGCTCATCCTGATCGGCCTGGGGGCTCTGGTGAGGGTTCGGTGACCCCTGCTCAAGGGGGGGGGTACTGTTGTGAATTCCGCTCTTGGGCTCCCTCCGGTGGTTGTAAGTGGCATTTTTGCGAGTTCTGCTCTTGGGCTCCCTCCGGTGGTTTTAAGTGGTACTGCTGCTCCTTGGATTTAGTAGTCAGCAGCTGCTTCCACTGATTGTCTTTCTGGCTCGACTATTTAGCCTGGTTCTATCCTTCAGCCTGTGCCAGTTTTCAATGGTTCCTGGTTGGATTCACATCTCTGCTTGGATTTCCCTGATATTCTGACCAGTTCAGCAAAGATAAGTCCTTGCTTTGTTCTTTTGCAGTCCACTTGTTGTAGACTTAATCTTTCTGCACTTTCTATGTTTTTTCTAGTCCAGCTTGTCAGTATGGATTTATTCAGTTAAGCTGGAAGCTCTGGGAAGCAGATTTACCCTCCACACCTTTAGTCAGGCGTGGAGATTTTTGTAAACTCTGTGGTGGATTTTTCTAGTTTTTAATACTGACCGCACAGTATTCTTTCCTGTTCTATTTATCTAGTTAGACTGGCCTCCTTTGCTACATCCTGGTTTCATTCTGCGTATGTCATTTCCCTCTCCACTCACAGTCAATATTTGTGGGGGGCTGTCCTATCCTTTGGGGATTTTCTCTGAGGCAAGATAGCTTTCCTGTTTCTATCTTTAGGGCTAGTTAGTCCTCCGGCTGTGACGAGGTGTCTAGGGAGTGACAGGAACATCCCACGGCTACTTCTAGTGTTGTGTTAAGCTCAGGAACTGCGGTCAGTACAGGTACCACCTCCTCCAGAGCACGTCCCATGTTGCTCCTAAACCACCAGCTCATAACAGAAAACGCATGCTTAGTTTAAAAAAATGGAATCCATAGCCAGATTCCATCATTTGACGTATCCAGGGCCATAGGGTTCAATTATAGCAAACGATGGACGGCGACGGATCCGCCGCTGTCCGTTTTTTTGACGGACACAAAAACGTTCCTATGTCCGTTTTCTCGGGTCGCCCGAAAACGAATTTTAAACGGATCCAGCGAAAAGTGGATGAAACGTGAGGCCATCCTTCGCTAATACAAGTCTATGAGAAAAAAACAGATCCGGCGGCTACTTTTGCCAGATCTGTTTTTTCAAAATTCGCCAGACTGTGCCTGACGGCAAGAAAATGATGTGTGAAAGTAGCCTTACTATGTAACCTGTAATTGTTTTCAGCTTGTGTCACAAGAGCACTTGAATTTTGCTTAGGAAAGTGGCGACTGCTGCACTATGAAATGATATGTAAATGGCACACTACACTATTATTAATTACCGTAATCTTCCCCAATGGTTTTTATGCTGCTTTTTTTTTGCCGGGCCAACTGACGTTCACAGCTATCCAGCCATCTAAACAGGCCGGCAATCACAGGAGGAATAAGCAAAATATTTAGCAAGTTTAAAAATCCTCATTCTCAGCAGGACATCATCCCATGTAAACAGGATATGTGCTGCCGAGAACAATGATATTCTAACCACATAGGTGATTACATGACAGCTGATTAGCTTGTATGCAGCTAATCGTTTGACAGCCCTGTTTGATACATGTAAAACTAGCATTAGAAACAATTCACACCCAGATTTTCCATTTAGTTGGCAGTAGTGATGAGCAAGTGTACCCCGAGTATTTATGACTGCTCGGAGATTTAGGTTTCATCATGGCAGCTGAATGATTTACAGCTACTAGCCAGGCTGAGTACATGTGGGGGTTGCCCGGTTGCTAGGGAATCCCCACATGTAATCAAGCTGGCTTACAGATGAAAATCATTCAGCTGCGGCGATGAAAACTAAATCCCTGAGCAGTTATAAATACTCGGAGATCACCCGAGCAACGAGTACACTCGCTGATCACTAGTTGGCAGGTTTACATTTTGGCTTTGGATTTGTTTGTTTTTTTGTACTGTGTAAAATTACACTTGGGTTGCCACGTTTCTCAAAACAAAAATTCCTAAAATTATATGTTAAAGAAAAATATTTAGAATTGAGAGTCCTCAGTGGTTGATACTTTTTCCTGTATGTTAAAGAATACACTTTTCTCCCAATGTTTAATGCACAAATTTAAAAGAGATAAGAAAAACCTATTGTAAAATATGATATAAGATGAAAAAACACCCCCCCAAAACGTATGTGAAAGAATTCTGTTATAAAACCCCCATGATTTTGACATGTGTTTGCCAAAGCTGAGAAAAAAGTGTATGTGTTAATAGAGACGGATCCAGAAAAGTTTCTTTAGACTACTGAACATTTTTTTGCTAAATATTAATAAATATATCATTGAATAATAAAGAATAATTTACATTCTAAGCGAGTACTATTGATATTTCAACCTTTTCTTTCAATAATTATAATTTGCATTTTGTACTAATAGAAAAATAAATTACTTAGTATAGGAATTTTTTGGGGATGTTTAAGAGCCCAAAGGGAGCTGAATTTATTCAGAAAATGGAAAATTAGGAAACTTTTAAGCAGATGCAGACATATTGATATTTTACAGAGGATCTAAAATCTACGCTAGGACGAATGTGACATTTCTTAAGTCACCAAATAACAGAACTAATTTTTGACAGAGTTAACAATTTTAGCAGAGTGACTCTCAGCAAGTTGTATTTCAACAATTTCATTGTGAAAATTAATATACTAAAATATGAGTTGTAATATATTTTTAAATTAATTATTTGTTCTCCTACGGCCTCATTCAGACCTCCGTGTTTCATGTACATGTTGTGTCTCTGTTTTTTATGGATAGAATAATATATACAGTACAGACCAAAAGTTTGGACACACCTTCTCATTTAAAGATTTTTCTGTATTTTCATGACTATGAAAATTGTACATTCACACTGAAGGCATCAAAACTATGAATTAACACATGTGGAATTATATACTTAGTCATAGTCATGAAAATACAGAAAAATCTTTAAATGAGAAGGTGTGTCCAAACTTTTGGTCTGTACTGTATATAATTTATACAACTGTTCACATGTCCAAGTTTTTTTGTGGACTGTGTTTCTGTGAGTCATGCTGGCTTTTGATCCATTTACATAAAGTGATAAATGAAGATTAATCAACAACAAGACATTTGATATGAGGCATACAGGTAGGACTTTTTTCTTCAGCATTCTATAACCTGTATGCTCATATTAATAGTTTAGATAGGTTAAATGTGGTGGCAGATTCCCTTTGAGAAGGATACATTGCGCTGTTTACCGTCAGAGTTTCACACATAAGGGCATTTCCACAGTCACTCTCCCATCTAAATGTGGTTACTGCAGTAGGCCCTAACAGGAACCAACTACACACTCCTACTAAGCCACAAGTTTTGTACTGTAGGCTGTAAACAGTTCCGCCTAACACCGACCTGCTTTTGTTGCCTCCGATTCTTAGGGCACGGCTCACATCCTTTTCCCTTTCTTTGGTCAGGCATCCGTGCCTACCTCTCACTCGATCGGGGATTCCTTTCTGGTAATCATGTCTCCGTGCATACTGCGCAGTTGATCAGGGATTCACTTCTGTTAATCAGACCTCCATTCCTGCAGCTCACTCAATCAGGGATTCTATTCCATTAATCAGGCTTCCGCGCATGACACTCACTCTATTGGGGAGTAAGTTCTGTTAATCAGGCCTACATGCCTGCCAATTGCTGGATTGGTGATTTTCTTCAGTGAATCAGGCATCTGTGCCTTTAGCTCACTCCATTGGGCACTATGTTCTGTTAATGAGAAATCCATGCCTGCCACTTACTCGATCAGGGATTCCATTCTGGTAATCAGGCTTCTGCTTCTGTAACACCCCAGGTGACCGGTTGTTACAGTGATGTTGCTTTCCCTTCGGGGAGTGTAATATCATGCTCAGAGGCAATGGAGTTCTCTTCACCAGGTAAGGCACCCGCATGCAACACATTCTGAAACCAGGCCAGGAGGGGGAGCTCAAAACCCGTATTCAGGGGAGCTTCCCTCAAATATGGATATATGTCCTGGTCCGGAGGAGGAGTTAGCCAGTCTAGGAGAGACAGAGAAGGAGAGAAGGACGTCTGAGAGCAGACAGAGAGGCCTGGCAGCCACGAGGGAGCTGCAGCCTCCGAAAGGACAGATAAGGGTGGTTTCACACTTGCGTTTTTGTCTGCAGCGTTTTTTGCACAAAAAAACGCATGCGTTTTTTCCCTATATTTAACATTGAAAATGCATGTGTTTTTTTTGTACGCGTTTGGTCGCGTTTTCAAACGCATGCGTTTTTTTTCTGCATGCGTTCATTTTCAGAAATGCAACTTGCAGTATTTTGTTGCGGCGTTTTTTTGCCGCGAAAAAATGCATTGCTGTCTATGTAAACGCATGCGTTTTTAAGCACATGCGTTTGTTTGCGTTAAAAACGCATGCGTTTTTATAGAAAAAAAACAGAAAATACACTGAAAAGCCACCCACCACCATCAAGGTGATAAAGGGATCCAAACCCTAACCCTAACTCTACCCCTAACCTCACCCCTAACCGTTTAATGAACATTTTCTGACAGTCATAGTGCCACGTATTTAAGTGCCACGTATTTCAGTTGCACGTATTTAAGTGCCACATATCACGTATTTAAGTGCCACGTATTTAAGTGCCACGTATTTAAGTGCCACGTATCACGTATTTCAGTGCCACGTATTTAAGTGCCACGTATCACGTATTTCAGTGCCACGTATTTAAGTGCCACGTATCACGTATTTCAGTGCCACGTATTTAAGTGACACGTATTTAAGTGCCACGTATCACGTATTTAAGTGCCACGTATTTCAGTGCCACGTATCACGTATTAAAGTGCCACGTATTTCAGTGCCACGTATTTCAGTGCCACGTATTTAAGTGCCACGTATTTCAGTGCCACGTATTTCAGTGCCACGTATTTCAGTCACGTTTAGGGGTAGGGGTAGGGTTAGGGTTTTTTTGTTTTTTCTTGTGTTTTCTTGTGTTTTCTTGTGTTTTCTTGTGTTTTCTTGTGTTTTTCTATAAAAACGCATGCGTCTAAAAAAAAATGCGTTTTACCGCGTTTACATGCGTTTTTTCACACATGCGTTTTTTTAAAAAACGCATGCAGATAAAAACGCAAGTGTGAAACCAGCCTAACCCGAGGGGTTGCATGTGGTGGAGCTTCAGAGGAAAGGAGCAAAGGAGAGGAACAGGGCTCAGAGAGGAACTGTGACTGGGCACCCTCAAAGCCGAAGCGCAGTACTGGGTACCGGGAGCCCGAGGCCTTAATGGAAATGTAGGACACTTGGCAGAACCGGAGGGCTGAGAACTTTATGGGATTGGCCCACACTACACCTGAGACGCAGCAGCACCTGAGGAGTCCGGGGCATGATAGATGTTGTGAATTTGCTTTTTGCTCCCTCTAGTGGTTACTAGTTTTTTGACTCTGGTTTTTCTGTCATTCCTTTTATCCGCACCTGGGTCGTTAGTTAGGGGTGTTGCTATATAAGCTCCCTGGACCTTCAGTTCAATGCCTGGCAACGTAGTTATCAGAGCTAGTCTGCTGTGCTCTTGTCTACTGATCCTGGTTCCAGTTATATCAGCTAAGTCTGCCTTTTGCTTTTTGCTATTTGTTTTGGTTTTGTATTTTTGTCCAGCTTGTTCCAAATCTATATCCTGACCTTTGCTGGAAGCTCTAGGGGGCTGGTGTTCTCCCCCCGGACCGTTAGACGGTTCGGGGGTTCTTGAATTTCCAGTGTGGATTTTGATAGGGTTTTTGTTGACCATATAAGTTACCTTTCTTTATTCTGCTATCAGTAAGCGGGCCTCTCTGTGTTAAACCTGGTTCATTTCAACCCAGTTACCACTGCCCTATGAGCTGGATTTTTGTATTCTGCAGACTTCCACGTTCCTCTGAGACCCTCGCCATTGGGGTCATAACAGTTTGCCAGGCCCGTATTAAATGTTTAATGCATTGCAGAAGAGGGATTATAAGAAAGAAGATTCTGAGTTTTTTTTTTCTCCTTCCCCTTTACCTCAGAGTGGCTATGCTTGCTGCAGACATGAATGTCCAGACCTTGATTACAAGTGTGGACCAGCTGGCTACTCGTGTGCAGGGCATACAAGACTATGTTATCAGAAATCCTAGGTCAGAACCTAAAATACCGATTCCTGAACTGTTTTCCGGAGACAGGTTTAAGTTTAGGAATTTCGTGAATAATTGTAAATTGTTTTTGTCCCTGAGACCCTGTTCATCAGGAGATTCTGCTCAGCAAGTAAAAATTGTTATTTCGTTCTTACGGGGCGACCCTCAGGATTGGGCTTTTTCGCTGGCGCCAGGAGATCCGGCATTGGCTGATCTTGATGCGTTTTTTCTGGCGCTCGGTTTACTTTATGAGGAACCCAATCTTGAGATTCAGGCAGAAAAGGCCTTGCTGTCTATGTCTCAGGGGCAGGACGAGGCTGAAGTGTATTGCCAAAAATTTCGGAAATGGTCCGTGCTGACACATTGGAACGAGTGTGCACTGGCCGCTAATTTTAGAAATGGCCTTTCTGAAGCCATTAAGAATGTTATGGTGGGTTTTCCCATTCCCACAGGTCTGAATGATACTATGGCACTGGCTATTCAAATTGACCGGCGGTTGCGGGAGCGCAAAACCGCAAATTCCCTCATGGTGTTGTCTGAACAGACACCTAATTCGGTGCAATGTGATAGAAAAACCGCAAATTCCCTCATGGTGTTGTCTGAACAGACACCTGATTTAATGCAATGTGATAGAATCCTGACTAGAAATGAGCGGAAAATTCATAGACGCCGGAATGGCTTGTGCTACTACTGTGGTGATTCTACACATGTTATCTCAGCATGCTCTAAACGTATAGCTAAGGTTGTTAGTCCTGTCACCGTTGGTAATTTGCAACCTAAATTTATTCTGTCTGTAACTTTGATTTGCTCACTGTCATCTTATCCTGTCATGGCGTTTGTAGATTCAGGTGCTGCCCTGAGTCTCATGGATCTCTCATTTGCTAAGCGCTGTGGATTTACTCTTGAACCATTAGAAAATCCTATTCCTCTTAGGGGTATTGATGCTACACCATTGGCAGCAAATAAACCGCAGTATTGGACTCAGGTTACCATGTGCATGACTCCTGAACACCGCGAGGTGATACGTTTCCTGGTTTTACATAAAATGCATGATTTGGTCGTTTTAGGGCTGCCATGGTTACAGACCCATAATCCAGTCCTGGACTGGAAGGCTATGTCAGTCTCAAGTTGGGGCTGTCGTGGTATTCATGAGGATTCCCTGCCTGTGTCTATTGCTTCTTCTACGCCTTCGGAAGTTCCGGAGTATTTGTCTGATTATCAGGATGTCTTCAGTGAGTCTGAGTCCAGTGCACTGCCTCCTCATAGGGACTGTGACTGTGCTATAGATTTGATCCCAGGCAGTAAATTTCCTAAGGGAAGACTGTTTAATCTGTCGGTACCTGAACATACCGCTATGCGTTCATATATCAAGGAGTCTCTGGAAAAAGGACATATTCGTCCGTCTTCTTCCCCTCTTGGTGCGGGATTCTTTTTTGTGGCAAAAAAGGACGGATCTTTGAGACCTTGTATTGATTATCGGCTTTTAAATAAGATCACTGTCAAATTTCAGTATCCTTTACCGCTGTTGTCTGACTTGTTTGCCCGGATTAAGGGTGCCAAGTGGTTCACCAAGATAGACCTTCGTGGTGCGTACAACCTTGTGCGCATTAAGCAAGGTGATGAATGGAAAACCGCATTCAATACGCCCGAAGGTCATTTTGAGTACTTGGTGATGCCTTTTGGGCTCTCCAATGCGCCTTCAGTTTTTCAGTCCTTTATGCATGACATTTTCCGGAAGTATCTGGATAAATTTTTGATTGTTTATCTGGATGATATTTTGGTTTTTTCTGATAATTGGGATTCGCATGTGGAGCAGGTCAGGTTGGTCTTTAAAATTTTGCGTGAAAATTCTTTGTTTGTCAAGGGCTCAAAGTGTCTCTTTGGTGTACAGAAGGTTCCCTTTTTGGGGTTCATTTTTTCCCCTTCTGCTGTGGAGATGGACCCAGTCAAGGTCCGAGCTATTCTTGATTGGACTCAGCCCTCGTCAGTTAAGAGTCTTCAGAAGTTCTTGGGCTTCGCTAACTTCTACCGTCGTTTTATCGCTAATTTTTCTAGCATTGTGAAACCTTTGACGGATATGACCAAGAAGGGCTCCGATGTAGCTAACTGGGCTCCTGCTGCCGTGGAGGCTTTCCAGGAGTTGAAACGCCGGTTTACTTCGGCGCCTGTTTTGTGCCAGCCTGACGTCTCACTTCCCTTTCAGGTTGAGGTGGATGCTTCGGAGATTGGGGCAGGGGCCGTTTTGTCGCAGAGAGGCCCTGGTTGCTCTGTTATGAAGCCTTGTGCCTTTTTCTCTAGGAAATTTTCACCTGCCGAGCGAAATTATGATGTGGGCAATCGGGAGTTGTTGGCCATGAAATGGGCATTTGAGGAGTGGCGTCATTGGCTCGAGGGTGCTAAGCATCGTGTGGTGGTCTTGACTGATCACAAAAATCTGATGTATCTCGAGTCTGCTAAACGCCTTAATCCGAGACAGGCCCGCTGGTCATTGTTTTTCTCCCGCTTTGATTTTGTTGTCTCGTATTTACCAGGTTCAAAGAATGTGAAGGCCGATGCTCTTTCTAGGAGCTTTGTGCCTGATGCTCCTGGAGTCGCTGATCCTGTTGGTATTCTCAGGCCATGTGCACACGTTCAGGATTGTTAGCGTTTTTTTCGCGTTTTTTCGCTATAAAAACGTGATAAAAACGCGAAAAAAAACGCTTACATAAGCCTCCTATTATTTACAGGGTATTCCGCATTTTTGGTGCAAATGTTGCGATTTTTTCCGCGAAAAAATCGCATAGCGGAAAAAAAAGCAACATGTTCATTAAAAATGCGGAATTGCAGGGATTCTGCACACCTAGGGGTCCATTGATCTGCTTACTTCCCGCACGGGGCTGTGCACACCATGCGGGAAGTAAGCAGATTATATGCGGTTGGTACCCAGGGTGGAGGAGAGGAGACTCTCCTCCACGCACTGGGCACCATATAAGTGGTCAAAAAATAAGAAATAAAATAATAAACAGTCCTATACTCACCCTCGATGTCTTGCCGCCTCCTCGCACGCTGCCGTTCGGTTTCTGTACCTGGTGTGCGCTGAAGGACCTCGCCGAATGACGTCACTGTCCTGTGATTGGTCGTGAGCGGTCATGTGACCGCTCACGTGACCGTGACGTCACGGGAGGTCCTGTGCGCACAGACCAGCTATACGGAACGGACGCCGGTGAGATGTCTGGGTGAGTATAAGCATTTTTTTATTTTTTTTATTATTTTTAAACATTCTATCTTTTACTATAGATGCTGCATAGGCAGCATCTATAGTAAAAAGTTGGTCACACTTGTCAAACGCTATGTTTGACAAGTGTGACCAACCTGTCAGTCAGTTTTCCAAGCGATGCTACAGATCGCAGGGAAAACTTTAGCATTCTGCAAGCTAATTACGCTTGCAGAATGCTAAAAAAACGCGAAAAAAACGGAAAAAAAACGCAAAAAAAAAAATGCGGATTTCTTGCAGAAAATTTCCGGTTTTCTTCAGGAATTTTCTGCAAGAAATCCGCAACGTGTGCACATACAAAGAATGTGAAGGCCGATGCTCTTTCTAGGAGCTTTGTGCCTGATGCTCCTGGAGTCGCTGATCCTGTTGGTATTCTTAAAGATGGAGTTATCTTGTCAGCTATTTCTCCGGATCTGCGACGTGTGTTGCAGAGATTTCAGGCTGATAGGCCTGAGTCTTGTCCACCTGACAGACTGTTTGTCCCGGATAAGTGGACCAGCAGAGTCATTTCCGAGGTTCATTTCTCGGTGTTGGCAGGTCACCCGGGAATTTTTGGCACCAGAGATCTGGTGGCCAGGTCCTTTTGGTGGCCTTTGTCAAGGGATGTGCGGTCATTTGTGCAGTCCTGTGGGACTTGTGCTCGAGCTAAGCCTTGCTGTTCTCGTGCCAGCGGTTTGCTCTTGCCCTTGCCTGTCCCGAAGAGACCTTGGACACATATCTCCATGGATTTCATTTCTGATCTTCCGCTATCTCAGGGCATGTCCGTTATCTGGGTGATATGTGATCGCTTCTCCAAGATGGTCCATTTGGTTCCTTTGCCTAAGCTGCCTTCCTCTTCCAATCTGGTTCCTGTGTTTTTCCAGAACGTGGTTCGTTTGCACGGCATCCCTGAGAATATTGTGTCAGACAGAGGATCCCAGTTCGTTTCCAGGTTCTGGCGATCCTTTTGTAGTAGGATGGGCATTGATTTGTCGTTTTCGTCTGCTTTCCATCCTCAGACTAATGGACAGACGGAGCGAACCAATCAGACTTTGGAGGCTTATTTGAGGTGTTTTGTCTCTGCTGATCAGGATGATTGGGTGACATTCTTGCCGTTGGCTGAGTTTGCCCTTAATAATCGGGCTAGTTCCGCCACCTTGGTTTCGCCTTTTTTCTGCAACTCTGGTTTCCATCCTCGCTTTTCTTCGGGTCATGTGGAGCCTTCTGACTGTCCTGGGGTGGATTCTGTGGTGGATAGGTTGCAGCAGATCTGGAATCATGTGGTGGACAACTTGAAGTTGTCACAGGAGAAGGCTCAGCGCTTTGCCAACCGCCGCCGCGGTGTGGGTCCCCGACTACGCGTTGGGGATTTGGTGTGGCTTTCTTCCCGCTTTGTTCCTATGAAGGTCTCCTCTCCCAAATTTAAACCTCGTTTTATTGGGCCTTACAAGATATTGGAAATCCTTAATCCTGTATCTTTTCGTCTGGATCTTCCTGTGTCGTTTGCTATTCACAATGTATTTCATAGGTCCTTGTTGCGGCGGTACATTGTGCCTGTAGTTCCTTCTGCTGAGCCTCCTGCTCCGGTGTTGGTTGAGGGCGAGTTGGAGTACGTGGTGGAGAAGATCTTGGATTCTCGCCTCTCCAGGCGGAGGCTTCAGTACCTGGTCAAGTGGAAGGGCTATGGTCAGGAGGATAATTCCTGGGTGGTCGCCTCTGATGTTCATGCGGCCGATTTAGTTCGTGCCTTTCATGCCGCTCATCCTGATCGCCCTGGTGGTCGTGGTGAGGGTTCGGTGACCCCTCACTAAGGGGGGGGTACTGTTGTGAATTTGCTTTTTGCTCCCTCTAGTGGTTACTAGTTTTTTGACTCTGGTTTTTCTGTCATTCCTTTTATCCGCACCTGGGTCGTTAGTTAGGGGTGTTGCTATATAAGCTCCCTGGACCTTCAGTTCAATGCCTGGCAACGTAGTTATCAGAGCTAGTCTGCTGTGCTCTTGTCTACTGATCCTGGTTCCAGTTATATCAGCTAAGTCTGCCTTTTGCTTTTTGCTATTTGTTTTGGTTTTGTATTTTTGTCCAGCTTGTTCCAAATCTATATCCTGACCTTTGCTGGAAGCTCTAGGGGGCTGGTGTTCTCCCCCCGGACCGTTAGACGGTTCGGGGGTTCTTGAATTTCCAGTGTGGATTTTGATAGGGTTTTTGTTGACCATATAAGTTACCTTTCTTTATTCTGCTATCAGTAAGCGGGCCTCTCTGTGCTAAACCTGGTTCATTTCTGTGTTTGTCATTTCCTCTTACCTCACCGTCATTATTTGTGGGGGGCTTCTATCCAGCTTTGGGGTCCCCTTCTCTGGAGGCAAGAAAGGTCTTTGTTTTCCTCTACTAGGGGTAGCTAGATTCTCCGGCTGGCGCGTGTCATCTAGAATCAACGTAGGAATGATCCCCGGCTACTTCTAGTGTTGGCGTTAGGAGTAGATATATGGTCAACCCAGTTACCACTGCCCTATGAGCTGGATTTTTGTATTCTGCAGACTTCCACGTTCCTCTGAGACCCTCGCCATTGGGGTCATAACAGATAGAGTCCCTATAAAAGGGCTCAAGCTGCCCATTGTGCAGGTGCCTGTCTCAGGACAAGGGGAATAGAGGACTCTGCAGATAGCTTCAGGCAACAGGGACTTCATATACAGCAAGCGCTAGTTGGAAAGGCTCACGGACCTCAACTGGAAAAAGGGAATCTTCCATTGCCTCCAAGCCAGCCTGGCCAAACCATCACCCGTGCCTGGTACCCTGGACTGTGGCCTGCTAACTACAGTAAACCAGGTAAAGACTTACAACTTGTGTCCTTTACTCATTTTACCGGCCCACACCATCATTGCCATGCACTTCAGGACCTCTGGGGACCCCGCTTCACCTGTGGGAAGCGTTACCATTAGGGTTGAGCGACTTTCATTTTTTTAAGATCGAGTAGGGTTTTGGGAAACCCGATTTTGTCCAGAGTCGAGTCGAGTGCAGTCGGCCGATTATCGCTAAAAGTCGGGGATCGACCGAAACACGAAACCCAATGCAAGTCAATGGGGAAGCATAGTCGGCAGTGAGTGGAGGCCAGGAAAACACCTACAGTGCCCATTTTAATGCCAAAAACATCCATTCTTGTTTCTGAAGCTTGCCAATCTTAATTAACTGTATAATAATAGTTGGGCATAGGGAATTGGGTGAAAGTTGTGGGGGGAGTAGGGCTGGCTCAAGTTTTTCGTGGGCCCAGGAAATGCGGACTACGTCACGGCGGTGTTGCAGGGAAAGGTAAGTATTTAAAAGTTGCAAGTGCTGTGATCCTGAGCAAGCAGGGGGGGGGCCCACTCGTTCGCATTGCCACTGGCACAGGGCCCCTCAAAGTACGGCGGTGTGTTTGCATGGCGGGGGCGCCTCCCACCAGCAGCGACACTTTTGCGTACTCTGAGGGGCCCTGTGCCAGTGACGTCGCCAACGAGTATGCCCCCCCACCTGATGAAGGAACCTGCACTTTCATCTGCACCTTCCTCTTTGTCCCTGTGTAAGGTGGTATAACATGCGGGAAGGGGAACCTTACTTTCAGCAGGGACAGATTCTGGCTGTGTAGAGTACAAGGGGAATGTAGTGGTCTAGGTCAATGTACCAGCAGACTCATTTAGCAGTGGCTGGGCAATGGGCAGGATGAGGAGGAAACAGATATAGGGCCAAAGAATAAAGTAGGCTACATGCAGTTCAAAATTGGTAACAGGACTAAACAGGCGGCATTGCTTTGTTCAGTGGAGTAGCAAACCCAAGAGCAGCAGACACTGTTTCAAGGGCCTAACCACACTAGTAGGCCAAATGCAGTTTAATATCTGATAGTATAGGGCGAAAGCCAGAATGTGGAAGCTCAGCTTTGTTCAGTTGAGGACAACACCAGGGAGGGGCAGACACCTTTAGTAGGCCGGAAAAGCCTATTGCATTTTTTAAAATGGTAATTTGGAGCAGAAGGTTGAAGCTCAGCTTTATTTAGTTGAGGGCAACACCAGGGAGGGGCAGAAGCCGTTAGTAGGCCCTAACCACCATTTTTTTTTTAAAACCACATAATGAGAGCCGGAAGGTTGAAGCTCAGCTTTATTTAGTTGAGGACAACACCAGGGAGGGGCAGAAGCCGTTAGTAGGCCCTAACCACCATTTTTTTTTTTTAAACCACATAATGAGAGCCGGAAGGTTGAAGCTCAGCTTTATTTAGTTGAGGACAACACCAGGGAGGGGCACACAGACAGACACCTTTAGTAGGCCTGAAAAGCCTATTGCATTTTTCAAAATGGTAATTTGGAGCAGAAGGTTGAAGCTCAGCTTTATTTAGTTGAGGGCAACACCAGGGAGGGGCAGAAGCCGTTAGTAGGCCCTAACCACCATTTTTTTTTTAAAACCACATAATGAGAGCCGGAAGGTTGAAGCTCAGCTTTATTTAGTTGAGGACAACACCAGGGAGGGGCAGAAGCCGTTAGTAGGCCCTAACCACCATTTTTTTTTTAAAACCACATAATGAGAGCCGGAAGGTTGAAGCTCAGCTTTATTTAGTTGAGGACAACACCAGGGAGGGGCAGAAGCCGTTAGTAGGCCCTAACCACCATTTTTTTTTTTAAAACCACATAATGAGAGCCGGAAGGTTGAAGCTCAGCTTTATTTAGTTGAGGACAACACCAGGGAGGGGCAGAAGCCGTTAGTAGGCCCTAACCACCATTTTTTTTTTAAAACCACATAATGAGAGCCGGAAGGTTGAAGCTCAGCTTTATTTAGTTGAGGACAACACCAGGGAGGGGCAGAAGCCGTTAGTAGGCCCTAACCACCATTTTTTTTTTTAAAACCACATAATGAGAGCCGGAAGGTTGAAGCTCAGCTTTATTTAGTTGAGGACAACACCAGGGAGGGGCAGAAGCCGTTAGTAGGCCCTAACCACAATTTTTTTTTTTAAAACCACATAATGAGAGCCGGAAGGTTGAAGCTCAGCTTTATTTAGTTGAGGACAACACCAGGGAGGGGCAGAAGCCGTTAGTAGGCCCTAACCACCATTTTTTTTTTAAAACCACATAATGAGAGCCGGAAGGTTGAAGCTCAGCTTTATTTAGTTGAGGACAACACCAGGGAGGGGCAGAAGCCGTTAGTAGGCCCTAACCACCATTTTTTTTTTTAAAACCAGATAATGAGAGCCGGAAGGTTGAAGCTCAGCTTTATTTAGTTGAGGACAACACCAGGGAGGGGCAGAAGCCGTTAGTAGGCCCTAACCACCATTTTTTTTTTTAAAACCACATAATGAGAGCCGGAAGGTTGAAGCTCAGCTTTATTTAGTTGAGGACAACACCAGGGAGGGGCACACAGACAGACACCTTTTGTAGGCCTGAAAAGCCTATTGCATTTTTCAAAATGGTAATTTGGAGCAGAAGGTTGAAGCTCAGCTTTATTTAGTTGAGGGCAACACCAGGGAGGGGCAGAAGCCGTTAGTAGGCCCTAACCACCATTTTTTTTTTAAAACCACATAATGAGAGCCGGAAGGTTGAAGCTCAGCTTTATTTAGTTGAGGACAACACCAGGGAGGGGCAGAAGCCGTTAGTAGGCCCTAACCACCATTTTTTTTTTTAAAACCACATAATGAGAGCCGGAAGGTTGAAGCTCAGCTTTATTTAGTTGAGGACAACACCAGGGAGGGGCAGAAGCCGTTAGTAGGCCCTAACCACCATTTTTTTTTTTAAAACCACATAATGAGAGCCGGAAGGTTGAAGCTCAGCTTTATTTAGTTGAGGACAACACCAGGGAGGGGCACACAGACAGACACCTTTAGTAGGCCTGAAAAGCCTATTGCATTTTTTAAAATGGTAATTTGGAGCAGAAGGTTGAAGCTCAGCTTTATTTAGTTGAGGGCAACACCAGGGAGGGGCAGAAGCCGTTAGTAGGCCCTAACCACCATTTTTTTTTTTTAAACCACATAATGAGAGCCGGAAGGTTGAAGCTCAGCTTTATTTAGTTGAGGGCAACACCAGGGAGGGGCAGAAGCCGTTAGTAGGCCCTAACCACCATTTTTTTTTTTTAAACCACATAATGAGAGCCGGAAGGTTGAAGCTCAGCTTTATTTAGTTGAGGGCAACACCAGGGAGGGGCAGAAGCCGTTAGTAGGCCCTAACCAAAGTTGAAGGCCAAATGCAGTTTAATTTCTGATACTATAGGCCGAAAGCCAGAAGGTGGAAGTTCCGATTTAGACAGTGGAGGACAATTTGAATTAGGGACTGCAGACAGACTTAGTAGGCTGTCCCCTGTGGACCATGCATCCACCACATTAACCCATTGCGCCGTAATGGACACGTAATCTTCCGTGGCCATGCCTACAGGTCCATGCGTCTGTTGTCAGGTGCACCTTTGTACTCACAGATTGCCAGAGTGCATGGACAATGCGGTCTTCTACATGCTGGTGGAGGGTTGGGATGGCTTTTCTCGCAAAAGAAGTGTCGACTGGTTAGCTTGTAGCGTGGTACAGCGTAGTCCATCATGGCCTTATTAATAGTAAATAAAATATATAACTAGGCTCTATGAACTTTTAAATAGGTTCCAGGGGTACACGGGCAGCATTGGTGTGGTCAGTGGAGGAGTATTGCAAGTAGGGGCTGCAGACAGGCTATCAAAGGCCTAAAATAACAAACAGTAGGCAGTCATGGCAGTTTTACATCGGTTACATGGATACACAGGCAGGCACTCCAGGCAGCATTGTGGTCAGTGGAGGAGTATTGCAAGTAGGGGCCGCAGACAGGCTATCAAAGGCCTAAAATAACAAACAATAGGCTCATGGCAGTTTTACAGCGGTTACATGGATACACGGGCAGGCAGCTTGGTGGTCAGTGGAGGAGTATTTAAAGTAGGGACCGCAGACAGGCTTCAAAGGCCTAACATAAGAAAATGGGCTGGCTGTAGGCACTTTATAATTGGTTCCAGGGGTACACGGGCAGCAGTGGTCTGGTCAGTGGAGGAGTATTTAAAGTAGGGACCGCAGACAGGCTATCAAAGGCCTAACATAACAAACAATAGGCTCATGGCAGTTTCACAGCGGTTACATGGATACACGGGCAGGCAGCTTGGTGGTCAGTGGAGGAGTATTGCAAGTAGGGGCTGCAGACAGGCTATCAAAGGCCTAAAATAACAAACAGTAGGCAGTCATGGCAGTTTTACATCGGTTACATGGATACACAGGCAGGCACTCCAGGCAGCATTGTGGTCAGTGGAGGAGTATTGCAAGTAGGGGCCGCAGACAGGCTATCAAAGGCCTAAAATAACAAACAATAGGCTCATGGCAGTTTTACAGCGGTTACATGGATACACGGGCAGGCAGCTTGGTGGTCAGTGGAGGAGTATTTAAAGTAGGGACCGCAGACAGGCTTCAAAGGCCTAACATAAGAAAATGGGCTGGCTGTAGGCACTTTATAATTGGTTCCAGGGGTACACGGGCAGCAGTGGTCTGGTCAGTGGAGGAGTATTTAAAGTAGGGACCGCAGACAGGCTATCAAAGGCCTAACATAACAAACAATAGGCTCATGGCAGTTTCACAGCGGTTACATGGATACACGGGCAGGCAGCTTGGTGGTCAGTGGAGGAGTATTGCAAGTAGGGGCTGCAGACAGGCTATCAAAGGCCTAAAATAACAAACAGTAGGCAGTCATGGCAGTTTTACATCGGTTACATGGATACACAGGCAGGCACTCCAGGCAGCATTGTGGTCAGTGGAGGAGTATTGCAAGTAGGGGCCGCAGACAGGCTATCAAAGGCCTAAAATAACAAACAATAGGCTCATGGCAGTTTTACAGCGGTTACATGGATACACGGGCAGGCAGCTTGGTGGTCAGTGGAGGAGTATTTAAAGTAGGGACCGCAGACAGGCTTCAAAGGCCTAACATAAGAAAATGGGCTGGCTGTAGGCACTTTATAATTGGTTCCAGGGGTACACGGGCAGCAGTGGTCTGGTCAGTGGAGGAGTATTTAAAGTAGGGACCGCAGACAGGCTATCAAAGGCCTAACATAACAAACAATAGGCTCATGGCAGTTTCACAGCGGTTACATGGATACACGGGCAGGCAGCTTGGTGGTCAGTGGAGGAGTATTGCAAGTAGGGGCTGCAGACAGGCTATCAAAGGCCTAAAATAACAAACAGTAGGCAGTCATGGCAGTTTTACATCGGTTACATGGATACACAGGCAGGCACTCCAGGCAGCATTGTGGTCAGTGGAGGAGTATTGCAAGTAGGGACCGCAGACAGGCTTCAAAGGCCTAACATAAAAAAATGGGCTGGCTGTAGGCACTTTATAATTGGTTCCAGGGGTACACGGGCAGCAGTGGTCTGGTCAGTGGAGGAGTATTTAAAGTAGGGACCGCAGACAGGCTATCAAAGGCCTAAAATAACAAACAATAGGCTCATGGCAGTTTCACAGCGGTTACATGGATACACGGGCAGGCAGCTTGGTGGTCAGTGGAGGAGTATTGCAAGTAGGGGCCGCAGACAGGCTATCAAAGGCCTAAAATAACAAACAATAGGCTCATGGCAGTTTTACAGCGGTTACATGGATACACAGGCAGCTTGGTGGTGAGTGGAGGAGTAGTGCAAGGAGTGTCTGTCCCAGTACTCCCAAAATATAAATAGATGTTAATGTCTCGCAAAACAACCAAAACAAAAAAAAAAGGTGGCATACTTAGGTACAGGGGTGGGCTCATCTACTGAGTTTCTGACATAGTAATTTGGCAGTAACTATTTAATGGTGCCAATATAGGACACAGACACAGACTACTTTAAGTTGCATCATAGATGTCTACAAATTTGTATTGTCAGTGCCAGACATTGAATGATGTCAGCGAATAGACTAAAGATTGGTGGAGCTGTGCGACATAATTTTGCACGTGGTAGAGCACATTTTGAGCTGGGGTAGGGGGGAACTCTCTTGAGGCCGGCGGGACCGCCCCAGGGCCCCTCATGTTACAACGGTGTGTCTGACGTTGGGTGCGCACCACCACCGCCAGAGACACTACATTGTACTATGAGGGACCCAGTAGCAATGCCGTCAACCAAAAGCGAGCACACCCACCTCTTCAGACAAACAGCAGTCTCACGGGTGCTTGCGCCAAGTCGCGATACCACGGCCCCGTGTGGGGAGTTTTGCCATTTAGGGAGGTGTAAACATGTCGTATGCTGTACAATCAGCTGCAGCAAATTAGACATTAGAAAAGTAATTCACAGGCAAGAGCTTTTCATAGGAAAGCTAGGTGTCGGCCGGGCAAGGTGGGGCAAAAGATTTCGAAATCCAGTTGTGGTTCATTTTAATGAATGTTAGATCGTCAACATTTTGGGTAGCCAGACGAGTCCTTTTTTCGGTTAATATTGAACCTGCAGCACTGAATACTCTTTCTGATAGGACACTTGCTGCCGGGCAAGCAAGCTCCTGCAATGCATATTCTGCCAATTCTGGCCAGGTGTCTAATTTGGAGGCCCAGTAATCAAATGGGAATGACGGTTGAGGGAGAACATCGATAAGGGATGAAAAATAGTTAGTAACCATACTGGACAAATGTTGTCTCCTGTCACTTTCAATTGATGCAGCAGTACCTGTCCTGTCTGCGGTCATAGCAAAATCACTCCACAACCTGGTCAGAAAACCCCTCTGTCCAATGCCACTTCTGATGTGTGCACCCCTAACACTCCTAGTCTGCTGCCCCCTGGAGCTCGTGTGAGAACGATCACGTGCGCTGTGTGCTGGGAATGCCTGAAGCAAACGGTCAACAAGAGTTGATTGTTTGGTTGCTAATATTAGTTCCAAGTTCTCATGTGGCATAATATTTTGCAATTTGCCTTTATAGCGTGGATCAAGGAGGCAGGCCAACCAGTAATCGTCATCGTTCATCATTTTCGTAATGCGTGTGTCCCTTTTTAGGATACGTAAGGCATAATCCGCCATGTGGGCCAAAGTTCCAGTTGTCAAATCTCCGGTTGTGATTGGTTGAGGGGCAGTTGCAGGCAAATCTACGTCACTTGTGTCCCTCAAAAAACCAGAACCCGGCCGTGACACGCAACCAAATTCCTGTGCCCCCGGGAAAGGTTCGGCATTAAAAATATACTCATCCCCATCATCCTCCTCGTCCTCCACCTCCTCTTCGCCCGCTACCTCGTCCTGTACACTGCCCTGACCAGACAATGGCTGACTGTCATCAAGGCTTTCCTCTTCCTCTGGTGCAGACGCCTGCTCCTTTATGTGCGTCAAACTTTGCATCAGCAGACGCATTAGGGGGATGCTCATGCTTATTACGGCGTTGTCTGCACTAACCAGCCGTGTGCATTCCTCAAAGCACTGAAGGACTTGACACATGTCTTGTATCTTAGACCACTGCACACCTGACAACTCCATGTCTGCCATCCTACTGCCTGCCCGTGTATCCTCCCACAAATAAATAACAGCACGCCTCTGTTCGCACAGTCTCTGAAGCATGTGCAGTGTTGAGTTCCACCTTGTTGCAACGTCTATGATTAGGCGATGCTGGGGAAGGTTCAAAGACCGCTGATAGGTCTGCATACGGCTGGCGTGTACAGGCGAACGTCGGATATGTGAGCAAAGTGCACGCACTTTGAGGAGCAGGTCGGAGAACCCAGGATAAGTTTTCAATAAGCACTGCACCACCAGGTTTAAGGTGTGAGCCAGGCAAGGAATGTGTTTCAGTTGGGAAAGGGAGATGGCAGCCATGAAATTCCTTCCGTTATCACTCACTACCTTGCCTGCCTCAAGATCTACTGTGCCCAGCCACGACTGCGTTTCTTGTTGCAAGAACTCGGACAGAACTTCCGCGGTGTGTCTATTGTCGCCCAAGCACTTCATAGCCAATACAGCCTGCTGACGCTTGGCAGTAGCTGGCCCATAATGGGACAACTGGTGTGCAACAGTGTCATCTGCCGATGGAGTGGTTGGCAGACTGCGTTCTGTGGAAGAGCTGTAGCTTCTGCAGGAGGACGAGGAGGAGGAGGAGGAGGGGGTGCGAACGCCTACAGCCAACTGTTTCCTAGACCGTGGGCTAGGCACAACTGTCCCTAAATTGATGTCGCCTGTGGACCCTGCATCCACCACATTCACCCAGTGTGCCGTGATGGACACATAACGTCCCTGGCCATGCCTACTGGTCCATGCATCTGTAGTCAGGTGCACCTTTGTACTCACAGATTGCCTGAGTGCATGGACGATGCGCTGTTTAACATGCTGGTGCAGGGCTGGGATGGCTTTTCTGGAAAAAAAGTGTCGACTGGGTAGCTCGTATCGTGGTTCAGCGTACTCCATCAGGGCTTTGAAAGCTTCGCTTTCAACTAACCGGTAGGGCATCATCTCTAACGAGATTAGTCTAGCTATGTGGGCGTTAAAACCCTGTGTACGCGGATGCGAGGATAAGTACTTCCTTTTTCTAACCAGAGTCTCATGTAGGGTGAGCTGGACTGGAGAGCTGGAGATCGTGGAACTTTCGGGTGTGCCGGTGTACATGGCAGACTGAGAGACGGTTGGAGACGGTATTGTTTCCGCCGGTGCCCTAGATGCAATATTTCCTCCTACAAAACTGGTGATTCCCTGACCCTGACTGCTTTTGGCTGGCAAAGAAACCTGCACAGATACTGCCTGTGGTGCGGAAAATGGTGGCCTTACAGTGACGGAAGGGATGTTGCGTTGCTGACTAGCTTCATTGGCCGAGGGTGCTACAACCTTGAGGGACGTTTGGTAGTTAGTCCAGGCTTGAAAATGCATGGTGGTTAAGTGTCTATGCATGCAACTAGTATTTAGACTTTTCAGATTCTGACCTCTGCTTAAGCTAGTTGAACATTTTTGACAGATGACTTTGCGCTGATCAGTTGGATGTTGTTTAAAAAAATGCCAGACTGCACTCTTCCTAGACTCGGATCCCTTTTCAGGGATTGCAGACTGAGCTTTAACCGGATGGCAACGCTGTGCTCCAACAGGTTTTGGCTTTGACACGCGTTTTGGGCCAGATACGGGCCCGGCAGATGTAACCTGTTGCGATGTTGATGCCTGCTGCGGCCCCTCCTCCACCTCCGCTTCTGAACTACTGCCGCCTGCACCCTGTTCCCCCAATGGCTGCCAATCGGGGTCAATAACTGGGTCATCTATTACCTCCTCTTCGAGCTCGTGTGCAACTTCGTCTGTGTCACTGTGTCGGTCGGTGGTATAGCGTTCGTGGCGGGGCAACATAGTCTCATCAGGGTCTGATTGTGGATCTGTACCCTGAGAGGGCAATGTGGTGGTCTGAGTCAAAGGAGCAGCATAGTACTCTGGCTGTGGCTGTGCATCAGTGCACTCCATGTCAGAATATACTTGTAATGGGCATGGCCTGTTAAATGTTTCACTTTCTAAGCCAGGGACGGTATGTGTAAAGAGCTCCATGGAGTGACCCGTTGTGTCGCCTGCTGCATCCTTCTCTCTTGTTGTAGTTTTTGCTGAGGAGGACAAGGAAGCGACTTGTCCCTGACCGTGAACATCCACAAGCGACGCGCTGCTTTTACATTTACCAGTTTCGGAAGAGGAGGCAAAAGAGCTAGAGGCTGAGTCTGCAATGTAAGCCAAAACTTGCTGTTGCTGCTCCGCCTTTAAAAGCGGTTTTCCTACTCCCAGAAAAGAGAGCGTTCGAGGCCTTGTGTAGCCTGACGACGAAACTGGCTCCACAGCTCCAGACTTAGGTGGAATATTTTTATCCCCACGACCACCTGATGCTCCTCTACCACTACCATCATTACCAGCTGACAATGAACGCCCACGACGACCTCTTGCACCAGACTTCCTCATTGTTTTAAAATCTTAACCAAAGTAACTTTATTTGTTGCTGTCAAACAACTTACACGGTGAGCTATAACTTCAGTATGATTTCAATATCCCTTAACAGGTTGGTGAGACCACAAGGAAAATCAGGCACAATGTTACACACTCTGTTTTCTGTGGCACAAAATCACAGAGATGACACACACGCAGGACTGTCACTCAAGCACTAATGTCAATATTAATCTCCCACCTAATTTATTTTTTTTTTTTTCTCAGGGAGACTTTAGAAACCAAATAATATTAAAAAAAAAAAAAAAAAAGGCTTTCTATGGCCCACAATTAGAGAGAGAGAGGTGGCACACCCAGGAGTCAAGACTGGCACACAAGCTGAGAGGGCAATATTACTCTCCCACTGTTTTTTTATGTATTTTTTGTTTTTTCAGGGAGACTTTAGAAACCCAATAATATTTTAAAAAAAAAATAAATAGGCTTTCTATGGCCCACTGAATGAGAGGGAGAGAGGTGGCACACCCAGGAGTCAAGACTGGCACACAAGCTGAAAGGGCAATATTACTCTCCCACTGTTTTTTTAGGTTTTTTTTTTTTTTTCAGGGAGACTTTAGAAACCCAATAATATTTTAAAAAAAAAATAAATAGGCTTTCTATGGCCCACTGAATGAAAGGGAGAGAGGTGGCACACCCAGGAGTCAAGACTGGCACACAAGCTGAAAGGGCAATATTACTCTCCCACTGTTTTTTTATGTATTTTTTGTTTTTTCAGGGAGACTTTAGAAACCCAATAATATTTAAAAAAAAAAATAAATAGGCTTTCTATGGCCCACTGAATGAGAGGGAGAGAGGTGGCACACCCAGGAGTCAAGACTGGCACACAAGCTGAAAGGGCAATATTACTCTCCCACTGTTTTTTTAGGTTTTTTTTTTTTTTTCAGGGAGACTTTAGAAACCAAATAATATAAAAAAAAAAAAAAAAAAAAAATAGGCTTGCTATAGCCCACTGAATGAGAGATAGCACACACAGCAGTGGCACACAAGCCCTGACTGAGGCCAATATTTTTCTCCCACTGATTGATGTAGTGTTTTTGTGTTGAGGTAGAATTTAGAACACAAATCACGGAAAAAATAAATAGGCTTTCTATGGCCCACTGAATGAAAGGGAGAGAGGTGGCACACCCAGGAGTCAAGACTGGCACACAAGCTGAAAGGGCAATATTACTCTCCCACTGTTTTTTTATGTATTTTTTGTTTTTTCAGGGAGACTTTAGAAACCCAATAATATTTAAAAAAAAAAATAAATAGGCTTTCTATGGCCCACTGAATGAGAGGGAGAGAGGTGGCACACCCAGGAGTCAAGACTGGCACACAAGCTGAAAGGGCAATATTACTCTCCCACTGTTTTTTTAGGTTTTTTTTTTTTTTTTCAGGGAGACTTTAGAAACCCAATAATATTTTAAAAAAAAAATAAATAGGCTTTCTATGGCCCACTGAATGAGAGGGAGAGAGGTGGCACACCCAGGAGTCAAGACTGGCACACAAGCTGAAAGGGCAATATTACTCTCCCACTGTTTTTTTAGGTTTTTTTTTTTTTTTCAGGGAGACTTTAGAAACCCAATAATATTTAAAAAAAAAAATAAATAGGCTTTCTATGGCCCACTGAATGAAAGGGAGAGAGGTGGCACACCCAGGAGTCAAGACTGGCACACAAGCTGAAAGGGCAATATTACTCTCCCACTGTTTTTTTATGTATTTTTTGTTTTTTCAGGGAGACTTTAGAAACCCAATAATATTTTTAAAAAAAAATAAATAGGCTTTCTATGGCCCGCTGAATGAGAGGGAGAGAGGTGGCACACCCAGGAGTCAAGACTGGCACACAAGCTGAAAGGGCAATATTATTCTCCCACTGTTTTTTTAGGTTTTTTTTTTTTTTTCAGGGAGAATTAGAAACCAAATAATATTAAAAAAAAAAAATAAATAGGCTTTCTATGGCCCACTGAATGAGAGGGAGAGAGGTGGCACACCCAGGAGTCAAGACTGGCACACAAGCTGAAAGGGCAATATTACTCTCCCACTGTTTTTTTAGGTTTTTTTTTTTTTTTCATGGAGACTTTAGAAACCAAATAATATTAAAAAAAAAAAAAAAAAAAAAAAAAATAGGCTTGCTATAGCCCACTGAATGAGAGATAGCACACACAGCAGTGGCACACAAGCCCTGACTGAGGCCAATATTTTTCTCCCACTGATTGATGTAGTGTTTTTGTGTTGAGGTAGAATTTAGAACACAAATCACGGAAAAAATAAATAGGCTTTCTATGGCCCACTGAATGAAAGGGAGAGAGGTGGCACACCCAGGAGTCAAGACTGGCACACAAGCTG
The DNA here is from genome assembly GCF_051348905.1 of Ranitomeya variabilis. Classification (NCBI taxonomy): domain Eukaryota; kingdom Metazoa; phylum Chordata; class Amphibia; order Anura; family Dendrobatidae; genus Ranitomeya; species Ranitomeya variabilis. The sequence goes on along the minus strand of NC_135234.1, from coordinate 632,626,232 downwards.
AAAGGGCAATATTACTCTCCCACTGTTTTTTTATGTATTTTTTGTTTTTTCAGGGAGACTTTAGAAACCCAATAATATTTTTTAAAAAAAATAAATAGGCTTTCTATGGCCCACTGAATGAGAGGGAGAGAGGTGGCACACCCAGGAGTCAAGACTGGCACACAAGCTGAAAGGGCAATATTACTCTCCCACTGTTTTTTTAGGTTTTTTTTTTTTTTCAGGGAGACTTTAGAAACCAAATAATATTAAAAAAAAAAAAAAAAAATAGGCTTGCTATAGCCCACTGAATGAGAGATAGCACACACAGCAGTGGCACACAAGCCCTGACTGAGGCCAATATTTTTCTCCCACTGATTGATGTAGTGTTTTTGTGTTGAGGTAGATTTTAGAACACAAATCACGGAAAAAATAAATAGGCTTTCTATGGCCCACTCAGTGAGAGATGGCACACACAGGGATGGCACTGTAGCAGAAATGCCAATCTTAATCTCCCACAAAAAAAAAAAAAAAAAAAAAAAAAAACTGTCCTACAATTACTATCTCCCTGCAGTAATGTAAGCCAGGTATGGCAGGCAGCAATAGGAGTGGACTGATGCACAAATTAAATAAAAAGTGTGGACAAACAAAAAAGATAGCTGTGCAGAAAGGAAGGAACAAGAGGATATGTGCTTTGAAAAAAGCAGTTGGTTTCCACAGTGGCGTACACACAGCAATACAGCTATCACGGAGCCTTCTAGGGCAGCCCAATGAGCTACAGCGCTGAGGGGAAAAAAAAAAAAAAATAGCTTCCACAGTCCCTGCACACCGAAGGTGGTGTTGGACAGTGGAAATCGCTGCAGCACAAGCGGTTTGGTGGTTAGTGGACCCTGCCTAACGCTCTCCCTGCTTCTGACGAAGCGGCAGCAACCTCTCCCTAAGCTCAGATCAGCAGCAGTAAGATGGCGGTCGGCGGGAACGCCCCTTTATAGCCCCTGTGACGCCGCAGACAGCAAGCCAATCACTGCAATGCCCTTCTCTAAGATGGTGGGGACCAGGATCTATGTCATCACGCTGCCCACACTCTGCGTTCACCTTCATTGGCTGAGAAATGGCGCTTTTCGCGTCATTGAAACGCGACTTTGGCGCGAAAGTCGCGTACCGCATGGCCGACAAGCACAGGGGTCGGATCGGGTTTCATGAGACGCCGACTTAGCCAAAAGTCGGCGACTTTTGAAAATGATCGACCCGTTTCGCTCAACCCTAGTTACCATCATTGCTGCGACAACATCCCCCCCAGAGGACCCCTTTAACGCAGCGTCGGTCTCGCTATTGACCGAACACAACAGGTGGCATCACGACAGACTTATTCACAATCCCCCTTTTAAAGACCGTTCCCCTTTTATTGGACGCCCAGGGCCACGGACCGGGTCGCAGCTGCCGTGACATCCCCTTTAAGAGAGTCAGGACCCGATGCCGAGTACCCCGCTGCCCTGGTGGGGCGCTCCACTTCCCCTGAGCTAATCCACCAATAATAGCTATGTGTTTTTAGTCACTCTCCTAGGGTTTTGGCTGTAAGTCAGTGCAGGCCTTACTCCAGTTGCGACTTGATCCAAGTCTGGGCAAAGACTGAACTCTAGGCATGGCCCCCGTGACCTTTATGCTTTCTTGCTGCATCACAGCAGATCACATGTCTCTGTGTGTCTGTCTTCTCTTGTTCTCCCATATAAGCAGATCTTCTCTCTGCAGTTCCTAAGTTGCTTTTACTATAGTCACTCCAAATGCCTCTAGATGATACGACGTGACCCAAATTAGGCAAATCACGTACATGTGGTAATGTGACTGCGCACTCACACTGGGAATGCTGGATAATTGTCACATTGTGTGAGTGAGTGCAGACTTTAGTCCCAAGCCTAGACAACCCCTTTAACCAATTTAACATTTTGTATGTCCAATAATGGTAAGGTCAGACAGACATCATGTCCAATATTTTTGCAATATTTCAGACATCAGTGAGCATGCTCCCAAATTTCCTAAATTCCCACACAAATGAGCACGCATTAAGTGAATCCGGCTCAAGTTCAATCAATTTTGCTCTATTTTTAAGACAAATTGACTATGAAATTATGGTTTTTTTTCATTGTATCTTTTCCCAAAACTTATACCTGTTTAATCTTACCTGCTCCTGATGTTGTACACATTATATGAAGCAATGAAGGATACTCCTGCAATCTGCAATGTATAAAAATTCAGACGATAAATAAAAGTAAACTTCTAAAAAACCAAATAGGCAGAATGAGAGTAACCACACAATTTTTTGCTATAGACAAGACAATTTATTTTTTATAACTTTTCAGGGCTGAATATCAATGAAATTGAACTATCACCCAACAAAAATTGTAAGATGGACAGATTTGAGGATCTGTAATGCTGCAGCATATAGTCCACCCCTCCAGTATTTTACTGAATTTAACTTAGGTCACAACAAATTATTATTACCATGGTGAACCAGCCATACAAGAGTATACAACCATCGGGTGGCCTGGTCGGTATCATGACATACTCCCTCTAATCGAACAGGAGTCAACTGAGGGAATATTTCTACACATCAGCAGCTGGACCATGACTTTGCTTCTTGGAGAAAATCAGGGTATCATAATCTGAAGCAAGGTAGTAAGAAACTCAAAGATTATTTCATAGAGGATCTATCCCTTATATATGCCGTTCTTGTCACTTGCCATGAATATGTCATTTTCTAGTCGATGTAAATGCTGGTGTTCTACTGAATCTGGTGTTTTTTCTTTGTTTCCTCTCTTCCTCGTATCTAAAGCTAGTCTTGTTAGTAAATCTACTCTTCTCTACGAGTTTCCTTGAGGACAAAGCCCTGTTGGCTAAAAAGATTATATTTATGTACAGGAAAGAGGGGGACGTATCTCAGGAACGGAGAGGCACAGGTCCTCAAAAAATAATGCCAGATTCAGAAGAACAGTAGCATTTATACTAGGTAAAAAAATAATATATTGATGATAAATTACAGGGTTTTTTAAATAGCACTCCCATTAAAATTCTTATTCTCTTAATATATTGCAATTATCATAATAAAATGGATTAAAATGGACTAGCTGCATCCTTCTAAGCTCTTTGTAGAGACAGGAAATCTCTGTTCCCTGCTTGAGTCATCCCTCTCTTCCACTCTTGACACAGCTGCTCCGCTCCTCCCCCTGCCAGGGACTTTGCAGTAATGACTCATGCAGGGAAAATTGACCTCCTGTTTCTACATAGAGCTTCCAAGGATTCATTCAGTTTTTAATCACAAGATATCATAGACCTAATGGAAAAGAGAAGAATTACCTTGGTAGATGGGTAAAATAAGCAATTGTAAGTACACAGTGCCATATAATATGAGGACCTTATTATACTAAGATGATAACAATTTTGATTGGAGTGCTTCTTTAATGAGGATTTCAACCCCAAATGGATAATGGAGCATTTTTTTTAGTAAAATTAGGACAGTAGTCAAGGTCTTTTTAGCCATTTGGGCTACATTTCCTTTAGTACAGACTTTTCTAACATAGTTATTATCCTGTGAATTAGAATGATCTATTCACAGTGCAGAGACAAATGTAACCCCATTAGTGTGAAGATCACATCGAATTGTTTGTTCAGATTTTTCTTTATTAATAAAAATATTAAAAGTCAGTTGAAGTCATAAACTATAAAGTAACAATTCTTCCTTATCAATTAAGGCTGAGAAGAAGGGTTAGTACAAAGGGTCAGGCAAAGTATTGTGGTTTATATCTATGTGCATAATATAGAAGCGGTGTTCTTTCCGCGCGATCAGAAGCTCATTGCCGTGGAAGGATAAAGGCGGCCGACTGAGAGGATTAGGAGGATCTGTAGAGCTGAAGAATGTGTGTATTTACTTAGATCTACATATCTATATCTATTTGGAATTAAGTCTTGTAAATTTTTCAATATGACATTTTATACATTATATGTAACGACGTTTGACTGCAGATTATGTCAGTTTTTGACTACCCTCTCTTGTTCTCATGTGTCATTCACAATAAATTACATTTTATACTTTATTAGTCAGTGAAACAAATCCCAGGTGACCACCTGCTTTCCAGTGCGGTGACCCTGCCAAACAAATCCCAATAATCTCCTGGTGCCATAAGATTCAGATTTATGTTTTGCCTTGCAGAAACATTTTATTAGGGTCTCACTGAATCTTCTGCCGAGCTTCGCGAAAAACAAAATTCTATTGCCCTTAACAGTAATAATCCACAGGTAGTGATGAGAACATGAGTACCATTCTATGAGACAGTCTAAGAGAAGGAGCAACCAAGCTAGCTTAAAGATTATTATGTCTACTTTATGAATTGATTTTCACAATACACTTTAAAAAAATTGTGCAAGAATAAAAAAAACCCAGTCTGCAAGTGAAGGTTTTATGGACACAAGAATATGTGTTGTGCTGGGCTGTAATGTGGGGGAAGTTCTTGATCTTCTTGAAGGGTCCAGATGATTCTTGCAGGCAATGCTCCATGGAAGAAAGTGCATTTCATAAACTCTCAGTAAAATCTGCCAAACTTACTGTCCATAGTTGAATCTAGATTCATTGTCTAATTTAACATAAAAGTTGGATAATGTTCATATGAAGGTGCATCGTAGAGATTTAGAAAGCCTTTAAAAAATGCACCCCCAACAAACACACACCAACCCCAACACAGTCTATACATGTGAGAATTTTATGATCGGGGTAGGTGAAGCTAAGAAGTGGTGCAACAAACAGCATAGCTCAAAACAACTGGAAAGGTCTCCAGGGGTAATAATTACTGTTCAGCATCAGTGAAGTGGGACTCCCTGAATGTATTTGTTCAACCATCAATCAGTTACACCACCTTGTAGACCTGGCTGAAAGAACAAGCCCCCCGAGGTCAGAAAGAGAAGACATAGATGGGGCAAGAAAAAGCAATGTGATATCACTAGGGTTAATCAAAGTATTCGGCTATGGAGTAATAATGACAGAGCCTGAATGTAAAGATCGCATTTCAGTCAAAGCACATCCGCTTGCTGGAGACTCTCTAATCCTAATTCCTTCAAGAGTTCAGTCATCTGTGAAGTTGGTTAAACATAATCCACCAAGACTCACAGGTGCTTTTCACAAAATTAGAATATCATCAAAAAAAGTTAATTTATTTTAGTTCTTCAATACAAAAAGTGAAACTCATATATTATATAGAGTCATTACAAACAGAGTGATCTATTTCAAGTGTTTATTTCTGTTAATGTTGATGATTATGGCTTACAGACAATAAAAACCCAAAAGTCGTTATCCCAGTAAATCAGAATAATTAACAAAAAACACCTGCAAAGGCTTCCTAAGCATTTAAAAAGGTCCCTTAGTCAGTTTCAGTAAGCTCTACAATCATGGGGAAGACTGCCGATTTGACAAATGTCCAGAAAGCAGTCATTGACACTCCACAAGGAGGGTAAGCCACAAAAGGTCATTGCTAAAGAAGCTGGCTGTTCACAGAGTGCTGTATCCAAGCATATTAATAGAAAGTTGAGTGGAAGGAAAAAGTGTGGTAGAAAAGGGTGCACAAGCAACCGGGATAACTGCAGCCTTGAAAAGATTGTTAAGAAAAGGCCATTCTAAATTTTGGGGGAGATTCACAAGGAGTGGACTGCTGCTTGAGTCATTGCTTCAAAAGCCACCAGTACAGAACAGTACAGGAGACCTGAGGTTGGTCCAGATATTGAAATCTGTATTTCAACCATGAATATTGGACAAGTGACACAGGCTTAAATGGGCTGTCTGGTCTTAAACTACAAGCCTGCAGTCACTCTATGTAACTGCAGATTTGCTTTTAAGACCTCACAACCCCTCACTTAAAAAATGCCTTTGTATTATCACTATCCATAAAAGGCATAAAAGAAAGCAATCTCTCCTAAGTATAATTAAGTTTTATGATTTGAGATACACTTTAATTGTTCCATACTTAGCAGTGACAAATTTCACATAATCATCTCCACAGAAGAACATGTTATTGGAATTGATTAGCAACTAAAAACTGAGTATTTCCTGCTCCTCTGTTCTGTCACTGCCACCCATGCTCTGGGGAGCTCATATATCACACTTCAGTTTCTCTAGCATTAGCTTTCTTGCGGATTCAGCACCGGTTCATAAATCATAAAAGTTTCTGTGCCATCCACTAATGCATTTAATCGGAGTCTGGCAGACGATGGAAAGCAGTGGATGTGAAACATTTTTCTTGCTACTGTTCACTTGAATTATTAAAAACCTACAAAGAAACCAGGCTAAGGGTGATTGTCATTACAACGCAAGCAAAAATGCCTCACCACAAGAATAATTAATGGAAGTCTGTGAAATGAGTTGCTAAACTGGGGACAGCTGATTGCAAACTACTCAAGTTTGACCGACAAGATCTCTCCTGACTTTCCCATACACATGAATTCAAAGTGCCTGTGTTCCTTCTCTCCCATGACATTATCTGTGAGAGAAAAGTGGGGAGGCCCATACATATTACTCAGCTGATCCAACAGATACCAGCAGATGCGGCTGACTCAAAAGTAATGTACATTAAAGTGGCTGTCTGGCCGTAGGCTACAAGTCTGCAGTCACATTGCGCACACTGCTTGCTGTGAGGATTCTCTGGTGGCGGGAGTGGGGTGTGGGAGAAGATGGGGTTTGTGGTCACAAGTATGTGACTTGCATACATGCAGTCTTGTGCCAAGTAGATGTGCTAGCCTCTCTCAATGCAAGCGTATTGATCAAAGCCAGATATGTCTAGTTGGAATGTGGCAAGAAGAATGCAACTAACATATTTGCAGTCACATGACTTGCCATTCCTCGCAGCATACAAGTCTGCAGTTACAAAGAGTAACTACAGACTTGCAGCCAGCTAAGGTCAGACAAATCCTTTAAGGCCAACCTATATTGACTAGCCAATGGATAGGTGATAAATGTAGATTGCTGAGAGTCAATCTGCTGAAACCCTCATCCCTCATGAGATCATGGGGTCCCAAAGTCTCTTTTGTGAATGAAGTGATAGTGAGCATGTGCAACCACTGCTTTTAGGAGTTACAGGTAGTAGAGCATTCATTCAGGGAACTTTGGGCCCAATGTTCTTTGCAACACATGCATCCTTTTAATAGGTGATATGTTGTTTATGAGACAAGCCATTTAAGCTGAAGTAAAAGTCTCTGGCTGAGGTTTATTTCTGAAGGAATAAAGGTTCTGATATGTTTAAATCTACATTGCCCATCTTTCTTTCCTCCACAGTGGCTGGCACTGGGAACAGTGTGATGGACCCATGTACATTTAATTGTTGGTGATCTGGCCAAAATTGACAGGTCCTGTTTTCTTTTATGTAATGGTTATTATAATCAATGTTGGCAAAACAAGAATTAAAGAAGTTGTCCAAGAGTATTATGGTGTGCGCACCATATGCTGTCAGGATTCTCCTATGCAGGTGGCGAGAGTATGCAGCCACCTGACAGCAAGTATGCGATTTGCTATTCCCTTGCATTGAAAGAGGTGTAGGAAGTAAGCAAATCACATACCTTTGGTTACGTGACTGCTTGCTCTCGCCGCGATCAATGGAGAATCTTTTTGGAGAATCTGACTGGAGACTTTTGACTGGAATCTTTTGTATCCTCACAGTGTGTGCGCACCGAACACTGTGGGAATATAAAAGTCTCCAGTCACATAAAGTGACTGCAGACTTTCATTCCAACCCTGGAAACCCCTTTAACTATAGATAACATTATTGTTCTGTATGCTATTTTGCTGTAAAAAGCACTTCTATTACAGAAAATTATTTGGAGCATATTGACAGGGTCTCTCATCTTGAGACAACCACTTTAATATTTTATATCTGTTGTTCTAATAATGTACCTGTTCTTTTGTTTGTCAGTTGAAGTTTTACCATCCCATAGGAAAGATTAGTATACCAGTCACTTTAGGCTATGTGCACACGTTCAGGTTTTTTCGCGTTTTTTTCACATTTTTTCGAGATAAAAAAAGCTATAAAAACTCATTAAAAATGCATACATTATGCATCCTATCATTTAGAATGCATTCTGCATGTTTTGTGCACATGGGGCGTTTTTTTTCCACGAAAAAAATGCATCGCGGTAAGAAAAGCAGCGTGTTCATTAATTTTGCATATTTTCCGTGTTTTTCCCGCAATTCTATGCATTTGGAAAAAAACGCAAAAAAACCGTGTCAAAAACGTGTCAAAAACGCATGAAAAACGCGAAAAAAACGCATGCGGTTTTCTGGCAGAAATGTCCGGTTTTTGTCAGGAAAATTTCTGCAAGAAATCCTGACGTGTGCACATAGCCTCAAAGTGGATTTCCATTTAAAATGTTAGTCTATCCTCTTGACACGCCCACCCCCACCAGTCTCTTCAAACAGCTGATCGTGGGTGTGCAGAGTCGGACCACTACCGATCAGATTCAATCTTAAAACTCCTAGCAAAGTGTACACCCAGCTACAGTCAGGACGCAACTGACCTATTGAATAAACTAGCAGCAATTAATCCTCTACTAGAAGGAACTATCTTGGCCACCTTGGATGTGGAATCTTTGCTCTCTAATATCCCACAACAGGATGGATCAAATGCCTGCAAATTCTTCATCGAACGTTCAGGAACTGATGCTGATTGTGTAGTGAAACTTACAAAATTCATCCTCATCCACAATTACTCTGAATTTGATAACAACATATATCTACAGGAGGTTGGTACAACAATGGGAAGTAAAATGGCCCCACAGTACACCAATCTTTTCATGGCCAAGCTTGAGGGTATGTGCACACGTCAGGATTTCTTGCAGAAATTTTCCGGACAAAAACCGGACATTTCTGCCAGAAAACAGTATGAGGTTTTTTTCGTGTTTTTTCATGCGTTTTTTGACGCGTTTTTGATGCGTTTTTCTGGGCGTTTTTTTCCAAATGCATAGAATTGCGGGAAAAACATGGAAAATCCGCAAAATTAATGAACATGCTGCTTTTTTTTACCGCGATGCGTTTTTTTCGCTGAAAAAAACACACCATGTGCACAAAACATGCAGAATGCATTCTAAATGATAGGATGCATAATGTATGCGTTTTTAATGAGCTTTTATAGCGTTTTTATGGTGAAAAAACACGAAAAAACCTGAACGTGTGCACATACCCTGAAAGTAACTTTTTGTCCTCATGTCCCTTCAGACCTCTGGCCTACTACCGTTACATTGATGATATTTTAACCATCTGGACGGAGACTGAGCAACAGCTAAAGATATTACATGAACACTTTTATCAATTTCATCCCTCCATCAACTTAAGGGTACCGTCTCACAGTGGCACTTTTGTCGCTACGACGGCACGATCCGTGACGTTCCAGCGATATCCATACGATATCGCTGTGTCTGACACGCAGCAGCGATCAGGGACCCTGCTGAGAATCGTACGTCGTAGCAGATCGTTTGGAACTTTCTTTCGTCGCTGGATCTCCCGCTGTCATCGTTGGATCGGTGTGTGTGACACCGATCCAACGATGTGTTCGCTTGTAACCAGGGTAAACATCGGGTTACTAAGCGCAGGGCCGCGCTTAGTAACCCGATGTTTACCCTGGTTACCGTCGTAAATGTAAAAAATAACAAACAGTACATACTCACATTCCGGTGTCCGTCAGGTCCCTTGCCGTCTGCTTCCCGCACTGACTGACTGCCGGCCGTAAAGTGAAAGCAGATCACAGCGGTGACGTCACTGAAACTTTTTGGACACTATCATTAAGCTACAGAACAATGAAATAGAGACATCCCTGTATCAGAAGCCAATTGACAGCCAACATACTTTAAATGAGATAGTATTCATCCAAAACACATAAAAATTCTATTATCTGTAGCCAAGCCATCAGATACAATCGGATATATTCCAACCCTACCGATAGAGACAAACACCTTGGTAGCCTCAGAAAGCCGTTTTTGAATGAGGGCTACCATCCAAAAACAAATGAAAACCAGATTGCAAGAGCCACCAGAATATAATGAAATCACCTCCTGTATTACAATGCTAAAGAAGAAAGCAATCGGGTGCCTCTAGTGGTCACCTACAATCCAAATTTGAAGATGCTAAGGGGAGCTGCATGGAAATTACAGCCTTTACTACAAAAAGATGCCCTTTTACAATCCATATTTCCAGACCCCCCACTTCTGTGTTTTAGGCAGCCTCCAAATCTAAATAGCATTGTTGTCAGAAGCTCCCTTTCCTCTCAAACAGCTACAGGAACCTTTCCCTGCAACCAGAAAAAGTATAAAACCTGTCCATTTATAATGACCATGGATAGATATAAACATATCAGACTCTCGCCTACCATGGAAACCTTCAAAAAGAACCTGAAGACCTACCTCTTCTGACAAGCCTACAACCTGCAGTAATCAACGATCGACCAAACCACTGCACGACCAGCTCTACCCTCACCTACTGTATCCTCACCCATCCCTTGTAGATTGTGAGCCCTCATGGGCAGGGTCCTCTCTCCTCCTGTACCAGTCATGATTTGTATCGTTTAAGATTACTGTACTTGTTTTTCATTATGTATACCCCTCCTCATATGTAAAGTGCCGTGGAAAAAATGGAGCTATAATAATAAATAATAATAATAATAATAATAATAATAAGCTCACATCAGGGCCACACTATTTCAGGCACTTTCAGCTGCATCATATATAATGTAATGTAATTATATGTACCAAATGTCCAACTAAGGGTCTGTATGTGGGGGAGACAGAACAAAAACTTAGAACAATGATGAATTCTCATCACCACACAATAAAAGAAAAAAAAAATAGATCTACCTGTGGCCAAACTTTTTTTTATCCCTGATAAAATCTCAGAGAGACAGAAAAATATGGCAGTACAAAGTTATGACAACCTTTGACACACTCAGTGCAAGAATGAATGTATCACATGGAATTATGTCTTTCTACATCATCTTAAAAACATGCTCCTCAAACCATTTGGGGGCTTCACAACCATGGACCTGACCTCAATCACAGGACAATAAAACTTTCACATCCTTATCTATGAACTGTTCTGTTATGGACCTGGTGGTTAGGAGCACCCGGAATGACCTGATGGTTAAACTATCACACAGGACAAGCTCTGGGAAGTGGGAGCTCTGCTGACCGCAAGCCTAATCCTATCACACACACACTAGAAACAGCCGTGGAGCGTACCTAACTCTGCCTAGACGCCTCTTCACAGCCTAAGAGCTAACTACCCCTAAAGATAGGAAATAAAGCCTACCTTGCCTCAGAGAAATTTCCCCAAAGGAAAAGGCTGCCCCCCACAAATATTGACTGTGAGTTAAGATGAAAGTCACAAACATAAGAATGAAACAGGTTTCAGCAAAGGAGGCCAGACTTCACTAAACAGACTTAGGATAGAAAAGGTATCTTTGCGGTCAGCACAAAACACTACAAAAAGCCACGCAGAGTGTGCAAAAAGACCCCCGCACCGACTCACGGTGCGGAGGTGCCACTCTGCCTCCCAGAGCTTCCAGCTAGCAAGGCAATATCATGATAGCAAGCTGGACAAGAAAACAAAGATCAGCAAATAAACTAGCAGGGACTTAGCTTCTGCTGGAGTAGACAGGTCCTCAGAAAGATCCAAGAGAGATCTGAACCAGTACTAGAACATTGACAGCTGGCATCAAGTAACGATCTGAGTGGAGATAAATAGAGCAGCCAGCCTAGGACCAAACGAGGTCAGCTGAGGAAGGAACCTCAGAACCAGCAGCTCCACTCACAGCCACCAGAGGGAGTCCATGGGCAGAACTCGCCGAAGTACCATTCATGACCACAGGAGGGAGTTCGAGAACAGAATTCACAACACTGTTCCAATATTACATCCACAATCGTTTCTCCCTTTCTGCCTCACGTTACTTGTTTTATCTATAGTATTATTCCTGTATCCTATTGTGCATAAATTCAGATTTTGTGCTATTCTATGCCTGATGAAGAGACCTGAGTAGTCTCGAAAACTTGCAATTTGTTACCATCTTTTCAGTTAGCCATTAGAAGGCATCAAACACTGAAGACTCTCAAATCTTAACATTTTTCTATCTACTGGCTAACATGGTACAAAGATATATATTTTTCCTGTACATACTTGTACAGCACTGTTGTCTGGAAGGCATTCTTACCTTTTGGCTTTTTGAAATCAGGAGTAAATACTGTAAATCTGGGGATAGCTTTGTACTAGTCATCTGCAGAGACATCTACAAAAAAAAAACCAACAGAATACTAATATTAGTACAATATACTTATGACCAATAACCAGTGAGTTTGCTAAAATTACTTCAACTGTGTTTTACTGACAAAGGCCTACAGCATTTCCCACATATAAGAAAATAGAACCATATTGCCCATATAAAGGACATTGAAAAATAAACTACCTTAAAGGGGTTTCTAACAAAATACTTTTATAATTTATCCACAGGACCCCCATGATCACTAGAACGTACTTGATCACTGATCCATTCAGGCTTCTCTTCACTGTGGTCATGCAGCTGAGGAGGAATGGGGACTCGGGAGTCCTATGAATGAGTGATAAATTGTATTCAGTGGGAAACCCCTTTTAATACAGATGCCTATTTCATCCTATATTAATGATAATATTACTCATAGGAAATGTAACGAGAGATGATATGCTATTTATGCAGATTCCCCCGCAATTATAGGTAGTTCAATGCACATGAACATATTTAGATGAAAACCAACAAGTTAGCACCAAGAAAAACATTCATAAGCTTTGATCACTGTAATGCATTAACACTAGTGATGAGCAAATATACTCGTTACTCGAGATTTCTCGAGCACGCTCGGGGGTCCTCCGAGTATTTTTTAGTGCTCGGAGATTTCGTTTTTCTTGCCGCAGCTGAATGATTTTCATCTGTTAGACAGCATAAGTACATGTGGGGATTCCCTAGCAACCAGGCAACCCCCCACATGTACTTATGCTGGCTAACAGATGTAAATCATTCAGCTGCGGCAATAAAAACGAAATCTCCGAGCACTAAAAAATACTCGGAGGACCCCCGAGCGTGCTCGAGAAATCTCGAGTAACGAGTATATTCGCTCATCACTAATTAACACCATCTAGTTGTAGTACTGTAGGAAAGTTTCTCCCAGCTAGGACTTCTTACTTACATATTCACATGGGTCATCCAATGCATTAAATAGCGTTCAATTTTCGCCTCTATAAAGAACCTTTATTCTTTTTTTTTTTTTAATTACAGGAGCTATAACTTTTTTAATCTTCTTGTCAATGTACCCGTATGAGGGCTTGTTTATTTTTCAGGATAAGTTGTGTTTGTCAGATAAATTTTTTAAGGTACATACAGTCATGGCCGAAAGTGTTGGCACCTTTGAAATTGTTCCAGAAAATGAAGTATTTCTCCCAAAAATTATTTCAATTACACATGTTTTGGGATAAACATTTGCTTCCTTTGTGTGTATTGGAACAACATGAAAAAAAAAAGAAACAAGGCAAATTGAACATAATTTCACACAAAACCTCAAAAATGGGCAGGCCAAAATTGTCGGTACCCTTAACTTAGTATTTGTCTGCACACCCTTTGGAATGAATAACTGCAATCAATTGCTTCTTATAACCATCAACAAGCTTCTTACACCTCTCAACTGGAATTTTGGACCACTCTTATTTTGCAAACTGCTCCAGGTCTCTCATATTTGAAGGGTGCCTTCTCCTAACAGCAATTTTAAGATCTCTCCATAGGTATTCAATGGGATTTAGATCTGGACTCATTGCTGGTCACTTCAGAACTCTCCAGCGCTTTGTCGCCATCCATTTTTGGGTGCTTCTTGATGTATGGTGTCATTCTCCTGCTGGAAGACCCATGACGTAGGACACAAACCCAGCTTTCTGACACTACATTGCCACTCAAAATCCTTTAGTAATTTTCAGATTTCATGATACCTTGCACACCTCCACCATATTTGACTGTGTTCTTTTCCTTGTAGGCCTTATTCTGTTTTCAGTAAACAGTAGAATGATGTGCTTTACCAGAAAGCTCTATTTTGGTCTCATCTGTCCACAAGACTCTTTCTTTAAGGATTTTGGCTTACTCACGTACATTTTGGCAAACTGCAGTCTAGCTTTTTATGTCTCTGTGTCAACAGTGGGGTCCTTCTGGGTCTCTCGCTATAGAGCTTAATTTCATTCAAATGTCGACAGATAGTTTGCGCTGACACTGATGCACCCTGAGCCTCCAGGACTGCTTGAATTTCTTTGGAACTTGATTGGGGCTGCTTATCAACCATCTGGACTATCCTGTGTTGTAACCTTTCATACATTTTTCACTGCCGTCTACATCTAGAGAGATTTGCTACAGCGCCATGTGTTGAAAACTCCTTGATTATGTTGCACACCATGTGCAAAGGAATATCAAGATCTCTGGAGATGGACTTGTAACCTTGATATTGTTGATATTTTTCTACAATTTTGCTTCTCAATTCCTCAGACGGTTCTCTTCTCCTCAACTTCTCCATTTTTATCTGGTTTCAGGTGTGACTTTCATATTGCCCACACCTATTACTTACTACAGGTGACTTTGAATGAGCATAATATGTTTGAAATAAAGTTGCTTACCTACATTTTTGGAAAGATGCCAACAATTTTATGCGGCTCATTTTTGGAGTTATGTGCGAAATTACGTCAAATTTGCCTTTTTCTCTCTGTTTATTTGTGTTGTTCCAATAGACACAAAGGTAATAAACAAGTATATAACAAAAAATGTAATTGCAATAAATTTCTGGGAGAAATACTTAATTTTCTGGAACAATTTCAAGGGTGACAACACTTTTGTCCATTACTGTATATTTTATTAACAAACTTTTATTGACTCTTTATGTGTAGCATTTCTGCAATCTAACGCCACTTACCGTTCTGCACAAAGGTCCTGAATCATCAAACTGATTACAGCAGAATTCTGGCAAAAATAGCACTGAAATGTTGAAAAAATTTTAAAGCAGTTTCGCTCAGCTTTGCCAAAATGGGCAGAGCTTGGAAGGGACAGGGGCACAACGAGGGTCTAAGAGCCATAAGTTTTACAACTTTCCTTCAATGGAGTTATCGTTTTGCGCGGCAAGCTGTAGATTTCATTGGTGCCATTTTGTTATACAAACAACTTATACAGTTATATTTAAAGATATGCCACATTCATGTAACATTGTGTAACAGCTTTAATTAATGCTACACATGATAAATCTTTCCCTAACAGCTTTAATTAATGCTACACATGATAAATCTTCCCCTAAGTATATTATGAATAAAGAAAACCATCTCTATATGTATCTGTTGTATACAGGTATCTCCATTACATTTATAAGGAGGTACACCGTACTTCTTACTGCTAGAATAATAACGCCCCTTAGTAATTAGTTGTGGACTCAGTTTTTGGTCTAGTGTTTGGATTTTTTTACATTGTAGCCGAGTTACCAATATACTCACATAGGTGATGTTACTCAGCAGTATGGTGGTCTTTTTTGTTTCCAAATTTTGATTAATCAAATTTCCATCTTGGGTTTCTTGAATAATTTCCGTGTCTAAGAAAATAAAAACAAAAGTCAGAAACTACTAGGGCATGATTTTTGGAATGTCTTATTTCAACATCTATCCATAATAGAAATAGTCTTTTGAGTTATGAAAATAACACCTTTTGTCAGCAATGTCCATAACCTGTCTTCTTAACCCCTTAACGACGACCAATACGCCTTTTAACGGGGGGCAGGTAAGGGGCTTTATTCCTCAGCGCCTCTATTCTTGATAACCAGCCTTGCTGAAAATGACAGCTGAGAGTTGCAGCCCCCAGCTGTCAGTTTTGCCTGACTGCCAGGAGGGTATGTCGTCTTCAAGGAGGGGGGGAGTGAGGGGGGGATGTTGGTTGGGTTTGGCCTTTGCCCCAGACTTAATAAAAAAAAGAAACGTTGCTCAGGTGCCCCCCCCCACATCCTGCCGCCCTAGGCACATGCCCTCACGTGCCTAGTGGCAAATATGGCCCTGCTGACTGGTTATCAAAAACACAGGAGAACCCACGCCATTTTTTAAAATTATTTATTTACAACGCAGGAGCCAGCTGATGAATACTCCCATTAGCCACTCCTGCTCTCATTGTTATTAACGGCAGCAGGCATCGGCTGATGGGAGCAGTAGTCCCATCAGCCGACACCAGTGACTGGAGGTAAACTTTATACCTCCGATCACAGCTGCAGGCTCATGCTGTCTTTTGGCAGTGTGGGAACCGTGGCTGTCTGTTTGGCAGTAATGATTTTACCGGCAATCAGAAGCAGTGTTTGCTGTGCTGTCATGCACATAACAGCGTGGCAAACACTGCGTGTTCGGGCCCCTTATTCAAGTGAATGGGGTCTGGGTAATATTCTGGTCCCCGAACCCCAATTTTTTTTAACTGTTCAGCTGAACCCACCGAACATCCAGGTGTCCGCCCATCTCTAGTTATTACCACATAAAGTGACAGTGGTAAGAATTGTGTAAAATTTGGCTTGGTCATTAAAATCAAAATTGGCTTGGTCACAAAGGGGTTAAGACTTATCTGCGTAGGCTTCATCAAATAATACATGTTGGTATTGGGGCCTCATCAGAGAAAAACTAACAAATACCACTTTTAAGCCAACATAATACCCCATACAAAACACAGGTAATTCTAGTAGCCAAACAATAAATAATACAGTACCATAGTCACACCTACATCAATATTAGCCAAACCAAAAATAAACAAAAGTCTACAAAAGTCTCTTGGAAGTAAGATAGTTTATTATCCCCTTCATGACCTAGCGATTTTCCGTTTTTGCGCTTTCATTTTTTCCTCCTCTTATTCCAAAAGCCATAACTTTTTCTTTTTCCATCCCCATAGCTGAATGAGGGCTTGCTTTCTGAGGGACAAGTTGTACTTCTGAATGACACCCTCCATTTTATCATGTGATGCACAGCAAAGAAGGAAAGAAATTTCAAGTAAGTTGAAATTACAAAAAAAGTGCAATTACAAAATTGTTGTTTGAGTTTTTTTTATTTACATGTTCACTATATGGTAAAATTGACCAGGCAATATGATTCTCTAGGTCAGTATGAGTATGTACAGGGTGGGCCATGTATATGGATACACCTAAATAAAAGGGGAATGATTGGTGATATCAATTTCCTGCTTGTGGCACATTAGTATATGGGAGGGGGAAAACTTTTCAAGATGGGTGGTGACCATGGCGGCCATTTTGAAGTCTGCCATTTTGGATCCAACTTTATTTTTTCCAATGGGAAGAGGGTCATGTGACACATCAAACGTATTGAGAATTTCACAAGAAAAACAATGGTATGCTTGGTTTTAACGTAACTTTATTCTTTCATTAGTTATTTGCAAGTTTCTCTTTGTTTACAGCCATTAACATGTCGCAGAGGTTAACACTTGAGGAGTGGATAGAAATTGTGTTGATGTCTGGTGAACGCAGTACCAGGGTCATTGCAGCAGATTTCAATGCAAGACACTCTACGCAAGAAAACTGTTGCTATTCCCATGTTATTTAGGTGTATCCATATAAATAGCCCACCCAAAAAAGTTTGTCTCATCACTGAACATAATGTTCTGTGTAAACTGAGGGTCCTGTTCCAATTTTTGTTTTGCCCGGTCTGCAAATTCAACGCGAAAATCTGGCATCAGTCGAACATCACTTCGGCGGATATTAGCTACTCACAAATGGCACCCTTACAAAATCTAGCTGCTGCAGCATCTCAACGAGGATGACCCAGATCGATATCACGAGGTGATGTCACCAACCATTACCATTTTATTTAGGTTGACCCAGATCGATATCACCAGTTGATGTCACCAACCATTCCCATTTTATTTAGGTTGACCCAGATCGATATCACCAGTTGATGTCACTCACCAACCATTCCCATTTTTTTGGGGTATCCATATACATGGCCCACCCTGTAGATACCAAACATGTATAGTTTTTTATTTAAAAGGTGAAGAAAGTTTGAAAAGTTGTAAGAAAAATGTTTTTGCTTGTGTTGTCATATTCCAAGACCCGTATTTTCATTTTTCGGGATCTGGGGCTGGGTGACAGATTAATTTTTGCCCCTGAGCTGCTATTTTTATTGATACCATTTTGGGGAATATACAATCTTTTGATTGCCTGTTATTGCATTTTATTGCAATGTTGCGGCAGACAAAAAAAACGTAATAATGGGGTTTTGACTTTTTTTTCTTGTTATGGAGTTTACCGATTGGATTAATTTATTTTATATTTTGATTTTGATAAATCTGAATTTTACAAATATGTTTTTTTTTTATTGTTTTATTTTTAATGGAGCAAAGGGAGGATTATTTGAACTTTATTTTATTATTTTCCATATTTTTAACCCCTTTACAACCATGGATGTATCCATACATCTAGGTCAGTAAGTATTTACCGACCTTGAGCATATGGATATGGCCAGGCGACTTTGAGCTCACAGGAGCTGTGAGCGTGATCGCAGTGATTCTGCTGACACCAGTCACTCACTGCTGGAAGTGGTGCCCGCACTGCTCCCGGTACTTTAACTCTCTAAATGCTGTGATTAATATCAATCATAGCATTTAGAAGGCAGAAAGAGGGAGAGAACCCCTTCTCCCCAACCATCGGTGCCCCCCATGTCGCCATGGTGACCGGATGTTGTCACCAGGCTCTAGCAAGTTAGTTACATCATGCACAGTGCATGATTTAACTAACTTGTGTCTACAGCACTGACAGGTTATACAGTCCTGCTCATCATTATTGGCACCCATGAAAGTTTTTTTTATAGGGCACTCATGTTAAATACAAAAAAGCAAATGATAAACAATGATTTAAAACAAAAAAACTATGATATTGAAAAAATAGAAAAAAACTAAAGCTTGCTGAGTGTCAGGACTCTGAAGATTTTTTATTACCTTTTGCGCATATACCTTTTGCCCTTTTCCAAGATGGCGTCTTTGGTCTCATGTGCACTGTGTCTTCCTGCTATAAAACTCCACCCCAGCCTTCAGTCTGTGCTAGAGTATTCTGCCTTGCATCCAGCTCCTGACCTCTGGTTACTCCCTGGCTATAAACCTGCTCCTGTGAACTTGTGGGGTTATCCTGCTACTCTGCTCTGAGTTCCTGCTGCATACACCAGTTCCAGTAATCCTCCTTCATCTGCTGCTCGTGTTTACTTCCATCTGCATTTGCTGGACATGTAAGCTGTTGCTGCTCTGCAAGAACCTGAGACTATTACCCAGGCCTCCCTGGTTGAGCTAAGATATTATTTGAACTGCCTTATACGCATATCTATCTGTGTTTTGGACTAAGCAAGGACTTATTCATGTCAACTATCCTCAAGAATAATTGCGCTTCATAGACTTTCTGTGTGATTGCCTTTTCCTCTGAAGTTTCCTATAGACTGCTAAGCTGCATTTAATATTTACTCCAAGTGTTGTGGACTTGAGTTTCTCTCTGCACCTGTTTGAATCACCGTGTGATAATTTAGACTTTACCACTTATAAAACTGTGTCCTGTAGTTGTCTTGTTCCACTCAAAGAGTCTCCTGAGTTATCCCCTATAATTATTACAGGATACTCTAGCCTAAAAAAAAAAAAAAAGGAGACTGCTGGAACAATGACTGCAGGAAGCAGACTAGAGCAGGTGTTTTCCATAATTAGATCACTGCAGAAAGATGTGGAAGGTCTGCAAAAGAAGTTTGGAAGCTTTGAACACAATCACCAAGTGTTTGGACAGACTTTGCAGGACTTAAGCACCCGCATGGCAGCCCAGGAAAACAAACTTGCTGGCATAGAGTCCCAGTATGGACGGGCTTTTCAGGACATAAGCACGCAAATAGCTGCACAAGCGACTTTTCCCTCTGGGCAACCGCCACCAGCTAGCCCACCTAAGTTGCCCTCATTCAGATTTAATGGTGATCGCGACAAATTTCGTGGCTTTGTGAATCAATGTATGCTATATTTTGATGTTCATGCTGACCATTTTCCTAATGATAGATCCAAAGTTTTGTGTGTAATAATGCTGCTGACCGCACGAGCGTTCGCCTGGGCGAATCCGATCATTGAGTCTCGTGACCCACGGTTAAATAACTTGGATGATTTCTTGGCCGCTATGGCATTAATGTTTGATGATCCTAATCACCGTGCAAGCACTGAATCTGCTTTATTGTCTTTACGCCAGGCAAAACGTTCTGTTATTGAGTATGCTACTGAATTCAGGAGATTAGCAGCAGATACCAATTGGGAGAGTTATGCACAATTGCCTATTTTTAAAAGGGGTCTGTCTAGTATTTTAAAAGATGAACTAGCTCGCTCTGAGTCACCACAAGAGCTAGAGACATTTATACAGCATTGTGTGCGCATTGACATTCGCCTTACTGAGCGTAGGCAGGAGAAGTTTGCTGCATATAACCATATTTTTAACTTTTCCCTTCCTTCCAAACAGCCTGCAGGTAAAACATCTCGGGAGGTGGAGGAGGTGCCCATGCAAATTGATTCCGTTCAGAGGCGCGAGATCAATGAGCGCCGGGAGCATCGCCTTCGTGAAAGTCTATGTTTCTACTGCGGCCAGTCTGACCACTTCTTGATCAATTGTCCTAAGTGTCCTAGACGGCCTAACAAGGTGCTAGCAGCAGTAGGGGAGTATGACAACTATGATGAATCTGACATCTCTGAATGTAGCCTGCCTTTAAACGCTGTATTCCATTCACTTTCTATGACTTCACCCCCCCCAAGGAGATTAAGGAAAAGAACTCTCACTGTTCTCTCCCTATTAAGATCCTGTGTTCAGGACAGTGGATTTCCAGTGCAGCTACGATTCACTCTGGTGCAGGTGGCAAATTCATGGATATCGCATTTGCCAAGGAACATGGTACTGAAATTCAGCAAAGAGCCTCTCCAATTACCATGGAAACAGTGGATGGGTCACCTTTAATCTCTGGGCCTGTGGATCAGGAGACCGTACTCTTTGAAATTTTGTTGGAGCCTAATCATCAGGAGCAACTTTCTTTCTTGCTAATTTCTTCTCCTCATTTTCCTGTGATTTTAGGCATTCCTTGGTTGCGTTCTCAGAACCCAATTATCAACTGGGAGACCAAGGAGATTATCTTTCCAACAAGGAGCAACTCAGCGTTAACAGAAGCCGTCCACGAGTCCACGGCTACGGAACCACATGTACAGGTATATTCTTTATCTCCAGCATATAAAGAGTTCTCTGACATCTGTGACAAGAAGAATGCAGATCAGCTTCCTCCACACAGGCATTATGACTGTCCCATTGAGTTGCTTCCTGGGGCAGCTATTCCTTTTGGTAACGTATACCCTTTGGCGGCACCTGAGCTTCAAGCCTTAAAGGAGTATATTGATGAAAATCTGGCCAAAGGCTTCATACATCCTTCTTCCTCACCAGCAGGGGCACCTATCTTTTTTGTAAAGAAGAAGGATGGGACCCTGAGACCCTGTGTTGACTATCGGGAACTCAATAAGTTAACCGTACGAAACCGTTACCCTTTGCCTCTGATTCCTGAATTACTGGAAAGAGTCTGCCATGCTAAGGTGTTCTCTAAACTGGATCTTCGTGGGGCTTATAATTTGGTGCGTATTCGTCCAGGGGATGAGTGGAAGACAGCATTCAGATGCCGGTATGGACACTTTGAATCTCTTGTGATGCCCTTCGGGCTTTGTAACACCCCTGCAACGTTTCAACACCTTGCTAATGACATTTTCAGAGATTTGTTGGACCAGTTTGTAGTGATCTATTTGGACGATATACTAATCTTTTCTGACTCTCTACAGGAACATGAAGAACATGTCAAAACTGTTTTAAGACGTCTGAAAGAGAACCATCTGTATATTAAGCCGGAGAAATGCGAGTTCCATCGTTCTGAGATATAGTTCTTAGGTTATATCATCTCTCCCAAGGGACTGAACATGGAATCTGGTAAGATTCAGGCTATCCTTGACTGGCCGGTACCCAAGAACGTTAATGAGGTCCAACGTTTTATTGGTTTTGCAAATTTCTACAGACGCTTCATTCGATATTTTTCTGATATTGTCCGTCCCATTACTTCCTTGACAAAGAAGGAAAAGCCCTTTAAGTGGTCATCACAGGCTAAAGAAGCTTTTGATCAGCTTAAGATCTGTTTCACATCAGCACCGCTGTTGATACACCCAGATCCAACACTTCTTTCATTGTGGAGGTGGACGCTTCTGATAATGCTTTGGGGGCTATTCTCTCCCAAAGAACTGGAGAGAAGGGTCTGCTACATCCTTGTGCTTTCTTTTCCTGTAGACTAACCTAAGCAGAGAAGAATTACGACGTGGGAGACAAGGAATTGCTGGCTATTATTGCGGCTTTCAAAGAATGGAGGCATCATCTGCAAGGAGCTGCACAACAGATCATAGTGCTAACTGACCATCGCAATTTAGAGTTCCTTAGATCCGCTAGATGTCTTTCTCCTCGTCAGGCTCATTGGAACTTATTTTTAAATCAATTTAACTTTGTTATCTCGTACCGTCCAGGTTCTCGTAATGGGAAGGCTGATGCTTTATCCCGAATCCATGCTGCGGATTCCGTACCTGGAGCCCCGTCCAAGACCATTCTATCTGATGCCAATTTCATCGGAGTTATCCATGATCAGGACTTGTGGAAGGAGTGCAGGGAGGCCTATGACGGTGATGTATTTCTGGCCAACCCACCTGTGGATATTAATCTTGTCTTTAAGGGTGGCATGTGGTTCAGAGATCGACGTATCTACGTCCCTGAGGTCATCCGTCTGCAGATCCTCAAGTTGGTACATGACTCCAAGTTGGCTGGTCACAGGGGGGTACAGAAGACACAAGAGTTCCTGAGCCAATTCTTCTGGTGGCAACTTGCCTGAAGGATACCAAGGACTATGTTCTCTCTTGCGAGGTATGTGCTCGTTACAAGACTCCTCATGTGGCACCTACGGGTCTTCTACAACCATTACCTGTTCCGTCCCGCCCTTGAGGATCTATATCAATGGACTTTATTGTGGAGCTGCCTACATCGGGGGGCATGAATACAATCATGGTGGTAGTTGATCGCCTGACTAAAGCTGCTCATTTTGTTCCGTGCACCGGCCTCCCCTCAGCTACAGATACAGTGAACTTGGTTATAAAGAATGTCTTTCGGTTGCATGGGGTTCCGGATGAGATCATCTCTGACCGTGGAGTGCAGTTCACTTCAAGATTCTGGAAGGGGTTTTGCTCTGCACTCAATATTAATGTCTGTCTCTCTTCCGCTTACCATCCCCAGACAAATGGTCAGACTGAGCGTACCAACCAGACGCTGGAACAATATCTAAGATGCTATGTCAGCCATCTCCAGGATGATTGGTTGGAGTTGCTGCCGTTAGCCGAATTTTCATATAACAATTCTCAGAGCGCCTCCACTAAATTTACACCTTTCTTTGCCAATCTGGGTTATCATCCGTGTATCTTACCTAGGTCTTCAATTAATTCTCCGGTTCCGGCAGTGGAGGAAAGGCTGACTGCGATGAGGCAAAATCTTTAGGTTCTGAAGGAATCCCTGACCACAGCTCAAGAACGTTATAAGAGATCGGCTGATAGATTCCGTAAACCTGCACCCATGTTCAAGGTAGGAGATTCCGTGTGGTTAGCAACTAAGAATCTGAAGTTAAACGTTCCTTCAGAAAAACTTGGACAGAAATTCATTGGCCCTTTCAAGATCAACGGTATTGTGAGCTCTGTGGCCTGCTGGCTGAAGCTGCCTAGGACTATGAAGGTACACCCAGTTTTTCATGTATCTTTACTAAAGCCTGTATCTCCTAATACCTCCCAGGGACATGTTGTGCCACCTCCGCAGCCTGTGGTGATTGATGGGCAAGAACAATTTGTGGTGGAGGAAATTGTTGATTCCAGGATTCGCAGGAATCGGCTCCAATATCTGATAAGATGGCAGGGATATCCCCCTGAGGAAGACTCTTGGGAACCTATGGAAACATCAATGCCCAACAGAAGATTTCTCGTTTTCATCAGAGATTGCCTGAGAAACCAGGTCCAGGATCGTCCTGAGGCTGCTTCTAAGGAGGGAGTAATGTCAGGACTCTGAACATTTTTTTATTACCTTTTGTGATTACTGCCCTTTTCCAAGATGGCGTCTTTGGTCTCATGTGCACTGTGTCTTCCTGCTATAAAACTCCACCCCAGTCTTCAGTCTGTGCTAGAGTATTCTGCCTTGCATCCAGCTCCTGACCTCTGGTTACTCCCTGGCTATATACCTGCTCCCGTGAACCTGTGGGGTTATCCTGCTACTCTGCTCTGAGTTCCTGCTGCATACACCAGTTCCAGTAATCCTCCTTCATCTGCTGCTCGTGTTTACTTCCATCTGCATTTGCTGGACATGTAAGCTGTTACTGCTCTGCAAGAACCTGAGACTATTACCCAGGCCTCCCTGGTTGAGCTAAGATATTATTTGAACTGCCTTATAAGCATATCTATCTGTGTATTGGACTAAGCAAGGACTTATTCGTGTCAACTATCCTCAAGAATAATTGTGCTTCATAGACTTTCTGTGTGATTGCCTTTTCCTCTGAAGTTTCCTATAGACTGCTAAGCTGTATTTAATATTTACTCCAAGTGTTGTGGACTTGAGTTTCTCTCTGCACCTGTTTGAATCACCGTGTGATAATATAGACTTTACCACTTATAAAACTGTGTCCTGTAGTTGTCTTGTTCCACGCAAAGAGTCTCGTGAATTATCCCCTATAATTATTACACTGAGGCACTGGCATTGGCAACCTTTACATTAAATTTGTATGGAAACACATTTTGACTCGCCTGTGGCAAATCACAAATGAGAATCACCTGTGATTAATTGTCGGTGCCCATGTGACATGAATTAGCCAATGACTGATGACTTCAGTGTTTTAAAAAGCCACATAGTAGACCCTGTTCCTTTGTCAAAATGGTGACGATAGAGGAGCTGTCAGAGGACATCAGAACTGGTATTATTACCAAACACAAGACTTCAAAAGGGTATAAGGCCATCTCCAAAGACCTTGGTATCCCAGTTTCAATAGTGCGCAATGTTATTAAGAACTTTGCCAAGGATGGTACCGTCAAGAACCTCCCTGGACGTGGGGGAAAGAGGGAAATTGACAAAAGATTATTCAAAGGTTGGTGCGAATGGTGGAATAAACACCATGTTAAACATCCAAAGACCTGAAGGCCAACTTAAAATAGTCTTGGGTCACGGTTTCAACAAGTACCATACACTGCACACTAAACCAAGCAGAACTTTATGGGCGAAGGCCAAAGAAGAAACCATTGCAGAAAAAAAGACATAAACTTGAATGACTGATCTTGACAAAGAGTACCTTGACAAACCACAATCCTTCTCGAAAAATGTTCTGTGTGATAGATGTAACAAAAATAGGGCTTTTTGGCAAAGCAAAGAGACAGTTTGTTTACAGATGGTGCAATGAAGCTTATAAGGAACAGAACACCCTACCAACAGTTAAGCATGGTGGAGGATCCATAATGCTATGGGATTGATTTGCTGCATCTGGAACTTGAGGTGCACAGGAATCATGAAAACAGAGAATTATCAAGAGATTTTAGAGTGAAATGTCCTACCCAGTGTAAGAACACTTGGTTTGAGTCAAAGATTATTCCAGCCAATTTTGCATTCAAAAAGTCAAATGGCTCTCCTTCCCTTCTGAACCCTGTCCACTGGTGAGCGGCGCTTGCACAGATTAAGAGCATCACTTGCCAATAAATGCTACTGTGCATGCTCTGCTGCCATTTTGCAAAAACATTTTAGCTCCAGCAAAATGTTGGCGGCTCATACGCAGTAGCATCTATCGGCAAGTAGTAGATGCTACTGATCATGCACACCGACCTGTCATTTAAGCCCAGAGGGATGACAATGAGGCCAGAGCACCAAAAAAAGACCACCCACAGGCACGCCACAGAGCACAAGAATCTCATTAAATGAAAATTGCAAACAAAGATTAAGCAACAACCAGACAGATTTCTTCAGGTATAATTTTAATCAGTGTAACAGCGCCAACCTGACAACGCCTGTAGTTTACTTAGCAAAATCCTGATGACAGGTTCGCTTTAAGCTACTAGCATTAAAGAGTCTAAAAGCTTAGCAGAAAGTAAACCATTAGTCATTCTATGTGGGGGAATAGGTTACACGACTGGGCTGTGAACAGTCATATATCAAATATGTCACAGACAGTGGATAAGCGTGAAAAAAGCTGATATCAGCAGAACTGTGATTTCCACTATACGTTGGATTTTAGACACAGATGATGCTATCCTTTCACCTGTCACCTGCAATCCTGGTGAGGGACATTCACCTCACTACCAGCCAATGATGTGTAATACTGGTTTACATAATGTTAAAATAATGCCGCATAAAAGGACCTGAAAATCTGGAGATATTGCTAATTATTTGTCAATGTGAATATTTATTGTTTTAAGAAAAAAAAGTATTAATCTACATGAACTTTAATGGATACATAGTTCATATGGTGCAAATAATACACAGATGCATCAAGTCCAACTTCCTTTATTTCTATTGTGCAGACTCAAGGAAGGAAAATGATGCAGGGGATGTATCTCATTTTAGCAAAATTCCTTCCCAACTCTAAATATGGCAATCAGAATTAATTCGTCGATGAATGACCTATCTTCAGAGACCTAGTACCAAGATTCGAGGCTTAGCTAGGTTTCAGCATAGAGAAGGGGTGAAACACATCTCTGAGTGGGCCCCTAAGCAGATAGCCATGCTTATAACCATGAAGACGCTCTCTAAACGTCGGTATAGGGGAACCCCAGCAGATGACAGCGCTGTTACTGAAAATAAATCTCTACACAAAGACCCGCACCGATATTACCACCATATGGTGACATATAGTTGTAGATACCAATCCTGCAGGATATATACGATATTACAGTACAGTTATAGATAGTGACTTTCATATGATGTTCTAACTAATGGAGTAATTTACATTTCCTGTCTTTCCTCTCGACCCAGACTGACATGACAACTTCTTCCAGTCACGACTTGTGTGCTGTCCAGCTATCTTCCTCTGAGTTTATAACTATTACAAAGACTTATGCATAATATTTTAATTCCATTATTATGATGGTTGTGTGGTGTTTGTTCTCCTTTGGGGCTATCTACTGGCCATTTCTATAATACATACTCCTGTATTGTACCTTTAACTTCCATCATGCCTCTCTCTCTTTCTGTAACTCCTTCTATCTTCTTTCCTCACACCTTTCTTTCTAGCCAGTGCCATTGTGGCAGAAACCTGCATCAGAGCTAGAAAGAGGACTCTCCTGTTATCTATGTCTTCTATCTTCCAACCTCTATCTTCTACATCATCCTCATCCCTTTATCTTCTCTGACATCTCAACCTCATCTTCCTTCCTGGATCATTCATGTGCCGCTGATCAGGCTTGTACAAAGATCCGTGGTCACATCCTTCATACACTTCTTACCTACGTATATCTGTGGCAGAATATCTCGTCTGCAGAATTTACAACAAAGACTGTTACTGGACTTGCTATGTAACACAAAAGCTCTATTGACCCATATAACAACACTGTGCCGCTTACAAAGTATAATGCTTCTTTGGTGCCCTCTTGATAGTGAAATTGCCCCCTAGAAAATATTTATGCCCATGGAAGAGCCCTTGAAAACATTTTGCCACCTAGAAAGTAATAACGCCCCCTGTGTGCCCCTTTGATACTCACAATACACTGAGTGCCGTTAAAACATTAATGCTTTTTAAAAGCAACTTAATATTTAACAATGTACCATTAATCCCCTATGTACAGTAATAATGTCCCAAGGCCCTACCATGTACAATAATAATGTCCTCTGAGTACCCACAAGTGCAGTAGTAATGTCCCCTTATGTACAGCTCCCATATACACAGTATGATGCCCCCCACAGCTCTCCGTATACATAGTGTTTTCCCCCACAACTCCTTTTTGAATAGTTTGATGTCCCAATAGCTCCCTTTTATACAGTATGATTGGTCCACAGATCCCCTATACACAGCTTTCATATACACAGTATAATGTCCTCACAGGTCACTACACACGGTATGATGACCCCCACGGCTCCCTATATGCAGTATAACAGTCATCAAAGACCCCTATAAATAGGATAATGTCCTCCGCTGTTTATGATGGCTGTTATGATCAGGTGGCCTAGGAGCAGCATGAGATGTACTCTGGAGAAGGTGGCACCTGTACTGACCGCAGACCCTGAACTTAACACCGCAACTAGAAGTAGCCGTGGAATGTACCTAACACTCCCTAGACATCTCGACACAGCCGGAGGACTAAATACCCCTAGAGATAGAAGAGGGAAAACTATCTTGCCTCAGAGAAAATCCCCAAAGGATAGACAGCCCCCCACAAATATTGACTGTGAGAGGAGAGGGAAATAACATACGCAGACTGAAATCAGGATTTAGCAAAGGAGGCCACTTCTAGCTAAATAGAAAGGATAGGACAGAGTACTATGCGGTCAGTATTAAAACACTAGAAAATATCCACCACAGAAAATACAAAATCTCCACAACTAACTAAAGATATGGAGTGTATATCTGCATCTCCAGAGATACCAGCTTGGCTGAACAAATCCTTATGCAGACCAAGCTGGACAAGACAAAACATGGAAAAGAACTGAACAATAAGGCCCACAGCATGTGGACTGCAAAAAACAAGGCCAGAACTTATCTTTGTTGAAATGAACAGCAAAGCAGGAGAGACCAGGCAGGGATGTGAATCCTCCAGGAACAATGGACAACTGGCACTGACTAAAGGGTCAAGCAAGACTAAATAGCCCAGTCAGAGTTGCAATAAGTGGACACACCTGATAAATGCCGGGATCCAAAGACAGCAGCGCTACCACTTATAACCACCGGAGGGAGCCCAAGAGCAGAATTCACAACAGTACCCCCCCTTGAGGAGGGGTCACCGAACCCTCACCAGAGCCCCCAGGCCGATCAGGACGAGCCAAATGAAAGGCACGAACCAAATCGTCAGCATGAACATCGGAGGCAACAACCCAAGAATTATCCTCCTGGCCATAACCCTTCCATTTGACAAGATACTGAAGCTTCCTGCATCATAGAAAAAATAGGTTGGCGCACCACAATGATATCAAATAAATATATACTGGGGGTGCAAAACAATGGCTAATACGCAGAGCAGATAATAAACAAGAAAAAGAGAGCCATTATACTGTATGCACACCACCAGAAGTTATAATGAATCAAACAAGCTTTATTGGTAACATATATAAAAACAATTAAAACCATACATACAAAACTCCCTCCATATACGTGTGCCCAACACTGCCCAATACACAATATTCATACATCAAATATGGCAGATAATCAAATAGTATACACATATAAATAATTACTGGCAAAAGCCGCCCTGTCCTGATCAGCAAAAGATATATCTGTCGATAGCAAAACTCTGTCAGGCTGCAGGATACTGAAGCTTCCGCCTCGAAAAACGAGAATCCAAAATCTTCTCAACCACATACTCCAACTCCCCATCAATCAACGCCGGGGCAGGAGGATCAACAGAGGGAACAACGGGCACCACATATTTCCGCAACAAAGATCTATGAAAAACATTATGGATGGAAAAAGAGGCTGGAAGGGCCAACCGAAAAGACACTGGATTGATAATCTCAGAAATCCTATAAGGACCAATAAACCGAGGCTTGAACTTAGGGGAAGAAACCTTCATAGGAACATGACGGGAAGTCAACCAGACCAAATCCCCAACCCGAAGCCGGGAACCCACACACCGACGACGGTTAGCAAAACGCTGAGCCTCCTCCTGAGACAACACCAAATTGTCCACAACATGAGCCCAAATTTGCTGCAACCTGTCAACCACAGAGTCCACCCCAGGACAATCAGAAGGCTCAACCTGCCCTGAAGAAAAACGAGGATGAAAACCAGAATTACAAAAGAAGGGTGAAACCAAGGTAGCAGAACTAGCCCGATTATTAAGGGCAAACTTGGCCAATGGCAAAAAAGCCACCCAATCATCCTGATCAGCAGACACAAAGCATCTCAAATAAGTTTCCAAAGTCTGGTTAGTTCACTCAGTTTGGCCATTTGTCTGAGGATGAAATGCGGAAGAAAAAGACAAATCAATGCCCAGCCTAGCAAAAAAGGCCCGCCAAAACCTAGAAACAAACTGGGAACCTCTATCGGACACAATATTCTCCGGAATGCCATGCAAACGAACCACATGCTGGAAAAACAATGGAACCAAATCAGAAGAGGAAGGCAATTTAGGCAAAGGTACCAAATGAACCATCTTAAAAAACCGGTCACAAACCACCCAGATAACCGACATCCTCTGGGAAACCAGAAGATCTGAAATAAAATCCATAGAAATATGCGTCCAAGGCCTCTCAGGGAGCGGCAAAGGCAAAAGCAACCCACTAGCGCGGGAACAGCAAGGCTTGGCCCGCGCACAAGTCCCACAGGACTGCACAAAAGAACGCACATCCCGTGACAAAGAAGGCCACCAAAAGGACCTACCAACCAAATCTCTGGTACCAAAAATCCCAGGATGGCCAGCCAACACAGAACAATGAACCTCAGAAATCACTTTACTAGTCCATCTGTCAGGAACAAACAGTTTCCCCACAGGACAGCGGTCAGGTTTATCAGCCTGAAATTCCTGAAGTAAAGGCACAGATGATTGGCCTCGGGGAGACCAAAACATCCAACACCGCGGAGACACCATCACGTGTTTCTCAACGCAGTGATCCAGAACACTGCCCCCATCCCTTATGGGAAATATGCAAACGCATGTAGGATAGCTGCGGAGACACCATCACGTGTTTCTCAACGCAAGCAGTGAATAGCCAGACCTTTCCCCGGGAAGGAACAACCACGGGAAGGGCAGCATCCAATAAAGGAAAACATCCAATACAGGAAAACCACCTATGCCAAGCATGGTATCCATCCACAGACAGCTGTTTTGGGGTGTTTGCCCCTCATCAGTGTGGAGTAGGAATCTGGCTATTAGGAGCAGTGCCTAGTAAAAGGCTGTAAAGGCACAGATGATTGGCCTCGAGGAGACCAAAACATCCAACACCGCGGAGACACCATCAGGTGTTTCTCAACGCAGTGATCCAGAACACTGCCCCCATCCCTTATGGGAAATATGCAAACGCATGTAGGATAGCTGCGGAGACACCATCACGTGTTTCTCAACGCAAGCAGTGAATAGCCAGACCTTTCCCCGGGAAGGAACAACCACGGGAAGGGCAGCATCCAATACAGGAAAACCACCTATGCCAAGCATGGTATCCATCCACAGACAGCTGTTTCTGGGTGTTTGCCCCTCATCAGTGTGGAGTAGGAATCTGGCTATTATGAGCAGTGCCTAGTAAAAGGCTGTAAAGGCACAGATGATTGGCCT
Organism: Ranitomeya variabilis; assembly: GCF_051348905.1. Classification (NCBI taxonomy): domain Eukaryota; kingdom Metazoa; phylum Chordata; class Amphibia; order Anura; family Dendrobatidae; genus Ranitomeya; species Ranitomeya variabilis. The sequence continues at coordinate 632,594,670 of NC_135234.1, read as the reverse complement.
CGGGGAGACCAAAACATCCAACACCGTGGAGACACCATCACGTGTTTCTCAACGCAGTGATCCAGAACACTGCCCCCATCCCTTATGGGAAATATGCAAACGCATGTAGGATAGCTGCGGAGACACCATCACCATTCACTGCTTGCGTTGAGAAACATGTGATGGTGTCTCCGCAGCTATCCTACATGCGTTTGCATATTTCCCATAAGGGATGGGGGCAGTGTTCTGGATCACTGCGTTGAGAAACACGTGATGGTGTCTCCGTGGTGTTGGATGTTTTGGTCTCCCCGAGGCCAATCATCTGTGCCTTTACAGCCTTTTACTAGGCACTGCTCCTAATAGCCAGATTCCTACTCCACACTGATGAGGGGCAAACACCCCAAAACAGCTGTCTGTGGATGGATACCATGCTTGGCATAGGTGGTTTTCCTGTATTGGATGTTTTCCTTTATTGGATGCTGCCCTTCCCGTGGTTGTTCCTTCCCGGGGAAAGGTCTGGCTATTCACTGCTTGCGTTGAGAAACGTGATGGTGTCTCCGCAGCTATCCTACATGCGTTTGCATATTTCCCATAAGGGATGGGGGCAGTGTTCTGGATCACTGCGTTGAAAAACACGTGATGGTGTCTCCGCGGTGTTGGATATTTTTGTCTCCCCGAGGCCAATCATCTGTGCCTTTACAGCCTTTTACTAGGCACTGCTCCTAATAGCCAGATTCCTACTCCACACTGATGAGGGGCAAACACCCCGAAACAGCTGTCTGTGGATGGATACCATGCTTGGCATAGGTGGTTTTCCTGTATTGGATGTTTTCCTTTATTGGATGCTGCCCTTCCCGTGGTTGTTCCTTCCCGGGGAAAGGTCTGGCTATTCACTGCTTGCGTTGTGAAACACGTGATGGTGTCTCCGCAGTTATCCTACATGCGTTTGCATATTTCCCATAAGGGATGGGGGCAGTGTTCTGGATCACTGCGTTGAGAAACACCTGATGGTGTCTCCGCGGTGTTGGATGTTTTGGTCTCCCTGAGGCCAATCATCTGTGCCTTTACAGCCTTTTACTAGGCACTGCTCCTAATAGCCAGATTCCTACTCCACACTGATGAGGGGCAAACACCCCGAAACAGCTGTCTGTGGATGGATGCCATGCTTGGCATAGGTGGTTTTCCTGTATTGGATGTTTTCCTTTATTGTATGCTGCCCTTCCCAGGGAAAGGTCTGGCTATTCACTGCTTGCGTTGAGAAACACGTGATGGTGTCTCCGCAGCTATCCTACATGCGTTTGCATATTTCCCATAAGGGATGGGGGCAGTGTTCTGGATCACTGCGTTGAGAAACACCTGATGGTGTCTCCGCGGTGTTGGATGTTTTGGTCTCCCCGAGGCCAATCATCTGTGCCTTTTACTAGGCACTGCTCCTAATAGCCAGATTCCTACTCCACACTGATGAGGGGCAAACACACCGAAACAGCTGTCTGTGGATGGATACCATGCTTGGCATAGGTGGTTTTCCTGTATTGGATGTTTTCCTTTATTGGATGCTGCCCTTCCCGTGGTTGTTCCTTCCCGAGGAAAGGTCTGGCTATTCACTGCTTGCGTTTAGAAACACGTGATGGTGTCTCCGCAGCTATCCTACATGAAATTCCTTAAGAACCCGTCGCTAATCAGGGGAGATGGCAGAAAGAATCACCCCTTCCTTCAGAATGCCGACCGGCTCAAGGACCCCAGGGGAATCAGGCAAAAAGCTCCTAGAGAGGGCATCAGCCTTAACATTCTTAGAACCCGGAAGATACGAGACCACAAAATCAAAACGGGAGAAAAACAGGGACCATCGGGCCTGTCTAGGATTCAGCCGTTTGGCAGACTCGAGGTAAATCAGATTCTTATAATCGGTCAAGACCACAATACGGTGCTTGGCCCCCTCAAGCCAATGTCGCCACTCCTCAAATGCCCACTTCATAGCCAACAACTCACTATTGCCGACATCATAATTGCGTTCCGCAGGCGAAAACTTTCGAGAAAAGAAGGCACACGGTTTCATCAAGGAACCATCAGAATTCCTCTGAGACAAAACGGCCCCTGCCCCAATCTCAGAAGCGTCAATCTCCACCTGAAAAGGAAGAGAAACATCCGGCTGACGCAACACGGGGGCAGAAGTAAATCAGCGTTTAAGCTCCTGAAAGGCAGAAACAGCCGCAGAGGACCAATTCGTCACATCAGCGCCTTTCTTAGTCAAATCGGTCAGGGGTTTAACCACACTGGAGAAGTTGGCAATGAAACGGCGATAAAAATTAGCAAAGCCCAAAAATTTCTGAAGGCTCTTCACGGATGTGGGCTGGATCCAATCATGAATGGCCTGAACCTTAACCGGATCCATTTCTATAGATGAGGGAGAAAAAATGAAGCCCAAAAAAGAAACCTTCTGTACTCCAAAGAGGCACTTAGACCCCTTCACAAACAAGGCATTATCACGAAGGATCTGAAATACCATCCTGACTTGTTTCACATGAGACTCCCAACCATCTGAAAAAATCAAAATATCATCCAAATATACAATCATGAATTTATCAAGATAATTCCGAAATATATCATGCATGAAGGACTGAAACACAGATGGAGCATTAGAGAGTCCGAATGGCATCACAAGGTATTCAAAATGGCCTTCGGGCTTATTAAACGCAGTTTTCCATTCGTCACCCTGCTTAATACGAACAAGATTATATGCCCCTCGAAGGTAAATCTTAGTAAACCAACTAGCCCCCTTAATCCTAGCAAACAAATCAGAAAGCAAAGGCAAAGGGTATTGGAATTTGACCATGATCTTATTCAAGAGGCAACAATCAATACAGGGTCTCAAGGAGCCATCCTTCTTGGCAACAAAAAAAAACCTGCTCCCAATGGTGAAGAAGATGGCCGAATATGCCCCTTCTCCAAAGACTCCTTAACATAACTCCGCATGGCGGCATGTTCTGGCACAGACAGGTTGAAAAGTTGGCCCTTAGGGAACTTACAGCCTGGAATCAAGTCAATAGCACAATCACAGTCCCTATGCGGTGGAAGGGAACTGGATTTGGGCTCATCGAATACATCCTGGAAATCTGACAAAAACTCAGGAATTTCAGAAGAGGGGGAGGAGGAAATTGACATCAAAGGAACGTCACCATGAACCCCCTGACAACCCCAACTAGTCACAGACATAGATTTACAATCCAACACTGGATTATGCACCTGTAACCATGGGAAACTCAGCACAATAGCATCATGCAAATTATGCAACACCAGAAAACAACAATCTTCCTGATGGGCCGGCGTCATGCACATGGTCAGCTGTGTCCAAAACTGAGGTTTATTTTTAGCCAACGGTGTAGCATCAATGCCCCTCAAAGGAATAGGACTCTGCAAAGGCTGCAAGGGGAAACCACAACGTCTGGCAAATTCTAAGTCCATTAAGTTTAAAGCGGCGCCTGAATCCACAAATGCCATGACAGAAAATGACGATAATGAGCAGATCAGGGTCACAGATAACAGAAATTTAGGTTGTACAGTACTGATGGTAACGGAACTTGCGATTCTCTTGGTACGCTTAGGACAATCAGAAATAACATGAGCAGAATCGCCGCAGTAAAAACACAACTTATTCTGACGTCTGAATCCTTGTCGTTCAGCTCTAGACACAATCCTATCACACTGCATAGGCTCAGGACTCCGCTCGGAAGACAACGCCATAGTGTGCACAACTCTGCGCTCACGCAAGTGCCGATCAATCTGAATGGCCAGAGACATAGAATCACTCAGACCAGCAGGCGTGGGGAACCCCACCATAACATCTTTAACGGATTCAGAAAGACCCTTTCTGAAAATTGCCGCCAAGGCATCCTCATTCCATTTAGTCAGCACAGACCATTTTCTAAATTTCTGGCAATACGATTCTGCCGCTTATTGACCCTGACACAGGGCCAACAAGGTCTTCTCAGCATGATCCACTGAATTAGGTTCATCATACAATAACCCTAGTGCTTGAAAAAAGGTGTCTACATTAAGCAAAGCAGGATTCCCAGATTCCAGGGAAAATGCCCAATCCTGAGGATCGCCACGCAGCAGAGAGATGACTATTTTAACCTGCTGGGTGGGATCACCAGGGGAACGGGGTTTCAGAGCAAAAAACAGTTTACAGTTATTTTTAAAGCTCAAAAATTTGGACCTGTCCCCAAAAAACAAATCAGGACTTGGAATTCTAGGCTCTAAAACCGGAGTCTGAACGATATAATCGGAAATATCCTGTACTCTAGCAGCAAGTTGATCCACATGAGAAGCCAATCCCTGAACATCCATACCAGCGCCAAACTCCTGAACCACCCAGAGGTAAAGAGGGAAGAAAAGACACAACAGACTACAGAAAAAAAAATGGCTCAGCACTTTCCTTCCCTTCTTCTGTGATGCGATTAACTCATTGTTGGCCAGTTGTACTGTTATGATCAGGTGGCATAGGAGCAGCATGAGATGTACTCTAGAGAAGGTGGCACCTGTACTGACCGCAGACCCTGAACTTAACACCGCAACTAGAAGTAGCCGTGGAATGTACCTAACACTCCCTAGACATCTCGACACAGCCGGAGGACTAAATACCCCTAGAGATAGAAAAGGGAAAACTATCTTGCCTCAGAGAAAATCCCCAAAGGATAGACAGCCCCCCACAAATATTGACTGTGAGAGGAGAGGGAAATAACATACGCAGACTGAAATCAGGATTTAGCAAAGGAGGCCACTCTAGCTAAATAGAAAGGATAGGACAGAGTACTATGCGGTCAGTATTAAAACACTAGAAAATATCCACCACAGAAAATACAAAATCTCCACAACTAACTAAAGATATGGAGGGTATATCTGCATCTCCAGAGATACCAGCTTGGCTGAACAAATCCTTATGCAGACCAAGCTGGACAAGACAAAACATGGAAAAGAACTGAACAATAAGGCCCACAGCATGTAGACTGCAAAAAACAAGGCCAGAACTTATCTTTGTTGAACTGAACAGCAAAGCAGGAGAGACCAGGCAGGGATGTGAATCCTCCAGGAACAATGGACAACTGGCACTGACTAAAGGGTCAAGCAAGACTAAATAGCCCAGTCAGAGTTGCAATAAGTGGACACACCTGATAAATGCTGGGATCCAAAGACAGCAGCGCTACCACTTATAACCACTGGAGGGAGCCCAAGAGCAGAATTCACAACAGTACCCCCCCTTGAGGAGGGGTCACCGAACCCTCACCAGAGCCCCCAGGCCGATCAGGACGAGCCAAATGAAAGGCACGAACCAAATCGTCAGCATGAACATCGGAGGCAACAACCCAAGAATTATCCTCCTGGCCATAACCCTTCCATTTGACAAGATACTGAAGCTTCCTGCATCATAGAAAAAATAGGTTGGCGCACCACAATGATATCAAATAAATATATACTGGGGGTGCAAAACAATGGCTAATACGCAGAGCAGATAATAAACAAGAAAAAGAGAGCCATTATACTGTATGCACACCACCAGAAGTTATAATGAATCAAACAAGCTTTATTGGTAACATATATAAAAACAATTAAAACCATACATACAAAACTCCCTCCATATACGTGTGCCCAACACTGCCCAATACACAATATTCATACATCAAATATGGCAGATAATCAAATAGTATACACATATAAATAATTACTGGCAAAAGCCGCCCTGTCCTGATCAGCAAAAGATATATCTGTCGATAGCAAAACTCTGTCAGGCTGCAGGATACTGAAGCTTCCGCCTCGAAAAACGAGAATCCAAAATCTTCTCAACCACATACTCCAACTCCCCATCAATCAACACCGGGGCAGGAGGATCAACAGAGGGAACAACGGGCACCACATATTTCCGCAACAAAGATCTATGAAAAACATTATGGATGGAAAAAGAGGCTGGAAGGGCCAACCGAAAAGACACTGGATTGATAATCTCAGAAATCCTATAAGGACCAATAAACCGAGGCTTGAACTTAGGGGAAGAAACCTTCATAGGAACATGACGGGAAGACAACCAGACCAAATCCCCAACCCGAAGCTGGGAACCCACACACCGACGACGGTTAGCAAAACGCTGAGCCTCCTCCTGAGACAACACCAAATTGTCCACAACATGAGCCCAAATTTGCTGCAACCTGTCAACCACAGAGTCCACCCCAGGACAATCAGAAGGCTCAACCTGCCCTGAAGAAAAACGAGGATGAAAACCAGAATTACAAAAGAAGGGTGAAACCAAGGTAGCAGAACTAGCCCGATTATTAAGGGCAAACTTGGCCAATGGCGAGAAAGCCACCCAATCATCCTGATCAGCAGACACAAAGCATCTCAAATAAGTTTCCAAAGTCTGGTTAGTTCACTCGGTTTGGCCATTTGTCTGAGGATGAAATGCGGAAGAAAAAGACAAATCAATGCCCAGCCTAGCAAAAAAGGCCCGCCAAAACCTAGAAACAAACTGGGAACCTCTATCGGACACAATATTCTCCGGAATGCCATGCAAACGAACCACATGCTGGAAAAACAATGGAACCAAATCAGAAGAGGAAGGCAATTTAGGCAAAGGTACCAAATGAACCATCTTAAAAAACCGGTCACAAACCACCCAGATAACCGACATCCTCTGGGAAACCGGAAGATCTGAAATAAAATCCATAGAAATATGCGTCCAAGGCCTCTCAGGGACCGGCAAAGGCAAAAGCAACCCACTAGCGCGGGAACAGCAAGGCTTGGCCCGCGCACAAGTCCCACAGGACTGCACAAAAGAACGCACATCCCGTGACAAAGAAGGCCACCAAAAGGACCTACCAACCAAATCTCTGGCACCAAAAATCCCAGGATGGCCAGCCAACACAGAACAATGAACCTCAGAAATCACTTTACTAGTCCATCTGTCAGGAACAAACAGTTTCCCCACAGGACAGCGGTCAGGTTTATCAGCCTGAAATTCCTGAAGTAAAGGCACAGATGATTGGCCTCGGGGAGACCAAAACATCCAACACCGCGGAGACACCATCACGTGTTTCTCAACGCAGTGATCCAGAACACTGCCCCCATCCCTTATGGGAAATATGCAAACGCATGTAGGATAGCTGCGGAGACACCATCACGTGTTTCTCAACGCAAGCAGTGAATAGCCAGACCTTTCCCCGGGAAGGAACAACCACGGGAAGAGCAGCATCCAATACAGGAAAACCACCTATGCCAAGCATGGTATCCATCCACAGACAGCTGTTTCGGGGTGTTTGCCCCTCATCAGTGTGGAGTAGGAATCTGGCTATTATGAGCAGTGCCTAGTAAAAGGCTGTAAAGGCACAGATGATTGGCCTCGGGGAGACCAAAACATCCAACACCGTGGAGACACCATCACGTGTTTCTCAACGCAGTGATCCAGAACACTGCCCCCATCCCTTATGGGAAATATGCAAACGCATGTAGGATAGCTGCGGAGACACCATCACCATTCACTGCTTGCGTTGAGAAACATGTGATGGTGTCTCCGCAGCTATCCTACATGCGTTTGCATATTTCCCATAAGGGATGGGGGCAGTGTTCTGGATCACTGCGTTGAGAAACACGTGATGGTGTCTCCGCGGTGTGTGATGTTTTGGTCTCCCCGAGGCCAATCATCTGTGCCTTTACAGCCTTTTACTAGGCACTGCTCCTAATAGCCAGATTCCTACTCCACACTGATGAGGGGCAAACACCCCAAAACAGCTGTCTGTGGATGGATACCATGCTTGGCATAGGTGGTTTTCCTGTATTGGATGTTTTCCTTTATTGGATGCTGCCCTTCCCGTGGTTGTTCCTTCCCGGGGAAAGGTCTGGCTATTCACTGCTTGCGTTGAGAAACATGTGATGGTGTCTCCGCAGCTATCCTACATGCGTTTGCATATCTCACATAAGGGATGGGGGCAGTGTTCTGGATCACTGTGTTGAAAAACACGTGATGGTGTCTCCGCGGTGTTGGATATTTTTGTCTCCCCGAGGCCAATCATCTGTGCCTTTACAGCCTTTTACTAGGCACTGCTCCTAATAGCCAGATTCCTACTCCACACTGATGAGGGGCAAACACCCCGAAACAGCTGTCTGTGGATGGATACCATGCTTGGCATAGGTGGTTTTCCTGTATTGGATGTTTTCCTTTATTGGATGCTGCCCTTCCCGTGGTTGTTCCTTCCCGGGGAAAGGTCTGGCTATTCACTGCTTGCGTTGAGAAACACGTGATGGTGTCTCCGCAGCTATCCTACATACGTTTGCATATTTCCCATAAGGGATGGGGGCAGTGTTCTGGATCACTGCGTTGAGAAACACCTGATGGTGTCTCCGCGGTGTTGGATGTTTTGGTCTCCCCGAGGCCAATCATCTGTGCCTTTACAGCCTTTTACTAGGCACTGCTCCTAATAGCCAGATTCCTACTCCACACTGATGAGGGGCAAACACCCAGAAACAGCTGTCTGTGGATGGATACCATGCTTGGCATAGGTGGTTTTCCTGTATTGGATGTTTTCCTTTATTGGATGCTGCTCTTCCCGTGCTTGTTCCTTCCCGGGGAAAAGTCTGGCTATTCACTGCTTGCGTTGAGAAACACGTGATGGTGTCTCCGCAGTTATCCTACATGCGTTTGCATATTTCCCATAAGGGATGGGGGCAGTGTTCTGGATCACTGCGTTGAGAAACACCTGATGGTGTCTCCGCGGTGTTGGATGTTTTGGTCTCCCTGAGGCCAATCATCTGTGCCTTTACAGCCTTTTACTAGGCACTGCTCCTAATAGCCAGATTCCTACTCCACACTGATGAGGGGCAAACACCCCGAAACAGCTGTCTGTGGATGGATGCCATGCTTGGCATAGGTGGTTTTCCTGTATTGGATGTTTTCCTTTATTGTATGCTGCCCTTCCCAGGGAAAGGTCTGGCTATTCACTGCTTGCGTTGAGAAACACGTGATGGTGTCTCCGCAGCTATCCTACATGCGTTTGCATATTTCCCATAAGGGATGGGGCAGTGTTCTGGATCACTGCGTTGAGAAACACCTGATGGTGTCTCCGCGGTGTTGGATGTTTTGGTCTCCCCGAGGCCAAACATCTGTGCCTTTACAGCCTTTTACTAGGCACTGCTCCTAATAGCCAGATTCCTACTCCACACTGATGAGGGGCAAACACACCGAAACAGCTGTCTGTGGATGGATACCATGCTTGGCATAGGTGGTTTTCCTGTATTGGATGTTTTCCTTTATTGGATGCTGCCCTTCCCGTGGTTGTTCCTTCCCGAGGAAAGGTCTGGCTATTCACTGCTTGCGTTTAGAAACACGTGATGGTGTCTCCGCAGCTATCCTACATGAAATTCCTGAAGAACCCGTCGCAAATCAGGGGAGATGGCAGAAAGAATCACCCCTTCCTTCAGAATGCCGACCGGCTCAAGGACCCCAGGGGAATCAGGCAAAAAGCTCCTAGAGAGGGCATCAGCCTTAACATTCTTAGAACCCGGAAGATACGAGACCACAAAATCAAAACGGGAGAAAAACAGGGACCATCGGGCCTGTCTAGGATTCAGCCGTTTGGCAGACTCGAGGTAAATCAGATTCTTATAATCGGTCAAGACCACAATACGGTGCTTGGCCCCCTCAAGCCAATGTCGCCACTCCTCAAATGCCCACTTCATAGCCAACAACTCACTATTGCCGACATCATAATTGCGTTCCGCAGGCGAAAACTTTAGAGAAAAGAAGGCACACGGTTTCATCAAGGAACCATCAGAATTCCTCTGAGACAAAACGGCCCCTGCCCCAATCTCAGAAGCGTCAATCTCCACCTGAAAAGGAAGAGAAACATCCGGCTGACGCAACACAGGGGCAGAAGTAAATCGGCGTTTAAGCTCCTGAAAGGCAGAAACAGCCGCAGAGGACCAATTCGTCACATCAGCGCCTTTCTTAGTCAAATCGGTCAGGGGTTTAACCACACTGGAGAAGTTGGCAATGAAACGGCGATAAAAATTAGCAAAGCCCAAAAATTTCTGAAGGCTCTTCACAGATGTGGGCTGGATCCAATCATGAATGGCCTGAACCTTAACCGGATCCATTTCTATAGATGAGGGAGAAAAAATGAAGCCCAAAAAAGAAACCTTCTGTACTCCAAAGAGGCACTTAGACCCCTTCACAAACAAGGCATTATCACGAAGGATCTGAAATACCATCCTGACTTGTTTCACATGAGACTCCCAACCATCTGAAAAAATCAAAATATCATCCAAATATACAATCATGAATTTATCAAGATAATTCCGAAATATATCATGCATGAAGGACTGAAACACAGATGGAGCATTAGAGAGTCCGAATGGCATCACAAGGTATTCAAAATGGCCTTCGGGCTTATTAAACGCAGTTTTCCATTCGTCACCCTGCTTAATACGAACAAGATTATATGCCCCTCGAAGGTAAATCTTAGTAAACCAACTAGCCCCCTTAATCCTAGCAAACAAATCAGAAAGCAAAGGCAAAGGGTATTGGAATTTGACCATGATCTTATTCAAGAGGCAACAATCAATACAGGGTCTCAAGGAGCCATCCTTCTTGGCAACAAAAAAAAACCTGCTCCCAATGGTGAAGAAGATGGCCGAATATGCCCCTTCTCCAAAGACTCCTTAACATAACTCCGCATGGCGGCATGTTCTGGCACAGACAGGTTGAAAAGTTGGCCCTTAGGGAACTTACAGCCTGGAATCAAGTCAATAGCACAATCACAGTCCCTATGCGGTGGAAGGGAACTGGATTTGGGCTCATCGAATACATCCTGGAAATCTGACAAAAACTCAGGAATTTCAGAAGAGGGGGAGGAGGAAATTGACATCAAAGGAACGTCACCATGAACCCCCTGACAACCCCAACTAGTCACAGACATAGATTTCCAATCCAACACCGGATTATGCACCTGTAACCATGGGAAACTCAGCACAATAGCATCATGCAAATTATGCAACACCAGAAAACAACAATCTTCCTGATGGGCTGGCGTCATGCACATGGTCAGCTGTGTCCAAAACTGAGGTTTATTTTTAGCCAACGGTGTAGCATCAATGCCCCTCAAAGGAATAGGACTCTGCAAAGGCTGCAAGGGGAAACCACAACGTCTGGCAAATTCTAAGTCCATTAAGTTTAAAGCGGCGCCTGAATCCACAAATGCCATGACAGAAAATGACGATAATGAGCAGATCAGGGTCACAGATAACAGAAATTTAGGTTGTACAGTACTGATGGTAACGGAACTTGCGATTCTCTTGGTACGCTTAGGACAATCAGAAATAACATGAGCAGAATCGCCGCAGTAAAAACACAACTTATTCTGACGTCTGAATCCTTGTCGTTCAGCTCTAGACACAATCCTATCACACTGCATAGGCTCAGGACTCCGCTCGGAAGACAACGCCATAGTGTGCACAACTCTGCGCTCACGCAAGCGCCGATCAATCTGAATGGCCAGAGACATAGAATCACTCAGACCAGCAGGCGTGGGGAACCCCACCATAACATCTTTAACGGATTCAGAAAGACCCTTTCTGAAAATTGCCGCCAAGGCATCCTCATTCCATTTAGTCAGCACAGACCATTTTCTAAATTTCTGGCAATACGATTCTGCCGCTTATTGACCCTGACACAGGGCCAACAAGGTCTTCTCAGCATGATCCACTGAATTAGGTTCATCATACAATAACCCTAGTGCTTGAAAAAAGGTGTCTACATTAAGCAAAGCAGGATTCCCAGATTCCAGGGAAAATGCCCAATCCTGAGGATCGCCACGCAGCAGAGAGATGACTATTTTAACCTGCTGGGTGGGATCACCAGGGGGACGGGGTTTCAGAGCAAAAAACAGTTTACAGTTATTTTTAAAGCTCAAAAATTTGGACCTGTCCCCAAAAAACAAATCAGGACTTGGAATTCTAGGCTCTAAAACCGGAGTCTGAACGATATAATCGGAAATATCCTGTACTCTAGCAGCAAGTTGATCCACATGAGAAGCCAATCCCTGAACATCCATACCAGCGCCAAACTCCTGAACCACCCAGAGGTAAAGAGGGAAGAAAAGACACAACAGACTACAGAAAAAAAAATGGCTCAGCACTTTCCTTCCCTTCTTCTGTGATGCGATTAACTCATTGTTGGCCAGTTGTACTGTTATGATCAGGTGGCATAGGAGCAGCATGAGATGTACTCTAGAGAAGGTGGCACCTGTACTGACCGCAGACCCTGAACTTAACACCGCAACTAGAAGTAGCCGTGGAATGTACCTAACACTCCCTAGACATCTCGACACAGCCGGAGGACTAAATACCCCTAGAGATAGAAAAGGGAAAACTATCTTGCCTCAGAGAAAATCCCCAAAGGATAGACAGCCCCCCACAAATATTGACTGTGAGAGGAGAGGGAAATAACATACGCAGACTGAAATCAGGATTTAGCAAAGGAGGCCACTCTAGCTAAATAGAAAGGATAGGACAGAGTACTATGCGGTCAGTATTAAAACACTAGAAAATATCCACCACAGAAAATACAAAATCTCCACAACTAACTAAAGATATGGAGGGTATATCTGCATCTCCAGAGATACCAGCTTGGCTGAACAAATCCTTATGCAGACCAAGCTGGACAAGACAAAACATGGAAAAGAACTGAACAATAAGGCCCACAGCATGTAGACTGCAAAAAACAAGGCCAGAACTTATCTTTGTTGAACTGAACAGCAAAGCAGGAGAGACCAGGCAGGGATGTGAATCCTCCAGGAACAATGGACAACTGGCACTGACTAAAGGGTCAAGCAAGACTAAATAGCCCAGTCAGAGTTGCAATAAGTGGACACACCTGATACATGCTGGGATCCAAAGACAGCAGCGCTACCACTTATAACCACCAGAGGGAGCCCAAGAGCAGAATTCACAACAGATGGCCCCAACAATAGTACTTACACAATATAATTTTCTTGAAACCCCTATACACAGTATAATACCCAAAAGTATCACACAATATGATGGCCCCACAGTAGTTCTCACACAATAAAATACCCCCCAAAGCACCCCTGATACACAGCATGATGCAACCACAACTTCCTTCAAATGGTATAATGTCCCTCACACTAGTCCTCACCCAATATAATGCCTGAACAGCTTTCTATACACAGTATAGTGACCCAAAGTCCCCTATTAACAATATGATACCTCATTGCAACCTATACAGAGTATAATGTCCCGTATACGTGGTATGGTTGCCCACACAGTAGTTCTCACAGTATAATGCCCCCAAGGCCACCCTCTACACAGTATAATGCCCCCACACTGTATGATGGCCCAACAGTAGTCACCACACTAAATGATGCCCCTCCTTGACAGTAGTCCCCACACTGTATGCCCCAAACTCACCATGCAAGTACTATTAAAATAAAAAATAAACATCATAGACTGCTGTGACCCAAACTCTTGACTCCCATGAAGTGACGCCACACCATTTTCTTAAACATAACTGCTTTATTATGGGGAGAGATTTAAACAAGACTCTCATCTTTTACATGGCTTAAGATTATGGTCGCAGCTCAAAACCAGGCAATATTTTGCCAACCAACTGGGTGTAGGGAGATTATCTGCCTTCCAGTCTCCCGATGCAGGTTTCTTCACCACCAAAGTCTCCACCCATTCCGCAGCTGCAATTTGAACATACAACATAAAAGCAGGGAGGAAGGGCGGGAACAGGTCCGGGTTACTAGAGAGACCAGATGTTCTGCCGGTCACATGGTCATCATTAACGCGGGGTGGGGACAGCCCCTGGAGGCGGGATCAAGCCTCTACCAGCGTCACTGCATGGGAGACCATTACCACCCAAGAAGGGGGCCCAGCAGTCAGGGGACAGCAGCGAATTATGCTGCAGTGTCCCTCATACTCACCTAACCTCGCATTCTGGCAAGTCTGTTGGTAGACAGTGACAAGTCGTGAGAAGGTCAAGGTAGTGATGTTGCGCCAGGGCACAGACAGGATGTGAGAGTCTCCCTGTTTTACCATAGAGTTAGCAGTAGCTTTATAGATGTGTTTTGCACATTGATACAGTTATGAGTGGTCACTCTAGGTGGGCCCACCTCTGCTCCCTCCAGTAGCTACGCTGCCTAGAACCCATATTTTGTAACCTTATTTTCTTCAAGAAAGACATTCAGGCCCTTCTTGAACTTATTAATACATTAACCATTATAACATGGTGCAGCTGGTCTCACTGCATTTACAGTAAAGAATCCCCATGTGTGATCATTATGAAATCTTCAGTTCTCTATACAATACATACCTGGTATAAAAAGCAGTTACACTATATTTTCTTATTTATTTCTGGATTTGTTAGGCAACCAACTTCCAACATTCTTCTGGCAAATGTTCCCTTCTAGGGAAAACTGTAAAATTGAGATGAGATGGCAATGGCTGGAGCTAGCGCTGCCTGATAAGAATCTGGTCCTGTACTTGTGACGCCCCAGGGTCCTGGTCATCACAGTGACATTGCTTTCCTCACGGGGATAGTGATGTTACCTTTGGAAGCGATGAAGGAGATCTTTTACCAGGTAACCACAATGCATACATGTTCACACTCCAGGCCAGAAGGGGGAGCTCCAAACCTGTTTAAGGTGAACTCCCCTATAACTACATCCTGATCTGGAGGGAGAGGGTTCAGAAAGTGAGAGACACAGAAGAGAGCAGACCGACATAAAATGTCAGAATGTCTGAAGGGGCCGTGTAGTCTGAAGCACTACAGCTCCTGGAAAGAGACACACAGAAAGCCAAACATTCAGTGAGTGTGCAGGAGAGCGAAGCACAGGAGAGTGACATCAGGGGAGGCCAGCTGCAAATGAACTATCTCCTTCTGAAGCGCAGATAACCAGTAGCCGGAACACCAAGCACTGTAAGGGACTCCAAGACTTAGATCAGAGACCGGCAGGACAGCTGAACTGCAAGTTACCTGTCCGCCTTAATACCCAGGAGGCACGGTGACACCCTTAGAGCCCAGGGCATGCTAGAGTCCCTATGAACAGGCTCAAGTCACCAGTCATATGGGTTATGTCCTATCCTATACGGGGGACAGAGAGAGAACATCTGTGAGGACCTTATATGAAGCCATAGGCAGTAAGGGACTACAACACCACCGCGCTAGAGAAAGTATTTTAACTCCACCTGGTAAAGGGGACTCTGGATTCACTTCCAAGCCGGTCGGGCCCTGCCTGCCCTGTGATCTGGTGCTCTGGACTGTGGCTGCTAAAGTTTTCAGTAAATAAGGTAAAGAGACTGCAAACCTGTGTCCTCGTTCTTCACTGCGCCATTCATCATCTTCCATCTACACACTGGGAGCCCTGGGGATATACTTCACCTTGTGGGAAGGTATACCATCTAGCTGCCATAACATCACCCCAGAGGACCCCTTAAAGCAGCGTCGGTCCCCACTGACCGAATACCGCAGGTGGCGTCACGAACATAAACTTTATTCCCTTTAAAGACCTTTCCCTTTTACATGGGTGCCCAGGGCCACGGACCGGGTCGCAGCCACCGTGACATCCCCCTGTGAACTCAGGACCCGGTACAGAGTACCCCACGGCCCTGGCGGGCGACTCATACTGCACACTCGAAAAATTCCTAAAAAAAGCTCCACATGAATATACCCTGAAATTGGCCTAATACGGCAGTGTCCAGTAAAGCAATGTTTCTCAAACTGTGAGGCGCCCCCTAGTTATTAGTCGGGTACAGCAAGAGGATGTTGGGGCAGTTTTCACAGTAGTGATGTCTGTCTGTTTTTGGGTTTCATGATGATTGTGCAGTAAAAATTACCTGGCGACATGATTCTTCAGTTTAGTATGAATACAGTAATAGCAAATATGCATACTATTTTAAAAACATTTTTTACTTTGATTTTTATTGTAATCCTCATAGGGGACGTGAACCTGCAATCGTTTGACTGCTTGTACTCTCTAACATAGCAGCCCATTGGCCATCTGCGATGGATTGAGGGGGTTGAAGAGTTCCTGGGTGGGCTGGCGTCAGCATCCGGCACACCTGGGCAAGTGCCGGGTCTCGTGCAGGTGGGTGGCACCCGCGAGTGGGCCCTCCCCCTTGCTCAGGACCCCGGCACTTGCAATACTTACCTCTCCCCGTTCCTCCGCTGAGGCGTCTTCCACGTCCTCTGACTGTGATGTTTCAGGTCAGAGGGCGCGATTACATCACTACTGTGTGCCCTCTGTCTGAGCAATTACAGTGCAGAGAGCCGGAAGATGTCGACGCTGAGTAGTCCGGACCAGAGCAGCGGCCAGCGAGGAGAGGTATTTAATTTTACATTTTTTTTAATGTTTGGAGCATCTTATGGGGCCAATTACATATGGAGCAGTATATGGGGCCCATTATTCTATATGGAGCACTATGTGGTGCCCATAATACTGTATGGAGCAATATATGGGGCTTATTATTCTGTATGGAGATCTATGTGGTGCCCATAGTACTGTATGGAACAATATATGGGGCTCATTAATCTGTATGGAGAGCTATGTGGTGCCCATAATACTGTATGGAGCAATACAAGGGGCTCATAATTATGTATGGAGCACTATGTGGTGTCCATAATACTGTATGGAGAACTATACTGTTCGGTTTCTGAGCTATTGTAAAATTTACAATAGATATCACTCATGTAATGTAAGAAGTAAGTGAAATCTTTGGCATTGTACTATACCTAGATTTCTCTGCTGTATCTGTGCATCATGAATTGTGGTATGTGTTAGGGGCCCACTGAGACTCTCTCGCTCAGGGCTCACGAAAACCTGGAGCCGGCCCTGGTGCCTCGCACAGTCACCTGGACAGAATCGCATGATTTCAATGCTGCGGTAAATGACTGACAGTGATATTTCACAGTTTAACAGCAGCAACCGGACCTCACTCTGGTCGCTACTGTTGGAGGCAGATGTTGGCTGTGTAATACAGCCTGTATTTGCCATACGTGGAGCAGCATAAATCCCAGGAAAAGAAAGGGGTTAAACAGGCATCTTGATGACATCACAAAGCACATGACCATCATAGACATCATATGACATCACAATTGGTATAGAATGTGCAATGTGCAACACCTGAGCCATCTTGTTTCATTATAGAGCCTTACAGCTTGAAGGAAACAAGTCCAGGTAGGGAACTCTTCACTTATGACCTTACTCACAAATTGTATAGATGGGAGGTTAGTAGTGGGATTCAGAACTGCATCACTCACGTTAAAATCTCAGCAAAAAGCACTGTATCATGTGTCCTGTCATTGTTATAATTATTCTGTGATTTAAAATTTTTTTATTAATAAGATTCCAATGAAAATATGCACACTTGGGTTCTTTAGTAAGCCAGTGTGAACCCAGCCTAACAGGGGTTACCAATGTGGACAACCCCTTTCCTAAGTGAGGACTTTCTGGCAATCAACTGATCACGTGTCAGTAATCGGCTGGTTTTGCCCTCTGTGACACCCATGTGCTCTAATAAAAGCATATAGAAAGGGATGGGACAATGTAGACAACTCCATGTGGCTCCATTTTTGGGTAGCTTTGCCAATAACGTTGTCAAAACATAGCGTTTTCATAATAAAAATGTAAATGCAGACTGCTACAGTTCTCCACTGTCAGCTCTCTTGGTCCTTTCGGATCAGGGGTGACTGGCACCTGACGGTTTATCGTGATCAAGAATTGTAGTATGGCGTCCTGTGGTTTCCTTTAGTTCATATAACAGTAGGTGATACGGGATTAGAATAAAAGGGTGGAAATGTTTAGGTTTTAGAGTGCGATTCAATTAAAAATGAGGCTGATGGTTATTTCCAGCCTGTGATTTTGTTTTATTAATTCAACTCTTCCTTGATGTTGGAAACTTGATACATAACAGCAGTGGGCGTTATTATGACATCACAGGGGACATGACATCACAATTGGTACAGAATGTATAAAGGTCTAATCCTCAACCATATTGTGTCCCCAGAGGGAGCAGCTCAAGGAAGGCCAGGTAGGTAGCTGCTCACTTAACACTAAGGCCCCAGTGACACATTGTGTAGCTGTAGGGTGTTTGTGGTGAAGTTCAGAACTGCACCATTTACCCCTAAGGCGGCTATGTGCACACGTTGTGGATTTGGCTGTGGATCCGCAGCGGATTGGCTGCTGCAGATTCGCAGCTGTTTTCCATGCAATTTACAGTACCATGTAAACCTATGGAAAACCAAATCTGCAGTGCCCATGGTGTGAAAAATACCGCGCGGAAATGCTGCGTTGTATTTTCCGCAGCATGTCAATTCTTTGTGCGGATTCTGCAGCGTTTTACACCTGCTTCTCAATAGGAATCCGCAGGTGTAAAACCGCAGGTGAAATCCGCACAAAAACCACAGGAAATCCCATTTTACCTGCGGATTTTGCAAAAACGGTGCAGAAAAATCTTCACACGAATCCGCAACGTGTGCACATAGCCTAAAAAATCTCAGCAAACATCTCTGAGTGACGTGCTCTCTCTTGTGTATCTGGATGATTTCATAAATATGATCTATAATATAATTTTCTTTTATGTAATGATAGGTGGTATGTCTCATCTAGTTCAGAAGAGCAGCTGTAATGAAGCACGGAGAGATGACGGTGGCGCAGCACGATGGCAGAGCAGGAAGACTAGAACTGGAACCGCAGGATATCATGAGCAGAATTGGGGCAATGGAAACTGGCGTAATAGAGATACAGTCTCTAATCAGAGTTTGATGAGAGAGGCATCAGTTTTTCTCAGACGTGCAGAGGGGGAAAAAAAAGTTTCTCCACGTTCTCCATTCTGTCAGTCTGTGAAAATCGGACCGGTGTGGTCCAATTTTTTTCATGGACCCATAGACTTGCATGGCAGATTTTTATAGAACCCTTCGGAGAAAAATTTAACTTATCTCCAATTTTTTCGGCACACCACTCTGTCCAAGGAAAAAATCTGATGCAGCCTCAAAGAATATCAAGGGTAGGAGGGCTATCTGTCAAAACCACGGATAGCACTTGTATGAGAAAATAGTTCTTGTGCAAGAGCCCTTATGTGGAGTGGATCAGTGGGGACTGGGTCCTGAAAAATCCACTGATAGCTCAAAACAGCTGCTCTGTAGCATGCTGCTCAACAGACAGAAGCACAGAGCTTCAGCCTGAGCAGGCTCAAATTTATGTATGGGCTCAGGAGAAAGTCTATAAGCCTGAACTCTGCTCTATGTACAGGCTTACATACTTGCTCAAATACACACACATATCTAATATAATAATCACCAATTGGGGCTTCCTGCTGCTGTCCCCGAATCCCATAAGACATTGCGGCAGTGTCACTTGCACAGGCGCAGTTCATGGCCGCAAAGCGAACATGCCTTACCGATACTGTGGGTGTAGGTCACAGGTTGGGATGAGGAGGTGTCCGGGTGTCTCCGGGTGCCCGGCGGTTGCTGGCCGATGCTGCGAGTGTCTCCAGTGCCCCGCGGTGCTGCGTGGGTGTCTGGCGCTGCCCAGGGCTCTTCCGACATTTTGCGACAGGCCAGAGCCCCGGCACTTCCACAGTTCCATGTGTGGTGGTCTCTGAGAATATGGCTACCGCCGGGAACAGCGCATGCACAGATGGTAATCTCGGGACCAAGATCTCGAGAGATGAGATCTCAGCGCTGCCTCCTCCAGCAGCGACCCTGGGACCCCGCTTCACCGCAGCCACCACCCCCCGGTAATCAATAAGATGCAAGGATTATAAGAAGCCCCACCATTTTATTAAAAAATATTTTTTTCTTATTTTTCTCCTCAAAATTTGGGGTGCGTCTTATAATCCGGAGAGTCTTATAATCTGAAAAATACAGTATGTTGGAAAGCGCAAACAGTGTGAAACACGTCCGCTGCTCCTGTCAGCACCACTAAGCATACACAGATGTTAATTTCACTGCACACCCGATGTGATAGCATTGGGCCTGTTTCTGGTTTTTATATATATTTATATGAGTTCCAATTTTTACAGACTGACAGAATGGAGTGGGTGGAGAAACTTTTTTTCTTCCCTTCCATGTCTGAGAAAAACTAATGGCACTCTCATCAAACTCTGATCAAAGTCTGATCAGAATCTGCAACGCTATTATCTCTCTTATATTATATACATGTCTACAGAACAGAGGCGTACCTAGGGAGGAGATTAGACCAAAAATATTGAACAACGGAGTATATATCAAATGTTTAAACCAAAAAGAAAAATAATACCCCTAAAATGTAACTTTTAATATTCATAAGGTAAAATTACCCATATATTAGGGTCAGGAGAATAACACAATCTCAATCTTAACAATACTAAAAAGTGCTCAGCCAAAAACTGCATTGGTATATTTTTTTTAAGAATAGGTATACCAGTCTTACTCAGGATAGATTTCTGTTCTGTATACCATCAATAGTCTTATATCTAGTAATCTGCTCTAGTAAGGTGCATAAGTGAGCAATGTAATAAATAAGGGAGAAGTTGTATATATATCAAATTTCAACAACTCTTACCAGGGTTAATGCCATATTATTAAGGGTACACCACCCACTAATAGCGCAGTTATATCACCATAATCAAAAAGCCTCAATATAAGGTTAATTTGAGAGTAAAAAACTCTCCCCGGATGCCCCAAGGGCTTCCACCCAACTGGACGACTCCAGAAATATTGCAATACAAAAAGATGGAGTAAGACAGTCCAAAGCAACATTATAAAACAATTATAAAGTTTATTACTCAATAATTAATCACAAACATAGATGTATATCTGCTGTATGCAAAAATATACCGAACAGGACAAATGATACAAGAAGGATATGACTGTACATCAGGTGAAATGTGGTAAAGCAGGGCATCATCCCTACATGGTGCACATAGTATAGAACTGTATCAACATATCACAGGGATGGCGAGCAGTCACCACAAAACATCATTAGTATATCAGCCATCCCTGCACCGATAGTCATGCAATAAATATTGCTGCTATTAATTATGTGCACTTACCCATGAGTCAAAGGGAACCCGACCACACTCCACCTGAAGGCCTTCAGGTGGAGTGTGGTCGGGTTCCCTTTGACTCATGGGTAAGTGCACATAAATTAATAGCAGCAATATTTATTGCATGACTATCGGTGCAGGGATGGCTGATATACTAATGATGTTTTGTGGTGACTGCTCGCCATCCCTGTGATATGTTGATACAGTTCTATACTATGTGCACCATGTAGGGATGATGCCCTGCTTTACCACATTTCACCTGATGTACCGTCATATCCTTCTTGTATCATTTGTCCTGTTCGGTATATTTTTGCATACAGCAGATATACATCTATGTTTGTGATTAATTATTGATTAATAAACTTTATAATTGTTTTATAATGTTGCTTTGGACTGTCTTACTCCATCTTTTTGTATTGTAATAGCGCAGTTAGCTGCCCACCCGACGCATTTCCCCCCATGATAATAAGCCAGGGTTCATCAGGGGAAGGAAAGGGGCTTCTCTCAGCAAGAGCCAGCCAGCCGCATCTCGTCATGACCTCTCACAATGAAGGGTTACTTGTGTCTCACCGTGATGCTATTTAAATGCTTAGCGCCGCCACAGGAAGTATGAGCTCGGACCGGAAGTGACGTACAACGCTAATCCAAGTCTCAGGACATCACAGAGCAAGTGCATCCAGTATATGGAACGCATATGCGTTCCAGCTAGAGATCAGCTGCTTAACTACCCGGCGCTAAGCATTTAAATAGCATCACGGTGAGACACATGTAACCCTTCATTGTGAGCGGTCATGATGAGATGCGGCTTATAAAAGCTGGCTCTTGCTGAGAAAAGCTCCTTTTCTTCCCCTGATGAACCTTGGCTTATTATCCTGGGGGGAAACGCGTCGGGAGGGGCAGCTAACTGGATGAGTACATCCTTTATCATTGTATTTCTGACCACTGTCAATTTATGGATTGAATTATTAATATCTGCATCAGGTTGATATATGTCTAAGAGGTGCATTTTCATTATATAAGTGTAGCAATGTCATTTTGAGGTTGCAGGTGTTACTATTATTTGTACCTATTTATCATATGCGCTATTAGTGGGGGGTGTACCCTTAATAATATGGCATTAACCCTGTAAGAGTTGTTGAAATTTGATACATATACAACTTCTCTCTTATTTATTACATTGCTCAATTATGCACCTTACTAGAACAGATTACTAGAGATAAGACTATTGAGGGCATAAAGAACAGAAACCTGTCCCTAATAAGACTGGTATACCTATTCTGAAAAAGAATATACCGGTGCAGTTTTTGGCTGAGCACTTTAAAAGCACATTAGCACTTTAAGTATTATTGGTGTTGGTGACAGTTTTTTTTTTGTTAGTTCCTCCCTTTAGGGTCATAAGGAAGAGCTTCGTTGAATGGGGGAGCCATGTCAAACTTAGGGTGCCAACCTCCGCCGTAAGGTAGGGTGAGTAAGGGAAAGATCACCCCTCACCAGATTTACCTCTATCCTTTTTAGTATTGTTAAAATTAAGGGGAACTTGTCAACCCCCCCCAGGCATTTTTAACTAAAAGAGCCATCTTGTGCAGCACTAATGCTGCATTCTGTCAAGGTGGCTCTTTTAGTTGGGGTCCCTACCAATGCTGAACTATACGTTTTTAGAATTTGCCTTTCCTACCTGTAGTTTGTCAGGGGGGCATGTCTTTTCCCCCCTGACACAAACACCTCCCAGCCATCACTCAGTGTCTCCGTGCGCCGTCTCCACTTCCTCCATTAACATCCCCGGCGCCTGCCCTGTAAGTTCCCATCATGTGATCGGAGTCGAAGGGCAGCGCAAACTGCGCATGCTCGGAAAAAAAAAACTTACAGCACAGGCGTCGGGGACGTTAATGAAGGAAGATAGGCGGCGCCCTTCTCACGGAGGCCCTGAGTGATGGCTGAGAGGTGTGTGTGTCAGGGGGAAAAAGACATGCCTCCCTGACAAACTTCAGGTAGGAAAGGCAAATTCTAAAAACGAATAGTTCAGCGTTGGCAGGGACCCCAACTAAAAGAGCCACCTTGACAGAACAGAGCATTAGTGCTGCATAAGGTGGCTCTTTTAGGTAAAAATGCCTGGGGGGGGTGACAGGTTCCCTTTAAGATTGTGTTATTCTCCTGACCCTAATATATGGGTAATTTTACCTTATGAATATTAAATGTTACATTTTAGGGGTATTATTTTTCTTTTTTGGTTTAAGTACCTAGGGGGAGCAGCTGGGGCACGTGCCCCGGGCACAGCCTACAGGGGGGCGCGGTCGGGCGGCCTGATGTGGTGGTCCGAAGTGTCTCCCTCGGCAGCTGCATTCAGTTTGTGCCCTTAACTCCTGCCTTGCATAGATGTTTAGAAGCCTTGCGGTGCAATAAATTACCCGATGTGCAGCCTATCCCCTCTGGTAGACTTGGTTTCAGATATTCAATGAACGATCTGTTATAAATCACTCAGTGTGCATAGACTGCCAATATTCTTGACAGCACATGTCCTGTTTACACAGGATGATGTGCAGTCAAGAACAATGATCTTTTTGTGCGGCACAAAAGATAATTTCACCTGATGAACAAGCATTGTGCTCATTCATTGGATGATCGGCAGTCTGCTTAGACGGCACAATTAGGAAACTTGTTCGCAATAATCATGCAGTGTAAATGCACCTTTGGCAGCAGAATATCTATTGCTTATTAGATCAGCAAAGTATTCATGACATAACATTGCAAACTCCTAGGAGCAGGGTGTATATTAGTCTATAAACTCTCTGGATCAACATGTTAGGGCATGTTAGGTTAGACTATGGGTTGAACTAGATGGACTTAAAGTCTTCCTTCAACCTTAATAACTATGTAACTATGTAACTATATGTATAGTGTATATTAGACTGTAAGCTCCTAGGAGCATGGTGTATTAGTCTGTATGCTCCCAGGAGCAGCCTGTATAGTGTATATTAGACTGTAAGCTTCTAGGAGGAGGGTGTATATTAGTCTGTAAGCTCTCAGGAGCAGCCTGTATAGTGTATATTAGACTGTAAACTCCTAGGAGGAAGGTGTATATTAGTCTGTAAGCTTTTTGTCTTTTTCTTCCTAGAGTCGACACTCCTGTGCTTATATTACATGTAGATATACAGCAATATGCAGCAGGACAGACATGATCCAGGGAAACATCCGATCGCCACAACTGGGGTCAGGAAGGAATTTTTTCCCACCGAGGCAGAACTCTCTGGGGGGTTTCTTTGCCTTCCTCTGGATCTTTCGGTCCAGTGGCTCTCAGCCGATCCTCAATGACCACAGCTAGTTCTGTGGTCTCCATGGGGCCTGACCTGAGAGTCATTGTGATCATGGTTTAATTTCTTAAAAGGCCGGTAATATTTTTTATTACAATGTTGTTTATTGATATTCCAATAAAAAAAAGAAAGAAAATAAAAGTGTCATGTGAGTTTTTTCCTCTTGACTTTTTTTTTTACACAGAATGATGGGAGTGATCATTACTACTCTCAGTATTCCACAAGTAGAAGCAGGAATTATGGGGGTGTCATTTACAGAAGGCAGAGAAAACAGCGTGAGCACAACTAGAAGGAGGTGCTATGGTTAGGTTCCCAAGCCGTATAGACAATAGATAAAAACCTAGCACTCAACTTAAATGAATTTGCTGAAAATTTTATTGTAGTAAACACGAAAACATTTCGGTCTGGTGCGACCTTCATCAGTTACGTATTACTAGTGTGCAGAAGGCAGATATGGATCTGTTATTCTGTATGTATAAACATTAGAGAAACTCGTGGTTCAGCAAGCAGTTGCTGTAGATTGTTTATAATGAATAATAGTTCCTTGAGCTGACGCGCTCCCAGACGCAGAGTCGTGTTTTCTACAATAAAATTTTCAGCAAATACATTTAGGTTTTTATTTATTTACAGAAGGCAGACCACATATAGTATATCTCCACCCATTGTGGTAACATAATGTCAATTCCTGTCCCAAGTTACATTATAAGTGTTATGGGGGCCAATCCCTATGAAATAGTATATGTCCTACACAACAAACTACATGAGAGAACACTGAAGACGGGGACACAGAGATGCTGAATATAAGAGACACAAGGCTCTTGTATAAAAGTAGAAAATAGAATATAGAGGTCTGCAACAAGTAGCCATCGGGGTCCATGATGTTTACCTTTCAGGTTAGTTAATGCACTACTCCAGCATTTTTTTTTTTCTTTTCAGTGCTGGAGTGGTGCTGCTAAGGCCGGTTTCACACGTCAGTGCCTCCGGTATGTGTAGTGACAGTTTTCTCACGTACCGGAGACACTGACACACGTAGACCCATTCAAATGAATGGGTCTATGCACATGTCAGCATGCTTTTACAGATCGTGTGTCCGTGTGTAAAACACGGAGACATGTACGTTTTTATAGGCAGCACGTACCGCAATACGTCCCTCACATGTGCACATGGGGAACAGTGTACACTCTCCTCCATGCGTATGGCTGGCCACATGAGAAACCACGCTACTGTAAGCGCTGTTCCCCTGCGTGTGGTGCTGAAGCCGGATGTCATCCACTCTCCCCTGCTCAGCAGGGGAGAAGGGATGAAAGAAAAACCGACGTGGGGTTCCCCCTATATTTTACAACCAACCAGGCAAAACTCACAGGTGCGGGCTGCCATTCTCAGGCTGGTAAGAGGCCATGGGTATGGGCTCCCCAAGCCTTAAAAAAGCAGCCCGCAGCTGCCAAGAAAAGGCGCATCTATTAGATGTGCCAATTCTGGAGCTTTGCCCGGTTCTTCCCACTGCCCTGTAGCATTGGCATATGGGGTAATAAGGGGTTAAGGTCACCTTGCTATTGTAAGGTGACATTAAGCCGGCTTAGTAATGGAGAGGTGTCAATAAGACACCTATCCATTACTAATCCCACAGTTGTGAAAGAGTTAATAAAACATGCATACTAAGAAAAAAGTATTTTAATGAAATAATGAAACACACAGGTTTTTAATATCTTTATTGCAAGCTTAATCCAAGCAAAGGGTTGGTTTTTTATTGGTAACATTTTGGGGTACATAATATTTTTCAATCGCTTCCAGAATGAGGCGGGGATCACATTCTTATGCTCTGTGCTGAGCACTTACCACGGGCTTTCCGTGTAAATCCCACAAAAATGCGATTCAGACAAAACCCCCAATGGAACCAACCACCATGAGGAAGATGGAGGCACTTTCTACTCCATTTGGCGTCTGCTCTGGTGGTCTCCATCTTTTTAGACGTGCACAGATCTGTGATCACCCACTTGTGAACTAAAACACACCAAAATAATGGAACGCTGCTGGAACATAGACCAGTCCCAAGTGACTCCATCTGCATCATAAGTGAGTGGTTCCATTGGGGGTTTTGTCTGAGTCGTGGTTTGGGGGAATTTACACGCAAGCCCCGACATAAGAGCTAAGTGGAGAACGGAGGATAAATGTGAAGCGAACCTTAATCCAATTTTAGGGAGGTAAAATGAACAAATAGACAGCAGTACAAGAGTAGTTCCTATTTTTATTTTTGCGCAGTTCACTTTGCGGTATAAGTGATAAGGCGGATTTATTCTTTGGATCAGTGCGATTATAGCAATACCAGATTTATATAATTTTGCTACTATCATACAGTGAAAATACTTTTTTTATAAAGATTATAATTAAAAAATTATAATTTTTGTTGCGAAATTCTGAGTGCTGAAACTTTTCTATTTTTTGGTGAACCGAGCTGTATAAGGGCTTATTTTTCACACTAGTTGAAAATTTTTTTGGTACCATTGTGACTCTGAAAAATATGAATAAAAACCAGTCAAAAAATGTTATGCACCCAGTAACATTTTTTGATCATTTTTTATCCATTTGCCATATTCTGACAGCTGTAACTTTTTTTAATTTTTTTTGCTGAATGAGCCATATTAGGGCTTGTTTTTTGCGAGATGATTTGGTGTTTTCTTTTGTGCCATTTTTTTTTACATCTGACTTTTTTGATTACTTTTTGTTCAAGTTTTTGTGTCAATATGATGAATAACAAATAGAGAACAAGACCAGCACATCCAAGCTAGTGTTGACAGGTGCCAGCCAAAAAAAAAAAACATATAAGTTGAAAAACGATAAAGGTTGCACCATTATTTACCAAGAATGATTACTCTAGAACATTGAAAATGCATTACTGCCATAGAAAATAGGAAAAAAGCGCTATATAATGTACACATGAAATATTTATCTGCAAAAATTGCTATAAAAAAAGGAAGTTACTTCACGCATAAATTGGCCAATGTATGTGAGCCCAATTGCCACGTCAAGGCGTCCTTCGTAATTGGGTCCCTGTCCTGTTTTGTCACCTCTCCTGGGCAAAAAAGCCTACAATTTGTGGGTCAGGAGTGGACAGCTAACTACTTAAAATCACCTGTGGCTATTGGGAGTGGGAGTGCACATGTCCAAAAAAGTTTAATACAAATAGTGAACAAGACCAGCACATCCAAGCAAGTGTGAACAGGCGCCAACCAAAAAAAAAACATATAAGTTGAAATACGATAAAGGTTGCACCATTATTTACCAAGCATGATTACTCTAGAACATTGAAAATGCATTACTGCCATAGAAAACAGGAAAAAAGCGCTAAATAATGTAGACATTAAATATTTATCTGCAAAAATTGCTGTGAAAAAAGGAAGGTACTTCACGCATAAATTGGCCAATGTATGAGAGCCCAATTGCCATGTCAAGGCGCATAATATGATGAAAAAGTGACATTTTTGGCATTTTTTTATTAACTTTTTTGTGAATGGGAAACATAACATTTCATAGTTCGGGTCGTTCCGGATGTGTAGATACCACTCATGGGTACTTTTTTTTTCTTATATTCATTTTAACACAAACACTGCATTCTTAGTGGTAAAACAGCTTTTAGGGCGGATTTTTTTTTTTTTTACTTTTATTTAACTTCTTTTTACTTTTTCACTTAGTCCCATGTCACATGAATATTTTTTACTTTGATTGCCGGTCTCATGCACTGCAGGACTTGTGTACTGCAATGCCTGAGACCTGTCAATTCTGCACTGATTCAGCTTGTTAGAACCGGCTTACAGCTGGGTCTATCAAGCCACCGCACCCTGGGGTCATCAGATGACCTCTGGGTACCATGGCAATGATCAGCACTCAATTAAGATCACAGAGGAACTATGGCGTTAAAGGAGGTGTTTTAACCACTTATATTTTGCTGTCGCAATTGACAGCAACATTTAAGGGTTTGCCGCAGGGTGTCAGTTGTCATAAATAGCTGTCACCGAGGGATTTTCGCCCACTGGGGACACGTTACACATAATCCTTGGCACCGTGAGAAAGCGACGCTGAGGATTAAGGTCCCTTAATGACCACCGTAAAAAGACGTATCGGTGGTCGTTAAGGACTGGTGATTGCACATATTACATGTGCATCTGCCCATTACATGCTTCCATAAATCCACACACGCACACATAGAAACACACATTCACATATAAAACACACTCATATACACACAATGATATACACACTAATACACACACACACACAAACCAGTGTAAGCACTCATATACACACGCACTCAGATACACACACTCATATATACACACAATGATATACACACTCATAGATACACGCACAATGATATACACACTAATACATACACACTTTCACCTCCTAAATCAGATGTCAACCTGGGATCACAGCCCATCCTACCAGTCTCATCCTCCTGAGCTCTGCTCTCCTGTGACTTCTGCCCCACCCCCTCCTGAGCTCTGCTCTCCTGTGACTTCTGCGCCTCCTGAGCTCTGCTCTCCTGTGACTTCTGCCCTGCCCCCTCCTGAGCTCTGCTCTCCTGTGACTTCTGCCCCGCCCCCTCATGAGCTCTGCTCTCCTGTGACTTCTGCCCCTCCTGAGCTCTGCTCTCCTGTGACATCTGCCCTGCCCCCTCCTGAGCTCTGCTCTCCTGTGACTTCTGCCCCACCCCTCCTGAGCTCTGCTCTCTTGTGACTTCTGCCCTTCCAACTCCTGAGCTCTGCTCTCCTGTGACTTCTGCCCTGTCCCCTCCTGAGCTCTGCTCTCCTGTGACTTCTGCCCCGCCCCCTCCTGAGCTCTGCTGTCCTGTGACTTCTGCCCCGCCCCACCTGAGCTCTGCTCTCCTGTGACTTCTGCCCCGTCCCCTCCTGAGCTCTGCTGTCCTGTGACTTCTGCCCCACCCCCTCCTGAGCTCTGCTCTCCTGTGACTTCTGCCCTGCTGTTGTGAATTCTGCTCTTGGGCTCCCTCCGGTGGTTGTAAGTGGTAGCACTGCTGTCTCTGAGTCGCAGCATTTGTCAGGTGTGTTCACTTTTTGTAATTCTGACTGGGCTATTTAGTCTTGCTTGACCCTTTAGTCAGTGCCAGTTGTCCATTGTTCCTGGAGGATTCACATCCTTGCCTGGTCTCTCCTGTTTTGCTGTTCATATCAACAAAGATAAGTTCTGGCCTTGATTTTTGCTGTCCACATGCTGTGGCCTTATTGTTCAGTTCTTTTTCATGTTTTTGTCTTGTCCAGCTTAGTCTGTATAAGGATTTGTTTAGCCAAGCTGGTATCTCTGGAGATGCAGATATACCCTCCATATCTTTAGTTAGCTGTGGAGATTTTGTATTTTCTGTGGTGGATATTTTCTAGTGTTTTAATACTGACCGCATAGTACTCTGTCCTATCCTTTCTATTTAGCTAGAAGTGGCCTCCTTTGCTAAAATCTGATTTCAGTCTGTGTATGTTTTTCCCTCTCCTCTCACAGTCAATATTTGTGGGGGGCTGTCTATCCTTTGGGGATTTTCTCTGAGGCAAGATAGTTTTCCCTTTTCTATCTCTAGGGGTAATTAGTCCTCTGGCTGTGTCGAGATGTCCAGGGAGTGTTAGGTACATTCCACGGCTACTTCTAGTTGCGGTGTTAAGTTCAGGGTCTGAGGTCAGTACAGGTACCACCTTCTCCAGAGTACGTCTCATGCTGCTCTTAGGCCACCAGATCATAACAGTACAACTGGCTAACAATGAGTTAACCGCATCTCAGAAGAAGGGAAGGAAAGTGCTGAGCCATTTTTTTTTCTGTAGTCTGTTGTGTTTTTTTTTTTTTCTTCCCTCTTTACCTCTGGGTGGCTCAGGAATTCGGCGCTGGAATGGATGTTCAGGGATTGGCTTCTCGTGTGGATCAACTTGCTGCTAGAGTACAGGGTATTTCCGATTATATCGTTCAGACTCCGGTTTTAGAGCCTAGAATTCCAACTCCTGATTTGTTTTTTGGGGACAGGTCCAAATTTTTGACCTTTAAAAATAAATGTAAACTGTTTTTTGCTCTGAAACCCCGTTCCTCTGGTGATCCCATCCAGCAGGTTAAAATTGTTATATCTCTGCTGCGTGGTGACCCCCAGGATTGGGCATTTGCCCTGGAACCTGGGAATCCGGCGTTGCTTAATGTAGACACCTTTTTTCAGGCGCTTGGGTTATTGTATGATGAACCTAATTCAGTGGATCATGCTGAGAAGACCTTGTTGGCCCTGTGTCAGGGTCAAGAAGCGGCAGAATCATATTGCCAGAAGTTTAGAAAATGGTCTGTACTGACTAAATGGAATGAGGATGCCTTGGCGGCAATTTTCAGAAAGGGCCTTTCTGAATCCGTTAAAGATGTTATGGTGGGGTTCTCCACGCCTGCTGGTCTAAGTGATTCTATGTCTCTGGCCATTCAGATTGATCGGTGCTTGCGTGAGCGCAGAGTTGTGCACACTATGGCATTGTCTTCCGAGCAGAGTCCTGAGCCTATGCAGTGTGATAGGATTGTGTCTAGAGCTGAACGACAAGGATTCAGACGTCAGAATAGGTTGTGTTTTTACTGCGGCGATTCTGCTCATGTTATTTCTGATTGCCCTAAGCGTACCAAGAGAATCGCTAGTTCTGTTACCATCAGTACTGTACAACCTAAATTTCTGTTATCTGTGATCCTGATCTGCTCATTATCTTTATTTTCTGTCATGGCATTTGTGGATTCAGGCGCCGCTCTAAACTTAATGGACTTAGAATTTGCCAGACGTTGCGGTTTCCCCTTGCAGACTTTCCAGAGTCCTATTCCTTTGAGGGGCATTGATGCTACACCGTTGTCTAAAAATAAACCTGTTTTGGACACAGCTGACCATGTGCATGGCGCCAGCCCATCAGGAAGATTGTCGTTTTCTGGTGTTGCATAATTTGCATGATGCTATTGTGCTAGGTTTCCCATGGTTACAGGTGCATAATCCGGTATTAGATTGGAAATCTATGTCTGTGACTAGTTGGGGTTGTCAGGGGGTTCATGGTGACGTTCCTTTGATGTCAATTGCCTCCTCCCCCTCTTCTGAAATTCCTGAGTTTTTGTCAGATTTCCTGGATGTATTCAATGAGCCCAAGTCCAGTTCCCTTCCACCGCATAGGGACTGTGATTGTGCTATTGACTTGATTCCAGGCTGTAAGTTCCCTAAGGGCCGACTTTTCAACCTGTCTGTGCCAGAACATACTGCCATGCGGAGCTATGTTAAGGAGTCCTTGGAGAAGGGGCATATTCGGCCATCTTCTTCACCATTGGGAGCAGGTTTTTTTTTTGTTGCCAAAAAAGATGGCTCCTTGAGACCCTGTATTGATTATCGCCTCTTGAATAAGATCACGGTCAAATTCCAATACCCTTTGCCTTTGCTTTCTGATCTGTTTGCTAGCATTAAGGAGGCTAGTTGGTTTACTAAGATTGACCTTCGAAGGGCATATAATCTTGTTCGTATTAAGCAGGGTGACGAATGGAAAACTGCGTTTAATACGCCAGAAGGCCATTTTGAATACCTTGTGATGCCATTCGGACTCTATAATGCTCCATCTGTGTTTCAGTCCTTCATGCATGATATATTTCGGAATTATCTTGATAAATTCATGATTGTATATTTGGATGATATTTTGATTTTTTCAGATGATTGGGAGTCTCATGTGAAACAAGTCAGGATGGTATTTCAGATCCTTCGTGATAATGCCTTGTTTGTGAAGGGGTCTAAGTGTCTCTTTGGAGTACAGGAGATTTCTTTTTTGGGCTTCATTTTTTCTCCCTCATCTATAGAAATGGATCCGGTTAAGGTTCAGGCCATTCATGATTGGATCCAGCCCACATCCGTGAAGAGCCTTCAGAAACTTTTGGGCTTTGCTAATTTTTATCGCCGTTTCATTGCCAACTTCTCCAGTGTGGTTAAACCCCTGACCGATTTGACGAAGAAAGGCGCTGATGTGACGAATTGGTCCTCTGCGGCTGTTTCTGCCTTTCAGGAGCTTAAACGCCGATTTACTTCTGCCCCTGTGTTGCGTCAGCCGGATATTTCTCTTCCTTTTCAGGTTGAGGTTGACGCTTCTGAGCTTGGGGCAGGGGCCGTTTTGTCTCAGAGGAATTCTGATGGTTCCTTGATGAAACCGTGTGCCTTCTTTTCTCGAAAGTTTTCGCCTGCGGAACGCAATTATGATGTCGGCAATCGTGAGTTGCTGGCTATGAAGTGGGCATTTGAGGAGTGGCGACATTGGCTTGAGGGGGCCAAGCACCGTATTGTGGTCTTGACCGATCATAAGAATCTGATTTATCTCGAGTCTGCCAAGCGGCTGAATCCTAGACAGGCCCGATGGTCCCTGTTTTTCTCCCGTTTTGATTTTGTGGTCTCGTATCTTCCGGGTTCTAAGAATGTTAAGGCTGATGCCCTCTCTAGGAGCTTTTTGCCTGATTCTCCTGGGGTCCTTGAGCCGGTCGGCATTCTGAAGGAAGGGGTGATTCTTTCTGCCATCTCCCCTGATTTACGACGGGTTCTTCAGGAATTTCAGGCTGATAAACCTGACCGCTGTCCAGTGGGGAAATTGTTTGTTCCTGACAGATGGACTAGTAAAGTGATTTCGGAGGTTCATTGTTCTGTGTTGGCTGGTCATCCTGGGATTTTTGGTACCAGAGATTTGGTTGGTAGGACCTTTTGGTGGCCTTCTTTGTCACGGGATGTGCGTTCTTTTGTGCAGTCCTGTGGGACTTGTGCGCGGGCCAAGCCTTGCTGTTCCCGCGCTAGTGGGTTGCTTTTGCCTTTGCCGGTCCCTGAGAGGCCTTGTACGCATATTTCTATGGATTTTATTTCGGATCTTCCGGTTTCCCAGAGGATGTCAGTTATCTGGGTGGTTTGTGACCAGTTTTCTAAGATGGTTCATTTGGTACCTTTGCCTAAGTTGCCTTCCTCTTCTGATTTGGTTCCGTTGTTTTTTCAGCATGTGGTTCGTTTGCATGGCATTCCGGAGAATATTGTGTCTGATAGAGGTTCCCAGTTTGTTTCTAGGTTTTGGCGGGCCTTTTGTGCTAGGCTGGGCATTGATTTGCCTTTTTCTTCCGCATTTCATCCTCAGACAAATGGCCAAACCGAGCGAACTAATCAGACTTTGGAAACTTATTTGAGATGCTTTGTGTCTGCTGATCAGGATGATTGGGTGGCTTTCTTGCCATTGGCCGAGTTTGCCCTTAATAATCGGGCTAGTTCTGCTACCTTGGTTTCACCCTTCTTTTGTAACTCTGGTTTTCATCCTCGTTTTTCTTCGGGGCAGGTTGAGCCTTCTGATTGTCCTGGGGTGGACTCTGTGGTTGACAGGTTGCAGCAAATTTGGGCTCATGTTGTGGACAATTTGGTGTTGTCTCAGGAGGGGGCTCAGTGTTTTGCTAACCGTCGTCGGTGTGTTGGTTCCCGGCTTCGGGTTGGGGATTTGGTCTGGTTGTCTTCCCGTCATGTTCCTATGAAGGTTTCTTCCCCTAAGTTTAAGCCTCGGTTTATTGGCCCTTATAGGATTTCTGAGATTATCAATCCAGTGTCTTTTCGTTTGGCCCTTCCAGCCTCTTTTTCCATCCATAATGTTTTTCATAGATCTTTGTTGTGGAAATATGTGGTGCCCGTTGTTCCCTCTGTTGATCCTCCTGCCCCGGTGTTGATTGATGGGGAGTTGGAGTATGTGGTTGAGAAGATTTTGGATTCTCGTTTTTCGAGGCGGAAGCTTCAGTATCTTGTCAAATGGAAGGGTTATGTCCAGGAGGATAATTCTTGGGTTGTTGCCTCCGATGTTCATGCTGAGGATTTGGTTCGTGCCTTTCATTTGGCTCGTCCGGATCGGCCTGGGGGCTCTGGTGAGGGTTCGGTGACCCCTCCTCAAGGGGGGGTACTGTTGTGAATTCTGCTCTTGGGCTCCCTCCGGTGGTTGTAAGTGGTAGCGCTGCTGTCTCTGAGTCGCAGCATTTGTCAGGTGTGTTCACTTTTTGTAATTCTGACTGGGCTATTTAGTCTTGCTTGACCCTTTAGTCAGTGCCAGTTGTCCATTGTTCCTGGAGGATTCACATCCTTGCCTGGTCTCTCCTGTTTTGCTGTTCATATCAACAAAGATAAGTTCTGGCCTTGATTTTTGCTGTCCACATGCTGTGGCCTTATTGTTCAGTTCTTTTTCATGTTTTTGTCTTGTCCAGCTTAGTCTGTATAAGGATTTGTTTAGCCAAGCTGGTATCTCTGGAGATGCAGATATACCCTCCATATCTTTAGTTAGCTGTGGAGATTTTGTATTTTCTGTGGTGGATATTTTCTAGTGTTTTAATACTGACCGCATAGTACTCTGTCCTATCCTTTCTATTTAGCTAGAAGTGGCCTCCTTTGCTAAAAGATGATTTCAGTCTGTGTATGTTTTTCCCTCTCCTCTCACATTCAATATTTGTGGGGGGCTGTCTATCCTTTGGGGATTTTCTCTGAGGCAAGATAGTTTTCCCTTTTCTATCTCTAGGGGTAATTAGTCCTCTGGCTGTGTCGAGATGTCCAGGGAGTGTTAGGTACATTCCACGTCTACTTCTAGTTGCGGTGTTAAGTTCAGGGTCTGCGGTCAGTACAGGTATCACCTTCTCCAGAGTACGTCTCATGCTGCTCTTAGGCCACCAGATCATAACACCCTGCCCCCTCCTGAGCACTGCTTTCCTGTGACTTCTGCCCCGCCCCCTCCAGAGCTCTGCTCTCCTGTGACTTCTGCCCTGTCCCCTCCTGAGCTCTGCTCTCCTGTGACTTCTGCCCTGCCCCTTCCTGAGCTCTGCTCTGTGACTTCTGCCCCGCCCCCTCCTGAGCACTGCTCTCCTGTGATTTATGCCCCTCCTGACTTCTGCTTTCCTGTGACTTCTGCCCCACCCCTCCTGAGCTCTGCTCTCCTGTGATTTCTGCCCTGTCCCCTCCTGAGCTCTGCTCTCTTGTGACTTCTGCCCTTCCAACTCCTGAGCTCTGCTCTCCTGTGACTTCTGCCCTGTCCCCTCCTGAGCTCTGCTCTCCTGTGACTTCTGCCCCGCCCCCTCTCGAGCTCTGCTGTCCTGTGACTTCTGCCCCACCTCCTCCTGAGCTCTGCTCTACTGTGACTTCTGCCCCGCCCCTCCTGAGCTCTGCTCTCCTGTGACTTCTGCCCTGTCCCCTCCTGAGCTCTGCTCTCCTGTGACTTCTGCCCCGCCTCCTCCTGAGCTCTGCTCTGTGACTTCTGCCCCGCCCCCTCCTGAGCACTGCTCTCCTGTGACTTCTGCCCCTCCTGAGCTCTGCTCTCTTGTGACTTCTGCCCCACCCCTCCTGAGCTCTGCTCTCCTGTGATGTCTGCCCCGCCCCCTCCTGAGCTCTGCTCTCCTGTGACTTCTGCCCCACCCCCTCCTGAGCACTGCTCTCCTGTGACTTCTGCCCCTCCTGACTTCTGCTTTCCTGTGACTTCTGCCCCACCCCCTCCTGAGCTCTGCTCTCCTGTGACTTCTGCCCTGTCCCCTCCTGAGCTCTGCTCTCCTGTGACTTCTGCCCCACCCCCTCCTGAGCTCTGCTCTGTGACTTCTGCCCCGCCCCCTCCTGAGCTCTGCTCTCCTGTGACTTCTGCCCCTCCTGAGCTCTGCTCTCCTGTGACTTCTGCCCCACCCCTCCTGAGCTCTGCTCTCCTGTGACTTCTGCCCCGCCCCCTCCTGAGCACTGCTCTCCTGTGACTTCTGCCCCGCCCCCTCCTGAGCACTGCTCTCCTGTGACTTCTGCCCCTCCTGACTTCTGCTTTCCTGTGACTTCTGCCCCACCCCCTCCTGAGCTCTGCTCTCCTGTGACTTCTGCCCCGCCCCCTCCTGAACTCTGCTCTCCTGTGACTTCTGCCCCGCCCCCTCCTGAACTCTGCTCTCCTGTGACTTCTGCTCCGCCCCCACAGCAAGGGAGAAGTAACAGCAGGCAGGGTTTGCAGCAGTGGGGTGGCAGCGGTCAGTGCACAGGCAGAGTCACTTTCACCTGATCACTGTCGCCCCCACTGCAGTCTGTCAAAAGTTTCAGGGCTCTGGGGAAAATGTTCAGGGCAGGAGCCCCTGATGTTTGATGCTAGCGACGCCCCTGATAGAGTTTAGCAATTCTCTAAAATACTTAGCGATATTGCTGTTTTCTAAACTAAACTTGCTAAACTTTTCATGTCAATTTAAACTGTGGAATATTGTGTAATATTATTCACCTTTAAAGGACATGTTAATTGCACTTACCACTTGCCCAGAAAATCTTTGGTACGTGGACCTGGTAGTCCGGATTCTCCAGATCCGACAATGTGAGGTATAACTTTTCAGGCTGTCTTGGGATTTCTGTACAGGAAAGCAGTTATCATATCACAAGGTAAGAACTAAAAAACAAGTATATTCAGCGCATACAGACATTTCACATTTGTAGACACTAAGATAATATTCTGTAAATTAGAATCAACCTGCTAACATCCAGGACATGAAATTCTCTGCTCTATTAAATGTAGAGTAATAAAACTACAATACATTGAAATTGCAGCACAAAGAAAGAAATGTCACATATTTGTGGAAATCACAGGATTAATAGACATGATAATGATAAGCAAATGATGATAAAATCTAACCAAAATGTTCAAAATAAGTTGATTCATTGAATATGAAGTATGAGCCACCATGCGCAGAAATAGTAGACTGTGAGCCCTGGCGGGCATGGTCCTCTCTCCTTCTGTACTTGTGTGTGCCTTGTTTTACTCATGTTTATTGTACTTGTCTATATTTGCCCCGTTCACATGTAAAGTGCCATGGAATAAATGGCGCTATAAAAATGTATAATAATAATAATAATAAAATACATGCACTTACATGGACTTGTCTCCCTTAGAGACAGGGACATCATTGGTCAACAATTAGAAAGGGAGCCGCCAGCAGAGGATCTTGATATTGTACGAGCCTAAGTTCATTCAGCGTGGTAGAACATCCCTCAGTCAACCAATAATAGCCTCACTGATGGCAGCCAAGGCAAGTAAGTATGTGTATTACAGTGTGTAGCGCACATACTTGACAATGAATAAATCAAAATGTTTTGACTATTTTGATTTCTATGTTAATAATAATAATTTTATTTATATAGCGCCAACATATTCCGCAGCGCTTTACAAATTATAGAGGGGATTTGTACAGACAATAGACATTACAGCATAACAATAATCACAGTTCAAAATAGATACCAAGAGGAATGAGGGCCCTGCTCGCAAGCTTACAAACTATGAGGAAAAAGGGGAGACACAAGAGGTGGATGGTAACAATTGCTTTTGTTGTTCAGACCAGCCATAGTGTAAGGCTCGGGTGTTCATGTAAAGCTGCATGAACCAGTTAACTGCCTAAGTATGTAACAGTACAGACACCGAGGGCTATTAACTGCATAAAGTGTATGAGAACATGATGTGAGGAACCTGGTTATGGTTTAAGTTTTTTTTTTTCTTTTTTTGAATGGGCCACAAAGGGATAGTTAGGTTAATGCGTTGAGGCGGTAGGCCAGTCTGAACAAATGCATTTTTAGGGCACGCTTAAAGCTGTGGGGATTGCGGATTAATCGTATTAACCTGGGTAGTTCATTCCAAAGAATTGGCGAAGCACGTGAAAGTCTTGGAGACGGGAGTGGGAGGTTCTGATTATTGAGGATGCTAACCTCAGGTCATTAGCAGAACAAAGAGCACTGGTAGGGTGGTAGACTGAGACCAGGGAGGAGATGTAGGGTGGTGCTGAGCCATGGAGCGCTTTGTGGATGAGGGTAATAGTTTTGTACTGGATTCTAGAGTGGATGGGTAACCAGTGTAATGACTGGCACAGGGTAGAGGCATCGGTGTAACGGTTGGTGAGGAATATGATCCTGGCAGCAGCATTCAGTACAGATTGGAGCTGGGAGAGTTTGGTAAGAGGGAGGCCAATTAGTACAGAGTTAGAATAGTCCAGACGAGAATGAGTGAGACAGTAAGAGTTTTTGCAGAGTCGAAAGTAAGAAAAGGACATGTTCTTATAATTTACATATCATTAACATGTCTATCCCTCGTGTGTTTTCCATAATTGGACAACTTTTCCTTCTTGGTGTTGCTATTTCAATGTTGAGAAATGTAGTTTAAGTAAATTTAAATAACCATTAAAATAACATGAGGGAGAAACACTAATAGAAGTCACATGCAAATGTATGCTGAATAAGCGGAAAAGTGGTATAAGTGTTTTGTGAAAAACTGTGTGTTGGCAGGGGAGAATTCATTTCTGATCGGTCTGTCTAACAGTTTGGCAATCACCTCAATCGCCCAATGAACGAGCAAATTTGTTGGACAAAATTAACTTAATCTTGCTTAGAAATCATTGTTCTCATTAGCACATTGTCCTGATACGTAGCTAATTGGCCCTTGATAGATGGCAGTCCCTAAATCTGCTTCCTACTTTCTCAGTTTGTGTATTATAGTTGTCCTTGTCTACTCTATGCATTGATCTGTGACACTATGAAGGAAGCTTCAACAACAGACGCTTTTACAAGTGGGATAAAACATGGAAGCAGGGCCTTATTTCCATTTTAATTCCTGGAGGGTGGTTGTGCCGTAGCAGATTTACTCTTTATAGTGTAATATTGAGAAACTGGAGTAGAACTGGGAGTTTTGTATAAAAAGTACCAAAAGCTTTATTATGAACCAATAACAAACAATTAAAAACACAGACACAGTGATGAAACGTGCAGTAGGCTCCTCTCCTAGGTGAGACATGCTCTCCTTTTGTACGCATCTTCAGATCTACCAGGCTGGGTGCATGTTATGGCGGTACCTTTTATAATTATTGGTGGTATGTGGAATGTGCACACCCGTGGGTTACTATAATTGATGGCTGTTGCCACAATGACCCTGGTTTATACTAATGAAGGTGGTGTGCAAGTGGTACACTTTTAGGAGGGTTTTTGTCCTAATTGGATTCAACTTATATTGGTACTGTTGTAATTAGGTATGTGATATTGTACTGAGGGCCACATTTATCTGGTGTCTTTATTTACTAACACTTTCATCACTGTGTCTGTGTTTTTAATTGTTTTTTATTGGTTCATAATAAAGCTTTTGGTACTTTTTATACAAAACTCCCAGTTCTACTCCGGTTTTTTATTAGCTCATTATGTGGAGGTATATATATTGATTTAGTGACTATTTGGAGTCACAAATATGAATCTGGAAAATGTCTTATTAGTGTAATATTGAGGTCTGTCACTCCTTTACCTGGAGAAAGCAGGAATATCGCTAACAGGACAATCGACATTACCACAGCGATCACCAACACTGCCAGGCCAATTCCACGCCAATTACGGGGTGGTGCTCCAAAGGATCCCATGTCCTGATGAAAAAAACACAACAAAGAGGCGTTCAAAACCTCAAAAAGAAAAGGAAAAAAATCATCATCTGTTCTTTCTATAAATCTCAAAGAGAAACTGTTCTCTCCTTGGCGGAGTTACCAGAGAATGATCTGGGTGCACTCCTTAGATCTGCCAGAGTAATAAGGACATCCTATATGGACAAATAGACAAATATTTGGTGGCTATTGGCTCCCTGTACTCTTGCTGGGGTTGTCTACTGTTGGACAACCTCTGATTAATTAAGTCAGGGCCTCATAGAAAATAAAAACAATGTAAACTCACCTCCTGCACTGACGCCGTTCCAGCGATGTCAGCACCATTCCCAGCCAGTGGCATGACAATATTGTGTCACATGACCGCTGCAGCCAATTAGTGGCAGCTGATTGGCTGCAGTGGAAGTCCACTCTGATGAAATAGTAAATGCTGCAGCCAGTCACCCACAGGGAAATCAAATAAATAAGGCAGCACACTGTAGTGCCAAAACATGCAAACATGAAAGTTGAACTGCATTACTGCACTAGAAATATGAAGAAATTAGAGCGTTTAGCGCATAAATTGGCCAATTTATGTGTACCGGGTAGCCACATTAGGGCATCTCTCGTATACCAGGTCCTACACTTTCCTTTCCTCGCTGAGAATAAACGTCTTCATCTGAATGGGAACCTGTGAAACCTCTTCTTAGACTAAATCTCTCTCTCTCTCTGTGGAGGGGTAATGGACCTGTTGCGATTAAAACACCTGTGGCTAAGAGGCGGAGTGCTCAGTCAGAAGGCTAATGAATACAAATTTAAAAAAACTGACCGTCACATCCAAACATAGATCAAGTGTGAACAGGTGCTAAACCTAGAGTCACCAACTCGTACACAGTCAAATAAATAAGGCAGCACACTGTAGCGCCAAAACATGCAGACATGAAACATGAAAGTTGAACTGCATTACTGCACTAGAAATATGAAAAAATGAGAGCGTTCCCTGTGTCACCCACAGGGAACAGCAGCACTGACATTGTTGAAACGATACATCTGCAGTAGGCAAGTATACAGTGTATTTATTTTCTATGGGGCCCTGAATTGATTTATAAGGAGTTGTCCAACATTAGGCAACCCCAGCGAGATTGCAAGGAGCACATCACACCATCACACACCACATCTTTGTCTATGTCAGTCAAATCAGCCTAAAAGATAGCCACAAATTTGCTCATAAAGGTAACCTGACAGGAGATCCGTGCTGCTTAAGCCAAGTGCAGCCTGACTCGCCTTCTGCATTATTGCAGCCATGTATGTCTCAGGCTCCTTTCACATGTCCGTGTTTGCAGTAAGTGTGGCATGTGTTTTTTTCACGGATGCCGCAAGTACCTATTATAACCTATGCTGCTGTGCACATGTCCATTTTTTACTGACAGCTCGGATGCAAGGGCCAATACAAGTCTATGGGTGCGTGTAAAAGTATAGCACACTGATGGCATCCATGTACTGATCATGTTTAACATTGCAAAGTATAGGAGAAGCTTCATTCTTTTATATCCATACTGGAAAAACATGGACGACACCAGTACTGTTTTTTCCTTACGACCATGTTCACACCATGAGTATTTGGTCAGTATTTTACATTAGCATTTGTAAGCCAAAATCAGGAGTGGGTGATAAATGCAGAAGTGGTGACATGTTTCCATTATACTTTTCCTCTGATGGTCCCACTCCTGATCTTGTCTTACAAATACTGATGTAGAATACTGACCAAATACTGCTAGTGTGCACGTGACCTATTATACCGATTTTATAAAAATGTGTGTAGGACCTTAGGCTGGAGACACAGCGATGCGAGAGCATCGAATGCAGTATGCTAATGACACTTGGCTCCTGCTCTGCTGTGATCTGAGTGTCAGTGCTCCGATACACTCACATCATAGAATGGGAGCACAGCTGCGGAGGAGACGGAGAAATTAATTTCTACATCTCCTCAATTGCCGGTGTCCCCGGGAATTGCACTGCGCTAAGGAGACATCCGTGTGAAGTGCAATGTTTCACATGCAGCCATAGACTTATATGGGTGAGTGTGATCCGATTCACGGATGCAATCACAGAATGTCAAATCGGCATGAGAAAATAATGGCAGATGTGAGCTGCCCCATAGGTTAACATTGGGCCGAGTGTGATCCGATTTTTTATTGGATTGCACTCGTCCGATTACATCGCAAGTGGCAGCGAGCCCTCATTCTGAAAAGCTGAGACACACGGTGCTTTGAAAAGTCGGCCAAGGACAAATCCCAGCTTGGACCTGGGAGAAATCAGTGGCCTGGCTTGTTACCATATAG
Source organism: Ranitomeya variabilis (assembly GCF_051348905.1). Taxonomy (NCBI): domain Eukaryota; kingdom Metazoa; phylum Chordata; class Amphibia; order Anura; family Dendrobatidae; genus Ranitomeya; species Ranitomeya variabilis. Next base: position 632,552,543 of record NC_135234.1, on the reverse strand, counting down.
GTGACATTCTGACAATCTTTACCTGCATTGCTAGATTCACAAAAAATAATTCCATGAAAAGATAATTTTTAAGGTGAATTCTCTTAAGTAAAAAAAATTTCAACCATTTCTGAGCTGACCACATTTTTTATCTATTTTGTTCCTAGGTTTTTTTTTAGAAAGTTCATTTCCACAACCTAAAATTCTCCCAAGGGCATATTCTTGTTTTGCAAAAGCATTCCATAACAGTGTATATAAATTGAACTAATGTTGATCTCCGAACTCAGAGTATTATTTTCTGCTTAGTCATCTTATGCCAATTCAGCTAAAACACCCAGTGTGGGTTCAGTCTCTGCGGTATCCTAATAACCCACCATGAGTCTGAATTCAAGCTATGGACTATTACCGGGGAATGATCAGATATTCCACTTGGCTCATACACAATTTTCTTAACCCCTTCATGACCCAGCCTATTTTGGCCTTAATGACCTTGCCGTTTTTTGCAATTCTGACCAGTGTCCCTTTATGAGGTAATAACTCAGGAACGCTTCAACGGATCCTAGCGATTCTGAGATTGTTTTTTCGTGACATATTGGGCTTCATGTTAGTGGTAAATTTAGGTCGATAATTTCTGAGTTTATTTGTGAAAAAAACAGAAATTTAGCGAAAATTTTGAAAATTTCGCAATTTTCACATTTTGAATTTTTATTCTGTTAAACCAGAGAGTTATGTGACACAAAATAGTTAATAAATAACGTTTCCCACATGTCTACTTTACATCAGCACAATTTTGGAAACAATTTTTTTTTTTGCTAGGAAGTTATAAGGGTTAAAATTTGACCAGTGATTTCTCATTTTTACAACAAAATTTACAAAACCATTTTTTTTAGGGACCACCTCACATTTGAAGTCATTTTGAGGGTTCTATATGGCTGAAAATACCCAAAAGTGACACCATTCTAAAAACTGCACCCCTCAAGGTGCTCAAAACCACATTCAAGAAGTTTATTAACCCTTCAGGTGTTTCACAGCAGCAGAAGCAACATGGAAGGAAAAAATGAACATTTAACTTTTTAGTCACAAAAATGATCTTTTAGCAACAATTTTTTTATTGACCCAAGGGTAAAAGGAGAAACTGGACCACGGACGTTGTTGTCCAATTTGTCCTGAGTACGCTGATACCTCATATGTGGGGGTAAACCACTGTTTGGGCGCACGGCAAGGCTCGGAAGGGAAGGAGCGCCATTTGACTTTTTGAATGAAAAATTGGCTCCAATCTTTAGCGGACACCATGTCGCGTTTGGAGAGCCCCCGTGTGCCTAAACATTGGAGCTCCCCCACAAGTGACCCCATTTTGGAAACTAGACCCCCCAAGGAACTTATCTAGAAGCATAGTGAGCACTTTAAACCCCCAGGTGCTTCACAAATTGATCCGTAAAAATGAAAAAGTACTTTTTTTTCACAAAAAAATTATTTTAGCCTCAATTTTTTCATTTTCACATGGGCAACAGGATAAAATGGATCCTAAATTTTGTTGGGCAATTTCTCCTGAGTACACCAATACCTCACATGTGGGGGTAAACCACTGTTTGGGCACATGGTAAGGCTCGGAAGGGAAGGAGCGCCATTTGACTTTTTGAATGAAAAATTATCTCCATCGTTAGCGGACACCATGTCGCGTTTGGAAAGCCCCTGTGTGCCTAAACATTGGAGCTCCTCCACAAGTGACCCCATTTTGGAAACTAGACCCCCCAATGAACTCATCTAGAGGCATAGTGAGCACTTTAAACCCCCAGGTGCTTCACAAATTGATCCGCAAAAATGAAAAAGTACTTTTTTTTCACACAAAATTTTTTTAGCCTCAATTCTTTCATTTTCACATGGGCAACAGGATAAAATGGATCCTAAAATTTGTTGGGCAATTTCTCCTGAGTACGCAGATACCTCATATGTGGGGGTAAACCACTGTTTGGGTGCACGGCAAGGCTCGGAAGGGGAGGCGTGCCATTTGACTTTTTGAATGGAAAATTAGCTCCAATCGTTAGCGGACACCATGTCGCGTTTGGAGAGCCCCTGTGTGCCTAAACATTGGAGCTCCCCTACAAGTGACCCCATTTTGGAAACTAGACCCCCCAAGGAACTTATCTAGATGCATAGTGAGCACTTATAACCCCCAGGTGCTTCACAGAAGTTTATAACGCAGAGCCGTGAAAATAAAAAATAATTTTTCTTTCCTCAAAAATGATTTTTAGCCCAGAATTTTTTATTTTCCCAAGGGTAATAGGAGAAATTGGACCCCAAATGTTGTTGTCCAGTTTGTCCTGAGTACGATGATACCCCATATGTGGGGGTAAACCACTGTTTGGGCGCACGGCAGGGCTCGGAAGGGAAGGCACGCCATTTGGCTTTTCGAATGGAAAATTAGCTCCAATCATTAGCGGACACCATGTCGCGTTTGGAGAGCCCCTGTGTGCCTAAACATTGGAGCTCCCGCACAAGTTACCCCATTTTGGAAACTAGACCTCCCAAGGAACTAATCTAGATGTGTGGTGAGCACTTTGAACCCCCAAGTGCTTCACAGAAGTTTATAACGCAGAGCCATGAAAATAAAAAATAATTTTTCTTTTCTCAAAAATGATTTTTTAGCCCACAATTTTTTATTTTCCCAAGGGTAACAGGAGAAATTGGACCCCAAAAGTTGTTGTCCAGTTTCTCCTGAGTACGCTGATACCCCATATGTGGGGGTAAACCACTGTTTTGGCACACGTCGGGGTTCGGAAGGGAAGTAGTGACGTTTAGAAATGCAGACTTTGATGGAATGCTCTGCGGGCATCAGGTTGCGTTTGCAGAGCCCCTGATGTGCCTAAACAGTAGGAACTCCCCACAAGTGACTCCATTTTGGAAACTAGACCCCCAAGGGAACTTATCTAGATGTGTGGTGAGCACTTTGAACCCCCAAGTGCCTCACAGAAGTTTATAACGCAGAGCCGTGAAAATAATAAATGTGTTTCCTTTCCTCAAAAATATTTTTTTAGGCCAGAATTTTTTATTTTTGCAAGAGTAACAGGAGAAATTGGACCCCAAAAGTTGTTGTCCAGTTTCTCCTGAGTATGCTGATACCCCATATGTGGGGGTAAACCACTGTTTGGGCACATGCCGGGGCTCGGAAGGGAAGTAGTGACGTTTTGGAATGCAGACTTTGATGGAATGGTCTGCGGGCATCATGTTACGTTTGCAGAGCCCCTGATATGCGTAAACAGTAGAAACCCCCCACAAGTGACCCCATTTTGGAAACTAGACCCCCCAAGGAACTTATCTAGATGTGTGGTGAGCATGTTCAACCCCCAAGTGCTTCACAGAAGTTTACAACGCAGAGCCGTGAAAATAAAAAATCATTTTTCTTTCCTCAAAAAAGATGTTTTAGCAAGCAATTTTTTATTTTCACAAGGGTAACAGGAGAAATTGGACCCCAATATTTGTTGCCCAGTTTGTTGTGAGTACGCTGATACCCCATATGTGGGGGTAAACCACTGTTTGGGCACACGTCAGGGCTCGGAAGGGAAGTAGTGACATTTGAAATGCAGACTTTGATGGAATGGTCTGCGGGCATCACATTGCATTTGCAGAGCCCCTGATGTGCCTAAACAGTAGAAACCCCCCACAAGTGACCCCATTTTGGAAACTAGACCCCCCAAGGAACTTATCTAGATGTGTGGTGAGCATGTTCAACCCCCAAGTGCTTCACAGAAGTTTACAACGCAGAGCCGTGAAAATAAAAAATCATTTTTCTTTCCTCAAAAAAGATGTTTTAGCAAGCAATTTTTTATTTTCACAAGGGTAACAGGAGAAATTAGGCCCCAATGTTTGTTGCCCAGTTTGTTGTGAGTACAGTGATACCCCATATGTGGGGGTAAACCACTGTTTGGGTGCACGTCAGGGCTCGGAAGGGAAGTAGTGACATTTGAAATGCAGACTTTGATGGAATGGTCTGCGGGCGTCACGTTGCATTTGCAGAGCCCCTGATGTGCCTAAACAGTAGAAACACCCCACAAGTGACCCCATTTTGGAAACTAGACCCCCCAAGGAACTTATCTAGATGTGTGATGAGCACGTTCAACCACCAAGTGCTTCACAGAAGTTTACAACGCAGAGCCGTGAAAATAAAAAATCATTTTTCTTTCCTCAAAAAAGATGTTTTAGCAAGCAATTTTTTATTTTCACAAGGGTAACAGGAGAAATTGGGCCCCAATTGTTGTGAAATTGGATTCTGGGCTCCCCCGGTGGCCACTTGTGGAATTGAACTTGTGTGCATCATCCCCTCTGTTCACCTGCTCCTATCAGGATGTGGGAGTCGCTATATAACCTTGCTCCTCTGTCAGTTTCTTGCCGGTCAACAATGTAATCAGAAGCCTTCTGTGCTTGTTCCTGCTACTAGACAACTCCCAGCTAAGTTGGACTTTTGTCCTTGTGTGTTTTTGCATTTTTGTTCCTGTTCACAGCTGCTGTTTCGTTACTGTGTCTGGAAAGCTCTTGTGATCGGAAATTGCCACTCTGGTGTTATGAGTTAATGCTAGAGTCTTAAAGGAATTTCTGGATGGTGTTTTGATAGGGTTTTCTGCTGACCATGAAAGTGTCCTTTCTGTCTTCCTGCTATCTAGAAAGTGGACCTCGATTTTGCTAAACCTATTTTCATACTACGTTTGTCATTTCATCTAAAATCACCGCCAATATATGTGGGGGCCTCTGTCTGCCTTTTGGGAAAATTTCTCTAGAGGTGAGCCAGGACTGTCTTTTCCTCTGCTAGGATTAGGTAGTTCTCCGGCTGGCGCTGGGCATCTAGGGTTAAAAAACGTAGGCATGCTACCCGGCCACTTCTAGTTGTGCGGCAGGTTTAGTTCATGGTCAGTATAGTTTCCATCTTCCAAGAGCTAGTTCTCATATATGCTGGGCTATGTTCTCTCGCCATTGAGAATCATGACAGTTTGACCGGCCCAAAAAAGGGTTAAATTACTGGCTGAGAAAGGAGAGAAAAAAGAAGTCTGCTACAATTTTTTTTTTTTTTTTCCCTCTAGTTCTGAGTGTGCTCTTAATTGAATCACTTGCTAGTCTGCCTATACTGCAGCCTTCCTCTCTTTCTCTCCTTCTAATCCTTGAATGGCTCTGTGTTCACCTGTTTCAAATGGATCTTCAGAGTGTAGCTACAGGTTTGAATAATCTCGCCACAAAGGTACAAAATTTGCAAGATTTTGTTGTTCATGCACCTATGTCTGAGCCTAGAATTCCTTTGCCTGAATTCTTCTCGGGGAATAGATCTCACTTTCAAAATTTTAAAAATAATTGCAAATTGTTTTTGTCCCTGAAGTCTCGCTCTGCCGGAGACCCTGCACAGCAGGTCAGGATTGTAATTTCCTTGCTCCGGGGCGACCCTCAAGACTGGGCTTTTGCATTGGCACCAGGGGATCCTGCGTTGCTCAATGTGGATGCGTTTTTTCTGGCCTTGGGGTTGCTTTATGAGGAACCTCATTTAGAGCTTCAGGCGGAAAAGGCCTTGATGTCCTTGTCTCAGGGGCAAGATGAAGCTGAAATATACTGCCAAAAATTCCGCAAATGGTCTGTGCTTACTCAGTGGAATGAGTGCGCCCTGGCGGCGATTTTCAGAGAAGGTCTCTCTGATGCCATTAAGGATGTTATGGTGGGGTTCCCTGTGCCTGCGAGTCTGAATGAGTCCATGACGATGGCTATTCAGATCGATAGGCGTCTGCGGGAGCGCAAACCTGTGCACCATTTGGCGGTGTCTACTGAGAAAACGCCAGAAAATATGCAATGTGATAGAATTCTGTCCAGAAGCGAGCGGCAGAATTTTAGACGAAAAAATGGGTTGTGCTTCTATTGTGGTGATTCAACTCATGTTATATCAGCATGCTTTAAGCGTACTAAGAAGCCTGACAAGTCTGTTTCAATTAGCACTTTACAGTCTAAGTTTATTCTATCTGTGACCCTGATTTGTTCTTTGTCATCTATTACCGCGGACGCCTATGTCGACTCTGGCGCTGCTTTGAGTCTTATGGATTGGTCCTTTGCCAAACGCTGTGGGTATGATTTGGAGCCACTGGAGGCTCCGATACCTCTGAAAGGGATTGACTCCACCCCATTGGCTAGTAATAAACCACAATACTGGACACAAGTGACTATGCGTGTTAATCCGGATCACCAGGAGGTTATTCGCTTTCTGGTGCTGTATAATCTACATGATGTTTTGGTGCTGGGATTGCCATGGCTGCAATCTCATAACCCAGTCCTCGACTGGAGAGCTATGTCTGTGTTAAGCTGGGGATGTAGAGGAACTCATGGGGACGTACCTTTGGTTTCCATTTCATCATCTATTCCCTCTGAGATTCCTGAATTCTTGTCTGACTTTCGTGACGTTTTTGAAGAACCCAAGGTTGGTTCACTACCTCCGCACCGGGAGTGCGATTGTGCCATAGACTTGATTCCGGGTAGTAAATACCCTAAGGGTCGTTTATTTAATCTGTCTGTGCCTGAACACGCTGCTATGCGAGAATATATAAAGGAGTCCTTGGAAAAGGGACATATTCGTCCTTCGTCATCTCCCTTAGGAGCCGGTTTTTTCTTTGTGTCTAAGAAAGACGGCTCTTTGAGGCCGTGTATTGATTATCGACTTTTGAATAAAATCACGGTTAAATATCAATATCCGTTACCACTGCTTACTGATTTGTTTGCTCGTATAAAGGGGGCCAAGTGGTTCTCTAAGATTGATCTCCGTGGGGCGTATAATTTGGTGCGAATCAAGCAGGGGGATGAGTGGAAAACCGCATTTAATACGCCCGAGGGCCATTTTGAGTATTTGGTGATGCCTTTTGGTCTTTCAAATGCCCCTTCAGTCTTCCAGTCCTTTATGCATGACATTTTCCGCGATTATTTGGATAAATTTATGATTGTGTATCTGGATGATATTCTGATTTTTTCGGATGACTGGGACTCTCATGTCCAGCAGGTCAGGAGGGTTTTTCAGGTTTTGCGGTCTAATTCCTTGTGTGTGAAGGGTTCTAAGTGTGTTTTTGGGGTTCAAAAGATTTCTTTCTTGGGATACATTTTTTCCCCCTCTTCCATCGAGATGGATCCTGTCAAGGTTCAGGCTATTGGTGATTGGACGCAACCCTCTTCTCTTAAGAGTCTTCAGAAATTTTTGGGCTTTGCTAACTTTTATCGTCGATTTATTGCTGGTTTTTCTGATGTTGTAAAACCATTGACTGATTTGACTAAGAAGGGTGCTGATGTTGCTGATTGGTCCCCTGATGCTGTGGAGGCCTTTCGGGAGCTCAAGCGCCGCTTTTCTTCCGCCCCAGTGTTGCGTCAGCCTGATGTTGCTCTTCCTTTTCAGGTTGAGGTCGACGCTTCTGAAATCGGAGCTGGGGCGGTGTTGTCGCAGAGAAGTTCCGACTGCTCCGTGATGAGACCTTGTGCTTTTTTTTCCCGTAAATTTTCGCCCGCCGAGCGGAATTATGATATTGGGAATCGGGAGCTTTTGGCCATGAAGTGGGCTTTTGAGGAGTGGCGTCACTGGCTTGAGGGGGCCAGACATCAGGTGGTGGTATTGACTGACCACAAAAATTTAATTTACCTTGAGTCTGCCAGGCGCCTGAATCCTAGACAGGCGCGCTGGTCGTTGTTTTTCTCTCGGTTTAATTTTGTGGTGTCGTACCTACCGGGTTCTAAGAATGTTAAGGCGGATGCCCTTTCTAGGAGTTTTGAGCCTGACTCCCCTGGTAATTCTGAGCCCACAGGTATCCTTAAAGATGGAGTGATATTGTCTGCCGTTTCTCCAGACCTGCGGCGGGCCTTGCAGGAGTTTCAGGCGGATAGACCTGATCGTTGCCCACCTGGTAGACTGTTTGTTCCTGATGATTGGACCAGTAGAGTCATCTCTGAGGTTCATTCTTCTGCGTTGGCAGGTCATCCTGGAATCTTTGGTACCAGGGATTTGGTGGCAAGGTCCTTCTGGTGGCCCTCCCTGTCACGAGATGTGCGAGGCTTTGTGCAGTCTTGTGACGTTTGTGCTCGGGCCAAGCCTTGTTGTTCTCGGGCTAGTGGATTGTTGTTGCCCTTGCCTATCCCGAAGAGGCCTTGGACGCACATCTCGATGGATTTTATTTCGGATCTGCCTGTTTCTCAGAAGATGTCTGTCATCTGGGTGGTGTGTGACCGTTTCTCTAAGATGGTCCATCTGGTTCCCTTGCCTAAGTTGCCTTCTTCTTCCGAGTTGGTTCCTCTGTTTTTTCAAAATGTTGTTCGTTTGCATGGTATTCCTGAGAATATCGTTTCTGACAGAGGGACCCAATTCGTGTCTAGATTTTGGCGGGCATTCTGTGCTAGGATGGGCATAGATTTGTCTTTTTCGTCTGCTTTCCATCCTCAGACTAATGGCCAGACCGAGCGGACTAATCAGACCTTGGAGACATATTTGAGGTGTTTTGTGTCTGCGGATCAGGATGATTGGGTTGCTTTTTTGCCTTTGGCGGAGTTCGCCCTCAATAATCGGGCCAGCTCTGCCACCTTGGTGTCCCCGTTTTTCTGTAATTTGGGGTTTCATCCTCGATTTTCCTCCGGTCAAGTGGAATCTTCGGATTGTCCTGGAGTGGATGCTGTGGTGGAGAGGTTGCATCAGATTTGGGGGCAGGTGGTGGACAATTTGAAGTTGTCCCAGGAGAAGACTCAGCTTTTTGCCAACCGCCGTCGTCGTGTTGGTCCTCGGCTTTGTGTTGGGGACTTGGTGTGGTTGTCTTCTCGTTTTGTCCCTATGAGGGTTTCTTCTCCTAAGTTTAAGCCTCGGTTCATCGGCCCGTACAAGATATTGGAGATTCTTAACCCTGTGTCCTTCCATTTGGACCTCCCTGCATCCTTTTCGATTCATAATGTTTTTCATCGGTCATTGTTGCGCAGGTATGAGGTACCGGTTGTGCCTTCCGTTGAGCCTCCTGCTCCGGTGTTGGTTGAGGGTGAGTTGGAGTACGTTGTGGAAAAGATCTTAGACTCTCGTGTTTCCAGACGGAGACTCCAGTATCTGGTCAAATGGAAGGGATACGGTCAGGAGGATAATTCTTGGGTCACTGCCTCTGATGTTCATGCCTCCGATCTTGTCCGTGCCTTTCATAGGGCTCATCCTGATCGCCCTGGTGGTTCTGGTGAGGGTTCGGTGCCCCCTCCTTGAGGGGGGGGTACTGTTGTGAAATTGGATTCTGGGCTCCCCCGGTGGCCACTTGTGGAATTGAACTTGTGTGCATCATCCCCTCTGTTCACCTGCTCCTATCAGGATGTGGGAGTCGCTATATAACCTTGCTCCTCTGTCAGTTTCTTGCCGGTCAACAATGTAATCAGAAGCCTTCTGTGCTTGTTCCTGCTACTAGACAACTCCCAGCTAAGTTGGACTTTTGTCCTTGTGTGTTTTTGCATTTTTGTTCCTGTTCACAGCTGCTGTTTCGTTACTGTGTCTGGAAAGCTCTTGTGATCGGAAATTGCCACTCTGGTGTTATGAGTTAATGCTAGAGTCTTAAAGGAATTTCTGGATGGTGTTTTGATAGGGTTTTCTGCTGACCATGAAAGTGTCCTTTCTGTCTTCCTGCTATCTAGAAAGCGGACCTCGATTTTGCTAAACCTATTTTCATACTACGTTTGTCATTTCATCTAAAATCACCGCCAATATATGTGGGGGCCTCTGTCTGCCTTTTGGGAAAATTTCTCTAGAGGTGAGCCAGGACTGTCTTTTCCTCTGCTAGGATTAGGTAGTTCTCCGGCTGGCGCTGGGCATCTAGGGTTAAAAAACGTAGGCATGCTACCCGGCCACTTCTAGTTGTGCGGCAGGTTTAGTTCATGGTCAGTATAGTTTCCATCTTCCAAGAGCTAGTTCTCATATATGCTGGGCTATGTTCTCTCGCCATTGAGAATCATGACACCCAATGTTTGTTGCCCAGTTTGTTGTGAGTACAGTGATACCCCATATGTGGGGGTAAACCACTGTTTGGGTGCACGTCAGGGCTCGGAAGGGAAGTAGTGACATTTGAAATGCAGACTTTGATGGAATGGTCTGCGGGCGTCACGTTGCATTTGCAGAGCCCCTGATGTGCCTAAACAGTAGAAACACCCCACAAGTGACCCCATTTTGGAAACTAGACCCCCCAAGGAACTTATCTAGATGTGTGATGAGCACGTTCAACCCCCAAGTGCTTCACAGAAGTTTACAACGCAGAGCCGTGAAAATAAAAAATCATTCTTCTTTCCTCAAAAATTATGTCTTAGCAAGTAATTTTTTATTTTTGCAAGGGTAACAGGAGAAATTGGACCCTAACAGTTGTTGCCCAGTTTGTCCTGAGTACGCTGGTACCCCAAATGTGGGGGTAAACCACTGTTTGGGCACACGTCGGGGCTTGGAAGGGAGGGAGCACCATTTGACTTTTTGAATGCAAGATTGGCTGGAATCAATGGTGGCGCCATGTTGCGTTTGGAGACCCCTGATGTGCCTAAACAGTGGAAACCCCTCATTTCTAACTTCAACACTAACCCCAACACACCCCTAATCCTAATCCCAACTGTAGCCATAACCCTAATCCCAACCCTAACCCCAACACACCCCTAACCACAACCCTAACCCCAACACACCCGTAACCCTAATTCCAACCCTAATCCTAACCCTAATCCCAACCCTAACCCTAATCCCAACCCTAACCACAACTGTAATCCCAACACACCCCTAACCCTATCCGTAACCCTAACCACAAGCCTAATCTTAACCCTATTTCCAACCCTAGCCCTAATTCCAACCCTAACCCTAAGGGTATGTGCCCACGTAGCGGATTCGTGTGAGATTTTTCCGCACGACTTTTGAAAAATCTGCAAGTAAAAGGCACTGCGTTTTACCTGCGGATTTACAGCAGATTTCCAGTGTTTTTTTGTGCGGATTTCACCTGCGGATTCCTATTGAGGAACAGGTGTAAAACGCTGCGGAATCCGCACAAAGAATTGACATGCTGTGGAAAATACAACGCAGCGTTTCTGCACGGAATTTTCCGCACCATGGGCACAGCGGATTTGGTTTTCCAAAGGTGTACACGGTACTGTAAACCTGATGGAAAACTGCTACGAATTCGCAGCGGCCAATCCGCTGCGGATCCGCGGCCAATCCGCTGCGGATCCGCGGCCAATCCGCTGCGGATCCGCGGCCAATCCGCTGCGGATCCGTGGCCAATCCGCTGCGGATCCGCATCCAATCCGCTGCGGATCCGCGGCCAATCCGCTGCGGATCCGCGGCCAATCCGCTGCGGATCCGCAGCCAAATCCGCACATGCCATAACCCTAACCCTACCCCTAACCCTACCCCTAACCCTAACCCTACCCGCAACCCTAACCCTAGTTCTAACCCTAACCCTAGTTCTAACCCTAACCCTAGTGGGAAAAAAATATATATATATATTTTCTTTATTTTATTATTATCCCTATCTATGGGGGTGATAAAGGGGGGGGTTTATTTATTATTTTTTTTATTTTGATCGCTGTGGTAGAACCTACCACAGCGATCAAAATGTACTTGAATGGAATCTGCCGGCGGGCGTACTGAGCATGCGCCCGCCATTTTGGAAGATGGCGGCGCCCAGCGAGGAGACGGCCGGACACCGGGAGGATCGGTAAGTATGAAGGGGTGGTGGGGGGGTGGATTGGAGCACAGGGGGGGTGATCGGACCACAGGGGGGGTGATCGGACCACAGGGGGGAGCGGACAGCAGGACGGGGGAGCGGGCAGGAGCACGGGGCAGCGCAGCACAGGACGGAGGGGACCGGACCCCATAACGGAGGACTGGGGGGGCGATCGGTGGGGTGGGGGGGGCTCACATCAGTATTTCCAGCCATGGCCGATGATATTGCAGCATCGGCCATGGCTGGATTGTAATATTTCACCTGTTTTTTAGGTGAAATATTACAAATCGCTCTGATTGGCAGTTTCACTTTCAACAGCCAATCAGAGCGATCGTAGCCACGGGGGGGTGTAGCCACCCCCCCTGGGCTGAAGCACCACTCCCCCTGTCTCTGCAGATCGGGTGAGATTGGAGTTAACCCTTTCACCCGATCTGCAGGAGCGCGATCATTCCATGACGCATACGCTGCGTCATAGGTCGCATTGGCACCGACTTTCATGACGCAGCGTATGCGTCAAAGGTCGTGAAGGGGTTAATATACTCCACAAAAGATTCATTACTAAGAATTAAATCGATTTTAGACATAATATTAAAATATGAGACCTGCATTTTCCCATTTGTCAATCTCCATTATTCAATCCCCATATATCTATCGCATCTCTTGATAAAATTTAAATAATGTTAATTAATGGTTCTGCTCCAAAACTGCCAGGCAGGGCTCTAATCCTATCAATTGTATTATTCATTACACAACTGAAATCATCATTCACTAGAACTGGACGGTGGATTCCACTAGTCAGCAAATTTTAGTATGTGATTAAAACTGCAGGAGAATATTGGGGTAGAAATTCCAGAACATATTGGTGTCCTTCTAATAACCCTTACAGAAATAAATACTGTATATGCTTTTAACATCAACAAAAGACATTTTAAGCCTAAAATCAATAGCATTATGAATAAGCACACTCATTCCATGGGAACAAATAGAGCAGCAAGAATAAAACTCTTAACAAGACAATATTTTTCTTTTTTTTATAAAATAGATCCTCTCTACATCAAGATGGGACTCTACCAAAGAACAAACACACACTTTAGATAGCTACTGTTCAGCTAACAGCTATCCTCTTTGACTCTTCCATACACAGCAGCACTTGGCTCCTGCTCTCTGTCACGGGGAGACTAGGTGGGTGAGAGCTAATAACCCGGGCCCCTGCAATTTCCCTCAGACTAGGGAAATGCTGAATGACCCTCTACCTGAAGTTTACACTGATGGTGTGTATGTCCAGGCCTCGAACCTCACCCTGCCTCCTGTTACAACCCTAAGCTGAAAACCTTCGCCCTCTACCCAGTGAATGTAATACACCAATACCCACAGTTAGCACAGACAAGGATAAAGGAAAATATACACCACGCTGCAGTCACTCAGGAATACACTATAAATGTGCACGGCAAAATAAACACAAATATAGGAAGGAGTAAATAAGACAAAGGAAAATACACCACCAGCAACGATTCTCCAACAACCAGCTCTCCACTCCAGACCGAGATAACAACGCAAGACAGAAGCTATAATCGGCGACGCCCAATGATCCGGAGAACTATTTAAAGGCCATGGGCATGGCCCAGCTTCAAATCCGAGGATCAGGTAAATTAACCCTGGAACAGCTGGACAAAACCTAGCCGACGCCAATGAGCAAATAGTGGTCAAAAGCGGAATTACCGCTGTCTGTCGAACGACCTGGTCTGAACAGCGTCCGACATGACACTCTCCCAGCAAGAGTCGCTGCCAGACATCTTTGGCAGCAGAAAATCTCAGGCGAATAAAAGGATCGACAGTTTGAAATCAAACATGTCAGATCCTCCTGTCTCCCCCCCCCCCATCATCATCTATAGGGGACAGTTGGGAGGACACCATGCACATTAGAATGTGTACCAGTATCGGCGTGTTTGCTAGACGTTGATCTATATTAACTGGTTAACTGGCAGGTATCAGTTTATATAGTACAAGTTATTTTTAATGGTTTCATCACTCCTATTAATTAATACTAAATATTGATATGGTTTCAATCAGATATATATATATATATATATATACATATATATATATATATGTATATATGTATATATATATATATATATATATATATATATATATATATATATATATATATCTATCTCCTTACTTTCAAGGAGTGTAGCAGAAGGTCATTGATGCTTAAATGTCAACCAGATGACCCATCTAACAAAGGAATGTAAATGACCCAGTCATTGACACTTATCTTCCAACAAAGGAGTCTTTTGATATTCAAAGATCCAAGAAGTATCATTTCTCCTTGCGGAAAGTGACATGTTAAGCATGTCGAGGAGAGGAGACTTAAAGCCGCAATGATCCTCTGGGAAATATGCAAATTGTCTCTTCAGAGAGGAAGTGTTATGGAAATATTTGGGTTGGATAAATCTTATCCCTGTGTGTGCTGCGGCCGCTCCCAATTAGACTGAGTATTTTGAGCGCTCATCAAGAATGGACTGTACACAACTGTGACAGAACAACATTCCATCAATACTGATACTTTATTGTACATACATAGTTTTATATTTTCACATAGAAAGGAGTGGTTAGGGGTTGTCAGGGGTGGTTAGTTAATTACCATATTGTCTAGCTCCTCTGTCATTGGTTATCTAAACATATATGGAATATTGTGATTAATGCTCATATGACTGCAGATTAAGGAACTAAAATGTACCTCTGTATGTAGGACAAAGATGAGACATTTGATCAGCAGTTAATACATCTAACACTGTTCTGCTTTTGAGAGATGGAAAACCCCATACAATCTGTCTGGCTCATATCAGTTCATTGTCAGCCATTTTAATCCATTGATTATAATGTATATATTGGCTGTGAGCATATGAGTATATATGATTATAGAGGGGTATACATGCAAGTGAGATCTACATGATATATATATTTCTATCACAAGCCCCCCTTAGATATCACTTGCCCTAATCCTAGCCTCCTGTCCCAAAGCGCTGCAACTCTTTTGTGCTGTCGGCGAACTGACACAAGCCTAACGCCTGTGCCCCACTCCGTACAGACTTTTCGCAAATGGGCGGTCAGGAGATCTGTCCCTAAAGGGGGTTCGCTGCAATCAGTCTCTTAGTCAATAGCATGTGTAGTGAGCGATGTGTAGTCTTTATCAGGTAGGTCATCTATTCGGTCAGGCCGCAACATCATTCTGGCTTGGATGTCATCTTCTGGTAGGGGAGCTTTCTTGTGATGCGATGAGTGGATCCAAGTGGGTCTTCCCTCCAGTTTCACAGAGTTTTGTGTCATCAGCAGCACTTGAACAGGACCATCAAATCTGGGATCGAGTGGTGTTCTCCTTACAAACTTTTTCACCAACACCCAGTCTCCTGGCTTCGAGGAGTGCGTACTGGACACTGAATCTGGATCTGGGGATGAAGAAAAAAACTCGAGAATGGATGTTAGCAAGTTTCTTGGTGATTTCAATTTACATAAGCAGACAAAGTATCATATTGCATAATCAGCTGCTAAGGGAAAGGATACCCCTAACCTGGGACTAGACACAAACAAAATTTCATACGGTGACAGCTTTTCTGGGCCTCTGGGAGTGTGCCTAACACTGAGTAGTGTGATTGGGAGTGTGTAGGCCTAAGTCTGACCCTACTGCTGACTAGATCTCGTGTGAGGTTTGCTGTGAATGCGGGTCCCTGGTCACTCTCTATCACTTCTGGGACCCCATAGCTGCATATCTCGTCTCTGAGAGTAGCTTCTTTGCAGTAGTCTTTGCTGACTGGTTATTCACTGGGAAAGCTTCTGGCTGTCATCCTGAGAACATGTCCACGACCACAAGGGCATATTCGAATCCTCCACTTGGCAGCATCTGGATGTGGTCTATCTGGATCCTCTGGAAGGGGTACAGTGGTCTGGCAAGACGATGTGTGGGAACTTCTTCATTCTTCCAGTGTTGCATTTGCCACAGGTCAGACAGCTGTTTATGAACTTGGCTGTTAGGGTGGAGATTTCTGGAGCGAACCAGTAAGCACCAATCGGATCATTCATCTGTGTCTTTAATCTGTGTGTGGGCCCATGTGCCCACTGGACCACCATAGGGTACATGCTTTGGGGTAAACAGGGTTTGTAGTCCATTGAGTATACCCTTCCTTCTTCATGTGTTGCTCACTTCCGCATCCAGCATTCCTTCTTGTCCTTTGGGGCTTGCTCTTGCAGCTTTTTTGAGCAGATCCCAGGATGTCATCTTGTCAGATTTCCTGTCTTCAGCCGTCCTGTAGTAGCTGTCCGGCTCTACGACCTCTTCCACTTTTCCATATTGTCTTCCCTTGACTGCTTCTTTGGCTGCCATATCCGCCATGTTGTTGCCTCGTGCCTCTACTGTGCTTAATTTTCCACGCGCTTTGACTTTTAGTACTGTCACCACTTTTGGAAGTTGAAGTGCATTCAGCAGGTCCTTAATGGCTCCATGATGCTTCACGGTTGTTCCACTTGCTGTGATGAAGTCCCTTGCAGCCCAGATGGGTCTGAAGTCGTGTGCTATGCCATGCGAGTACCTCGAATCGGTATACATTTTCTCAGTCTTGTCTTCTGCCATCTGGTAGGTCTTCATCAGCGCTATCAGTTCTGCTTCCTGGGCTGACAAACTGGGCGGCAGACTTCTGGACCACAGGATCTCTTGATTGCTGATCACTGCACATCCCGTGTGGAATCTTCCTTCATCATCTGCAAATCTGGAGCCATCCACAGAGAGGATCAACTCTGGGTTGGTCAGTGGCTCTTCTGCCACCTTGGGTAGTCCTGCTGTTTCCTGTTGCATGATGCTGAAGCAATCATGGTCATCCGTCCGGAGCAAATTCAGATCCCTGCAGAAGGTATCATGCAGATTTTGATCAGACTTTTTATCTGAGGATCCGTATCTGTATCCCCCCTTGGGAGTGGGAGTAGAGTGGGCGGATTGAGGACTGTGCATCTGCAGTTGGTGACATTGTCGGGCAGGAGTAGAGAGCACTGGAGGCGAAGATGCCTGGCGGTGGAGAGATGTTTTGGCTGGGTTTGGTTGAGGATTGCTCAGATGTCATGCAGAGCCAGGATTTCCAATGGTTTTTTCCACTGATGTCAGTAGTCCTGTCCAGGAGGGCGTGTGCTGCAACTGCTGCTCTCAAGCGGGAGGAAGAGGATCCCCTTGCAACTGGATCCAGGCGAGCTGAAAAGTAGTCCAAAAGTCTCTGCTTTCCCCCCTAAAGGTGCGTCAGGACTCCAGTAGCAAGGCCTTCTTTTCTCATCAAGTAGAGACGGAATGGCTTCTTGTAGTCAGATAGGCCTAGTGCTGGCGCTGAGACTACTGTGCCTTTTAACTTCTTGAACGAGCTGAAGGCTGCATCAGTCAGGAGGAACGGGGCCGAGGAAGGCCTGTAGAACCATCTTCTCCACTGTGGTCTTCCGGTCATCTGTCAGGCGTTTCGCCTGGTGAGCAATACAGTTTCTCTGGAACGTAACTTGCTTCAGACACCACTGGACTTTGTTCTTTGAGATCTTGCAGTGCTGCTCCGCCAGGTAGAGTAGGAGATACAAGGAATGGGCTTTACACGTGTCAAAGTCAATTGCACAAAGGAGTAGATCGTCCATGTATTGTAGCAGGGTTACTTCTGCATGTTCTGCGACCCAGTTGGTGAGGACTGTGGACATGGCTTTGGTGAACTGTGGAGGGCTGTTCTGGGCCCACTGTGGCATCACTGTCCATGTGTGGTGTCCCCCCTGGTGCATTAAGGCAAACAGGAACTGGTCTTCCGGATGAAGGGGAACACTGGAGAAAACATTAGCCAGGTTGTTCACTGTGAACACTTTTGCTGTGGCAGGCACATTTGAGAGCAGAGTGTGCGGATTCAGAACAATTGGAGTTTTGAACACATCGCGTCATTCACAGCTCTCAGGTCATGTACCATTCTGAACTTGGCTGGCTCTCCTTTTACAGTCTTTTTCTTGACGGGGAAAAGCGGGGTATTGCAAGGCGATGTGCGAGGAACAATGATTCCTGTTTCCAGGTAGACCTACAGTTGGCCAGAGGCAGCTTGACTCTAGGCCTGGCCTGGGCCTTACGAGGGTACGGGGTACATGGCTTGAGTGACATCTGTACTGGGGCAACTTGAGGTTTTCCCATGACCTGGGGTCCCTTAGACCATAGACTTTCTGGTACTACGTCCAGTACCTCCTTGGGTAGGCCTCATCAGTTGTTTAAGGTTCTTGTAGGGCCGCCAGCATGACTCTTCTTGGGTCAGGGATGAAGAAAGTGTCACTGTCCCATCTTCCTGAAACACTGTGGTTGCCTTCAGCTTCTGCAGTTGGTTCGCTGCCCGCAGGTTGAGTGGAAGGTCTTTGACACCACAAACTGGGGCAGGATAGAGTGTCCTGGCTGAGTGCACACGCTCAGTGACTTTGTAAGCTGAGAATGTCTGACTTGACCATCAATGCCCATGCGAGGCACAGAGGATTCTTTTAGGCAGGTGGGATCAGCGAGTTCCACACGTCTCATCACAGTTGCACCGGTGTGCAGAAGAAAAGTTCTGACAACGCCATCCACTTTAAGGATAATTTGAGATATTGGTCTTGCAGAAGAAGTTTTACATGTCAGGAGCGTAGTTCCTTGAGGACCTGGCTTGCTTGCCTCTGTCCTATGGACGGGGTACTTCACTTCTTTCTGCACTTCTTCCTTGACCTGTTTCTCCGGACCAACTCTTGGGTTGCATGGGTCCAGTCTCTTCGGGGGCGTGGGTGCCCTGCACTGGTTCTGGTAATGGCCAAACTTGCCACAGATGTAACACTTGACACTTTTTCTGTCTTTGTAGGGTGGTTGCGCTTCCAGGTTAGTAATCACCATGAGAGGGGCCGTCCTCTGCAATCCTGGTTGGGACTCGGTCCCTTTGGCTACTGTGGACAATGGCATGATGGGCACTGTAGCGGCAGCGGGGTCCGGCCTGCTGATTGAAGCTGCGGTGGTAAGATGGGGCCTGCAGGTGCATTCGTGGCGAGGCCCGGGGGTGCCATGAGACCGGCGGCTGCATCCAACCCAAGGTCTTGGAGCATTACAGGGGCTGTGGCTGCATCTGCCATCACTTCTTCCCCCTGCTCCAACATAGCTTCTCCCCTTTGCTAACCTTATTGAGGTCGGTGTCTCCTCTCTGGAGTCTGCAGTGGTTCTTCCGGTGTGTTGATCGGCACTTTGCAGCATCTTCACCTCTGGCTTCCCTTCTGGCGTTCTCAGCAGCACGGCACCCTTTTCCTTCTTTGCGCTCTTTGTGGTGCTATAATGGCGGCAGTTTTGGTGACAATCGGCAATAAACAGTCTCCTAGGCGCACATAAAACATTTTTTCTGGGTCAGTCCACTGCTATTGACCTGTTCCTAGGCCTAGCCACTATCAGTGGTTTCCTGATTGGCTGTCTCAGTCCATGCACAAAGACCTGTGCCAACATTTGCCTGTGTATCTGGTCTTGAATGGTGAAGCCCAAGTCTTGGAATACTTGCATTACTCTGCCATGAAACTTCTTTACAGACTCTGTCTTATCTTGGCTCTTGGTTTTGGCTTGTCCTGCCAATCTGCCTTTGGCCCACTCTCTGAGCTGTTATATTAGCTGTGGCCCTGACTCCCAAGCATGTACATCTAATTCTGCTGGAAGTTTGAATTGTTCCTTCATGATTGGCCAGAGTGCATCACCTGCTTCTATTTCCATTCATGGCCCAGAGATCATTCCAGGTGGCTGCATATGTTTACTGCTTCTGCTACATTCTTCGGTAAAATGGCATGGGATGCATCCCTGGGTCTGGAAGATTGTCACCTGACTTGGGGTGGAGTGCACATAGTGTAATGGTGGTGCCTCTATCTGCCCCTGCATTCTTGGTGCCTGTGGGTTTCTTTTCTAGTACTGGACAGCATGTATGATGTTCCCTCTTCATCTTCATCAGAGGAATAGTTGTGATAGCTTGTACTGGGGTCGTACACTGACTGATATTGGACTTAGAAGTTGCTTTTTTATGTGAGGATGTCTCCCCCCTTGCTGAAGCTGTGATGGATTAGGCTTATAGTTCTATGTTGGTGTGAATGTAGGCAGCTCTGACCGGTGCTGAAGTTGTACATTATCAATACATGGTGATATCAAAGTTCATGTAAAACCTTAAGGGTTACAATATTATTGACTGTGAAATGAGGTAATGGAGGATCTGTCAGTGAGCTTGTTCTGATATCATTCCTCCCCCCTCTGCACCCAGGGCTGAGCTGTCTGCTACCTGATGTGTCTGGGGGCTGCCCACTGCATTGTGTGTAGGGGGATTTTTCACTTTCTTTCCCCGATATCACAACTGGCAATGGCTGGACTGTGCCTGGGGCATAGAAGGGAAATCTTGTGCTGTAAGCACCATATTGTTTGAATTGGGCGTTGGCCCAGCCGGCAACGAAGAGGAAAAAAAGAGGAAGAAGAAGGAGGAGGGGTTGATGAGAGACAAAGGAATAGTAGGAGGGGAGAGAGAATGTGGAGAAGAGGGAGGAGAAGAGAGGAGTGGAGAAGGAGGGGAGAGAGAGGGTGAGGAGAGATGGGTGTGGAGAAGGAAAAGAAGGAGGAGAAAGGTGTGGTGGGGGAGTGGAGAAGGAGTGAAGATGGAGGGTATGGAGGAGAGAGATAGAGAGGGGGAGAGAGAGAGAAAAGTGTGGAGGAAGAGGAGAGGAAAGGAGAGAGAGAGAGAAGAATGCGGAGAGAAAAGACTGACAAAGAAAAAGGAGGATAGAGGAGAACAACAAGAATAATAGAGAGGAGCAATTATGCCTTCTCCCTGTAGGGAGAGACAGGGCGCGCCACATACTGTGCAAAAATAACTACCTACTGCGCAGATTCTCCCGTCTCATACCCACAAAAATCACTTCCTGGTTTGCTCACATAACTTTCTTTACCACCTAAACGATGTAAGCTCTGCTGTCACTTCATACCATGTATTGGCATTCAGCAATCTAACATCAGCTAACTTCCCTTATTTTTCCTTCTACGTCATGCTACTCCGCAGCTTGAAATCTGCCATTCTAATGAATTTCACGTACTTTATACCTTCCAAAAATCGTCACATACTTAACACTTTCGTGTTCTGCCACTATCTAGGGGCTGTTTGCTCATCAGGAAATAAAAGACTCTCCTGTTGCTTGGCCACTTTATTCCCCATGGCAAAAGCAAAAAATGAAAAACACACAAAAATGAAAAAAACGGTACTAAAAAAAAACTTCTAAAAATGAGTATATAAAACTCTAAGAAAAACCCAAAACGATAAGAAAAACCGTCAAAAACTCAGTTCACAACCAAAAACTCAAAATTATGATACAAAAGGAAAGAAAAAAAACTTTTTCCCCAAAAAAAGTAAAAAAGGTAAAGAGATTGAAGATTGAGGAAAACGTAATTAAAAAACTTTAAAATGCCGCAAAAAGAAAAAGACCCTTTAAGAGAGTAAAAAAAATTAAAAATTAAAACGGCTTTTCTCTTCTCCTTTTTTCCTTTAGAATCTCTGCTCTCAAATACAGTCAGAGACACACTTCCTCCTTTTATTATATGCTGCTGTATCCAATATCACTAAAATAACGTATCTGAAAACACGTATGTCACATCAAAAATGATAGATACAATTTAAATTTCACTTCTTCACAAAAAAACTACACATAGCCAGCATTGCAGCTGAAAACAGTCAGAAAAAAAAAACCAGATGTGACAGTTTGATTTACAATGCATCTCTGCTCGCAGCTGAAAAAAGAGGAAGTTCAAGAGAGAGGGAAAAAAACCCAAAACTTTCTTTTAATATTTCATGCTTCTTAAAGAAGCAACACTTGACAGACAGAAACAGATAGACAATCCGAGAGATGCCCTTTTAAATTCTGTGACACATGTAGGTTGCGCTGGGAACAGACAACTATCAATCGCACTGGCACGCATATGCCGGACTCTACCACCCTCCGCTCCGGTCGTCCTGACTGGCCGCCGGCTACGGGAATCTGTGGCAGCCCTCAAAGCTATCACCATCCGTGCCTGGAACATGGAACTGCCTGTCCCGAGACCTTCTGTCTCTCCTATTGCACGGGAATCTGTGATAGCTTATTCAGCGATTTGACCTCCTGCTGTCTGTTACCCAGCCACCATAAACAAAAGTCACTTTTCCTTCCTCTCCCGGATTTTTCACAAACACAGAACACATACACGGCACACAGCAGACACCTCCCAGGGTTAGGATTCGGCTCCGGACTTTTTTACACTACCTGGGAATTGGTGACCACACCTGACCGGCAAGAGGCATAGACAAGGACTGGGCACAGGGGACTTTCAGGTAAGATGATAACATTTTCTTACCTTACTTATGGAGCTGCGCAGTCTCCTGCCCCTGTGCCAAGGCCACGGCCACAACCTCCTTCTCTCCGGTCAGTAGTGGTTCCCTGTGTGCGTTTCATCCATGCCTCGCTGTTGGGGGCCATTAATGTTATGGAAATATTTGGGTTGGATAAATCTTATCCCTGTGTGTGCTGCAGCCGCTCCCAATTAGACTGAGTATTTTGAGCACTCATCAAGAATGGACTGTACACAACTGTGACAGAACAACATTCCATCAATACTGATACTTTATTGTACATACATAGTTTTATATTTTCACATAGAAAGGAGTGGTTAGGGGTTGTCAGGGGTGGTTAGTTAATTACCATATTGTCTAGCTCCTCTGTCATTGGTTATCTAAACATATATGGAATATTGTGATTAATGCTCATATGACTGCAGATTAAGGAACTAAAATGTACCTTTGTATGTAGGACAAAGATGAGACATTTGATCAGCAGTTAATACATCTGACACTGTTCTGCTTTTGAGAGATGGAAAACCCCATACAATCTGTCTGGCTCATATCAGTTCATTGTCAGCCATTTTAATCCATTGATTATAATGTATATATTGGCTGTGAGCATATGAGTATATATGATTATAGAGGGGTATACATGCAAGTGAGATCTACATGATATATATATTTCTATCACAGAAGGGGACTAGAACTCTAGTGCTACCTATTGGAAGTAGCAATAGGGTTGACATTGACTGTTAGGATTGCTACTTCCAATAAGTGGCACTAGAGTTCTAGTCCTCTTTCTCTCTGAAGAGACAATTTCGATATTCAAAGATGAGAGGCAACTTTCCCAGGAAGAAGGTATCCTGTATATGTTAATTATATGTTAGATAGATACTGTCAAGTCCCCAGTACACAAACCATTACAGATCAAAGCCTATAGATTAGTTTCAATAGACAGTTTTAACATATAAGAGAGGACTGGAACTTGAGGTGAGGGAGACACTCACAGCTGGGGAGAGATGAGGAGAGAGATGGAAATGAACACAGATTGATGGACTTCTACCTTGAGAATGTAATGTATCAATAATACTTGTTTTGATGCACATGTATTTATTTTACTTTATTGTTTAATCCTATCATTTATTAAGTAAATTCAATTTAGTTTTACTCAATTCTCGTGTGAGCATTTCTTATTCATCACAATCCTTTGAATCCATTACAAAACACAGTTAAACATGCAGCATCTCTTTACCTTATCGTTCAGGGCTTTTACATTTCATGGACGTACACTAGTGGCTGATGTTATTTATGACAAATAACAAAAAACTGACTGGCACTTCCAAATCAGGAAACTGGTGTGTGCAGGTGCAAACTGCTCTAGATTATAAGAAAAAATGGAGATGATACTTAGCGCATAATTCGGCCAATTCATGCAAGACTAGCAGCCAACGACAAGGCGATCTTTGGTTTGCTGGGAACCTACGTATCTAGTGTGAATGCCTCTCTTATCTAGAGCAGTAATGCTATTCATATTTCATATATTTCATGTTTACATGCTTTAGCACTACAGAGTGCAACTTTATTTGTTTGCTATATATAGAGATGGTTTCTCCTAGTTCGCCCCTGTACACACTGTACACACTAGTTTTCTGATTTGGAAGTGACAGACAGTTTTTGGTTATTTGCATATTAGTTCTCTGACCAAATACTTCACCTTCCAGCCTGCGGTGGTTTTAATTGCAGCAGGGTCCTACTTACCCATAAATTCAGGCTTTAGCCTAGGAGAAGTATTCACAATAGATATGTAGATTCCCTGCAAACCGGAAATCGCCTTTTGTCATTGGCTGCTGGGCATGCATGAATTGGCTGGATTATGAGCTAAGTATCTCCATTTTTTTCTTATTATCTAGAGCAGTAATGTAATGTAATTTCATATTTACATGCTTTAGCACTACAGAATGCAACTTTATTTGCTTATTTATAACAATACACAATTTGAGTAAGTAAGATGATAGTATAAAGGAATGAGAGAACAGAACAAACAAACAAAAAAATACCTAACTGGTCAGGTACACGTCACTCTCCTATCCCCTCTTTTCTCTCCTCCTGAATCACATAGAGACTTACTCATGAAGTCCTTTAACACAACAGCCATTCCCCCAACGCCTCCCTCTGCAATTATTCATTGTATCTCTGTCGCCTATAGCTCCGCCATAGGAAATAGTTAGACCTTTCCCTTGCCCTTCTAAGAATCATGTCTCTGTCATTTGAACATTGAGCCTTCACAATTAGGCCTGGCTAGGGTTACCCACCTGGGGTACAGTGTTCTTGTTTTCACTATATAAATAATAAAGGTAATTTTGGCGGGGTCTACCGTGCTGGAGTAGCTCTTTCAGTACCACCCTGTGTTTCAGGAGGTCCACTCTGCTTTGGCTGGAGTCTGAATGAAGGACGCTGGCTGGAATTGCTCGGTTACATGGGCACATATAAAAGATCACTGCTTCTCCACGTATTTCCAGTATGACAACACTTTACTCACAGGACACAGAATACATCACACAGATACAGAGGGCGGGCCAATTGAAAAGCGGCAGGCCAGACATACATTACAATAGCCGCAGGTGGCCGGAGCCTGCCGATATTTACTGTGGGAATTACAGAGGTGGGGGAGGTCAGAAGGGGGATATCTTGTCCCCTCTGCCCAGGGGCGCAGCCTGTAGGCTGATGCATTAGGGACATGCATCTCACATGGAACCTATTATACATACATATAACTGCACAACATATTCTGGGTGCTGGGGGTTCCGTAACACGGCTCCCCTTTTCAGCGACGCGATCGGCATATACAGTCTGATCCTTAACGGATCGGTTTGGGGATGACCAAAGTTTATGGGGTTGGTACAAGTTCCGTTTGTTGACTTAGTCCACCGGCGTTACCGTTTTTTTTGCCGGGTCTGTAGTGGATGGTGAAGTCCAGAGGTTGTAGGGCTAAACTCCACCGCAGTAATCTGGCATTGTCTCCGGAGACCCGATTAAGCCAGACTAGGGGATTATAATCCATTAGGAGGGAAAACTGTCGCCCATACAAATATGGTTGCAACTTTTTGAGTGCCCATACTACCACCAGGCACTCCTTCTTGATGGCCGCATAGCTTACTTCATGGGGCAGTAGTTTCCGACTCAGGTAAGCTACCGGGTGTTCTTGGCCATCCGGCCCGACTTGGCTCAGTACTGCCCCCAATCCAAACATAGAAGCATCTGTGTGAACAAGGAAACATTTAGTTGGATCGGGTGCGGCCAATACAGGGGTATTGGTGAGGGCGTCCTTTAGATGGCGGAAGGCTTCCTCACACTCTGGGGTCTAGGTTACCTGGCGGGGTTGGTTCTTACGGGTCAGATCAGTGAGGGGCTTGGCTACGCTGCTGTAATTGGGAACAAATTTCCTGTAATACCCCGCTGTCCCTAGAAACGCCATGACATGAGTTTTAGTGCGTGGGGTGGGCCATTTGGCTATGGCCTCAATCTTGGCTGGTTCTGGTCGCTGTTTCCGACTTCCCACCCAATGCCCTAAATACTGAACCTCTGCTTTGCCCACGTGACACTTGTTTGGGTTCAGGGTGATTCTGGCCTTGTGAATCCTGTCCAATACTGTCTCTAGGTGATTTAGATGCTCTTCCCATGTCGCGCTGTAGTTGGCGATGTCATCCAGGTAGGCACAAGCATAGTCCTGGAGACTATCCAGAAGCCGGTCAGCCAGCCTCTGGAAGGTCGCCAGGGCATTCTTCATCCCGAATGGCATAACTCGAAACTGGAATAAGCCGAATGGGGTGACAAATGCCGACTTGGGA
This sequence comes from Ranitomeya variabilis, assembly GCF_051348905.1. Classification (NCBI taxonomy): domain Eukaryota; kingdom Metazoa; phylum Chordata; class Amphibia; order Anura; family Dendrobatidae; genus Ranitomeya; species Ranitomeya variabilis. The sequence goes on along the minus strand of NC_135234.1, from coordinate 632,526,623 downwards.
ATAGCGTCAGGACTAAGTGGAATCTGCCAGTAGCCTTTGTATAGATCGATGGTGGTCAAATACTTTGCCCCCGCCAGCCGGTCTAACAACTCATCCACATGCGGCATGGGATACGCATCCGTCACCGTTTTCTCATTGAGCTTACGATATTCTACACAAAACCGTATAGTCCCATCCTTCTTGGGCACTAACACTACGGGGGATGCCCAGGGACTATCTGACTCTTCAATGACCCCTAAACGCAACATCTCTTGTATCTCTTGTCGCATCCCTTCTCGTACAGACTCAGGGACGCGGAAGGGGGGTTGTCGCAGGGGGGTCTGATCCTGGGTCTCAACCTTGTGTTGTGCCAGGCGAGTGTACCCTGGTCTCCCCAAAAACATCCTCTGTCGCTGCCTCAACAACACCTCTGCCTGCTGTCTCTCCCGGGGACCTAGGTCTACACCCAAGTGTGCCTGGTCCCAAGTTTTAGACTGAGTCCTTTCCCCTAAGACACCAGGCAAGTGAAGTCCTGCTAAATCCTCTGCTTCAGGTGCACAGATGGCCACTACCTCTTCAGGGCGCTCCCGGTAGGGCTTCAGCATATTCACGTGGAGCATGCGGCTAACCCTGGGGTCGTCACAATCGGCGACATTATAGGTGGTGTCGGCTATTTTCCCCACTACCTGGTAGGGCCCCTGCCATGCAGCTTGGAACTTGTTCTGCCTAGTGGGCTCTAACACCAGGACCTTCTGTCCTATTTCCAAGGTGCGTTCTCTGGCCCTCCGATCGAACCATATGTGCTGGTGCCGCTGGGCCACCTGCATGTTCCCATGTACAGCCTGGGTCAGCTCCTGTAGGTGGTCCTGGAATTCCAGCACATAGGGTACAATAGGTACCCCTTCTATGATGCCCTCCCCTTCCCAGTGTTCTAGCACTAAGTCTAGGGGTCCCCTTACCCACCTCCCGAATACCAGTTCGAACGGGGAGTACCCCGTGGATTCTTGGGGCACCTCCCGATAGGCAAACAGGTGGTGTGGCAAGAATTTCTCCCAGTCCCTGTAGGTCCTGGTAAAAGTCCCAGTGAGTTGTTTTAACGTCCCATTAAAGCGTTCACACATCCCATTGGTTTGCGGGTGGTATGGGGCGCTTCTAATGGACTTTACACCACACAGCTTCCACAGTTGGTCACCTCTGCTGTAAACTGGGTACCCTGGTCCGAGATAATCTCCCGGGGAAATCCAACCCGTGAGAAAACCTGGAGCAGGGCAGCCGCCACCATCTCTGCCAGTATGTTCGGTAACGCAACCGCCTCTGGATACCGTGTGGCATAATTTACCACTGTCAATATATACCTTTTCCCTGACAGACTGGGTTTGGCTAACGGCCCTATCAGATTGACCGCTACTCGGCTAAATGGTTCCTCCACAATGGGGAGGGGGCGTAATTTGGCCTTGCATCAATCTCCCCTCTTGCCAATGCGCTGGCAACTGTCACAGGTCTGGCAGTACTGACGAACATCATAGGTTACCCCTGGCCAAAAGAAGTTTTGTGTCAGACGATGCCTGGTGCGACTGACACCGAAGTGCCCGGCCAAGGGTATGTCATGAGAGATTCGCAGAAACTCCTGCCTATACTTCTTGGGAACTACCAGCTGTTGTTTTATAGTGGGGCTCGTCCCTGTGTGGTGCTGCTCTGTGATCCGGTAGAGGAGTCCCTGCTTCCATACAAACTGTTCCCCTTCCAGTACCCCTCTCCCCTCCTGTGCCTTCCCACGATATCCCTCCAATGAAGGATCCTCAAGTAACTCCCTCTTAAATTCAGCTGGGGTGGCCCAAGAAATGTGTCTGGCTATGGGAATACGAGTAGGGCTGGGATGTCTTACCTGGGCCTCCTCTGAGTGTGATTCCGCCTCCGCAGCTCGAGCTTGTCTCCGGGTGGTCACTGGATATGTCTCAGCCAGAGGGGCAACCGAGAAGGCAGACAACATGGGCCCCAAGTCATTTCCCAGCAAGACGTCTGCAGGCAAATCCTCCATCAAGCCGACCTCAATAAGGCCATCTCCGACTCCCCAGTTCAGGTGAATCCTGGCAGTGGGCAGTTGATGTATGGCTTTCCCTGCTTACGGACTGCCATTGTCCGGTCCGTCTTCTCGGTCCCGGACGAGATGAGGCTTCACAAGGGTCAAAGTTGCCCCGGAATCTTTTAGTCCCTGCATACGTTTCCCATTAAACCCCACGACCTGTCGATGCTGTTGTCGATTATCTGCCCGGGCTGCCTGCACGGGGTCTACTTCATGCAGCACTTCCTTAGTGGTTGCTTGGCTCCCTTGTACCCACTGTAGCAGTGACCGCCGTAATTTACAGGCCCATTCAGCGTGGGTATCGGTTACTCGTTTTATAAGTCCGCTGAACTTTTGACGGTATGCCTCTGGTGTCAGCGGATACCGGGCCAAGATCACTTCTTTGATCCGCTCATAGTCCATACAGTCCTCATCAGGTACCGTGCGATAGGCGTCCGCTGCCCGGGCTGTCAGCTTGCTGGCCAGAATCTGAACCCGTTCCTCCGGCTTCACTTGATGAAGGGCACATTGCCGCTCAAAGTCCTGCAGAAAGCCATCAATGTCTTCCTCTGCCTCCCCCAACTGTCGGAAGGCATTATACTGGATCTTTTTGTGGCTTACTGTTGAAGGTACCTGGGCAGAGGCCAGAGCTCCCCCTGCTCGCTGACTCTCCATCTTGGCCAGCTCCACTTTGGTCTGCTCTGCCAACTCCATCTTGGCTAGCTCTATCCTGGTCTGCTCGGCCATCTTTTCCTTCAGATCAGTACGCACATCAGCCATCACCTCTCGTATGATCTCTACTGCAGGGTTTTGGCCATAGAACGTCAGTCTGTTCTTTACCTCCCTCTGGAATTCAGTTTCCTCCATGTTCACATAGGGGGGCGCTGCACTGTCGTGTTCCATGATGGCTGCTATCAAATCCGCTTTTGTTTTGTTGCTGGCGATTAACCCTCGGGCTTCCACCAGATCTTTTAATGTAGTCCTCTTTAACTTCTGGTAGTTGTTTTCCATTCATTCCTTTCCTCCTGTAGACGGTGTATCACATCCCGCTGTCTGCCACCAGTGTGGCGGGGTCTACCGTGCTGGAGTACCTCTTTCAGTACCACCCCGTGTTTCAGGAGGTCCACTCTGCTTTGGCTGGAGTCTGAATGAAGGACGCTGGCTGGAATTGCTTGGTTACATGGGCGCATATAAAAGATCACTGCTTCTCCACGTATTTCCAGTATGACAACACTTTACTCACAGGACACAGAATATATCACACAGATACAGAGGGCGGGCCAATTGAAAGGCGGCATGCCAGACATACATTACAATAGACGCAGGTGGCCGGAGCCTGCCGATATTTACTGTGGGAATTACAAAGGTGGGGAGGTTCGAAGGGGGATATCTTGCCCCTTCTGCCCAGGGGCGCAGCCTGTGGGCTGATGCTTTAGGGACATGCATCTCACATGGAACCTATTATACATACATATAACGGCACAACATATTCTGGGTGCTGGGGGGTTCCGTAACAGTAATCTTTGCCCATTGCATCCAACAACCATTTGAGCATGTATGAATGCGCCTCTCTGCATTCCTCTCCCTCTCAAATTCCAAAAATTGTAAGATTATGTTGATGAGACCTATCCTTTCAGTCCACTTTCTATACTCTGAGAGACATAATATCCACCATTACTTAAACAACCTCTTCCTTTCTTTCCACCACCTTGAATGGGCGCCTACACACTGTTCCTTATGTTTCTTTTAGTCTTTTCCATATTTTATTGAGGTTCCTTATTTAGTTGGGCGATATCATTTCATGAACCCCCTATTTGAGCGGTCAGATTTTCCAATGACCCATTACATACACTTCTCATTGCTGCTAATATTTCCTCTAGGAGATTTTGCCTCTTTCCACCCCTCTTTATCACTTCCATGGTCCTCAACATATGTCTGGAACCCCTTACGCTACTTTCACACATCAGGATTTTTGTGTCAGGCTAATGTTTAAAAAAACGGATCTGACTTTTTTTGCGAAAAACTGATGTGCCCGATCCGTTTTTTAGCTGGATCCGGTCTTCTTTAATGCGCATGTATTTTTTTTTGGCATGTAAGAGAGAGAGAGAGAGAGAGAGAGTTTCACATCTCCGTTTCATCTGTTTTTGAAAAAATGGATGAAACGTCTGGCCGTCAGGCACAATCCGGCGCTAATACAACTCTATGGGAAAATAACGGATCCGTTTTTTTCAAAAATTGACGGATTGTGCCTGAAACAAAAAGCCTGATGTGTGAAAGTAGCCTTACTCTTTTGTTATGATCCGGTGACCTTGGAGCCGCATGAGACGTTCTCTGGAGTAGATGGTACCTGTACTGACCGCAAACCCTAAACTGACACCACAACTAGAAGTAGCCGTGGGGTGTACCTAACACGTCCTAGACACCACGACACAGCCGGAGGACTAAATACCCCAACAGGCGTGGGAAACCCCACCATAACATCTTTAACAGATTCAGAAAGACCCTTTCTGAAAATTGCCGCCAAAGCATCCTCATTCCATTTAGTCAGCACAGACCATTTTCTAAATTTCTGACAATACAATACAATTCTGCCGCTTCTTGACCCTGAGACAGGGCCAACAAGGCCTTCTCCGCTTGATCCACAGAATTTGGTTCATCATATAATAATCCTAGAGCCTGAAAAAAGGCGTCTACATTAGGCAAGGCCGGATTCCCAGATTCCAGGGAAAATGCCCAATCCTAAGGATCGCCACGCAGCAGGGAGATTACAATTTTAACCTGCTGAATGGAATCACCAGAGGAACGAGGTTTCAGAGCAAAAAACAGTTTACAGGTGTTTTTAAAACTCAAAAATTTGGACCTGTCCCCAAAAAACAAATCAGGAGTAGGAATCCTAGGCTCTAAAACCGGAGTCTGAACAATATAATCAGAAATACCCTGCACCCTAGCAGCAAGCTGGTCTACATGAGAAGCCAATCCCTGAACATCCATGCTAGCACAAGACTCCTCAGTCACCCAGAGGAAAAGAGGGAAGGAAAGACAAAACAGACTACAGAAAAAAAAATGGCTCAACACCTTTCTTCCCTTCTTCTGAGATGCATTTAACTCATTGTTGGCCAGTTGTACTGTTATGATCCGGTGACCTTGGAGCCGCATGAGACGTTCTCTGGAGTAGGTGGTACCTGTACTGACCGCAAACCCTAAACTGACACCACAACTAGAAATAGCCGTGGGGTGTACCTAACACATCCTAGACACCTCGACACAGCCGGAGGACTAAATACCCCTAAAGGTGGAAATGGGAATTCTATCTTGCCTCAGAGCAGAACCCCAAAGGATAGGCAGCCCCCACAAATATTGACTGTGAGTATAAGAGGAAAGACACACGCAGGCAGAAAACAGGATTTAGCAAAAGAGGCACTTCTAGCTAAATAGAAAAGGATAGGACAGAATTCTAAGTGGTCAGTATTAAAACCCTAAAAATATCCACAGCAGATAATACAAATATTCTACATCTAACTAAAGACATAGAATGAATATCTGCATCTCCAGAGAATCCAGCATGACTGAAAAATCCAAACAAAGTCTAAGCTGGACAAAATCACAATGAATTGCACTGAATAGTAAAGCACACTGCATGTGTGCTGCAGAGACAAAAAACCAGACACTTATCTTAGCTGAATTGACAGCAGGGCATGAGGAGCCAGACAGAGATGCAATCCCTCCAAGAACAATGGACAACTGGCAAGGACTAATGGATCCTGCACACCTAAATACCTAGTAGAGCTGCAATCAACAGAAACACCTGCCCAGGATTACAACCCAGAGACAACTGCACTACCACCAACAACCACCGGAGGGAGCCCAAGAACAGAATTCACAACAGTACCCCCCCTTGAAGAGGGGTCACCGAACCCTCACCAGAGCCCCCAGGCCGATCAGGACGAGCCAGATGAAAGGCACGGACCAAATCAGCAGCATGGACATCAGAGGCAAAAACCCAAGAATTATCCTTCTGGCCATAACCCTTCCATTTGACAAGGTACTGAAGCTTCCGCCTCGAAAAACGAGAATCCAAAATCTTCTCAACCACACACTCCAACTCCCCATCAACCAACACAGGGGCAGGAGGATCAACAGAGGGAACAACGGGCACCACATATTTCCGCAATAAAGATCTATGGAAAACATCATGGATGGCAAAAGAGGCTGGAAGGGCCAAACGAAAAGACACCGGATTGATAATCTCAGAAATCCTATAAGGACCAATAAACCGAGGCTTAAACTTAGGGGAAGAAACCTTCATAGGAACATGACGGGAAGACAACCAGAACAAATCCCCAACCCGAAGCCGGGAACCAACACACCGACGACGGTTAGCAAAACGCTGAGCCTCCTCCTGAGACAACACCAAATTGTCCACCACATGAGCCCAAATCTGCTGCAACCTGTCAACCACAGAATCCACACCAGGACAATCAGAAGGCTCAACCTGTCCCGAAGAAAATCGAGGATGAAAACCAGAATTACAAAAGAAGGGCGAAACCAAGGTAGCCGAACTAGCCCGATTATTAAGGGCAAACTCGGCCAATGGCAAGAAAGCCACCCAATCATCCTGATCAGCAGACACAGAGCATCTCAAATAAGTTTCCAAAGTCTGATTAGTTCGCTCGGTCTGGCCATTTGTCTGAGGATGAAATGCGGACGAAAAAGACAAATCAATGCCCAGCCTAGCACAAAAGGCCCGCCAAAACCTAGAAACAAACTGGGAACCTCTGTCGGACACAATATTCTCCGGAATACCATGCAAACGAACCACATGCTGAAAAAAACAACGGAACCAAATCAGAAGAGGAAGGCAATTTAGGCAAAGGTACCAAATGAATCATCTTAGAGAACAGGTCACAAACCACCCAGATAACCGACATCCTCTGGGAAACCGGAAGATCTGAAATAAAATCCAAAGAAATATGCGTCCAGGGCCTCTCAGGGACCGGCAAAGTCAAAAGCAACCCACTAGCACGGGAACAACAAGGCTTGGCCCGCGCACAAGTCCCACAGGACTGCACAAAAGAACGCACATCACGCGACAAAGAAGGCCACCAAAAGGACCTACCAATCAAATCTCTGGTACCAAAAATACCAGGATGGCCAGCCAACACAGAACAACGAACCTCAGAAATCACTCTACTAGTCCATCTATCAGGAACAAACAGTTTCCCCACTGGACAGTGGTCAGGTTTGTCAGCCTGAAATTCCTGAAGAACCCATTGTAAATCAGGGGAAATGGCAGAAAGGTCCACCCCTTCCTTCAGAATGCTGACCGGTTCAAGGATCTCAGGAGAATCAGGCAAAAAACTCCTAGAGAGGGCATCAGCCTTAATATTCTTAGAACCCGGAAGATACGAGACCACGAAATCAAAACGGGAGAAAAACAGGGACCATCGAGCCTGTCTAGGATTCAGCCGTTTGGCAGACTCGAGGTAAATCAGATTTTTATGATCGGTCAAGACCACAATACGGTGCTTGGCTCCCTCAAGCCAATGTCGCCATTCCTCAAACGCCCACTTCATAGCCAACAACTCCCGATTGCCGACATCATAATTGCGTTCAGCAGGCGAAAACTTACGGGAAAAGAAGGCACATGGTTTCATCAAGGAACCATCAGAATTCCTCTGAGACAAAACGGCCCCTGCCCCAATCTCAGAAGCGTCAAACTCAACCTGAAACGGAAGAGAAACATCCGGTTGACGCAACACCGGGGCAGAAGTAAATCGGCGTTTAAGCTCCTGAAAGGCAGAGACAGCCGCAGAGGACCAATTCGTCACATCAGCGCCTTTCTTAGTCAAATCGGTCAGGGGTTTAACCACACTGGAGAAGTTAGCAATGAAACGGCGATAAAAATTAGCAAAGCCCAAAAATTTCTGAAGGCTCTTCACGGATGTGGGCTGAATCCAATCATGAATGGCCTGAACCTTAACCGGATCCATCTCTATAGATGAGGGAGAAAAAATAAAGCCCAAAAAAGAAACCTTCTGCACTCCAAAGAGACACTTAGACCCCTTCACAAACAAAGCATTATCACGAAGGATCTGAAATACCATCCTGACCTGTTTCACATGAGACTCCCAATCATCGGAAAAAATTAAAATGTCATCCAAATATACAATCATGAATTTATCAAGATAATTCCGGAAGATATGATGCATGAAGGACTGAAAAACAGATGGAGCATTAGAGAGCCCGAATGGCATCACAAGGTATTCAAAATGGCCTTCGGGCGTATTAAACGCAGTTTTCCATTCATCACCCTGCTTAATACGAACAAGATTATATGCCCCCCGAAGGTCAATCTTAGTAAACCAACTATCCCCCTTAATCCTAGCAAACAAATCGGAAAGCAAAAGCAAAGGGTATTGAAACTTGACCGTGATCTTATTCAAGAGGCGATAATCAATACAGGGTCTCAAGGAGCCATCCTTCTTAGCAACAAAAAAAAATCACGCTCCCAACGGTGAAGAAGATGGCCGAATATGCCCTTTCTCCAAAGACTCCTTAACATAACTCCACATGGCGGTATGTTCAGGCACAGACAGGTTGAAAAGTCGGCCCTTAGGAAACTTACAGCCTGGAATCAAGTCAATAGCACAATCACAGTCCCTATGCGGTGGAAGGGAACTGGACTTGGGCTCATCGAATACATCCTGAAAATCAGACAAAAACTCTGGAATTTCAGAAGAGGGGGAAGAGGAGATTGACATCAAAGGAACGTCATTATGAACCCCCTGACAACCCCAACTAGTCACAGACATAGACTTCCAATCCAACACCGGATTATGTACCTGCAACCATGGAAAACCCAGCACAATAGCATCTTGCAAATTATGCAACACCAGAAAACGACAATCTTCCTGATGGGCTCGCGCCATGCACATGGTCACCTGTGTCCAAAACTGGGGTTTATTTTTCGCCAAAGGTGTAGCATCAATGCCCCTTAAAGGAATAGGTTTCTGCAAAGACTGCAAGGGGAAACCACAACACCTGGCAAATTCAAAGTCCATTAAGTTCAAAGCGGCGCCTGAATCCACAAACGCCATGACAGAGAATGACGACAATGAGCAGATCAAGGTCACAGATAACAGAAATTTAGGTTTTACAGTACTAATGGTAACTGAACTAGCGATTCTCTTTGTACGCTTAGGGCAGACTGAAATGACATGAGAAGCATCGCCACAATAAAAACACAACCTATTCTGACGTCTGAATCCTTGTTGTTCCGTTGTAGACAGAATCCTATCACACTGCATAGGCTCAGGCATCTGCTCTGAGGACAATGCCACAGCGCACAGTTCTGCGCTCCCGCAAGCGCCGATCAATCTGAATGGCCAGAGACATAGAATCACTCAGACCAACAGGCGTGGGAAACCCCACCATAACATCTTTAACAGATTCAGAAAGACCCTTTCTGAAAATTGCCGCCAAAGCATCCTCATTCCATTTAGTCAGCACAGACCATTTTCTAAATTTCTGACAATACAATTCTGCCGCTTCTTGACCCTGAGACAGGGCCAACAAGGTCTTCTCTGCTTGATCCACCGAATTTGGTTCATCATATAATAATCCTAAAGCCTGAAAAAAGGCGTCTACATTAAGCAAGGCCGGATTCCCAGATTCCAGGGAAAATGCCCAATCCTGAGGATCGCCACGCAGCAGGGAGATGACAATTTTAACCTGCTGAATGGAATCACCAGAGGAACGAGGTTTCAGAGCAAAAAACAGTATACAGTTGTTTTTAAAACTCAAAAATTTGGACCTGTCCCCAAAAAACAAATCAGGAGTAGGAATCCTAGGCTCTAAAACCGGAGTCTGAACAATATAATCAGAAATACCCTGCACCCTAGCAGCAAGCTGGTCTACACGAGAAGCCAATCCCTGAACATCCATGCTAGCACAAGACTCCTCAGTCACCCAGAGGAAAAGAGGGAAGGAAAGACTAAACAGACTACAGAAAAAAAAATGGCTCAACACCTTTCTTCCCTTCTTCTGAGATGCATTTAACTCATTGTTGGCCAGTTGTACTGTTATGATCCGGTGACCTTGGAGCCGCATGAGACGTTCTCTGGAGTAGGTGGTACCTGTACTGACCGCAAACCCTAAACTGACACCACAACTAGAAGTAGCCGTGGGGTGTACCTAACACGTCCTAGACACCTCGACACAGCCGGAGGACTAAATACCCCTATAGATGGAAATGGGAATTCTATCTTGCCTCAGAACAGAACCCCAAAGAATAGGCAGCCCCCCAAAAATATTGACTGTGAGTATAAGAGGAAAGACACACGCAGGCAGAAAACAGGATTTAGCAAGAGAGGCACTTCTAGCTAAATAGAAAAGGATAGGACAGAATTCTAAGCGGTCAGTACTAAAACCCTAAAAATATCCACAGCAGATAATACAAATATTCTACATCTAACTAAAGACATAGAATGAATATCTGCATCTCCAGAGAATCCAGCATGACTGAAAAATCCAAACAAAGTCTAAGCTGGACAAAAACACAATGAATTGCACTGAATAGTAAAGCACACTGCATGTGTGCTGCAGAGACAAAAAACCAGACACTTATCTTAGCTGAATTGACAGCAGGGCATGAGGAGCCAGACAGAGATGCAATCCCTCCAAGAACAATGGACAACTGGCAAGGACTAATGGATCCTGCACACCTAAATACCTAGTAGAGCTGCAATCAACAGAAACACCTGCCCAGGATTACAACCCAGACACAACTGCACTACCACCAACAACCACCGGAGGGAGCCCAAGAACAGAATTCACAATACTCTTTGCATCATGAAGATCCAAGAATGCAAACATAGAGCTTTTTTAACTAGTCACGTTTTACATTGGGGGGTGGGGGCCCTCAGAAATGTATCCTATTTTATCACCAGCCTCAAGTTTGCTGTCTATGCCAACCCTTAAAGAAGGTAGACCCAGACTTTATGTTTTGTTTAGGTGACTTAGTGCGATCAGACATTTAGTTTATGAATTTCCGAAGCTTAACTAGCTCTTAGGCTAGGTTCACATTGCGTTAGGGCAATCCGTTTAGCGCTAGCGCTAGCGGATTGCGCTAACGCAATGTATTTGTAGGGGTCGCGTTTAGGGGTCGCGTTAACGTCCCCGCTCTCGCAGATCCCCGATCTTCGAGAGTGGGGAACGGACCTCGGGCGCGCCGCGGATGCTGCAAGCAGTGTCCGAGGCGCGCCACAAAAGAACGGCACATCGCTAGCGCGAGCCGAAGAAGGCACGCGCTAGCGATGCGCTTCAGGCAGAAACAACATTGCTGTCAATTGGTGCGCTAACGGACCCGTTGCACGGCGTTAATTGCGACATTTTCGCCGTGCAACGCTGTCCGTTAGCGATCACCCACTAACGCAATGTGAACCTAGCCTTAGGGTATGTTTCCACCTTCAGTATTTGCTGTGGATTGGACGCTGTGTACAACCGCAGTGTCCAATTCTCAGCGGCCAGATGTTACAGCATAGTGAATGGGATTTTATGAAATCCGGTCTCCACTATGCGTTCAAAGATGCAGGTGGCAGACCTGTGTATACACACATCTGGCGCGTCTTTATAGACCACAGCATGTCTATTTATCTTACGGAGACGCTGAGTCTCCGCAAGATAAATATCACCGTCCTAATTTCAATGAACACATGCGGGATCACCGCATGTACAAAAGCCGGCAGTGCTGTGAATGGAGCGGGTATCTGCTGCATCCAAAGCGCTGCCTTTAACGGAACGTGGAAATATAGCCTTACAGAAGTAGTAAAGGGACACAAAACTGCTATTACTACTTCACAGACTAACCAAACCACCCCCGCAGACTACTTTCGCCCCACTTATCCAACAACAGCTATTAAGCAAGAATTAACACATGAAATATAAAAGAACAGAATACATCAATTTCTACCGTAACTGACATAAATCAGCTGTAATAAGCCAAGAATGACTACACAAAATATTAAGGTGATGGATGGCTTACTAGTCAATAATACAGAGTTATGACCCCTGTTACCTTGTTTACTAGGCAGTAGATAGACAACTGCAAATTAATGCAAAGTTAACTAGGTAGAGAATAAAAGTAAATGTTACCTTCGCTGGGATGTAATTAGTCAATATTGCAAAATTTAGTGATGCCCAATATTAAAATAATAGCTAAATTTGCTTGTCAGTAATTGCAAATATACCTACATAAAAGGTGTGCATGCTACTATACGATGATAGAATGACAGCTGCAGAATCAATGAGGCAGAAAATAAATATGATAGTCGCCTTCATCAAGCAGAAATTAGCAGTGACAGAAGTTGCCGAGGTCACTTCATGGGGTCTAAGGGGTATCGTTTCTCCTTATGGAGAGTGACATACCATCTCTGGCTTGTCAAGGTAAGGAGGCTTATTTACCGTACAATGCTCCTCTGGGAATTTAAATATGCAAATTGCCTCTTCTGAGAAAAAGAGGACTTAAACTCTACAGCGCCACCTATTGGAAGTAGCGATCCTACAAGTCACAATCAACCCTTTAACGAGTCGTGCAATATGACTTAGGATAAAAGCCAAATCAGTATCTCAATTCGCACGAGGTCACTTCAGAAATCCTAGTAAGTACTTACAGATCGAACTGAACAAAAAGTTCCCCCCTCACTAACAGAAGTTAGAAAGTGGATGCAAAATTTGTAAGACAAGAAGTACGGACAATGATGGTTATCCTTACGGGACGGTAGAGACTTAGTACTAATTCTGCAAAGCTATAACTAGACTACAATAGCTGCTCAGTAAAGTAGAAATTTGTCACCAATTTTGACTTAAAGCAGGAATCACACGGCACAATTGTAACTGTTAAAAGACTTCTGATCGGATACAGGTAAGCTGATTGAGCGTCATCTAATGACTTGTTTAAACAATGTGCATATTGTGATTATGCCCCACTACCAGCTCCATTCCACTTTTTATGAAGAGCTGGAAAAAGCCAAGCACAGCATTTGGCAGCCACATAGGGAAGGAATGGATGGATGGTCAGGTATCTGCACTGCCACTTCAATTTAATGGGGATAAAAGTGCCCAGTTCTGCCAATTGCTACTGGTCCCTTAGGTCAAACCACCCGATGATCTATACCTTATCATCTATTTTCACTGGATAAACCCTTTAATACAATCATCCTGTGCTCATATAATATCATGTTCTTGGGAGCCTACTTACCAATCATAGTACCCAACAGGCAAGCGTTGTCCTTGTTCATTGGGTGTTTGGCCCTGTCCCAACTTCTTAGAGATGTGTTGTTGCCATCAATAATTCCAAGTTAATTAATGTGGTTTTCTTTTCAGATGAAATGGAAACATATCCAAGTTTCACCTCCTGATCTACTGTATGTTCTGTTGTGAATAAAATAGTGCTGTATGATATTTTCAAATAATTACTTTCTTGTTTTCTATACATTTTTCACAGCGTCCTAACTTTTTTGGAATCAGGGTTGCAGTTGCATTTAACCTTCAGAGGATCATTTGACACTTTGATAAAAGTAGTTTTGATAGTGGAAACCACATTATAAGGGGTCCAGCAGTAGAATCAACCGTCCTAAGCCATCTATATGAGCATGTAGGTTATTTGAAGCTGAATAAAATAATACCTAGATATTTGTGATATAATGTTTCATTCCAGAGAAATTCACGTTTTTCTTATATGTAAATTACATCTTCCAGGCTATGGGGAGGATGTTGTCTGGAAGATAACTCTGCCTCCAGAGATTAGTTTACATGAAGGCATTACCAGTGTCAGACATATAACTGACACAGCACAAGACAAATGAAATTTGTCTTCTTGCAAACACATTTTTTGCAGCTCTAGAGCTTTGCTGTAATGCAACAATATTGCAGCCCTGTCTGCCTGTGAGATGGAAGCTGAGAGGAACCTGCAGATGTGTTGGGTATAATCACACACAGCTCTGCAGTGAGATCAGGAGACCAGAGAGCGGCTATTACACATCACACTGGTAACAATTACTTATCACACTGGTAACACCCCTTCATGTAAAATAATCTCTGGAGGCAGAGTTATCCCCAAGCAGCATCCTCCCCAAAGCCTTGAAGAGGTCATTTAGATAAATGAATTAAAGAAGATTTATCTACAATAAGGGATCTGATATGAGGCATACAAGAAGGACTGTTTTCAGCAGTCTATAACATGTATGCCCATATTAATAATTTAGCAGGCCTACAATTCAGAAGAAGATCCGGCAATTCTGACAGGTACAAAGCAGATTGCAGCACTCCTGTCCGGCAGCGGCCTCGAAATACTATTGTGGCTCATAGACAAGGGTTGATTTGATCATCTCTAGTCAGTAGCTATCAACACATGATAGATCAACATGGCTATTTTGCTCTCCAATCATAGAAATTACCATTCGTTAAAAATATGCCCTCTCATTTCTGTACAGCATTATGAGCTATAAAATTCATTAACCTTTACATTCAATCTAAAAGGCAGCACAATACAGCTAGATGCTTTTAATATGGCAATGACCCCAATGTCTGATTGGTCCCTGTGCAGCTGTATAGGTTGCACAAATAGTTTTTCTGCCTCTCCTCTGTATCTTCTTGTTGTAATCTATGTTCTTGTGTCTGCCTTTGTGACAAGCTCCCTTTCCGTCCACTCCCACTTGCCCTTGGCTATGACCGTTACAATATTAAGCACTCTGTCCATGCTCAGTGATCATGCTTTGACTACTCTAATGAGAAATTAGAAGATTCTTCCATTACTGAATGAAACAATGGGACTCCTGGGGTTACATGTAAACACAGTATAAAAAAGCATGCTCCTTTATTAATGTGTGGAAACTGTTTTGGCGCACATGCCGCATACTGCCTTCTCAGGGGACTCATAAAATGACAAAGGGAATGTACTGCAAGCTGCACACTTTCCATGATAAAAAGTATTGGAACAGTTCCCAGGAGCTACATGTGTAGAATACAGTCCTCTAATGTGCGCTGGTGCTGGCGGAGAGAATTAATGTTTCGTTGTTTTCTTCTCTCTTTTTACTTTGCTATTCCGTCACGGAGTTTAGAAAAGAGCAACATTGTGATCCCTATTTGAAATCACGATCCGATCTTAATTTACAATATGTTGAAAAGCAAAAAAGAATAAGATTTTGTAAATATAATTCTGCTGCAAATCGGGGAATAAAAGGAAATACCTGCTGCATAGCATTTTTAATATCTGCTTAAGATACATTTCGTATCCAATTCAACAGTTCTAAAAAGTATCTGTGCGACTTAGAAAAGTATTCAAAGGTGCCAAATCTATTAAATATATGTATGACATAAGATAAAGTATCTCACACATCCAGCAAGTTGCAATAAATGTATAATGTGAAGGTAAAGGTTTCAGTGAAGGAATGATTTTTGCTTTTGTACCTTACTTTTTTTAATTAAGGATGAGAGAACATGATCGGTGATACTCGGTTATCACTCGAGTATCACAGGGCTCGGATGTGTTCATTACTTAGCAACTAATGGGTGGTGAACGACATAAAACTCAAATCCCTACCCCGCATGTTTGGCGCCTGTTACACAGCCAATAAGTATGCGGGGATTGCCTGTGAGTCACTGTAATGCCGTAGCCATCTTGGTTGTGGCATTACTGTGATTGGCTGGCTATCTGACATCATCAGGGATTATAAAAGAACTGGCGCCGCCCGTCTCGGCGCTATGATGCCACTGCACAGCACTATGACACTTCGTATTGGAGGCAGCAAGTGCTTGTCTAGGTCTGTGTGTGCACAGTATAACGAATCAGAGGCCTGTAGAGTTGATACTGGTGCTAAAGCTAAGGGCTAATTGTTTGTAGCACATACAATCTGCATTTAGCCTAGGGAGGGAGAGTCACAGGAGCAAGAAAAGAAAAGTGACAGAATCCAGTCTGCAGACAGACAGGGATTAGGCATGTGCAGTTCGTTGGCAAATGTATAACTGCAGTTCTTTTTGTTTTCTTTTTGATCCATCAACTATTACATGCTTTGAGGTTCTTTTTGTGTTATATAACACACCCAAAAATAGTTGAAACATTTTCCTGGGCTACATTTATCAGCTATACACTATTCCGTACTATGGAGTAAATTTCTGTGATCTTCAAAAGTGCTAAAAAGCTTGAAATTTTTTTGTAGGCTTCCTTTTCTCAGAAATACAGTGTTACGTGGTCTGTGAACATTTCTGTGATCTCTAAAACTGCTAAAAAGCTTTTACAACTTTGTAGGCTTACATTTCTCAGCCATACAGTGTTATGTGGTCTGTGAACAATTCTGTGATCTCTAAAACTGCTAAAAAGCTTTTTAAAATTTTTTAGGCTTCCATTTCTCAACCATACAGTGTTACGTGGTTTGTGAACATTTCTGTGATATCTAAAAGTGAACAAAAGCTTTTAAAAATTTTGTAGGCTTCCATTTTTCAGACATACAATGTTACATGGTCTGTGAACATTTCTATGATCTACAAAACTGCTAAAAATCTTTAAAAATTTTTGTTGGCTTCCATTTCTCAGCCATATAGTGTTACGTGGTCTGTGAACAATTCTGTGATCTCTAAAACTGAGAAAAAGCACTTAAAGGGAACCTGCCCCCCCCCCCCCCCCCCAGTAATGCTGCATTCTGACAAGGTGGCTCTTTTAGTTCTGGGTGCTGTAACTAGAGAAATAATCAGTTTTATAATTTGTCCGAAATACCTGGTGCTCAGTCCTGGAGGCCAGCGTTTCCCCCCTGCTTTAGATGCCACACAGCAGTCACTCACATCTTCTTGGCGCCAGGCGCCGCCATCTCCTCACCGCTGTTTTCAAAAGTAGCCGGCGCCTGCACTCTTATCCCCTGCCTGGTGCAGGCGCAGTGAGCGCTGGCCGTCTTTCCTCATACGCAGCCCAGCTGATTGCGCCTGCGCGGCCGCCCTGCTTGTGAATCCCAGCCCCGCAATGTGAATAAATCATAAGTCACTGCGGGGCTGGGAATCACAAGCAGGGCGGCCGCGCAGGCGCAGTCAGCTGGACTGCATATGAGGAAAGATGGCCAGCGCTCACTGCGCCTGCACCAGGCAGGGGATAAGAGCGCAGGCGCCGGCTACTTTTGAAAACAGCGGTGAGGAGGAGGCAGCGCCCGGCACCAAGAAGATGTGAGTGACAGCTATGTGTTGTCTGAAGCAGGGGGGAAACGCCGGCCTACTTGACTGAGGACCAGGCATTTCGGACAAATTATAAAACTGATTATTTCTCTAGTTACAGCACCCAGAACTAAAAGAGCCACCTTGTCAGAATGCAGCATTACTGCTGCACAAGGTGGCTCTTTTAGTTTGAAACGACTCGGGGGTGACAGGTTCCCTTTAAACATTTTTCTGGATTGAATTTGATGGTCATCCATACACTTTAACATTCTTTCTCTTACATTACAGATGAGTAAACTCACAAAAAACGCTTTTATTGCTGCAGGTGACCATTTTTTTTCTTTTATTAAAAATAAACTGTTTCAAGAGACCTAGCAATTACAAAATTTGTAAGGTATGTGTTAAGGGACGGGGAAGTGGCATTGTTGAAAGTGCACACAGATGCCGAGGACGTGAGACTAGTGATCTCACACTAGGACACTCCGAGGAGCTTTTTACAACATTATTTCTTGATTGGGGCCTCTCAACCAGCATGCTCCAAGAGGGAAAGGAAGACATTCTGTTTAGTGATGCACAAACCTTGGAGCAGCCACGGCTACAAGAACATGAGGATGGGGAACAGCAAATTTGGGATAAGGAGGAAGATGATGATGAAACACAGTTGCCACCAAGTTTTGTTGTTGTTAAGTCACAAAGTCAGCAGGAACCAGGGTGCAGTAGTGGAAAACGAGGTAGTGGATGACAAAGTCACCAAACCAGCCTGGGAAGCTGGCATGCAGTGCGAGGCCACCAGCACTGAGGGGAAGAGATAGGCAGCACCATAAGAGACAAGAAGGGGCAGTGAAGTGACCAGAGGGAGAAGGTGAGCACCTGTTTCGCAGAGCACTGAAACTTCTGAATTTTTCTGTCAAAGAGTTAGGTATTCCCCAGTCTGGGAATCTTTTAAAGAGAGTTATGAGACCAACAAAATTACCATTTGCAACCTGTGCCATGCAAAGATAATCATGGGCCTGACCACCAAGAATCTGACCACCACCAGCATGATCAGGCACATGTCATCGAAGCACCTGACTCAGTGGGCCGATTGTCTGGGTCCACGATTGGTGCCATTGGGTGACACAACTGCCTCTTCCCCCATGCTAGGCGCTTCGGAATTCCCTGTCCAATACACTGGCACAGATGTCTCCTTCCCTGTATGTGTCCTTGCACATTCTTACGTACCATCAGGCACTTCCAAACCCTTGTTCCAGCCCAGCGGTCAGCTGCCACTATCCTACGCCTTGGAATGAAAAAGAAAAAATGACCATGTGATATTTCAGTTTTTCTTTTTTAATAAATTTGCAAAAATTTCTACATTTCTGGGTTTTTTTCAGTCAAGATGGGGTGCACAGTGTACATTAATGGGAACAAAAATGAACTTTTTTGAATTTAACAAATAGCTGCAATGAAACAAAGCATGAAAAAATTAAAGGGGTCTGAATACTTTCCGTACCCACTGTATATATTGGAAAAAGTTATACCATTTTAAAAAAATGCACCCCTCAAATACTTTAAAAAATCCTGACAGCAGTTTTGAACTCTTTAGATGCTACACACGAATTAATGCAAAGTGGAATGAAAAAAAATGCATTTAAATTTTACCTTTAAAATGTTGTTTTAGCCCCAATTTTTTTCACTTTTGCAAGAGGTAACACTAAAAAGTGAACCCCACAGTTTGTTACCCACTTTCTTATGAGCGCAGTGATACTCAACATGTAGTCAAAAAGTTTTGTTTCGACAAACGTCGGGGCTCGGAACGGAATGAGCAATATTTGAACCAAGGTACCATTTTAATCAGTGAAACGGCGCCAACCTGACACTGTAGATTAAGCAACACAATCTTGCTGACAGGTTCTTTTTAATGTTTTTTTTGACCAGGGGAGTCCAAACGTTTACATGCCATTGTATATTGACAATTACCGTATTTTTCGGACTATAAGACGCACCGGACCATAAGGCGCACCCCAAATTTGGGGTGAAAATTGCAGAAAAAAAGATTTTTTATAAGATGGGGGTCCGTCTTATTGTCCGAATTTAGAGTATCTTACCTGAGGGCTGGTGGTGGCAGAGCAGGGTCACAGGAGGCATGGTGGCGGCAGAGGTGGGGTGATGCGGTACGGCGTGCACCTGAGCAGGGTCCCTTCCTGCTTAGGTGGGCGACGCCACGGCCTGGTGTCCATGGGAGGGTGGCAGCAGTGGTTACCAACAGAGGTGCTGGGATGAGGAGGCACAGTGAGAGGTATGGCGTGAGAGGGGTCCCTTTCCCCGGTGAGGTGATGGAAGGATCTCGTGGGCAGATGGACTGGAGATGATGGAGGTAGTGGTGTACATTGTGAAGCGAGTATTCCACAGGAGCTCAGATGTCTGAGTCCTTGCCACTTCCCGGCGCTCCTCAACGCAATAATTATTTCAGAAGCCGGTAATAAGTGAGGAGCTCCGCTACCGAGACACAGCCACCATGACCGGACACTGCGGGAAAAGCGCCTCTGTACTGCTGCAAGCCCTGCTGGAGGCGGAGAGCCGGCCGTGCCATGCGGTGCTGAGGAGCGCCGGGAAGCGGCAAGGACTCAGACATCTGAGCTCCTGTGGAATACTCGCTTCACAATGTACACCACTACCTCCATCATCTCCAGTCCATGTGCCCACGAGATCCTTCCTGAACCTTGCTGCACCCATCCTGGGAAGCAAAAGGATGGAGTATACAGAGTCCAAAGTCCCGGTGAGGTGATGCAGCAGCCCGGTAATGCAGCAGAGCCGGGTGAATCCTGTTGATATCGGTGGGCGCGGCCATCTTCCTGAGGCCGCGCGTGCGCAGATGGAGCTCTCTGCTGCCCGGGGCTTCAGGAAAATGGCCGCGGGATGCCGCACGTGCGCAGATGGGGCCATTTTCCTGAAGCCGAGTTCACCCGGCTCTGCTGCCTTACCGGGCTGCTGCATCACCTCACCGGGAAAAGGGACCCCGCTCACTGCGCCTCCTCATCTCTGCACCTCTGCCGCCACACCTCTGCCGCCACACCTCTGCCGCCGCACCTCTGCCACCGCACCTCTGCCGCCACGGTAAGCCTGCATTGCGACTATTAGACGCACCCCCCATTTTCCCCCCTTTTTTTGGGGGGAAAAAGTGCGTCTTGTAGTCCGAAAAATACGGTATACCTATTTATATGCCCAATTACACTTATATATGTAAAAAATTACACCTATATATACACACAATAATATCTCTTTATATACACAATTTTCACAAATAATGTGAAAAACAAAATATTTAAAAAAAAAATAAAATCTAAGATAGATAGATAGATACATATATACATTAGATAGATAGATAGATAGATAGATAGATAGATAGATAGATAGATAGATAGATAGACAGACACACACGTGGTCAAAATTGTTGGTACCCCTCATTTAATGACAGAAAAACCCACAATGGTCACAGAAATAACTTGAATCTCACAAAAGTAATAATAAATACAAAATCTTTGAAAATGAACAAATGAAAGTCAGACATTGCTTTTCAACCATGCTTCCACAGAATTGAAAATAAAACTCATGAAATAGGCCTGGACAGAAATGATGGTACCCCTGAAAATAATGTGACAAAAGGGACATGTTAAATCACGGTGTGTCCACTAACTAGCATCACAGGTGTCTAGAAACATAGCATAAGCAGGAATTGTAAAACTTAACTTTTATTATATTAAAAAATAAAAATAAAAATGACGTCACCAAAAAGACTTTTTATAAAAAAGGAAGAACTGTGTGGTGTAACCTGTTTAAGGGATATATCATATCTGAATTAGTATTCCTAAGGGTTAAATGAAGACAACACTTGCAATGGCCTAATGTGCTATCACTCAATCCCAAGGTGCCTTATTTAATAATAGCGATGCATACATGCAACGACACTTCTGAAATGCAAAAAACAAACAAATAGGCAACCTTGATTGCATAAATATCAGCAGGTATCATAAGGAATGAAAAAAAGGGGTAAGGTGTATCACACATATATCAATATTGGAATGATCTCACCAATTGCCGAGGACCGGTAAGGCGGAGCCGAAGCTTGCTGGAGTGGAAGAGTCCATTAAACAACAGCGTCGGGAGACAATACCCTGTCAATCCCTAAGGGGCTATCAATTAAACTGAATCCCCAGGCTCCCGCCCTTACAAGGGCAGTCCACATCTACCCCTAAATTATAACATGCCCTGCACTCTCCCTATTTAGATGTCCCAACGCGTTTCTTTCAAGCCGGATCATCAGGGGACTAGCTTGCGTGGGAGATAAAGTGCATTAGTGCTATTGCTATGTGAAGGAACATAGAGACCTGCCACCCTCTATGCTACACTGCAGAGGGTGGGACGAACAATCAGTTCTCCTTAAATGGTGTGCTGAAGGGCATAGATAGCCTATCGTGTCCTATGCCAGAATCATGTGATAGGCTTAATTATACAGATGGTGCATGCCGCATTGCAATGATAAAGGGTGTGCACTGCAGGATTTACCAGAAATGGAAAGACATACCGCAGTTAGTGTTGAGCGATACCGTCCGATACTTGAAAGTATCGGTATCGGAAAGTATCGGCCGATACTGGCAAAGTATCGGATCTAATCCGATACCGATACCCGATACCAATACAAGTCAATGGGACTCAAGTATCGGACGGTATCCCTGATGGTTCCCAGGGTCTGAAGGAGAGGAAACTCTCCTTCAGGCCCTGGGATCCATATTAATGTGTAAAATAAAGAATTAAAATAAAAAATATTGCTATACTCACCTCTCCGACGCAGCCTGGACCTCACCGAGGGAACCGGCAGCATTCTTTGCTTAAAATGCGCGCGTTTACTTCCTTCCGTGACGTCACGGCTTGTGATTGGTCGCGTGCCGCCCATGTGGCCGCGACGCGACCAATCACAGCAAGCCGTGACGTAATTTTCAGGTCCTCAATGCCTAATTCTAGGCATTCAGGATTTTAAAATTACGTTCCGGCTTGTGATTGGTCGCGTCGCGGTCACATGGGCGACGCGACCAATCACAAGCCGTGACGTCACGGGAGGCAGGAAACACGCGCATTTTAAACTTACGTCACGGCTTGTGATTGGTTGCGTGCCGCCCATGTGACCGCGACGCGACCAATCACAGCAAGCCATGACGTAATTTCAGGTCCTGTATGCCTAATTCTGCATTCAACCAATCACAAGCCGTGACGTAATTTTAAAATGCGCGCGTTTCCTGCCTCCCGTGACGTCACGGCTTGTGATTGGTCGCGTCGCCCATGTGACCGCGACGCGACCAATCACAAGCCGGAACGTAATTTTAAAATCCTGAATGCCTAGAATTAGGCATTGAGGACCTGAAAATTACGTCACGGCTTGCTGTGATTGGTCGCGTCGCGGCCACATGGGCGGCACGCGACCAATCACAAGTCGTGACGTCACGGAAGGAAGTAAACGCGCGCATTTTAAGCAAAGAACGCTGCCGGTTCCCTTGGTGAGGTCCAGGCTGCGTCGGAGAGGTGAGTATAGCAATATTTTTTATTTTAATTCTTTATTTTACACATTAATGTTGTTTCGATACCGATACCCGATACCACAAAAGTATCGGATCTCGGTATCGGAATTCCGATACCCGCAAGTATCGGCCGATACCCGATACTTGCGGTATCGGAATGCTCAACACTGACCGCAGTATCTAATACCCACTAAAGCAATGAATTTAACCTGTCAGATCTCTTCTAGCGGTATTACGAACGCCATAAATCCGCTGTGAAACCACGAGGACAGTAGCTTCCGGTAACGACCGGAAGTTGACGAACAATGCTAGGATACCAGGGCGCTCGCATCACAGCGCGTGAGCGAAGCGTTAGTGTCTCCATAGAAACAAGCGCCAGTGGGCCGTAACTGCCGGAAGTTGACAAGCAATACTAAGATACCAGGACGCACGCAACATGGCACGTAAACGAGGCGCTAGTGTCTCTATGGAAACAAACGCCAGTGGGCAGTAAAATATATCGAGCTACTATAATGTAACTCAGAGTAGCCTAATTAGAAAAAAACACTAGCGCTCACTGTTATGATCCTAGTGGCAAGGATCACAAGTAGGACTAGCTAAGTAACTAAACCGACTACAAACTCTGGGGAAGTGGTAACTGAATTGACCGCAACCTGATCCTATCCGCAAACAACTATAGGCAGCCGTGGAACATTACCTGAAAATCCTAGACGTCTCTTCACGGCCTGAGAAACTGACTATTCCTAGAGGGAACGAAAGTCCTTACTTGCCTCAGTGAAATGACCCCAAAGATATAGAAAAGCCCCCCACAAATATTAACGGTGAGTTAAGGGGAAAGCACAAACGCAGAGATGAAATTAGATTTAGCAAATGAGGCCTGCTAACACTAGAAAGCAGAAAATAGAAAGGGAACTGTGCGGTCAATTAAAAACCCTATTCAAAATATCCACGCGGAGATCGCTCGAGCCCCCGCACCAACTAACGGTGCGGGGGAAGCAACTCTGTACCCCAGAGCAAACCAGCAGAAGAAATCACATATTAGCAAGCTGGACTAAACTCATCATACACAGAAATCATATTGCAGACTGATGAGCAAAAAATAATTAAACAGAACTTAGCTTCTCCTGAAGAGACTGAAACCGAAGATAATCAGGAGTAATCAGAATAGCACTGAGTACATTGACAGCCGGCAACAAGTGGAAGTGAAACAGAGCTAAAATAGGAAACTCCCAAGTGAATGACGAGGCAGCTGATCAGCCACAGACCCGCAGGATAACAAACAAAGCCACCAGGGGGAGCCCAAAACAAAAGTCACACAATACCACCTGTGACCACAAGAGGGAGCCTG
This sequence comes from Ranitomeya variabilis, assembly GCF_051348905.1. Taxonomy (NCBI): domain Eukaryota; kingdom Metazoa; phylum Chordata; class Amphibia; order Anura; family Dendrobatidae; genus Ranitomeya; species Ranitomeya variabilis. Next base: position 632,502,487 of record NC_135234.1, on the reverse strand, counting down.
AAAACAGAGTTCACAACAGCTCACATATCAAAACAATTAAGTTATGAAAAAGACGCCCACATCTATCTAGTGAGACGGCGCATGCGCACATGTGAAAAAGTGGACACTCAAACGAAACTCCGTGTCTCTAAAAGTACGCCTGCCAATGGGCAGAAAAGGGTCACAGACTGCTCTAAAATGACCAAATATAGCCTAAACTAAGATTGAGCGCACTTGTGCCAACATAAAAGGCATTTAATGTATCAAACAGATGTGCGTAACCAAAACAAACACGAAACATGCGCACATGTAACAGAAATGTAGCCCTATCGTTCCCAGCATATAAAGAACTGAACCTCATTCCATTCCTTCACAGTGTTATCTAGGAATGCTATAGGTGGAAAAACAACATAACCATCTGAGATTAATGTAACAAATATGCCCCATGTAATGTTGATATGAGGCCATAATGATATCAATCAATAAATATACAAATCCCAAAAAGAGGTGACGAAAAAAAGGATTTTTGGAAAGGCACACATTATGTGTGAGCTGACAATTAGATATCAACCAAAGAGAAAAAAAAGGGGGGTTCAAACAGACACATCAAATAAAGCATCCATAATTAATTTGATCGTTAAGACCATAAGGTGAAACAATATTCAAATAAAAAATCCATTTTGCCTCCTTCTGTAACAGCAACTGGTCCCAGTTACCCCCCCGAGTGGGTGCAGAGACTTTTTCTATCGCTACAAAACGTAGATTTTTAGTTTGTCCATTATGCAAGTGATTGACATGTCGAGATACAGGTGTGTCCCTATTGTGTGTGACATCGCCAATGTGCTCACCAATTCTCCTTTTAAATTCTCTAATCGTCTTGCCTATGTATTTCATGCCACAGGTACATGAGGCCCTATAAATGACCCCCTTCGTACTACAGTTAATGAACTGTCTAATTGGATACTTTTTACCAGTGACATTGCTTACACAGGACTTACTCAAATCTACATATTGGCAAGCTGTACAAAGACCACATCTGTGGCACCCTGTGACATTACTCTTAAGCCACGTACTCGTTGGAGAGGTGGTGAAATGACTATGGACAATTCTGTCTTGTAGTGAGTGGGCTTTTTTGTAAGTAATTGTGGGGACATTCCCCAGATGTTCCGAGATGTCCGGGTCAATTTGGAGAACTGACCAGTGTCTCCTAAGGATGTCCCTAAGACGAGTTGCGCCATTGTCATAGGTGGTAATAAATCGGACAGCATTGTCATCCTGTTTTTTAGGTACAGGATTCAAGAACTCACTGCGGTCCCTACTTTTTGTTTCATGATATGCTTTACTCAAAACGCCACGAGGATAGCCTCTAGCTAGAAATCGCTCTCTTAGTTCTTGAGATTGTGTCTCAAAAACTCGACTATCAGAGCAATTTCTCCGAATTCGAAGGTATTGCCCTTTCGGGATACCCCTCCTAAGATGTGTCGGGTGGTGGCTATTCCAATGTAAGAGCGAATTAGTTGCTGTCGGCGTCCTAAACGTGGACGTGAGTAGTTCACCATTTTCACCCTTGGTAATCAGAATGTCCAAAAACGGTAGAGTACAGGCATCAATGACTGATGTAAAGTAGAGACCAATATCATTATGATTCAGTGAGTCTACAAATGTGGTAAATTCCTCTTTAGTGCCCCGCCAGACAATGAGAATGTCATCTATATATTGTGTCCAAATTTCTGAGACACGATATATAGAAGAATCACTTTCCTCAGAGTCATTACCCAGGACCACTGTCTCCTCCCACCAGCCGAGGAAGAGATTCGCATAGGCCGGAGCACAAGGGCTGCCCATGGTGGTACCCCTCAGCTGGTGGTAGGTCCTAGAGTTGAAGACAAAGTAGTTATGTGTCAAGCAGAAATGGAGAAGCCTTAACACAAAACAATTGTGTTGTTGAAATTGCTGTCCCCTCGTGTTTAGAAAATACCGTATTGCCTCTAGGCCCCTATCATGGGGAATGGAAGAATAAAGGGCCTTAACGTCAATGCTTGCCAGCAACGATTCTGGGCTAATAGTAAGGCCTTTTAGTCGCCGAAGAAGATCCGGAGTGTCCTTCACAAAAGACTGCAGTGCTGAAACAAAAGGAGACAAGACACGATCCAAATAGATACCTGCATTTTGGCAGAGACTGCCTACCCCCAATACAATAGGCCTGCCCTTAAGGGGATGTAGACCCTTATGTATCTTGGGCGGGCTATAAAATGTAACAGTGACTGGATATTCTGGAAGGATAAAGTCAAACTCGGTTTTGCTGATGACCCCATCATTAAGACCTTCCTGTAAAATTAACTGTAACTCATCACGATATTCATTAGTGGGATTATATGAGAGAATCTCATACATCTCTCAATCTGTCAAAATGGATTCACACATATTCTGGTATTGTTCTATCCCAAGAATAACAATATTGCCCTCCTTATCGGAGGGCTTTATGATTATACTGGTATCTTGTTCCAGTCGTTTGATTTCTTCCATTTCTTGCCTAGAACAGTTAAAGTTACACTGTATATGGCTCTGAGATAGCTCCCTCAATTCAGAGGTAACTAAATTTGAAAATAAATCAATGGCCGAGAGGTCACCCGAGTTTGGTGGCATCTTTGTACTTTTGTCTTTCAACTGCGTGAAAGGACCCAATCCCAGGGAATTGGGTTCAATTTCACCAATGCTGTGTAGCAATCTTACGTCTGGTAGCATATCAGCTAGGATGCCTAAATCGGAACATATACGAGATTCTTGTTTATGGAAGAACTTTTTCCATCTCAATTTGCGCAAAAAGAGGTTCAGATCCTTGACCGCTCTGAACAGGTGTCTACAATCTTGGAATCAGTGAATGGGCAGGCCTATTTATAGGGCTACAGATACTCACTGTGCTGTTTGGTGACATGGTGTGTTGTGAACTCTGTTTCCGGGCTCCCTCTTGTGGTCGTGAGTGGTACTGTGTGAGTTCTCTCTTTGGGCTCCCCCTGGTGGCTATTTTTGTTATTCTGCAGGTTTCTGGCTGGGATCAGCTTTCTCGTCATCTGCTAGTCAGGTTTCCTATTTAATTCACCTGGTCCTTCATTCCTTGCCTGTTGTCGTTGTATTCAGTGCTATTCTGATTCCTCCTGTCTACATCCGTTATCAGTCTCTCCAAGAGAAGCTAAGTTCTGTTTGCTTATTCTTGCTCATCTGTGTTCAATATGTTTCCTAGAATATTATGAGTTTTGTCCAGCTTGCTAATATGTGATATCTCTGCTTGCTGGTAGCTCTGGGGTGCTGAGCTGCTCCCCCCACATCGTTAGTTGGTGTGGGGGTTCTCGCATTCTCTGCGTGGATATTTTTGTATAGGGTTTTTTACTGACCGCACAGATCCCTTGCTATTTTCTGCTATCTAGTGTTAGCGGGCCTCATTTGCTTAACCTGTTTCATCTCTGCGTTTGTCTTTTCCTCTTAACTCACTGTTATTATTTGTGGGGGGCTTCCTATATCTTTGGGGTTATTTCTCTGAGGCAAGTGAGGTCTTACTTTCTCTTTAGAGGTAGTCAGTTTCTCAGGCCGTGAAGAGACGTCTAGGATTTCAGGAAACGTTCCACGGCTACCTATAGTGTGTGCGGTTAGGATCAGGTTTGCGGTCAGTCCAGTTACCACATCCCCAGAGCTCGTCCTATTATCTCTGACTTAGCTGGTTAGATTTGTGATCCTAAGCCACTGAGGATCATAACAGTACAACAGGCCCAAAAGTGTTAAATGCATCGCAAAAGTGGGATAAGAGAAATCCTGAGTTCAATTTTATTTTTTTTTCTGCTCTGCAGTGTGTCCTGCTTCTCTCCTCCCCTTAATCTCTGGGTGGCTCTGAATTTAGCTGTAGACATGGATATTCAGAGTTTGACTTCTAGTGTGGATCATCTTACTGCGAGAGTACAAAGCATTCAGGATTATGTTATTCATAGTCCTATGTTAGAGCCTAAAATACCTATTCCTGAGCTGTTCTCTGGTGATAGATCTAGGTTTTTGAATTTTAAGTATAATTGCAAGTTATTCCTTTCTTTGAGACCTCGTTCCTCGGGTGATCCTGCTCAGCAAGTTAAAATTATTATTTCCTTGTTACGTGGCGACCCACAGGATTGGGCTTTCTCACTGGCGCCAGGAGATCTGTTATGATCCTTAGTGGTTGAGGATCACAAATTACTCCAGCTAAGTAACAAACATAGGACAAGCTCTAGGGAGGTGGCAAACTGGACTGACCGCAAATCTGAACCTATCCAAACACACTAGAAGTAGCCGGTGAACGTGCCTAAAAATCCTAGACGTCTCGAGCCAGCCTGAGGAACTAACTACCCCTCGAGAGAAAGAAAAGGCCTCTCTTGCCTCCAGAGAAATAATCCCCAAAGATATAGAAGCCCCCAACAGATAATAACGGTGAGGTAAGAGGAAGGCACATACACAGGGATGAAAGCAGATTCAGCAAATGAGGCCCACTAATACTAGATAGCAGAAAATAGAAAAGGGAATCTATGCGGTCAGTAAAAAACCCTTACAAAATATCCACTCTGAGATTTCAAGAACCCCCACTGTCGTGGTTCCCAATGGCAAGGGAACGTAAGAAACATATAAATAACGAACGAGCTCTCGGGTGATGGAAACTCGAGTTGACCGTGAGCTAAATCTACCACACAACTAATAGTAGCCAGGGAGCATACCTACGGCTTCCTAAATGCCACGCGCCAGCTGGAGGACTAACTAAGCCTGGTAGAGGAAGAAACAGACCTGGCTTACCTCTAGGGAAATACCCCAAAAGATGATAGCAGCCCCCCACATGTAATAACGGTGAAATAAGAGGAAAAGACATACACAGTATGAAAGTAGATTTAGCAAAGAGAGGTCCACTTACTAGATAGCAGAAGGATACAAAAGAGGACTTCACGGTCAACTGAAAACCCTTTCAAAAAACCATCCTGAAATTACTTTAAGACTCCTGTGTCAACTCATGACACAGGAGTGGCAATTTCAGCCCGCAAGAGCTTCCAGCTACAGAGAATTACAAAAACTGCAAACTGGACTAAAGATACAAAACAAAAGGACAAAGTCCACTTAGCTGATCAGCAGACTAGTAGCAGGAACATGCAACCGAAGGCTCTGGTTACAATGATGACCGGCAAGGAAATGACTGGAGAGCAAGGCTAAATAGGAAACTCCCAAACGCTGATGGAAGCAGGTGAACAGAAGCAGCAAAGTGCAAACAAGTCACCAGTACCACCAGCAACCACCAGGGGAGCCCAAAAAGCGGATACACAACAGTACCCTCCCCTTAAGGAGGGGGCACCGAACCCTCACAAGAACCGCCAGGGCGATCTGGATGAGCCCTATGAAAGGCACGAACCAAATCCGAGGCATGAACATCAGAGGCAGTTACCCAAGAATTATCTTCCTGACCATAGCCCTTCCATTTAACCAGATATTGAAGTCTCCGTCTGGAAATACGGGAGTCCAAGATCTTTTCTACCACGTACTCCAATTCACCCTCCACCAGCACAGGAGCAGGAGGTTCAGTAGAAGGAACCACCGGTACCTCATATCTCCGCAACAGCGACCGATGGAACATATTATGGATAGCGAAAGATGCCGGGAGGTCCAAACGAAAGGAGACAGGGTTAAGAATCTCCAAAATCCTATAAGGACCGATGAACCGAGGCTTAAATTTAGGAGAAGAAACCCTCATAGGGACAAAACGGGAAGACAACCACACCAAGTCCCCAACACGAAGGTGGGGGCCAACACAACGACGGCGGTTAGCAAACTGCTGAGTCCTCTCCTGGGACAATTCCAAATTATCCACCACTTGTCCCCAAATCTGATGCAACCGATCCACTACCGCATCCACTCCAGGACAATCCGAAGATTCAACCTGACCAGATGAAAAACGCGGATGAAACCCTGAATTGCAAAAGAAAGGAGAAACCAAAGTGGCAGAACTAGCCCGATTATTAAGAGCAAACTCCGCCAATGGCAGAAAGGCAACCCAATCATCCTGATCCGCAGACACAAAACACCTCAAATAAGTCTCCAAAGTTTGATTAGTTCGTTCCGTCTGGCCATTGGTCTGAGGATGGAATGTAGACGAAAAAGACAAATCAATGCCCAACCTGGCACAGACTGCCCGCCAAAATCTAGACACGAACTGGGTACCCCTGTCAGAAACGATGTTTTCTGGAATACCATGCAGGCGAACCACATTTTGAAAAAACAGAGGGACCAACTCAGATGAGGAAGGCAACTTAGGCAATGGCACCAAATGAACCATTTTAGAAAAACGGTCACACACCACCCAGATGACAGACATCTTCTGAGAAACAGGGAGGTCCGAGATAAAGTCCATAGAGATGTGCGTCCAAGGCCTCTTCGGAATAGGCAAGGGCAACAACAACCCACTAGCCCTAGAACAACAAGGCTTGGCCCGAGCACACACATCGCAAGACTGCACAAAAACACGCACATCTCGAGACAGGGAAGGCCACCAGAAGGATCTAGCCACCAAATCTCTGGTGCCAAAAATTCCTGGATGACCTGCCAGAGTAGAAGAATGAACTTCCGAGATGACTCTAGTGGTCCACTCGTCAGGAACAAACAGTCTACCAGACGGACAACGATCAGGTCTATCCGCCTGAAATTCTTGCAAAGCACGTCGCAAATCAGGAGAGACAGCAGACAAAACCACTCCATCCTTAAGGACACCAGCAGGTTCAGAATTCCCAGGAGAGTCAGGCTCAAAACTCCTAGAAAGAGCATCTGCCTTCACATTCCTAGAACCCGGTAAGTACGAGACCACAAAATTAAACCGGGAAAAGAACAACGACCAACGTGCCTGTCTAGGATTCAGGCGCCTGGCAGACTCCAAATAAATTAAATTCAGTCAAAACTACCACCTGATGTTTGGCACCCTCAAGCCAATGACGCCACTCCTCAAATGCCCACTTCATGGCCAAAAGCTCCCGATTACCAACATCATAGTTTCGCTCGGCGGCCGAAAATTTTCGCGAAAAGAACGCACAAGGTCTCATCACTGAGCAGTCGGGACTTTTCTGCGACAAAACCGCCCCCGCTCCAATCTCGGAAGCATCGACCTCAACCTGAAAGGGAAGGGAAACATCAGGCTGGCGCAACACAGGGGCAGACAAAAAGCGGCGCTTAAGCTCCCGAAAGGCCTCCACGGCAGCAGGGGACCAATTGGCAACATCAGCACCCTTTTTAGTCAAATCCGTCAGAGGTTTAGCAACGCCAGAAAAACCAGCTATAAATCGACGATAAAAATTAGCAAAGCCCAAGAATTTCTGGAGACTCTTCAGAGAAGTAGGCTGCGTCCAGTCGTAAATAGCCCGAACCTTGACAGGGTCCATCTCAATAGAAGAAGGGGAAAAAATGTACCCCAAAAAGGAAATTATTTGAACCCCAAAAACACACTTTGAACCCTTTACACACAAAGAATTCTCCCGCAAAACCTGAAAAACCCTCCTGACCTGCTGAACATGAGACTCCCAGTCATCAGAAAAAATCAAAATATCATCCAAGTACACTATCATAAATTTATCCAAATATTCACGGAAAATATCATGCATTAAGGACTGAAAGACAGAAGGTGCATTAGAAAGGCCGAAAGGCATTACCAAATACTCAAAATGGCCCTCAGGCGTATTAAATGCGGTTTTCCACTCATCCCCCTGCTTAATTCGCACCAAATTATACGCCCCACGAAGATCAATCTTAGAGAACCACTTAGCCCCCCTTATGCGAGCAAACAAATCAGTCAGCAAAGGCAACGGATACTGATATTTGACTGTAATTCTATTCAGGAGTCGATAATCAATACAAGGCCTCAGAGAGCCATCCTTTTTAGAGACAAAGAAAAAACCGGCTCCTAAAGGTGATGAAGAAGGACGAATATGTCCCTTTTCCAGGGACTCCTTAATATACTCGCGCATAGCAGCATGTTCAGGTACAGATAGGTTAAACAAACGACCCTTTGGAAATTTACTGCCAGGAATCAGATCTATGGCGCAATCACAATCACTGTGAGGAGGGAGTGAACCAATCTTAGGCTCTTCAAAAATATCACGATAATCAGACAAAAATGCCGGAATCTCAGATGGAATAGATGACGAAATGGGCACCATAGGAGTGTCCCCATGAGCCCCCCGACATCCCCAGCTTAACACAGACATAGCTTTCCAGTCAAGGACTGGGTTATGAGACTGTAACCATGGTAATCCAAGCACCAAAACATCATGTAAATTGTACAACACAAGGAAGCGAATCACCTCCTGATGGTCTGGAGTCATACGCATAGTCACTTGCGTCCAGAACTGTGGTTTATTACAAGCCAAAGGTGTAGAATCAATACCCTTCAGAGGTATAGGGACTTCCAGAGGCTCTAAATCAAACCCACAGCGCCTGGCAAAGGACCAGTCCACAAGACTCAGAGCGGCGCCAGAGTCCACATAGGCATCCACGGTAATAACTGATAATGAACAAATCAAGGTTACAGACAAAATAAATTTGGACTGTAAAGTGCCAATTGAAATAGACTTGTCAACCTTCCTAGTACGTTTAGAGCATGCCGATATAACATGAGCAGAATCACCACAATAGAAGCATAACCCATTTTTACGCCTATAATTCTGCCGCTCGCTTCTGGACATAATTCTGTCACATTGCATTTTCTCTGGCGTCTCTTCAGAAGATACCGCCAAATGGTGCAAGGGGTTTGCGCTCCCGCAAACGCCGATCAATCTGAATTGCCATTGTCATGGACTCATTCAGACCTGTAGGCGCAGGGAACCCGACCATAACATCTTTAACGGCATCAGAAAGGCCCTCTCTGAAATTTGCCGCTAAGGCGCACTCATTCCACTGAGTAAGCACAGACCATTTACGAAATTTTTGGCAGTATATCTCAGCTTCATCTTGCCCTTGAGATAGGGCTATCAAAGCTTTTTCAGCTTGAATCTCCAAATTAGGTTCCTCATAAAGCAACCCTAAAGCCAGGAAAAACGCATCCACATTGAGCAACGCAGGATCCCCTGGTGCCAATGAAAATGCCCAATTTTGAGGGTCACCTCGCAGCAAAGAAATTACAATCTTAACCTGCTGGACAGGATCTCCTGAGGAGTGAGGTCTGAGAGAAAGGAATAATTTACAATTATATTTGAAATTCAGAAACCGAGATCTATCTCCGGAAAACACCTCTGGTGTAGGGATTTTAGGTTCAGAAATAGGAGTATGCATAACAAAATCTTGTAAATTTTGAACCTTCGTAGCAAGATTATTTAAACCTGCAGCCAAACTCTGAGGATCCATCTTTAAACAGGTGAGCTCAGAGCCATTCAAGGATTATAAGGAGAGAAAGGCAAAGGCAGCAATCAGAGCCAAAATACAACTGATCCAACTATGGAGCAAGCATAGGGAAAAAGAAAAAAAAAAATTTACAGACTTCCTTTTTCTCTCCTTTCTTCTGCCAATAAGTTTAACACATGGCCGGTCATACTGTCGTGGTTCCCAATGGCAAGGGAACGTAAGAAACATATAAATAACGAACGAGCTCTCGGGTGATGGAAACTCGAGTTGACCGTGAGCTAAATCTACCACACAACTAATAGTAGCCAGGGAGCATACCTACGGCTTCCTAAATGCCACGCGCCAGCCGGAGGACTAACTAAGCCTGGTAGAGGAAGAAACAGACCTGGCTTACCTCTAGGGAAATACCCCAAAAGATGATAGCAGCCCCCCACATGTAATAACGGTGAAATAAGAGGAAAAGACATACACAGTATGAAAGTAGATTTAGCAAAGAGAGGTCCACTTACTAGATAGCAGAAGGATACAAAAGAGGACTTCACGGTCAACTGAAAACCCTTTCAAAAAACCATCCTGAAATTACTTTAAGACTCCTGTGTCAACTCATGACACAGGAGTGGCAATTTCAGCCCGCAAGAGCTTCCAGCTACAGAGAATTACAAAAACTGCAAACTGGACTAAAGATACAAAACAAAAGGACAAAGTCCACTTAGCTGATCAGCAGACTAGTAGCAGGAACATGCAACCGAAGGCTCTGGATACAATGATGACCGGCAAGGAAATGACTGGAGAGCAAGGCTAAATAGGAAACTCCCAAACGCTGATGGAAGCAGATGAACAGAAGCAGCAAAGTGCAAACAAGTCACCAGTACCACCAGCAACCACCAGGGGAGCCCAAAAAGCGGATACACAACACCCCACACCCACTAACGGTGTGGGGGGAGAAACTCAGTCCCCTAGAGCAACCAGCAAGCGAGGAAATCACATTTTAGCGAGCTGGACTAAAAACATAATGAACACTGATAAACAAAAAATGATCAAACAAAAACTTAGCTTGTCTTGGAGTGACTGGGAGCAAGGTAGACACAAGGAATCTGAAGAGCACTGAATACATTGATAGCAGGCAAGGAACTGAGTCTCCAGGTGAGCTAAATAGGAAACCAACCAAGGATAACGAACCAGCTGATGCAGCCAACCTGCAGAAAGACAACACTACACAGTACCGCTTGTGACCACTAGAGGGAGCCCAAAAATGGAATTCACAACAGTACCCCCCCCTTGAGGAGGGGTCACCGAACCCTCATCAAGAACCCCAGGGCGATCAGGATGAGCCGCGTGGAAGGCACGAACCAAATCGGCCGCATGAACATCAGAGGCGACAACCCAGGAATTATCCTCCTGACCATAGCCCTTCCACTTAACCAAATACTGAAGCCTCCGTCTAGAGATACGAGAATCCAAAATCTTCTCCACCACGTACTCCAATTCGCCCTCAACCAGCACCGGAGCAGGAGGCTCAACAGAAGGAACCATAGGTACCACATACCTCCGCAACAAAGACCTATGGAACACATTATGAATGGCAAACGATGCTGGGAGATCCAAACGAAAAGACACCGGGTTAAGGATTTCCAAGATCTTATAAGGACCGATGAAGCGAGGCTTAAATTTAGGAAAGGAGACCTTCATAGGAACATACCGAGAAGACAGCCACACCAAATCCCCAACACGAAGTCGGGGACCCACACCGCGGCGGCGGTTGGCAAAGCGCTGAGCCTTCTCCTGTGACAACCTCAAATTGTCCACCACATGGTTCCAAATCTGCTGCAACCTATCCACCACAGAATCCACCCCAGGACAGTCAGAAGGCTCAACCTGACCCGAGGAAAAACGAGGATGGAAACCAGAATTGCAGAAAAAAGGCGAAACCAAAGTAGCAGAACTAGCCCGATTATTAAGGGCAAACTCGGCCAATGGCAAAAAAGTCACCCAATCATCCTGATCAGCAGAAACAAAACATCTCAAATAAGTTTCCAACGTCTGATTAGTTCGCTCGGTTTGGCCATTAGTCTGAGGATGGAAGGCCGACGAAAAAGACAAATCAATGCCCATCTTAGCACAAAAAGTCCGCCAAAACCTGGACACAAACTGGCATCCTCTATCAGACACAATATTTTCAGGAATGCCGTGCAGGCGAACCACATTCTGAAAAAATAGAGGAACCAAATCGGAGGAAGAAGGCAACTTAGGCAAGGGCACCAAATGGACCATCTTGGAAAAACGATCACACACCACCCAGATGACAGACATTTTCTGAGATACTGGAAGATCCGAAATAAAATCCATGGAAATGTGCGTCCAAGGCCTTTTCGGAACAGGCAAAGGCAAAAGAAAACCGCTGGCACGAGAACAGCAAGGCTTAGCCCGAGCACAAATCCCACAAGACTGCACAAAGGAACGCACATCCCGCGACAAGGAAGGCCACCAGAAGGACCTAGCCACCAAATCTCTGGTACCAAAAATCCCAGGATGACCCGCCAACACCGAAGAATGAACCTCGGAAATAACTCTGCTGGTCCATCTATCCGGGACAAACAGTCTCTCTGGTGGACAACGGTCAGGTCTATCCGCCTGAAATTTCTGCAGCACTCGTCGCAAATCTGGGGAAATGGCAGACAAAATCACTCCCTCTCTGAGAATACCAGCCGGCTCAGAAACTCCCGGAGAGTCAGGCACAAAACTCCTAGAAAGTGCATTAGCTTTCACGTTCTTCGAACCAGGCAGGTATGAGACCACGAAGTTGAAACGGGAGAAAAACAACGACCAACGAGCCTGTCTAGGATTCAGGCGCTTGGCAGATTCAAGGTAAATCAGATTTTTGTGATCAGTCAAGACCACCACACGATGTTTAGCTCCTTCGAGCCAATGTCGCCACTCCTCAAATGCCCACTTCATAGCCAACAACTCCCGATTACCAACATCATAATTCCGCTCGGCAGGCGAAAACTTTCTTGAAAAGAAAGCACATGGCTTCATCACAGAGCCATCAGAGCTTCTCTGCGACAAAACAGCCCCTGCTCCAATCTCAGAAGCATCAACCTCGACCCGGAAGGGGAGAGAGACATCTGGCTGACATAAGACTGGAGCTGAAGAAAACCGGTGCTTCAGCTCCCGAAAGGCCTCCACGGCCGCAGGAGACCGATTAGTCACATCAGAACCCTTCTTGGTCAAATCCGTCAAAGGTTTAACCACGCTAGAAAAATTAGCGATGAAACGACGGTAAAAATTAGCAAAACCCAAGAATTTCTGAAGACTCTTAACAGACGTGGGCTGAGTCCAGTCATGAATAGCCTGGACCTTGACTGGGTCCATCTCCACAGTAGAAGGAGAAAAAATAAAACCCAAAAAGGAGACCTTCTGTACTCCGAAGAGGCATTTTGAGCCCTTCACAAATAAAGCATTAGCACGCAGGACCTGAAACACCATCCTGACCTGCTTCACATGGGACTCCCAATCATCAGAAAAGACCAAAATGTCATCCAGATAAACAATCATAAATTTATCCAGATATTCTCGGAAGATGTCATGCATGAAGGACTGAAACACAGAAGGAGCATTAGAGAGTCCAAAAGGCATCACTAAGTACTCAAAATGGCCTTCGGGCGTATTAAATGCTGTTTTCCATTCATCTCCCTGCTTAATGCGCACAAGATTATACGCACCACGGAGATCTATCTTGGTGAACCAACTGGCACCCTTAATCCGAGCAAACAAATCAGACAATAGTGGCAAAGGATACTGAAATTTGACTGTGATTTTATTCAGAAGACGATAATCTATACAAGGTCTCAAAGAACCGTCCTTCTTGGCCACAAAAAAAAATCCTGCACCAAGAGGGGAAGAGGATGGGCGAATATGTCCCTTTTCCAAAGACTCCGGCATGTTCTGGTATAGACAAATTAAAAAGTCGTCCCTTAGGGAATTTACTACCAGGAATTAAATTTATAGCACAGTCACAATCCCTATGAGGAGGCAGGGCACAGGACCTGGGCTCATCAAATACATCCTGGTAGTCAGACAAAAACTCAGGGACCTCAGAAGGAGTGGAAGAAGCAATAGACACCAACGGAGTATCGCCATGAATTCCCTGACAACCCCAACTTGACACAGACATAGCTTTCCAATCTAAAACTGGATTATGAGCTTGCAGCCATGGCAGACCCAAAACGACAACATCATGCAAATTATGCAGAACAAGAAAGCGAATCACCTCCTGATGTACGGGAGTCATGCACATGGTCATTTGCGTCCAATACTGAGGCTTATTCTCAGCCAATGGCATAGCATCAATTCCCCTCAGAGGAATAGGAAATTCCAAAGGCTCCAGGACAAAACCACAGCGCCTGGCAAACGACAAATCCATCAGATTCAGGGCAGCACCCGAATCCACAAAAGCCATAACCGGGTAGGACGACAAAGAACAAATCAAAGTAACAGACAAAATAAATTTAGGCTGTATAGTACCAATGGTGACAGGTTTAGATTTTTTTCTTAAGCGTTTAGAGCATGCTGAGATAACATGAGTAGAATCACCACAGTAAAAGCACAACCCATTTTGACGTCTATGACTTTGTCGCTCAATTCTGGTCAGAGTTCGGTCACATTGCATAGACTCAGGTCTCTGTTCGGAAAATACCGCCAAAGGATGAGCAGATTTGCGCTCCCGCAAACGCCGATCAACCTGAATGGCTAAAGCCATAGAATCACTCAGACTTGCAGGGGTGGGAAACCCCACCATAACATTCTTAATGGCCTCAGAAAGACCTTCTCTGAAATTTGCAGCCAGGGCACACTCATTCCATTGAGTAAGCACCGACCATTTCCGAAATTTTTGACAATACACCTCTGATTCATCCTGACCCTGAGAGATAGCCAGCAACGCTTTTTCTGCCTGATTCTCAAGATTAGGCTCCTCATAAAGCAGTCCAAGAGCCAGAAAAAATGCATCTACATTAAGCAATGCAGGATCTCCTGGCGCCAGAGAGAAAGCCCAATCTTGAGGGTCGCCACGCAACAAGGAGATAACAATTTTAACTTGCTGAGTGGAATCACCAGAGGAACGAGGTCTCAGAGATAGAAATAACTTACAATTATTCTTAAAATTCTGAAACCTAGATCTATCTCCAGAAAACAACTCAGGAATGGGTATCTTTGGTTCTGACATAGGGCTATGAATAACAAAATCCTGAATACTTTGCACCCGTGCAGTAAGATGATCCACACTAGAAGTCAGAGTCTGTACATTCATGTCTGCAGCTGAGCTCAAAACCACCCAGAGTTCAAGGGGATGAAAGAAGCTAAACAGACTTCAGCAAAGGAAAAGCGGGAGGAAAAAAAAAAAAATGTACTCAGGTCTTCTTTTTATCCCACTTCTGCGATGCATTAAACACTTTTTTGGCCTGCTATACTGTTATGATCCTTAGTGGTTGAGGATCACAAATTACTCCAGCTAAGTAACAAACATAGGACAAGCTCTAGGGAGGTGGCAAACTGGACTGACCGCAAATCTGAACCTATCCAAACACACTAGAAGTAGCCGGTGAACGTGCCTAAAAATCCTAGACGTCTCGAGCCAGCCTGAGGAACTAACTACCCCTCGAGAGAAAGAAAAGACCTCTCTTGCCTCCAGAGAAATAATCCCCAAAGATATAGAAGCCCCCAACAGATAATAACGGTGAGGTAAGAGGAAGGCACATACACAGGGGTGAAAGCAGATTCAGCAAATGAGGCCCACTAATACTAGATAGCAGAAAATAGAAAAGGCAATCTATGCGGTCAGTAAAAAACCCTTACAAAATATCCACTCTGAGATTTCAAGAACCCCCACACCCACTAACGGTGTGGGGGGAGAAACTCAGTCCCCTAGAGCAACCAGCAAGTGAGGAAATCACATTTTAGCGAGCTGGACTAAAAACATAATGAACACTGATAATCAAAAAATGATCAAACAAAAACTTAGCTTGTCTTGGAGTGACTGGGAGCAAGGTAGACACAAGGAATCTGAAGAGCACTGAATACATTGATAGCAGGCAAGGAACTGAGTCTCCAGGTGAGCTAAATAGGAAACCAACCAAGGATAACGAACCAGCTGATGCAGCCAACCTGCAGAAAGACAACACTACACAGTACTGCTTGTGACCACTAGAGGGAGCCCAAAAATGGAATTCACAACAGAGATCCTGCATTGCTTAATGTGGATGCGTTTTTTTCTGGCGCTTGGATTGCTTTATGAGGAACCTAATCTTGAGGACCAGGCAGAAAAAGCTTTGCTGGCCCTCTCTCAGGGTCAGGATGAAGCGGAGGTCTATTGTCAGAAATTTAGGAAATGGTCAGTGCTTACTCAATGGAATGAGTGTGCCCTGGCGGCAATTTTCAGAAAAGGTCTTTCTGAAGCCCTTAAAAATATTATGGTGGGGTTCCCCATGCCTGCGAGTCTGAATTAGTCAATGGCTTTGGCCATTCAGATTGATCGGCGTTTGCGGGATCGCAAACCTGCGCACCATCTGGCGGTGTTTTCTGAACAGAAACCTGAGCCTATGCAATGTGATAGGATTCTGACCAGAATTGAACGGCAAAATCATAGACGTCAGAATGGGTTGTGCTTTTACTGTGGTGATTCAGCTCATGTTATCTCAGCATGCTCTAAGCGCACAAAAAACTTCGCTAAATCTGTCACCATTGGTACTGTACAGCCTAAATTCATTTTGTCTGTTACTTTGATTTGCTCTCTGTCATCTTACTCTGTTATGGCGTTTGTAGATTCAGGTGCTGCCCTGAATCTGATGGATTTGTCATTTGCCAAGCGCTGTGGTTTTATCCTTGAGCCATTACAGTTCCCTATTCCATTGAAGGAAATTGATGCTACACCATTGGCCAAGAATAAACCTCAATACTGGACTCAAGTGACCATGTGTATGACTCCTGCACATCAGGAGGTGATTCGCTTTCTTGTGTTATATAATTTGCATGACGTTGTCGTGTTGGGTCTGCCATGGTTGCAGGCTCATAATCCAGTCCTGGATTGGAAAGCAATGTCTGTGTTGAGTTGGGGTTGCCAGGGAATTCATGGCGATGCTCCCTTGGTATCAATTGCTTCCTCTACTCCTTCTGAAGTCCCTGAGTTTTTGTCGGACTACCAGGATGTATTTGATGAGCTCAAATCCAGTGCCCTACCTCCTCATAGGGATTGTGATTGTGCTATAAATTTGATTCCTGGTAGTAAGTTCCCTAAGGGACGACTGTTGTGAATTTGCTTTTTGCTCCCTCTAGTGGTTACTAGTTTTTTGACTCTGGTTTTTCTGTCATTCCTTTTATCCGCACCTGGGTCGTTAGTTAGGGGTGTTGCTATATAAGCTCCCTGGACCTTCAGTTCAATGCCTGGCAACGTAGTTATCAGAGCTAGTCTGCTGTGCTCTTGTCTACTGATCCTGGTTCCAGTTATATCAGCTAAGTCTGCCTTTTGCTTTTTGCTATTTGTTTTGGTTTTGTATTTTTGTCCAGCTTGTTCCAAATCTATATCCTGACCTTTGCTGGAAGCTCTAGGGGGCTGGTGTTCTCCCCCCGGACCGTTAGACGGTTCGGGGGTTCTTGAATTTCCAGTGTGGATTTAGATAGGGTTTTTGTTGACCATATAAGTTACCTTTCTTTATTCTGCTATCAGTAAGCGGGCCTCTCTGTGCTAAACCTGGTTCATTTCTGTGTTTGTCATTTCCTCTTACCTCACCGTCATTATTTGTGGGGGGCTTCTATCCAGCTTTGGGGTCCCCTTCTCTGGAGGCAAGAAAGGTCTTTGTTTTCCTCTACTAGGGGTAGCTAGATTCTCCGGCTGGCGCGTGTCATCTAGAATCAACGTAGGAATGATCCCCGGCTACTTCTAGTGTTGGCGTTAGGAGTAGATATATGGTCAACCCAGTTACCACTGCCCTATGAGCTGGATTTTTGTATTCTGCAGACTTCCACGTTCCTCTGAGACCCTCGCCATTGGGGTCATAACAGTTTGCCAGGCCCGTATTAAATGTTTAATGCATTGCAGAAGAGGGATTATAAGAAAGAAGATTCTGAGTTTTTTTTTTTTTTTCTTCTTCCCCTTTACCTCAGAGTGGCTATGCTTGCTGCAGACATGAATGTCCAGACCTTGATTACAAGTGTGGACCAGCTGGCTACTCGTGTGCAGGGCATACAAGACTATGTTATCAGAAATCCTAGGTCAGAACCTAAAATACCGATTCCTGAACTGTTTTCCGGAGACAGGTTTAAGTTTAGGAATTTCGTGAATAATTGTAAATTGTTTTTGTCCCTGAGACCCTGTTCATCTGGAGATTCTGCTCAGCAAGTAAAAATTGTTATTTCGTTCTTACGGGGCGACCCTCAGGATTGGGCTTTTTCGCTGGCGCCAGGAGATCCGGCATTGGCTGATCTTGATGCGTTTTTTCTGGCGCTCGGTTTACTTTATGAGGAACCCAATCTTGAGATTCAGGCAGAAAAGGCCTTGCTGGCTATGTCTCAGGGGCAGGACGAGGCTGAAGTGTATTGCCAAAAATTTCGGAAATGGTCCGTGCTGACACATTGGAACGAGTGTGCACTGGCCGCTAATTTTAGAAATGGCCTTTCTGAAGCCATTAAGAATGTTATGGTGGGTTTTCCCATTCCCACAGGTCTGAATGATACTATGGCACTGGCTATTCAAATTGACCGGCGGTTGCGGGAGCGCAAAACCGCAAATTCCCTCATGGTGTTGTCTGAACAGACACCTAATTCGGTGCAATGTGATAGAAAAACCGCAAATTCCCTCATGGTGTTGTCTGAACAGACACCTGATTTAATGCAATGTGATAGAATCCTGACTAGAAATGAGCGGAAAATTCATAGACGCCAGAATGGCTTGTGCTACTACTGTGGTGATTCTACACATGTTATCTCAGCATGCTCTAAACGTATAGCTAAGGTTGTTAGTCCTGTCACCGTTGGTAATTTGCAACCTAAATTTATTCTGTCTGTAACTTTGATTTGCTCACTGTCATCTTATCCTGTCATGGCGTTTGTAGATTCAGGTGCTGCCCTGAGTCTCATGGATCTCTCATTTGCTAAGCGCTGTGGTTTTACTCTTGAACCATTAGAAAATCCTATTCCTCTTAGGGGTATTGATGCTACACCATTGGCAGCAAATAAACCGCAGTATTGGACACAGGTTACCATGTGCATGACTCCTGAACACCGCGAGGTGATACGTTTCCTGGTTTTACATAAAATGCATGATTTGGTTGTTTTAGGGCTGCCATGGTTACAGACCCATAATCCAGTCCTGGACTGGAAGGCTATGTCAGTCTCAAGTTGGGGCTGTCGTGGTATTCATGGGGATTCCCTGCCTGTGTCTATTGCTTCTTCTACGCCTTCGGAAGTTCCGGAGTATTTGTCTGATTATCAGGATGTCTTCAGTGAGTCTGAGTCCAGTGCACTGCCTCCTCATAGGGACTGTGACTGTGCTATAGATTTGATCCCGGGCAGTAAATTTCCTAAGGGAAGACTGTTTAATCTGTCGGTACCTGAACATACCGCTATGCGTTCATATATCAAGGAGTCTCTGGAGAAAGGACATATTCGTCCGTCTTCTTCCCCTCTTGGTGCGGGATTCTTTTTTGTGGCAAAAAAGGATGGATCTTTGAGACCTTGTATTGATTATCGGCTTTTGAATAAGATCACTGTCAAATTTCAGTATCCTTTACCGCTGTTGTCTGACTTGTTTGCCCGGATTAAGGGTGCCAAGTGGTTCACCAAGATAGACCTTCGTGGTGCGTACAACCTTGTGCGCATTAAGCAAGGTGATGAATGGAAAACCGCATTCAATACGCCCGAAGGTCATTTTGAGTACTTAGTGATGCCTTTTGGGCTCTCCAATGCGCCTTCAGTTTTTCAGTCCTTTATGCATGACATTTTCCGGAAGTATCTGGATAAATTTTTGATTGTTTATCTGGATGATATTTTGGTTTTTTCTGATAATTGGGATTCGCATGTGGAGCAGGTCAGGTTGGTCTTTAAAATTTTGCGTGAAAATTCTTTGTTTGTCAAGGGCTCAAAGTGTCTCTTTGGTGTACAGAAGGTTCCCTTTTTGGGGTTCATTTTTTCCCCTTCTGCTGTGGAGATGGACCCAGTCAAGGTCCGAGCTATTCTTGATTGGACTCAGCCCTCGTCAGTTAAGAGTCTTCAGAAGTTCTTGGGCTTCGCTAACTTCTACCGTCGTTTTATCGCTAATTTTTCTAGCATTGTGAAACCTTTGACGGATATGACCAAGAAGGGCTCCGATGTAGCTAACTGGGCTCCTGCTGCCGTGGAGGCTTTCCAGGAGTTGAAACGCCGGTTTACTTCGGCGCCTGTTTTGTGCCAGCCTGACGTCTCACTTCCCTTTCAGGTTGAGGTGGATGCTTCGGAGATTGGGGCAGGGGCCGTTTTGTCGCAGAGAGGCCCTGGTTGCTCTGTTATGAAACCTTGTGCCTTTTTCTCTAGGAAGTTTTCGCCTGCCGAGCGAAATTATGATGTGGGCAATCGGGAGTTGTTGGCCATGAAATGGGCATTTGAGGAGTGGCGTCATTGGCTCGAGGGTGCTAAGCATCGTGTGGTGGTCTTGACTGATCACAAAAATCTGATGTATCTCGAGTCTGCTAAACGCCTTAATCCGAGACAGGCCCGCTGGTCATTGTTTTTCTCCCGCTTTGATTTTGTTGTCTCGTATTTACCAGGTTCAAAGAATGTGAAGGCCGATGCTCTTTCTAGGAGCTTTGTGCCTGATGCTCCTGGAGTCACTGATCCTGTTGGTATTCTTAAAGATGGAGTTATCTTGTCAGCTATTTCTCCGGATCTGCGACGTGTGTTGCAGAGATTTCAGGCTGATAGGCCTGAGTCTTGTCCACCTGACAGACTGTTTGTCCCGGATAAGTGGACCAGCAGAGTCATTTCCGAGGTTCATTCCTCGGTGTTGGCAGGTCACCCGGGAATTTTTGGCACCAGAGATCTGGTGGCCAGGTCCTTTTGGTGGCCTTCCTTGTCAAGGGATGTGCGGTCATTTGTGCAGTCCTGTGGGACTTGTGCTCGAGCTAAGCCTTGCTGTTCTCGTGCCAGCGGTTTGCTCTTGCCCTTGCCTGTCCCGAAGAGACCTTGGACACATATCTCCATGGATTTCATTTCTGATCTTCCGCTATCTCAGGGCATGTCCGTTATCTGGGTGATATGTGATCGCTTCTCCAAGATGGTCCATTTGGTTCCTTTGCCTAAGCTGCCTTCCTCTTCCGATCTGGTTCCTGTGTTTTTCCAGAACGTGGTTCGTTTGCACGGCATCCCTGAGAATATTGTGTCAGACAGAGGATCCCAGTTCGTTTCCAGGTTCTGGCGATCCTTTTGTAGTAGGATGGGCATTGATTTGTCGTTTTCGTCTGCTTTCCATCCTCAGACTAATGGACAGACGGAGCGAACCAATCAGACTTTGGAGGCTTATTTGAGGTGTTTTGTCTCTGCTGATCAGGACGATTGGGTGACATTCTTGCCGTTGGCTGAGTTTGCCCTTAATAATCGGGCTAGTTCCGCCACCTTGGTTTCGCCTTTTTTCTGCAACTCTGGTTTCCATCCTCGCTTTTCTTCGGGTCATGTGGAGCCTTCTGACTGTCCTGGGGTGGATTCTGTGGTGGACAGGTTGCAGCAGATCTGGAATCATGTGGTGGACAACTTGAAGTTGTCACAGGAGAAGGCTCAGCGCTTTGCCAACCGCCGTCGCGGTGTGGGTCCCCGACTACGCGTTGGGGATTTGGTATGGCTTTCTTCCCGCTTTGTTCCTATGAAGGTCTCCTCTCCCAAATTTAAACCTCGTTTTATTGGGCCTTACAAGATATTGGAAATCCTTAATCCTGTATCTTTTCGTCTGGATCTTCCTGTGTCGTTTGCTATTCACAATGTATTTCATAGGTCCTTGTTGCGGCGGTACATTGTGCCTGTAGTTCCTTCTGCTGAGCCTCCTGCTCCGGTGTTGGTTGAGGGCGAGTTGGAGTACGTGGTGGAGAAGATCTTGGATTCTCGCCTCTCCAGGCGGAGGCTTCAGTACCTGGTCAAGTGGAAGGGCTATGGTCAGGAGGATAATTCCTGGGTGGTCGCCTCTGATGTTCATGCGGCCGATTTAGTTCGTGCCTTTCATGCCGCTCATCCTGATCGCCCTGGTGGTCGTGGTGAGGGTTCGGTGACCCCTCACTAAGGGGGGGGTACTGTTGTGAATTTGCTTTTTGCTCCCTCTAGTGGTTACTAGTTTTTTGACTCTGGTTTTTCTGTCATTCCTTTTATCCGCACCTGGGTCGTTAGTTAGGGGTGTTGCTATATAAGCTCCCTGGACCTTCAGTTCAATGCCTGGCAACGTAGTTATCAGAGCTAGTCTGCTGTGCTCTTGTCTACTGATCCTGGTTCCAGTTATATCAGCTAAGTCTGCCTTTTGCTTTTTGCTATTTGTTTTGGTTTTGTATTTTTGTCCAGCTTGTTCCAAATCTATATCCTGACCTTTGCTGGAAGCTCTAGGGGGCTGGTGTTCTCCCCCCGGACCGTTAGACGGTTCGGGGGTTCTTGAATTTCCAGTGTGGATTTTGATAGGGTTTTTGTTGACCATATAAGTTACCTTTCTTTATTCTGCTATCAGTAAGCGGGCCTCTCTGTGCTAAACCTGGTTCATTTCTGTGTTTGTCATTTCCTCTTACCTCACCGTCATTATTTGTGGGGGGCTTCTATCCAGCTTTGGGGTCCCCTTCTCTGGAGGCAAGAAAGGTCTTTGTTTTCCTCTACTAGGGGTAGCTAGATTCTCCGGCTGGCGCGTGTCATCTAGAATCAACGTAGGAATGATCCCCGGCTACTTCTAGTGTTGGCGTTAGGAGTAGATATATGGTCAACCCAGTTACCACTGCCCTATGAGCTGGATTTTTGTATTCTGCAGACTTCCACGTTCCTCTGAGACCCTCGCCATTGGGGTCATAACAGACGACTGTTTAATTTGTCTGTACCAGAGCATGCCGCTATGCGGAACTATGTAAAAGAGTCTTTGGAGAAGGGACATATTCACCCCTCCTCGTCCCCTCTTGGTGCGGGATTCTTTTTTGTGGCCAAGAAGGATGGTTCGTTGAGACCCTGTATAGATTATCGCCTTCTAAATAAGATCACGGTCAAATTCCAGTATCCCTTACCATTGTTGTCTGATCTGTTTGCTCGGATTAGGGGGTCTAGTTGGTTCACCAAGATAGATCTTCGCGGTGCGTATAATCTTGTGCGTATAAAGCAGGGCGATGAATGGAAAACAGCATTTAATACGCCCGAAGGCCATTTTGAGTACTTGGTGATGCCTTTTGGACTTTCTAATGCCCCTTCTGTGTTTCAGTCCTTCATGCACGATATCTTCCGAGAATATCTGGATAAATTTATGATTGTGTATCTGGATGATATTTTGGTCTTTTCAGATGATTGGGAATCCCATGTGAAGCAGGTCAGGATGGTATTTCAGGTCCTGCGTGCCAATACCTTATTTTTGAAGGGTTCCAAATGTCTCTTCGGAGTCCAGAAAGTTTCCTCAAAAAATTGAACTCAGGATTTCTCTTATCCCACTTTTGCGATGCATTTAACACTTTTGGGCCTGTTGTACTGTTATGATCCTCAGTGGCTTAGGATCACAAATCTAACCAGCTAAGTCAGAGATAATAGGACGAGCTCTGGGGATGTGGTAACTGGACTGACCGCAAACCTGATCCTAACCGCACACACTATAGGTAGCCGTGGAACGTTTCCTGAAATCCTAGACGTCTCTTCACGGCTTGAGAAACTGACTACCCCTAAAGAGAAAGTAAGACCTCACTTGCCTCAGAGAAATAACCCCAAAGATATAGGAAGCCCCCCACAAATAATAACGGTGAGTTAAGAGGAAAAGACAAACGCAGAGATGAAACAGGTTAAGCAAATGAGGCCCGCTAGCACTAGATAGCAGAAAATAGCAAGGGATCTGTGCGGTCAGTAAAAAACCCTATACAAAAATATCCACGCAGCGAATGCGAGAACCCCCACACCAACTAACGATATGGGGGGAGCAACTCAGCACCCCAGAGCTACCAGCAAGCAGAGATATCACATATTAGCAAGCTGGACAAAACTCATAATATTCTAGGAAACATATTGAACACAGATGAGCAAGAATAAGCAAACAGAACTTAGCTTCTCTTGGAGAGACTGATAACGGATGTAGACAGGAGGAATCAGAATAGCACTGAATACAACGACAACAGGCAAGGAATGAAGGACCAGGTGAATTAAATAGGAAACCTGACTAGCAGATGACGAGAAAGCTGATCTCAGCCAGAAACCTGCAGAATAACAAAAAGAGCCACCAGGGGGAGCCCAAAGAGAGAACTCACACAGTACCACTCACGACCACAAGAGGGAGCCCGGAAACAGAGTTCACAACAATGGTGTGTATCAGACTCAACATGGACCAGGGGAGGCGAAGGAAAGAGTTGTCTCAGGAGATTAGAAAGGAAAATATAGACAAACATGTTAAAGGTAAAAGTTATAAGACCATCTCCAAGCAGCTTGATGTTCCTGTGACTACAGTTGCACATATTATTCAGAAGTTTAAGATCCATGAGACTGTAGCCAACCTCCCTGGACGTGGCCGCAGGAGAAAAATTGATGACAAATCAAAGAGACGGATAATACGAATGGTAACATAAGAGCCCAGAAAAACTTGTAAACAGATTAAAGGTGAACTTCAAGCTCAAAGAACATCGGTGTCAGATCGCACCATCTGTCATTGTATGAGCCAAAGTGGACTTCATGGGAGACGACTGAGGCTGGAGTCACACATGGCGTAAGACAATACGCCACGTATTATACGTCCGTACTACGGCCGTAATACGGAGAAATGTTCCCAAAATATTGATCCGTAGTCAGGGTGTGTCAGCGTATTTTGCGCATGGCATCCTCCGTATGTAATCTGTATGGCATCCGTACTGCGAGATTTTCGCGCAGGCTTGCAAAACCGACATCTAATGGATTTATGTGCTCAAATGTTCATTAAAACATATATACAGTATATATATATATATATATATGTCATTGAGACACATATATATATATTCTGTATTTAGATTTCATTCAGCGCGATATCTGTGAACAGCCGGTAATTCAATTGCCGGCTTTTCATTTCTCCTGCACAAACCCGACAGGATATGAGACATGGTTTACATACAGTAAACCATCTCATATCCCCTTTTTTTTGCATATTCCACACTTCTAATGTTAGTAGTGTGTATGTGCAAAATTTCAGCGCTGTAGCTGCTGAAATAAAGGGTTAAATGGCGGAGAAAATTGGCGCGGGCTCCCGCGCAATTTTCTCCGCCAGAATGGTAAAGCCAGTGACTGAGGGTAGATATTAATAGCCAGGAGAGGGTCCATGGTTATTGGCCCCCCCGTGGCTACAAACATCTGCCCCCAGCCACCCCAGAAAAGGCACATCTGGAAGATGCGCCTATTCTGGCACTTGGCCACTCTCTTCCCACTCCCTGTAGCGGTGGACTATGGGGTAATGAAGGGTTAATGCCACCTTGCTATTGTAAGGTGACATTAAGCCAGATTAATAATGGAGAGGCGTCAATTATGACACCTATCCATTATTAATCCAATTGTAGGAAAGGGTTAAAAAACACACACACACATGATTAAAAAGTATTTTCATGAAATAAACACAGCGGTTGTTGTAATAATTTATTGTTCTCGCAATCCATTTCCAGGCCCTCGCTTGGCAAAATAATAAACGCACAAGATACATACCTTCTGATGTCAGATCACATCCAACGAGGTAATCCATCTGAAGGGGTTAAAGGGGTTGTCCACTACTTTCAATTAACCCCCCAATGTATCCCCCCGGGGCCCCTGATGAATTGTGTGATTACCTTCCGTTGCCGTTTTCGCCTGTGAGCGGCGCTGTAGCGGCGGCTGAGTCCGGGTCACGTGATCCCCAGGCTGCAGCCGCCGCTTATTTCCGCCGACGTCACGTCAATTTCCAGGCTCTGGAAATTGACGTGACGTCAGCAGCAGGCGTGTCCCAGCCGCACAGTCAGCAGTCACTCAAGAGTGACTGGGCTGTGGGCTGCCTGCGGGGCTGTGCTAGGGGCGGGCGGGACTTGCTGGGGGCGGGGCTAGGCAGGGAATACACGATGTGATGTGCGGGGCTCTGCGTGCCGGCTCCGGTATGTGCGGGCCGGCGCCGGTATGTGCGGGCAGCGCCGGTATGTGCGGGCAGCGCCGGCCCGCACAGCCCCGGCCCGCACATACCGGCGCGGCATGCAGAGCCCCGGCCCCGCTGCCTGCGGGGCTGTGCTGGGGGGCGGGCGGAGCTGTGCATGTGCTGGGGGCGGGGCTAGGCAGGGAATCCTCGATGTGATGTGCGTGGCTCTGCGTGCCGGTGCCGGTATGTGCGGGCGGCGGCGCCGGCCATCACATGCTGGCACGCAGAGCCACGGTCCGCACGTACCGGCGCCGCCCGCACATACCGGCATGCAGAGCCCCAGTGTCTCTGTGCAGGCATCGTCCGATGGGACTACAAGTCCCATCGGGCTCTACCTGCTACAGTGACAGTGAGTGACACATTAGCCAATGATGGGACAGTAGTAGTCCCATCATCCGGCTAATGTGTTGAATGTAAAAAAAAAAAACACATATACAGTACATACACACATACAGAACATGCGCCATGCGACGACGTGCAGCATGCGACAACATGCGCCATGCGACAACATGCGCCATGGGACAACATGCAGCATGCGACAACATGCGCCAACATGCACCATGCGACGACGTGCAGCATGCGACAACATGCGCCATGCGACGACATGCAGCATGCGACGACATGCGCCAACGTGCAGCATGCGACAACATGCACCATGCGACGCCATGCGACGACATGTGCCATGCGACGACATGCAGCATGTGATGACATGCGACGACATGCAGCATGCGACAACATGCGTCATGCGACAACATGCGCCATGCGACGACATGCAGCATGCGACAACATGCAACATGTGACTTCATGTGACATGCCACATACAGTACATACATACAACATACATACAGTACATATAACAGAGTACATACTCACCATCACTTGTCACTTTGATCCCCGAAGCCATTGTCATCTGTAAAAAATATTAAAATAATAAACAAACACTATACTCCCTGATCCGCAGAAATCCAATTAAAACGAGTGTCCCACGACGATCTCCCGTAGAGAGCAGGAGCATCAGGTGATGCAACCACTCTCTAGGGGCTCCAGGAACACAATGAGGGGAGGAAGGTATCCTTCCACAATGTATTCCCCACAATGTATTCCTACGCCCCTGTGAGAAAATAGTCCCTAGTCTCACTTTATGGTATGCTGTATGAGAAAGTTCCCACGCAGCTTTTTGCCATAAAGTGAGACCAGTGTATAGTAACCTCAGTGATGCACTGCAGGAGCCATTGTCTTTAAATACGTGGCACGTGGCACTTACATACGTGGCACTTATATACGTGGCACGTGGCACTTGCATACGTGGCACTTATATACGTGGCACTTACATACGTGACACTTACATACGTGGCACGTGGCACTTACATACGTGGCACTTACATACGTGGCACATGGCACTTAGATACGTGGCACGTGGCACTTACATACGTGGTACTTATATACGTGGCATGTGGCACTTACATACGTGGCACTTACTTAAATACGTGGCACGTGGCACTTACATACGTGGCACTTATATACGTGGCACGTGGCACTTACATACGTGGCACTTACATACGTGGCACTTACATACGTGGCACTTACATACGTGGCACTTACATACGTGGCACGTGGCACTTACATATGTGGCACTTATATACGTGGCACGTGGCACTTGCATACGTGGCACTTATATACGTGGCACTTACATACGTGACACTTACATACGTGGCACGTGGCACTTACATACGTGGCACTTACATACGTGGCACATGGCACTTAGATACGTGGCACGTGGCACTTACATACGTGGTACTTATATACGTGGCACGTGGCACTTACATACGTGGCACTTACTTAAATACGTGGCACGTGGCACTTACATACGTGGCACTTATATACGTGGCACGTGGCACTTACATACGTGGCACTTATATACGTGGCACGTGGCACTTACATACGTGGCACTTACATACGTGGCACTTACATACGTGGCACGTGGCACTTACATACGTGGCACTTATATACGTGGCACTTACATACGTGGCACTTATATACGTGGCACGTGGCACTTACATACGTGGCACTTACATACGTGGCACTTACATACGTGGCACGTGGCACTTACATACGTGGCACTTATACACGTGGCACTTACATACGTGGCACTTACATACGTGGCACTTACATACGTGGCACTTAAATATCGTGGCACTATGTCATAAAATGTTCATTACACGGTTAGGGGTGAGGTTATAGGGGTAGGGTTAGGGTTTGGATCCCTTTATCACCCTGATGGTGGTGGGTGGTTTTTCAGTGTTTTTTCTGTTTTTTTTCTATAAAAACACATGCGTTTTTAACGCAAACAAACGCGCGCGTTCAAAAACGCATGCGTTGCCGAAAACGCGTCAAAACGCATGTGAAAAAACGCATGCGTTTTTAATGTTAAGTATAGGAAAAAAATGCATGCGTTTTTTAGCGCTAAAACGCAGCGTCCAAAAACGCAAGTGTGAAACCAGCCTCAGTGCCGGAATTGGCGCATCTAAGGCTACGTTCACATTTGCGTTGTGCGCCGCAGCGTCAGAGACGCAACGCAAACAAAAATGCAACAAAACGCACGCTAAAACGACGCATGCGTCCTTTTTGGCCGAAAGTTGGACGCAAAAAAAATGCAACTTGCTGTGTCCTCTGCGCCCAACGCTTGCGGCCAAAAAAACCCATGCGTCGCAAAACGCAGCACAATGCATGTCCATGCACCCCCATGTTAAATATAGGGGCGCATGACGCATGCGGCGACGCTGCGGCGCCGAACGCTAATGTGAACGTAGACTTACAGATGCGCCATTTCTGGGGTGGCTGCGGACTGGTATTTGTAGCCGGGGGGGGGGGACCAATATCCATGGCCCCTCTCTAGGCTATGAATATCAGCCCGCAGCTGTCTGCGTAGCCTTTCTGGCTATAAAATATAGGGTGACCCCACGTCATTTTTTTTGGGGGGTCCCCATATTTTAATAGCCAGTAAAGGCTACGCAGACAGCTGCGGGCTGATATTCATAGCAGGCTACAAATATTGGCCTCGGCCGTCGGCTTTCCCCCTCTGGCACAGAAAATTGCGCGGGAGCCCACACCGTTTTTTTCAGTTTTTTATTAAATTAAACGCTCATTAAGCCCTGTTTCACACTTGCGTCGGCACGGGTCCATCGCTATGCGTTGGGCCGACGTACCGACGCACGTTGTGAAATTTGTGCACGTCGTGTGCAGCGGATGCAGTTTTTCAACGCATCCGCTGCCAATTCTGAAGTCCGGGGAGGAGGGGGCGGAGTTTTGGCCGCGCATGCGCGGTAGAAAATGGCAGACGTGACGGATGTGCCAACGGTCCGCCAAAACACGACGCATCCGTTGCACGATGGACGCGACGTGTGGCCATCCGTCGTGATCCTTCACTAATACACGTCTATGGGTAAAAAACGCATCCTGCGAGCACATTTGCAGGATCCGTTTTTTTCCCAAAAAGACGGATTGCGAAAAACGCAAGTGTGAAAGTAGCCTTATAGAAACATCGGCCTTTCTATTATATATCTATCTATAGATATATTTATCTATAGATATATCTATAGATACATAGATGTATCTATCCATATATTTGGGTGCTTTCACACATCAGGTTTTTGCCGTGAGGCACAATCCGGCGAGTTTTGAAAAAAACGGATCCATTTTTTTCCGACGATCCGTCTTTTTCTCATAGAGTTTCATCCGTTTTTTGCCGGATCCGTCAAAAAAAGCTGTTTCCGCCGGATGGAAAACACATACAGAGGAACGTTTTTTCTGTCCGGCGAAAAAACGCACAGCGACGGATCCGGCAAAAAAAGTATGAAACTGAGCTGTGAAATGATGAATCCGGCCTTGGAATCCGTTTTTTCATGCATGTTTCCATTCAAATCATGCACATTTTCCGTTTATTTACTTATTTCCAAAAACGGCATTAAAACCGCGCATAAACCGCACCAAAAAAAGCATCAAAACTGCACCAAAAACTGCATCAAAACTGCACCAAAAACTGCATCAAAACCTGGTGCAGTTTTGCAGTTTTGGTGCGGTTTTGATACAGTTTTTGGTGCGGTTTTGATGCAGTTCTTGGTGCAGTTTCGGTGCGGCTTTTTCCGCAGCATGTGCACAAGTCTGCGGCTCCCATAGACTTACATTGGTTGTACACTACACTGCGGATTTGATGCAATTCAGTGCAGCAAAAAACGCTGCGGATCTGCAATCAAATCCACAATGTGTGCACATAGCCTTAGCATTTAGTGAACCTAGCCAAAAAGCCAAGCAAAAAACAAGCGTGGGATTGCACTTTTTTTGCCATTTCATTGCACTTTGAATTTTTTTCACATTTCCTGCTACACGACATGCTAAAACCAATGATGGCGTTCAAAAGTAGAACTTGTTCTGCAAAAGATAAGCCCCCACATGGCCATACTGACGGAAAAATTATGGCTCTGGAAAGAAGGGGAGCGATAAACAAAAACAAAAAAGCTCCAGGGGGTGAAGGGGTTTAGAAACATGGATATGGACATACCTATGGAAATAGACATAGATATATCTGTATGTATCTAACTATCTATCTATCTATCTATCCATCTATCTATCCATCTATCTATCCATCTATCTGTGTGTAATGGAGTGTGGGTTGGACAAATGTAAAAGAGGAGGTTGGACAGAAATGACATCACAAATCTTTTTGAAGCTAGAGGAGGGAGAGGAGGGAGGGGTTGGGGTGTGTTTTGGAGTGGGTGTGCTAGGTTCAGGCTTAGTAGCAGTGCAATGCATCATGGAACTTGTAGTATTAGAGCACAATGACTCAGGAGAAAGGAAGTTGTCGATTAACTCCATGAGAGCTGAATCCAGCACTAAAATGTGCTGCTACAGCATGATAAAAGGTAATATTGCTAAAATAAACACAGTAGATGTTTTCAGTGGCACATAATAGCAAGATTTATGAAAGAAAAAAAAAAAGGTTATAGTAGTGGACAACTTCTTTAACTAATATTACAGGCACGAGCTGCGATAAACCACTCGCTCGTGCCTGTAATCCCCGGGTGCTGAAAGGAAAGCAGGATCTGTACTTACATTCACTCGCGGTGATGCGCCCCTGCTGGATGTTCTCATGAACTGCAGCCTGGGAACTTTTTCCCACGCTCCAGGTCATATGAGGACATCCACCAGGGGGCGCATCCCGCGACTGAAGGAAATGTAGGTCAATGACCTACATTTCATTCATTCGCCGGGGATTACAGGCACGGAGCACAGCTGCATTTGCAGGGCTCCTGCCTGCAATATTAGTTAACCCCTTCAGATGGATTACTTCGTGGGACGTGACGTTTCAGCAGAAGGTATGTATCTTGTGCGTTTATTATTTTGCCAAGCGAGGGCCTGGAAATGGATTGCGAGAACAATAAATTATTACAACAACCGCTGTGTTTATTTCATTAAAATCCTTTTTAATCATGTGTGTGTGTGTGTGTGTTTTTTAACCCTTTCCTACAATTGGATTAATAATGGATAGGTGTCATAATTGACGCCTCTCCATTATTAATCTGGCTTAATGTCACCTTACAATAGCAAGGTGGCATTAACCTTTCATTACCCCATATCCCACCGCTACAGGGAGTGGGAAGAGAGTGGCCAAGTGCCAGAACAGGCGCATCTTCCAGATGTGCCTTTTCTGGGGTGGCTGGGGGCAGATGTTTTTAGCCACGGGGGGGCCAATAACCATGGACCCTCTCCTGGCTATTAATATCTGCCCTCAGTCACTGGCTTTACCATTCTGGCGGAGAAAATTGCGCGGGAGCCCACGCCAATTTTTTCCGCCATTTAACCCTTTATTTTAGCAGCTACAGTGCACAAATTTTGCACATACACACTACTAACATTAGTAGTGTGGAATATGCAAAAAAAAATGGGGATATGAGATGGTTTACTGTATGTAAACCATGTCTCATATCATGTCGGGTTTGTGAAGGAGAAGGAAAAAGCCGGCAATTGAATTACCGACTTTTCAATAACACCGCTGCGTATTTCTCGCAAGTCACACTGCTGGTCCGTGTGGAATCCGTATTTTTCTCGCCCCCATAGACTTTCATTGGCGTATTATTTGCGCAATACGCTGACAAACGCAGCATGCTGCGATTTTGTACGGCCGTAGAAAGCCGTATAATACTGAACCGTAATATACGGCTAATAGAAGCAGCCCCATTGAGAAGCATTGTGCCGTATGTAATGCGAGTTTTACGTACGTAGTTTTTGCGCTCTTACGTACGTAAAACATGCATGTGTGACCCCGGCCTAAGGAGGACACCATTGTTGAAAGAAACATCATTAAAAAAAGCCAGACTAGAATATGCCAAACTACATGTTGAAAAGCCCCAAAGCTTCTGGGAGAATGTCCTATGGACAGATGAGACAAAAATTGAACTTTTTGGCAAGCACATCAGCTCTATGTTCACAGATGGAAAAATGAAGCATATCAAGAAAAGAACACTGTCCCTACTCTGAAACATGGTGGTGGCTCTCATTGACAGTTAAGGCCCCGTCACACACAGCGACGCTGCAGCGATACAGACAACGATGCTGATCGCTGCAGCGTCGCTGTTTTGTCGCTGTGTGGTCGCTGGGGAGCTGTCACACAGACAGCTCTCTCCAGCGACCAACGATCAGGGGAACGACTTTGGCATCGTTGAAACTGTCTTCAACGATGCCGAAGTCCCCCTGCAGCACCCGGGTAACCAGGGTAAACATCGGGTTACTAAGCGCAGGGCCGCGCTTAGTAACCCGATGTTTACCCTGGTTACCAAAAAAAACAAACAGTACATACTCACCATCTGATGTCCGTCAGGTCCCTTGCCGTCTGCTTCCTGCTCTGACTGAGTGCCGCCGTACAGTGAGAGCAGAGCGCAGCGCTTACGTCACCGCTGTGCTG
The DNA here is from genome assembly GCF_051348905.1 of Ranitomeya variabilis. Classification (NCBI taxonomy): domain Eukaryota; kingdom Metazoa; phylum Chordata; class Amphibia; order Anura; family Dendrobatidae; genus Ranitomeya; species Ranitomeya variabilis. The sequence continues at coordinate 632,469,824 of NC_135234.1, read as the reverse complement.
TACTTTCACTTTCACTTTGCGGCGCTCAGTCAGTGTGGGAAGCAGACGGCAAGGGACCTGACGGACATCAGATGGTGAGTATGTACTGTTTGTTTTTTTTTACATTTACGCTGGTAACCAGGGTAAACATCGGGTTACTAAGCGCGGCCCTGCGCTTAGTAACCCGATGTTTACCCTGGTTACCAGTGAAGACATCGCTGGATCGGTGTCACACACACCGATTCAGCGATGTCAGCGGGACCTCAACGATCAAAAAACGGCCCAGGCCATTCCGACACGACCAGCGATCTCGCAGCAGGGGCCTGATCGCTGGTACGTGTCACACATAGCGAGATCACTACTGAGGTCGCTGTTGCGTCACAAAACTTGTGACTCGCTATGTGAGACGGGGCCTTTACAGGAATTGTTTGATTGCAGTGATTGCCTCAAAAGGTTGTGCAACAAAATATTAAGTAAAGGGTACCATTATTTCTGTCCAGGCCTATTTCACTAATTTAATTTTTTTTTTAATTCTGTGGAAGAATGGTTGAAAAGCAATGTCTGACTTTCATTTGTTCATTTTCATAGAATTTTTATTTATTACTTTTGTCAGATTCAAGTTATTTCTGTGACCATTGTGGGTTTTTCTGTCATTAAACGAGGGGTACCAACAATTTTGACCACGTGTGTAGATAGATAGATAGATATGCACTCAAATCTCAAATTAAATCAGTAGAAGTGCTCCAGTAATTGAATGCCTCCATCTGATGACTTCTGGGAGGTTCCTACTTCTCCTTGTAAGAGAAATGTGCTGTGTATTGACAATCTGTCATGGACTGTTGGAGTTACTGATCACTTCTAAATCATCTCTGTCTTCCACACCTTACTTAGCTTTTCCTTTCTTAGGCATAACCCATCTTCAGTACATTTAAAGAAGATTTTCAGCTTTGTTTGAATTTATTCAGTCCAGTTAATAAACTGCAAACAACGTTATCAATTGTCATGTTCCCTTATGGCTTTCAACACAATTTGCTTTGGTTAGTGTTATCAGGGTTATGTTTACACCACATTTGTTCAGTAAGTCAGAGGTACGCTCAGGAAGTGCTCCCTTACTTATAGCTGAGCTGTATTGTATTATAGTATAGTCATACAGTGACATATATTAAATATTAACTAGCAAAAAAAAAAGTAGTAAAGGATTCAAGCAAGGAAGCGGCATGCAGTGACGGACGAGAGGCAGAGCAAGGGTTGACAGGATTATTTACAGGGGAAATACTCCACGCAGGGAGGTAAAGAGTTAAACAGTGTAATTGGCAAAAGTGGAGTACAAAGGTACCAATGACGACAATATGGTAACAAGGGTTACAGGAAGTCCAAACACTGCATCTCCTGCTGCATATTCTATAGCGCTGGCAACAGCGGGCGAGGTATCCTTACTAATGGGGTTAAGCACACAACAATACCCCATCTTCTGGTGACAGTGGTCGGTCCCCGGTACCTTCCACTGCCCCTAGTCCATATACTGTAGTGATCAACTAAAGGTGAAAGCCACAGTCCTGTACGGGACCAGCGTGGCTCTACAAACATACGCTGGCAAGGTTAGGTCACAAGTGTCTGGGCCGATATTAATTAGCACAATCAGGGGTAGCTGACAGTCACACTCCGGTCTCTGTCAAGCAGCAGGTGCGTAGTACTCTCTATCCTGGAGCGAATGGCACCTGGCTTTATGGCGGTCACCGAGCCCGCACTGCCCATCTCTCTCTCTCTAGTCCCCGCTGTCGACGGTGGGCATCAGCAGTCGCTGGTCTGTGTGGCGCTGGTGCTCCCTGGATGGAGCACTCCTCTCTTTGGCTGCTGCAGCACCCTGCTTGGCTCTGCTCTGCGGGCATGGCTCTGCAAGACTCTGCTCTGCATGGCTCTGCTCTGCACAGCTCTCTCCACAGGCAATGGGAGCTCCTTCTATAAGGCCCGTCGCCAAGTAAGTCTTCTCAGGTGGGGGAAGCAGAGTGCGCCGCTCCCCACTATGCGTGCTGCTCTCTGTGCTGCTCTCCATCGGCGCCAGACTGCTCTGCTTCATGCACTTACTTCTTCGCTGCATGTGCTTCTTTTGCTCTCCTTGCCCCCCTGAGGCAGCAGGAAACTCAGTCTCACTAGAGCTTCCCCCAGGCTGCACAGGAAGGTCCGCCTCCTCAAAGCTCAAAGCTTTCCCCCAGGAACAGAGGATGCAGCCCTTTCAGTTCAAGACCCGGCATGCAGATACCCACAGTCCGGTCTATCTCCTTACAGTAGTATGGAAAAACAGTTTGCGATCACCCTATAAATTTTATCAAACAACATATGAACACTTGCAAACAACTTAAAAACATTTAAAAACTAAATATCATTCTAATAAAGGTATACTACGAGCTGCCAAATGCCAAATAAATGCAATTGTCAGAGTTATAGTAGTCATTATCATATCATACCAAAAAGCCCCTCTGATAAACAAATAGATCCATACGTCAGCATTCAAAGCAATAATGGAAAAAATAATCAGCGGCTACCCTCTATGGATAGTATAATAATATAAATTGTAGAATACTGTATGCTGACACAAATCTGACCTCTGGTCAAAAAACCTTGGTGTATAATGAGCAAAGCTTGTAGTGCAGTCAAATGGACGGAGCAAAAATAAAGATGGGGAAAAGCCCAATTCTACAATTTATACCATTATACTATCCATAGAGGGTAGCCGCTCATTATTTTTTCCATTATTGCTCTGAAAGCTGACGTATGGATCTATTTGATTATCAGAGGGGCTTTTTGGTATGATATGATATTGACTACTATTACTCTGACACTTACTCTAGCATGTGGCAGCTCGTAGTGACATTAATAACGATATGCTAGACTCAATTAATTATTGATATGGTCTTTATAGTTATATTGTGGAGCAGATATGGTAAGCTCATTGTTACTGTTCTGCATACCTTTATTAGAATGATAACCTAATTGATTTAAAAAGTTTTTAATTTTGTTTGCAAGTGTTCATATGTTGTTTAATAAAACGTATAATGTGATTGCAAACTGTTTTTGCATACTAATTTTTGTTTTTGCTCATTGATTCATTGATTAATTTATGTTATGTGTTTGGTCGATCCCATTGACATTCAGTAGTGCCCTTTGTTCATTATTTTATATATTGAATATTGACCAAAGTTTAAAAGTATACATTTTTTGTGACCCTCTGTATGGAAAACAACAGTGTTCATACTTCTAAGCAGTAAGAAAATTAACCCCTTCCCAACCTTGGATGTACTCTGTACATCCTGGCAATTTTGCGTGGTCATCGATGGGTGTTCAGCCAATATCATAGCTGACACCCGGCATTCGCTGCCAGCAGCAGTGTCAGCACTGCTCCCAGCAGTTTAACCCCTTAAATGGTGCGATCGATATCGATAAACAGCTCAGTTAAGTATGGAAATCACCTGGGAGAATGAACACTTGGAGACAGCCAGCACCTCCTAGTCTCAGATTGGACAGTCGAGCAGTCAATCAACACCCCGACAGCTCAGAATGCCCCCGTACCAGACTGAATGACTGAGCTGTGAATCAAAGCACTGACAGCTTTAGTACACCCCTGTACCAAACTGGATGCCTGAGTTGTCAATAACTGTATCCCAGACACACAGAAGGGTGGAACCGTGACAGTAGCCTCTCTTCTAGGGGTGGCTACTGGACCCTCTCGCTTCCCAGGAAATTTTAGATGGAAGGCCCTGACTAACCGTTTGGCCTTCACAACTGGAGCAGGGACCCAGGATCTCTCCTCTGGTCCTTATCCCCTCCAGTGGATCAGACATTGGAGGGAATTATGGACCCTCTGAGAATCCACAACCCTCTGAACCTCATACTCCGGGCCACTGTCTGCTGAAACCGGAGGAATTGGGGATGAGGGTGACAATGCAAAAGGGACAAATTCCTTTAACAGGGATTTATGGAACACATTTGGGATTTGGAAGGGATGGAAGAAGCTTTACTCTAAATACCACAGGATTGACCACCTCTAGGATGTCATATGGACCAATAACCTTTGGACCCAACTTCGCCGACGACACTTTAAGTTTAATGTTCCTAGATGACAACCAAACCTTATCCCCAATCTGAAAAGCAGGACCCACCGAACATCTTATATATCAGCTTTCCGTTTTTGGTGAATATGAGCAGTCCCAATATTCTTTTGAACCTCCCTCCAGACATCACCAAGTCTCTGTTCGGCGACCTCCTCCCCAGTACATTCAGAACTAATCCTAGAAAATTCACCAAAATGGGGATGAAAACCTTAATTACAGATAAATGGTGAGGTTCCACTAGACTGATTTACTCAACTGTTAAAATAAAACTCAGTGAGAGGTAAAAATGAAGACCAGGCCTCCTGCCGAGTGCCACAAAGCACCTTAAAATTTGTTCCAAAGATTGATTTGTTCTTTCAGTCTGATATTGGTATCAAGGTGGTAAGCAGATGAATATGACAAGTCCATCCAGAGTTTACTACAAAAAGCTCTCCAAAATTTAGAGACAAATTATACTCTATAAGACACAATGTTCAGTGGGATCCCTGTTATGGACCTGGTGGTTAGGAGCACTCGGAATGACCTGATGAGTAAACTAGAAATAGGGACAAGCTCTGGGAAGTGGGAACTCTGCTGACCGCAAACCCTACTCCTATCACACACACTAGAAATATCCGTGGAGCGTACCTAACTCTCCCTAGACGCCTCTTCACAGCCTAAGAGCTAACTACCCCTAAAGATAGAAATAGAAGCCTAACCTTGCCTCAGAGAAATTCCCCAAAGGAAAATGCAGCCCCCCACATATATTGACTGTGAGTCAAGAGGAAAGTCACAAACACAGGAATGAAACAGGTTTTAGCAAAGGAGGCCAGACTTCACTAAAAAGTCAGAGGATAGAAAAGGGAACTATGCGGTCAGCACAAAAAACTACAAAAACCACGCAGAGTATGCAAAAAAAACCCCACACCGACTCACGGTGTGGAGGTGCAACTCTGCACCCCAGAGCTTCCAGCTAGCAAGGGAATATCATGATAGCAAGCTGGACAAGAATTTAGCAGTACTAAGAAATATATTCAGGAAGCAGTAACAACAAATGAACTAGCAAGGACTTAGCTTCTGCTGGAGTAGACAGGTCCTCAGAGAAGTCCAAGAGAGATCTGAACCAATACTGAGACATTGACAGCTGGCATGAGGTAACGATCTGAATGGAGTTAAATAGGGAAGCCAGCATAGCAATAAACGAGAACAGCTGAGAAAGCCAACCTCAGTGACCAGCAGTTCCGCTCAAAGCCACCAGAGGGAGTCCAAGAGCAGAACTAGTCAAAGTACCATTCATGACCACAGGAGGGAGTCCGAGAACAGAATTCACAACAGATCCCATGTAACCTTACAATATGAGAAATAAAGAACCTGGAGAATGTCTCTGCATTAGGTAACCCTGACAAAGGAACAAAATTAGCTTGTTTGCTGAAATGGCCAACTACCACCCAGATAGCAGTTTACCCACCAGACAGAGGCAAATCCAGAATGGAATCTGCAGCGCCCCAGAGTCCTGGTCGTTGCAGTAATGTCATTCTTCCACCAGGGGGAGTGATATTACGTCTGATGGTAATAAAGGAGATCCCCTGTCCAGGTATCACAAACCATACACCACATTTCACACTCCAGACCACCAGGGGGAGCCTTGCTCCTATCTACTAGGGCACTCCTCACAGAAGGGTAAAACTGGTGGGCTGGATAAGAAGTTAGTTAGACGCTGCCTGGGTTTGACCCAGAGTTCCTGTCAGGCAGACAGGGGGAAAAGGAGGAACATCTGAGCTGCAGACAGAGGGTCTCTGTCAGGGGTGGGATCCTGACAGAGGCCTAGCGAAACAGAAAGCTACGGAGCTGCGCCTGCCCCACGTGCGGCAGCATCCTAGGAAAGGACACGAAGAGAACTGTGTTGTAGAGGGTGAGAAACGAAGTCACAGCACAAGGAGAAAACACCGGGAGGAGTTCTGCCCTGAAATAGGCTGCCTCCTTCTGAGGCGCGTAGCCGGTGGCCGGAACACCAAGGGAGTAATAGACTCTACGCTTTACTTCAGAGATCGGCAGGACAGTCAATTCCAAGTTGGCTGCCCGACCTGAATACCTAAGAAGACACAGTGGCAAATTGTGGGGGTCGGGGCATCGCTAGGGTCCCTATAAACAAGCCTCAGGCCATCAGTCATACGCAGTCATACGGGTTTGTCCTATCCATATCATCTGGGGGACAGAGAGGAAGACATCTAGAACATCTACAAAAGTTGTGAGGACCTTACCGAGTTGCTCAGCAGGGACGTACTACAACACACAGGCGCTAGTAAAAGGCTACTGATTTCCACCTGGATAAGGGGACTCTGGATTTGCCTTTGGACTGGCTGGACTCTGCTTGCCCTGTGATTCGGTGCCTTGGACTGTGGATGCTGAAGCCTTCAGTAAAAGGTAAAGAGACTGCAACCTTGTGTCCGCGTTATTCTCTGCGCCTTACATCATCCACCATCACCATCTATACTTCTGGGAATCCCTGGGGATACACTTCACCTGTGGGAAGGTATACCATCTAGCTGCTATCACATCACCCCAGTGGACCCCTAAGCAGCATCGGTCACCCTGACCGAATACCACAGGTGGCGTCACGAACTTTATACAAACTCGCCCCTTTTATCGGACGCCCCTCCAAGGGCCACGGACCGTGTCAGGCCACCGTGACATCCCCCGAACCGAAGGACCCGGTACCGAGTACCCCATGGCCCTTACGTGGGGGCCCTCCAGAATCCATGGACAAATGAGTCCATGGTCTTTCTGGAAGACTTCTGAATTTAGCGCATGCGCAGACTTCATTATGTATGGATGGCCAACAAAAAAGTTGAGCAATGGCTTTCAGAGTAGCAGAAACCCCAGGATGACCACTTAAGATGGAATCATGAAATTCCTGTAACACCCGCAATCTTAGGTACACAGGTACAAATAATTTGGACAATGGGGTAGTGGAAGGAGCCAGCGACTGGACTTTACGAATCTCCTCTTCCAATTCTGAGGTTACCATAGAAACCACAATACCCTGAGGAATAATGGAGGATGGAGGTTCTGGAGGAGAAATCAAATCAAGACTATGAGATAATGCATCAGCTTTCACATTTTTAGACCCTGGACTGAATGTAATAGAAAAACAAGGACAATCTGGCCTGTCAAGGAGTTAACCTTTTAGCTGATTCAATGTAAGCTAAATTGTGATCAGTTAACATCGTTACTGGATGAACCGCCCCCTCCAAAAAATGCCTCCATTTGGCCAATTTGACACCAAGTAACTCCCGATTACCATCATCGTCCTGGGACAAGCCGCATGTTTGTGTCTTCAACTATGCAGAATGCACCCTTGATAAAGGCTAATTAAGCCGAAACGTTGGGATGTTCGCATCTGCTAAAAAATTCTCTTCTGTATATCCTTGGCCGTGAAATCCTGGATTTGAATTTGATGAAATAAACCTTTTTTTAATTGCAACCTGACTTCTCTACTTAATGTGTGCCCCAGGTTACTATATGAACATTATCTATTTTTTTTCCTCGGTGGCACCAACCTCGTTTATTAAGTGTGCAAACCTAGACCTTTACTTCCAGTGGACTCGAAGAATAATGTCGCCTAATCACTTACACTGCATGAGGAACGACATAAAAAATAAATAAAACCAATTCTTCACCTGCTGTGGATTTGTTCATTCTGACTCCCAAAGATCGCAGTAAGGCTCAGCTCACATTTATCCTGCACTCTGTGCTGAGTGCTTACACCAAGGTTTCCATGTACATCTCTGAAATACGTGATTCAGACAGAACTGCTGGCGGAAAATTCGCTATAATGAGGCAGATGGAGGCACTGTGAACGCCAAAGAACCTGTGATCCGACGGTGTCTGTCTTTTTAGGCGTGCATAAAAACACGGTCCACCATAGTTTTGTGCACCTCTAAAAGGAAGGACAACGCTGAACAGAGGCCAGATGGAGTCCAGAGTAACTCCGATGCCTTATTATAGTGATTGGATCCGTCGGGGGTTTCATCTGTCACATCACTCAGAGATTTAGATAGAAACCCCAAAGTAAGTGCACAGCATAGAGCGCTGGATAAATTTTATCCCAAATGTTATGTAAAATGTATCCAATAAAAGCTTCAGCTCAATCCACAAAAAAGAAAGTCCTCACTCAGGTCCGTCATCTATTAACGGAAATATAGGGGGCTTCCACGTTACTGGTAGCATAAAGGCTCTGGAAAAGCAAAATGGATCATTTCCCCCAAAAAGAAATTCAGCGAATTCTGCGCTCCCAAATCTAAATGCCCCCCTCCCTTCTGAGCCCCAATGTGCATAAACCACCTTTAGAGTTCACATTTGGCAAGAGTATATTTTCCAAAATGTGATCATTTGAGGGGAGATTCTGCTCTCTAGAATTAGGGGCTCTGTATATGGAGTCCACAAACTATTCTAGGAAAATCTGCGCTCCATCCCTACCGAGGCTCTCCGTATGGCTAAGCAGTACTGTACCTCCACATATGTGTATTTCTATATTCAGCAGAAATTGTGGGACAAATACTGGTGTCAATTTTACCAGCTTCTTGTGTGAAAATATAAAATCTGGGGCTAAAACAGAATTGTTGTGGTAAAAATTTAATTATTTTTTCAGCACTGCCCAATGGTATAAAATTCTGTGACCCAACAATGGTGACAAAATGATCACTGCACCCCTATATTAATTCATCAAGAGGTGTATTTTGTAAAATGGGGTCACTTATGAGCATCCTGCTGTTCTGGCCCCTCAGGAGCTCTCCCAGTGGGTCATGGCAACCTGAAACCATAACAGTAAAATCTGCACTAAAATATGGCGCTTCCTTAACTTTTAAGCTTTGCACTGCACCTTAAAAGTAGTTTTCACCCACACATGGGGTATTGGCACACTCAGGAGAAATTGCACAACAAATTTTGGGGTCCGTTTTCTCCTGTTACCCCTGATAAAATAAAAAAATTGGTGATAAAAGATAATTTTTGTGGAAAAAATTTGATTTTTAATTTTCACGGCTCTACGTCATAAACTTATATGAAGCATCTGGGGGTTCAAAGTGCTCATCAAACATCTAGATAAATCCCTTAAGGGGTCTAGTTTCCAAAATGGGGTCACTTGTGGGGAGTTTCCACTGTTTAGGCACATCAGGGGCTCTCCAAATACGACATGGCGTCCGCTCTTGATTCCAGACAATTTTGCATTCAAAACATGAAACAGTGCTCCTTCCCTTCCAAGCCCTGTCATGCTCCCAAACAGTGGTTTTCCTCCACAATTGGGGTATCAGCGTACTCAGGAGAAAATTTAAAAAATTGTGTCTGAATTAAAATTTTAGTGAAAAAAGGTTCATTTTTTCCTTCCACATTGCTTTAGTTCTTGTGAAGCAGCAGAAGGGTTAATAAAATTCTTGAATGTGGTTTTTAACCCCATGAGGGGTTCAGTTTTTAGAATGTTGTCACTTTTGAGTAACAAAAAAAAAAGTTTCAAAAATTGTGCTTCTGTAAAGTAGACATGTAGGAAATGTTATTTATTAACTATTTTGTGTGACGTAACGCTTTGATTTTAGGGGCATAAAATTAAATGTTTGAAAACTGTTAAATTTTCAAAATTTTTGCAAAATTTACATTTTTTTCACAAATAAACACAGTCATATAGAAGAAATTTTACCACTATCATAAAGTAGGATATCTCACAAAAAAACATTCTCCGAATGACCAGGATCCGTTGAAGCGTTCCAGAGTTATAACCACACAAAGTGACAGTGGTCAGATTTAACAATTAAGGCCTGGTCATTAACCTACAAAGTGGCTTGGTCCTTAAGAAGTTAAAAAAATCACTTCATCAAAATGGCGTCGCAGTCGCATCAATCGGAACACGATAGATGCGACTGCGCAGGTCCCGCCGTCATCATTTTGATGAAGTGATGTTTTTTTAAACAAGGCATTATAATGGTTGTTGTTTAACATTTATTTTCAGTTTTGAGTTAATGATATGCTCGTGCTCCAGGGTGGCCTGGGGGAGTTCTTCATGTGGTGCTCTGATTAGGTATTCATCTGTATGGCTTCTGACAGTTACCTCAGTAACCTGGCCTCTAGTTTACATAATGAATATTATATATACAGTGGGTGTGGAAAGTATTCAGACCCTTTTAAATTTTTCACTCTTCGTTTAATTGCAGCCATTTGGTAAATTCAAAAAGTTCATTTTTTTCTCATAAATGTGCAATCTGCACCCCATCTTGACGGAAAAAAAACCCAGAAATGTAGAAATTTTTGCAAATTTATTAAAAAAGAAAAACTGAAATATCACATGGTCACAGAGTTTGATACCTGTGTATTTTCCTCAACCCTTCATTGCCCTTGCTATACCTTCGTCCACCAGACACAGTTTTATTATCCGTATCCCCTTCATTTATCTCTCCCTGCGTGGAGTAACGCTGTTTAATTAAATCTCCCTGTTAACCCTTGTTCTGCCTCCGACCGTTACTGCATCGTGGTACCTGCTCACACGAGTGCTGTCTGATTTTTACGCATCGGTGTCCTTTGAAAAGCCGTCAATCCCTATGTGGCTACTGTAAAATCACACTGACAGGATGAAATAGAAAAGATAGAATACATATATACACATAGAATAATATATATATTAGTGCCTTGTGAAAGTATTCGGCTTCAAACATAAAGGTACCAAATGTAAATTTTTGGTGAAGAATCAACAACAAGTGGAACATAATAATCTTTACATAGCGCTAACGTATTCCGCAGCGCTTTACACACATTATCATTGCTGTCCCCGATGGGGCTCACAATCCAAATTCCCTATCAGTATGTCTTTGGAATGTGGGAAAACCCACGCAAACATACAAACTCCTTGCAGATGTTGTCCAAGGTGGGATTAGAACCCAGGACCCCAGTGCTGCAATGCTATCCACTGAGCCACCATGCCGCACAATTGTGAAGTTGAACGAAATTTATTGGTTATTTTAAATTTTTGTGGAAATTCAAAAACTGAAAAGTGGGGCGTGCAATATTATTCGGCCCCAGGTTGGGTCAGTTACTATATCATCCACCACCTCTTCTTCCACTTCCGCACCCTGGTCCTCCTCCTGAGCTTCTGGCAATTGTGTCTCATCATCGTCCACCTCTTGTGACACGTTAACACCGTCACCTTCGTGTGACCGTGGCTGCTCAAATATTTGGGCATCGCTACATGGAATCTCATCTTGACTCGCTTCAAGTGGACCAGGAGAAAGCGCGAATCGATAAATGGAAAAGTGACTCTTAGGAGTGGCCAAGTGTTGGATCAATTGTCTTAGGGCACTCATCATGGTGGGAGGAAGGAGGATCAGGGTGAGGAATATGCAGTCCAGAGCGACGACTACTCAGACTTGACCATGTGGAAGACAGGGTGCTGGCAAAGTGACTGGAAGCACTATCCTCCATCCAATCAACTACCTTTTCATGCTGCTCTCATGTCAAGAGTGCTGTTCTGCCGTGCCCTATGAATTCTGACAGGAATCTGTTGGGAGAAGATGTGGGTGTTTTGTTGTGAATTTGGTTTCTGGGCTCCCCCGGTGGTTTCTGGTGGTACTGCACTTGTGTGCTTCATCTCCTCTGTTCACCTGTTTCCATCAGGATGTGGGAGTTGTCTATTTAGCCTTGCTCCTCAGTCATTTCTATGCCGGCCAACAATGTTACCAGAAGCCTTTCTGTTGCATGTTCCTGCTCCTAGACTACTATCAGCTAAGTTGGACTTGTAGTCCTAAGATTGTTTTGCATTTTTGTTCCAGTTCTCTGTGTTTGAATATTTCTGAGGCTGGAAGCTCTTGTGAGCTGAAATTGCCACTCTGGTGTCATGAGTTGATATTAGAGTCTTAAAGTAATTTCAGGATGGTGTTTTGAAAGGGTTTTCAGCTGACTGTGAAGTTCCCTTTTCTGTCTTCCTACTATCTAGTAAGCGGACCTCAATTTGCTAAACCTATCTTCATACTTCGTATGTCAATTTCCTCTAAAATCACCGACAATATATGTGGGGGCTACTGTCTGCCTTTTGGGGAAAATTTCTCTAGAGGTAAGCCAGGTCTGTATTTTCCTCTGCTAGGGTCAGTCAGTCCTCCGGCTGGCGCTGGGCGTCTAGGGATAAAACGTAGGCACGCTACCCGGCCACTGTTAGTTGTGCGGTAGGTTTAGCTCACAGTCAGCTCGAGTTCCCATCTTCCAAGAGCTAGTCCTTTTGTATGCTTTACTACGGTCTCTTGCCATTGAGAACCATGACAGTTTGGCCGGCCAAGGGTTAAAATAATTGGCAGAAGAAAGGAGAGAAAAGAAGTCTGCAGAGAATTTTTTTTTTTTTTTTTTTTTTTTTTTTGTGAGTTTGCTCATTAGTTGATTCACTTGCATCTCTGCTTACTGCAGCCTTCGTCTCTCTCTCTCTCTCTCTCCTTCTAATCCTTGAATGGTTCTGATTTCACCTGATTAAAATGGATCCACAGAGTTTAGCTATAGGTTTGGATAATCTCGCTATGAAGGTTCAAAGTTTACAGGATTTTGTAATTCATGCTCCTATATCTGAACCTAGAATTCCTTTACCTGAATTTTTCTCCGGGGATAGATCTCGCTTCCAGAATTTCAAACATAATTGTAAATTATTTTTGTCTCTGAGATCTCGCTCCGCTGGAGATCCTGCACAGCAGGTCAGGATTGTAATTTCCTTGCTCCGGGGCGACCCTCAGGATTGGGCATTTGCTTTGGCACCAGGGGATCCTGCGTTGCTCAATGTGGATGCGTTTTTCCTGGCTTTGGGGTTGCTTTATGAGGAACCTCATTTAGAGATTCAGGCTGAAAAAGCCTTGATGGCCCTGTCTCAAGGGCAAGATGAGGCTGAAATATACTGCCAAAAATTTCGTAAGTGGTCTGTGCTTACTCAGTGGAATGAGTGCGCCCTGGCGGCGAATTTCAGAGAGGGTCTCTCTGATGCCATTAAAGATGTTATGGTGGGGTTCCCTGTGCCTACAGGTCTGAATGAGTCCATGACAATGGCTATTCAGATTGATCGGCGTTTGCGGGAGCGCAAACCTGTGCACCATTTGGCGGTGTCTACTGAGAAGGCGCCAGAGATTATGCAATGTGATAGAATTCTGTCCAGAAGCGAACAACAGAATTTTAGGCGGAAAAATGGGTTATGCTTCTATTGTGGTGATTCAACTCATGTTATATCAGCATGCTCTAAACGTACTAAGAAGGTTGATAAGTCTGTTTCAATTGGCACTTTACAGTCTAAGTTTATTCTATCTGTGACCCTGATTTGCTCTTTATCGTCTATTACCGCGGACGCCTATGTCGACTCTGGCGCCGCTTTGAGTCTTATGGATTGGTCCTTTGCCAAACGCTGTGGGTTTAATTTAGAGCCTCTGGAAGTTCCTATACCTCTGAAGGGGATTGACTCCACGCCATTGGCTAGTAATAAACCACAATACTGGACACAAGTAACTATGCGTATTAATCCGGATCACCAGGAGATTATTCGCTTCCTTGTGTTGTATAATCTACATGATGTGTTGGTGCTTGGATTGCCATGGCTGCAATCTCATAACCCAGTCCTCGACTGGAAAGCAATGTCTGTGTTAAGCTGGGGATGTCAGGGGACTCATGGGGACGTACCTTTGGTTTCCATTTCGTCATCTATTCCCTCTGAGATTCCGGAATTTTTATCTGATTATCGTGACGTTTTTGAGGAGCCTAAACTTGGTTCACTACCTCCGCACAGAGATTGCGATTGTACTATAGATCTGATTCCGGGCAGTAAGTTTCCAAAGGGTCGTTTATTTAATCTATCTGTGCCTGAACATGCTGCTATGCGGGAATATATTAAGGAGTCCTTGGAAAAGGGACATATTCGTCCTTCGTCATCTCCCTTAGGAGCCGGTTTTTTCTTTGTATCTAAAAAAGATGGCTCTTTGAGGCCGTGTATTGATTATCGGCTTTTGAATAAAATCACGGTTAAATATCAGTATCCTTTGCCACTGCTTACTGATTTGTTTGCTCGAATAAAGGGGGCCAAGTGGTTCTCTAAGATTGATCTTCGTGGGGCGTATAATTTAGTGCGAATTAAGCAGGGGGATGAGTGGAAAACCGCATTTAATACGCCTGAGGGCCATTTTGAGTATTTAGTAATGCCTTTTGGTCTTTCAAATGCCCCTTCAGTCTTTCAGTCTTTTATGCATGACATTTTCCGTGAATATTTGGATAAATTTATGATTGTGTATCTGGATGATATTTTGATTTTTTCGGATGACTGGGACTCTCATGTCCAACAGGTCAGGAGGGTTTTTCAGGTTTTGCGCTCTAATTCCTTGTGTGTAAAGGGTTCTAAGTGTGTTTTTGGGGTTCAAAAGATTTCGTTTTTGGGGTACATTTTTTCCCCCTCTTCCATTGAGATGGACCCTGTCAAGGTTCAGGCTATTTGTGATTGGACGCAACCCTCTTCTCTTAAGAGCCTTCAGAAGTTTTTGGGCTTTGCTAATTTTTATCGTCGATTTATAACTGGTTTTTCTGATGTTGCTAAGCCGTTGACTGATTTGACTAAGAAGGGTGCTGATGTTGCTGATTGGTCCCCTGCTGCTGTGGAGGCCTTTCGGGAGCTTAAGCGCCGCTTTTCTTCCGCCCCTGTATTGCGTCAGCCTGATGTTACTCTTCCTTTTCAGGTTGAGGTCGACGCTTCAGAAATCGGAGCTGGGGCGGTTTTGTCGCAGAAAAGTTCCGACTGCTCCGTGATGAGACCTTGTGCGTTCTTTTCTCGTAAATTTTCGCCCGCTGAGCGAAATTATGATATTGGTAATCGGGAGCTCTTGGCTATGAAGTGGGCTTTTGAGGAGTGGCGTCATTGGCTTGAGGGGGCTAGACATCAGGTGGTGGTATTGACCGACCACAAGAATTTGATTTATCTTGAGTCTGCCAGGCGCCTGAATCCTAGACAGGCGCGCTGGTCGTTATTTTTCTCTCGGTTTAATTTTGTGGTTTCTTACCTACCGGGTTCTAAAAATGTGAAGGCGGATGCCCTTTCTAGGAGTTTTGAGCCTGATTCCCCTGGTAATTCTGAACCTACAGGTATCCTTAAGGATGGAGTGATATTATCTGCTGTTTCCCCAGACTTGCGACGGGTCTTGCAGGAGTTTCAGGCGGATAGACCTGATCGTTGCCCGCCTGGTAGACTGTTTGTTCCGGATGATTGGACCAGTAGAGTCATCTCGGAGGTCCATTCTTCTGCGTTAGCTGGTCATCCTGGAATCTTTGGTACCAGGGATTTGGTGGCTAGGTCCTTCTGGTGGCCTTCCCTGTCGCGAGATGTGCGAGGTTTTGTGCAGTCTTGTGATGTTTGTGCTCGGGCCAAGCCTTGTTGTTCTCGGGCTAGTGGATTGTTGTTATCTTTGCCTATTCCGAAGAGGCCTTGGACTCACATCTCCATGGATTTTATTTCTGATCTCCCTGTTTCTCAGAAGATGTCTGTCATCTGGGTGGTGTGACCATTTCTCTAAGATGGTCCATTTGGTCCCCTTGCCTAAATTGCCTTCCTCATCCGAGCTGGTTCCTCTGTTTTTTCAAAATGTGGTTCGCTTGCATGGTATTCCGGAGAATATCGTTTCTGACAGGGGAACCCAATTCGTGTCTAGATTTTGGCGAGCGTTCTGTGCTAGGATGGGCATTGATTTGTCTTTTTCGTCTGCTTTCCATCCTCAGACTAATGGCCAGACCGAGCGAACTAATCAGACCTTGGAGACTTATTTGAGGTGTTTTGTGTCTGCGGATCAGGATGATTGGGTTGCCTTTTTGCCCTTGGCGGAGTTTGCCCTCAATAACCGGGCTAGTTCTGCCACCTTGGTTTCTCCTTTCTTCTGTAATTCGGGGTTTCATCCTCGTTTCTCTTCCGGTCAGGTGGAGTCTTCGGATTGTCCTGGAGTGGATGCTGTGGTGGAGAAGTTGCATCAGATTTGGGGGCATGTGGTGGACAATTTGAAGTTGTCCCAGGAGAAAACTCAGCAGTTTGCCAACCGCCGTCGTCGTGCTGGTCCTCGTCTTTGTGTTGGGGACTTGATGTGGTTGTCTTCTCGTTTTGTCCCTATGAAGGTTTCTTCTCCTAAGTTTAAGCCTCGGTTCATCGGCCCGTACAAGATATTGGAGATTATTAACCCTGTGTCCTTTCGTTTGGACCTCCCTGCATCTTTTTCTAATCATAATGTCTTCCATCGGTCATTGTTGCGCAGGTATGAGGTACCGGTTGTGCCTTCCGTTGAGCCTCCTGCTCCGGTGTTGGTTGAGGGTGAGTTGGAGTACGTTGTCGAGAAGATCTTGGACTCCCGTGTTTCCAGACGGAGACTTCAGTATTTGGTCAAGTGGAAGGGCTACGGTCAGGAGGATAACTCTTGGGTGACTGCCTCTGATGTTCATGCCTCCGATTTGGTCCGTGCCTTTCATAGGGCTCATCCTGATCGCCCTGGTGGTTCTGGTGAGGGTTCGGTGCCCCCTCCTTGAGGGGGGGGTACTGTTGTGAATTTGGTTTCTGGGCTCCCCCGGTGGTTTCTGGTGGTACTGCACTTGTGTGCTTCATCTCCTCTGTTCACCTGTTTCCATCAGGATGTGGGAGTTGTCTATTTAGCCTTGCTCCTCAGTCATTTCTATGCCGGCCAACAATGTTACCAGAAGCCTTTCTGTTGCATGTTCCTGCTCCTAGACTACTATCAGCTAAGTTGGACTTGTAGTCCTAAGATTGTTTTGCATTTTTGTTCCAGTTCTCTGTGTTTGAATATTTCTGAGGCTGGAAGCTCTTGTGAGCTGAAATTGCCACTCTGGTGTCATGAGTTGATATTAGAGTCTTAAAGTAATTTCAGGATGGTGTTTTGAAAGGGTTTTCAGCTGACTGTGAAGTTCCCTTTTCTGTCTTCCTGCTATCTAGTAAGCGGACCTCAATTTGCTAAACCTATCTTCATACTTCGTATGTCAATTTCCTCTAAAATCACCGACAATATATGTGGGGGCTACTGTCTGCCTTTTGGGGAAAATTTCTCTAGAGGTAAGCCAGGTCTGTATTTTCCTCTGCTAGGGTCAGTCAGTCCTCCGGCTGGCGCTGGGCGTCTAGGGATAAAACGTAGGCACGCTACCCGGCCACTGTTAGTTGTGCGGTAGGTTTAGCTCACAGTCAGCTCGAGTTCCCATCTTCCAAGAGCTAGTCCTTTTGTATGCTTTACTACGGTCTCTTGCCATTGAGAACCATGACAGTGTTTGTTGTGGCCCACTTTCAGCTTGCCCACGGCCTTGACCTCTGCATGCACCATCACCATCACATCCATTTCCCCGTCCCTTGCCATGCACCTTGCCCATTGTAATAAAAAGGTGAATGCAAGCCTCGACTCAAATCTAATGACACAATTTGTAGGCCACAGATAGATGAGGTGTGTCACAGAGATACCAGACTGTTCAATATGTGGCCGGTATTTTTTTATTTTTTACCCCCAAATAGTGTTTTGTGCTAGGGTAGCAGACAGCAAAAAAAGTGGAATGTAGGCCTGAAAAGCAACAATTTGTAGAGCACAGATAGACCAGGAATCTGACGGAGATATCACACTCTTCAATATGTGGCCTGGAGTTTTTTTTCATTTTTATTTTACACCAAAATACTGTGGAAACCTAGGTAGCGGACAGCCAAAAAAGTGGAATGTAGGCTTGAAAAGCAACTATTTGTAGAGCACAGATAGACCAGGAGTCTGATGGAGATTTCACACTCTTCAATATGTGGCCTGGAGTTTTTTTATTTTTTACCCCAAAATAGTGTATACATAGGATAGCAGACAGCAAAAAAGTGTAATGTATGCCTGAAAAGCAACTATTTGTAGAGCACAGATAGATCTGGCATCTGACGGAGATAGAACACTGATAAATATGTGGCCTAGATTTTTTTGGGCCCCCCAAAATTGTGTCAATAAGTAGGCTATGACACTAAAAAAAAATGTTGGAGTACTAAAATTGTTAAATATTTAGTGCAATGATATGCGATGTGTGTGGCGTACAAAACACAGTGAAAAATATAAGAACTGTAACTAAATATTTTTTGTCTAGATAAAAAATTTTTAGTCAGCAAAATGGTGTCTAAAAATGTTGTAAGACACTCCAAAAAATACTACAGTACCAAAAAAAAGGCCAGAATTTTCTGCGGGCTCACATCTGATGCCTGGGACTAAAAAAGCAGTTTTAAATTGCTAGATTTTGATGCTGTTGTATTAAAATGACCTGGCTGTAGTCTGCAGTGTGACCAAGAAAATAAATGTAGAAAAAAAAGGGGGCTCTGGTTTACTTTGTAATAAAATTTGCAGGATTCAGGTGCCAAGAAAAATTAGTTCAGTGAATTTTGCCAACAGTGACTATATGAATAAGGCCGGCGTCACACTCAGCGTATGAAAATACGGTCTGTATTTTACGGCCGTAATACGCAGAAATGTTCCAAAAATAGTGATCCGTATGTCATCCGTAGGCAGGGTGTGTCAGCGTATTTTGCGCATGGCATCCTCCGTATGCAATCCGTATGGCATCCGTACTGCGATATTTTCTTATATTATATATATATATTCTGTATTTAGATTTAATTCAGCGCGAGATATGTGAAAAGACGGTAATTCAATTGCCGGCTTTTCATTTCTCCTTCACAAACCCAACATGATATGAAACATGGTTTACATACAGTAAACCATCTCATATCCCTTTTTGGAGCCTGGTAAAAGTTCCCACGCTCGAGTTCATATGAGGACATCCAGCAGAGGGCGCCTCACCGCAACTCAAGGTAACTACAGGTCATTCCCCTGCAATCCATTCATTCCCGGGGGTTTTACAGCCAGGAGCACTGCTTTAGCACAGCTCCTGGCTGTAAAATGATTTAACCCCTTCAGATGGATTTACTTCGTGGGACTTGACCTGAGCATCGGAAGGTATGAGATATTGTTGTTTTTTATTTTTCCTTTGTTACAGAACGAGGGTCATTAGGTGGATTACCAGTATAATAAAATATTACAACAACCTGTGTCTATATTTCATTAAAATACTTGTAAATATTGTGTGTGTGTTTTATTAACCATTTCGTACTATTGGATTAATAATGGATAGGTGTCATAATTGACGCCTCTCCATTATTATTCTGGCTTAATGTCACCTTACAATAGCAAGGTGACATTAACCCTTCATTACCCCATATCCCACCGCTACACGGGAATGGGAAGAGAGAGGCCAGGTGCCAGAATAGGCGCATCTTCCAAATGTGCCTTTTCTGGGGTGGCTGGGGGCAGATGTTTTTAGCCAGGGGGGCTAATAACCATGGACCCTCTCTAGGCTATTAATATCTGCCCTCAGTCACTGGCTTTACCACTCTGGCGGAGAAAATTGCGCGGGAGCCCACGCCAATTTTTTCCGCGATTTAACCCTTTATTTTACAAGCTGCAGTGCCCAAATTTTGCACATACACACTACTAACATTAGTAGTGTGGAATATGCAAAAAAAAAGGGATATGAGATGGTTTACTGTATGTAAACCATGTCTCATATCATGTCGGGTTTGGGAAGGAGAAATGAAAAGCCGGCAATTGAATTACCGGCTTTTCTATAGAACACTGCTGCGTATGTCTCGCAAGTCACACTGCTGGTCCGTGTGTAATACATATTTTTCTTGCCCCATAGACTTTCATTGGCGATTTTTTTGCGCAATACGGTGACAAACGCAGCATGCTGCAATTTTGTACGGCCGTAGAAGACCGTATAATATGGATCCGTAAAATACGGCTGATAGGAGCTGGGCCATAGAGAATCATTGGGCCGTGTGTTATGCGTATTTTACGGGTGTATTTTCTGCGCTCATACGTCCGTAAAAATCACCAGTGTGATGCCGGCCTAAGAAAGACCCTATGAGGGTCGAAACGTTATGCTCTTGTCGCCTCACCATTTTCTCTATTCCTGCACCAATTCCTTATTCATGAATTGTGTTATCGCTGCATCCACACCTGTATAATAAAGTCTTCACAAGCATATATTAAGAGTGTGCGGTGATTGAACATTACTCTATTACGGAAATTGCCATCCCACTTCACCAGCACCTCGGATCTCAGCAAGAGTGCTCACCACACTACCCGTCTATTAAATTTCCATAAACCGTCCAGCTTAACAAAACAAAACAGCCTCTTCTGAATACAAACAGTATAGCAGAACCAAAACGGAAGATAAACAGTCCATACATAGCAAGGGCTAACCCGTTTAAACGTCAGGCCTTCACTCAGCCTATAGCAGAGACTGAGCCACTCAAGCAAGGTCTTTTCATCTTGCACACACCACACTAATGATAAAGCTGGACTTCCTTATATCTGCTGTATCACGCCCCATGGTGGGGATTTTTCGTCTACCTTCCTGTGATCACCAGTGGAAACGGCACCCTCGGGAGGAACTGGGGGCCAAATTTCCAGCTACACATTCTCAGCGTTGTAAGCTCCTTCATCCCTCTCCCTGCATCTCTCCATTCACACAGGTAATGTACAAACCAGAGAGACAAATACCTGAAACTGCCATGTCCCTGTTTTGACTAGGAAAAACCCTTCTCTGACCTTGGAATGTCCCTGCCTGTCTGTGGAGGTTGGCACCCTAAGATGGAGACCCCACTCGATGACGGCTTACCCTAAATGTCCTTAGAAGTGCTGGCGTTGGCACCTTCCCACCTCAAATACTCACTTCTCCCAGTTCCCCGCAGCTCCGGTCTCCTCAGCCTCTTCTGACTCTCTGTGATGTCTCAAGGCAGAGGGTGCGATGATGTCAGTACAGTGCGCCCTCTGCTGAGCAGTGCAGAGAATCAGAAGATTCTGAGGAGATGGGAGCAATATATGGGCCATTATATACTGCATGGAGCAATATAGGGCCCATTATACAGTATGGAGCATTATATGGTGTCATTATATACTGTATGGAGCACTATATGGGGCCCATTCTACTTTATGGAGCATTTTATGGGGCCATTAAATACAATATGGAGCAATATATGGGGCCCATTATACTGTATGGTGCATTATATAGGGCCACTATATTCTGTATGAAGCATTATATGAGGCCCATTGTACTGTATGGGGCAATATATGGGCCCAATATACTGTATTGAGCAATATATGAGGCTCATTATATTGTATGGAGCATTATATGGGCCCATTATTCTGTAAGAAGAATTATATGGGGCTCATTATACTGTATGGAGCATTAAATGGGGCCCATTCTACTGAAGGTAGCATTATAAGGGGCCTTTATATACTAAGTGGATCAATATATGCATGGAGCAATATATGAGGCCCATTATACTGTATGGAGTATTATATGGGGCCATTATACCTTATGGAGCATTATATGGAACCCATTCCACTGTATGGAGCATTACATGGGGCCCACTATTCTGTATGGAGTATTATATGGGCCAATATACTGTATGGAACATTATATTGGGCCCATTATACTGTATGAATCATTATAAGGGGCCCCTTATACTGTATGGAGCAATATTTGGGGCCCATTATACTATATGGAGTATTATATGCTGTCCATTATACTGTATGGAGCAACATGTGGGGCCCATTATTCTGTATGGAGCATTATATGTGGCCAATATACTGTATGGAGCATTATATGGGGCCCATTATACTGTATGGAACAATATATGGGGTCAATAATAGTGTATGGAACGCTATATGGTGCCCATAATACTGTATGCAGGACAATGTGGAACCCATAATATTGAATGGAGGACTATGCGGTGCCCATAATACTGTATGGAGGACTATGTAATGCCCATAATATTGTATGGAGAACTACGTGGTGCCCATAATACTGTATGGAGGACTACGTGGTGTTCATAATATTGTATGGAGGACTACGTGGTGACCATAATACTGTATGGAGGACTATACTGTCTAGTCTAAATTGAAAAGTCTTCTGTGACTCTGTGTGACTTTTGAATCGCCCCAGGGCACGCATTGTGTGCTGCAAGTATTTGCCGGTTTCTGAGCTACTGTAGAATTTACAATAAATACCACTCATGTAATGTAAGAAGTAAGAGAAATCTTTGGCATTGTACTATAACGATATTTCTTAACTGTGCCCAGGGCCCACGAAAAGTCTTGCACTCATCACCTTTGCGAACAAGGTTATATGCCCCTCTCAGATATAGTTTAGAAAACCACTTGAACCCTGCTAGTTGAATAAACAGATCAGGAATAAGAGGTAATGGCTACGGGTTACGTACAGTAATCTTATTAAACTCTCAAAAACTCAAACAAGGATACAAACCTCCATCTTTTTTTTTTTTAAGAAAGAAAATCCCACGATAAATGGTGAGGTGGAAGGCCATATGTGACCCATGGAGAGAATCTTTTGAATGTACTCTTTCAAGTCATCTCTCTCCGGTAGAGGGAGATTAAACAGATGAGATACAGCAAATTTGGCCCATGGGATAAATTCAATAGTGCAATCAGATGACCTATGCGGGACAAGAACTTCACATTCTTTCTCAGAAATGTTCTCAAAATCCTGAATAGAATCTGGAAGAAGCGATCTCATAGATGCCAGGGATATAGTCAAACAATTGGAAAAACTAGAATTATCAATTGCGGATGATTGAATAGGAGTAACAAAAGGTGACACTGTGTATCCACACTCAATAGCAAAATCACTGTCAGTGAGATCTAAGGCAGAAACTGAGTCAACAAATGTAGAGGTAACTATAACTCCAGATTTGGTAGCCAAAGATACTTGTAAAAAACAACCAGCAGCACACATCCATGAGAGATAACTTCACACTGTTAGGATCAGTGTCCTTACTTAATGTTTCTTTCTTTATATCCTCTTTACCTTTAAGAAATTCATTGCTGTATTTGAAACACTGAATCATTACATGACCAACACGACCACAGTGTAAACGGAAACAAGCAGGAGTTTCACATACAACTCCCTCCTTGGACTCTCTGCAGGGCCAAATTGCATGAGTTCACCTGCCGCAATAGGCTGAGAGGGAGTAATCACAGAAACAGTCTTAAATGTGTCCTTATCCTTAAGGCCTCTTTCACACTTCCGTTTTTACAATCTGCACAGGATCCTTCAAAATGTTGAAAAGACGGATCCTGTGCTGATTGTAAAAAAACGGATGCACTGGAGCCATTTTTTTGATGGTTCCAGTGCTAGAAGGCTATGTGCACACGTTGTGTATGCGTCTTCGCCGCGAAAACGCATACACTATACAACCCATGATAAAAATAATAAAAAAAAATAATAAAATCATGATATTCTTACCTTCCGGCATCCCGCGCAGCCCGTGCAGCCTTCCTGATGATTGCGATGCTGCTGGCAGCTCCAGTTCCCAATGATGCATAGCGAGACAATGACCTGTGATGATGTAGCGGTTCATTTTGCAAAGCATCACTGGGAACTGGAGCTGCCGGCAGCATCGCGAGCATTGGGGGGTCCGCGTGAAGGCTTCTGGGGACGCCGGAAGGTGAGAATATCACAATTTTTTTTTTATTATTATTTTTAACATTATATATTTTTACTATTGATGCTGCATAGGCAGCATCAATAGTAAAAAGAGAGAGCGAGCGAGAGAGAATTTCCCTGATGGGAAATTCTTCCGCGCATACTCAGTTTGGAAAGACGGCATCCGTCGCTGGATTCCTGCTTTTCACAGTCAGTGACGGATCCTGCACCCATAGGCTCCCATTATAGCCAAAGACGGGCAGCGCAGGATCCATCGCTGAGCGATTTTCCAACGTGCAGAAAAAACGTTCCTTTGTACGTTTTCTCTGCCCGACGGACAGTAATTTTGAATGAAACGTGTAGCCATCCATCACAATCCGTTGCTAATACAAGTCTATGTGAAAAAAACGGATCCAGCAGCACTATTTGCTGGGTCCGTTTTTTTTTTACAAAACGACGCATTGTGATGGAAAAAGAAAATGGAGAGGGATTGTAAAGCATCATATCACGTATTCAACTAGAGAGACCCTAGCAGAATTGACTGCAGAGAGCTGGGTGTCATTCCAGGAGGTCTCCACTGCCCAATGTCTGAACTGAGAGCAGTAGTCCTCCACTTTACAATTTCCCTGAACCAACCTATGAATCATTGATTCAGCAACTGCAACTTTATCTGGGTCATCATAAATGAGCTTCAGAGCAGAGAAAAAAAAGTGTTAACAGAGGAAAACACTGGAGAATCCACAAGCAAAGAAAATGCCCAAGCCTGAAGATCTCCACAAAGCAACACCACAACAATACCCCAGCGTTGACTCTCTTCCCCAGATAAGGTAGAATGGAGATGAAAATACAATTTACATGAAGCAAAGAAGATGGAAAATTTACTTCGGGCCCCGTTGAATCAGTCCGGTAATTTTACCTCAGACTCAAATGATCGATTAGTATGGAGTATAACCTGTGGAGTGGTGGAAAATGCAAGCTGTTGCAGCTGCTTGATGTCTGCCACTTCCAAAAAACAAATACTATAAACATGAGGATGAAAGACCTCGGGGAGATCAAAACATCCAACACCGCGGAGACACCATCACGTGTTTCTCAACGCAGTGATCCAGAACACTGCCCCATCCCTTGAGGGAAATATGCAAATGCATGTAGAAAAGCCGCGGAGACACCATCACGTGTTTCTCAACGCAAACAATGAATAGCCAGGTCTTTCACCGGGAAGGAACAACCACGGGAAAGGCAGCATCCAATAAAGGAAAACCACCTATGCCAAAACATGGTATCCATCCACAGACAGCTGTTTCAGGGTATTTGCCCCTCATCAGTGTGGAGTAGGAAACTGGTTAATAGGAGCAGTGCCTAGTGAAAAGACTATAAACATGAGGATGAATGACCTCGGGGAGATCAAAACATCCAACACCGCGGAGACACCATCACGTGTTTCTCAACGCAGTGATCCAGAACACTGCCCCCATCCCTTGAGGGAAATATGCAAATGCATGTAGAAAAGCCACGGAGACACCATCACGTGTTTCTCAACGCAAACAATGAATAGCCAGGTCTTTCACCGGGAAGGAACAACCACGGGAAAGGCAGCATCCAATAAAGGAAAACCACCTATGCCAAAACAAGGCATCCATCCACAGACAGCTGTTTCAGGGTATTTGCCCCTCATCAGTGTGGAGTAGGAAACTGGCTATTACAAAGCCACAACTGCTCGGTCAGGGCATTTATGATGACTTCTTGGCACACAACAAATGGAGTGGGCTGGTGATAATGTTATGACTGCCAAAGCACATTCACAAAGGTAAAGTACAAACCAGGAAGACAAATATTTGAATCTAACAGGTTCCTGTTCAGACTAGGCTGTTCATATTAGGAAAAACTTTTCTCTGACCCTGGTCTGTCCCTGCCTGACAGCGGAGGTTGGCACACTAAGGTAACGAAATGGTGCACCCACTCAAAGGCGACTTACCCTGAATGTCCTTAGCATCTTCTAGGAGCGGCAGTTTCTTAAGGGATGAAGGAATAACACACAAAACAACTGCATGCAACACAAACTACAGCTAAGTGAATGAATCAAACATAGTGTATCACCAGCAGGAAACATCAGTAGGGGAAGGTATTTAGAGCTGTACTCTAAAGGTGATAGGACAGACAAACAGAGTAAATGAAAAACACCTGTTGCTCAAAACCAACAGAAACAAAGATAACAGAACTAAAACACCCAAAGAAAAGGTGTATCTGTTGTGGCTCTGTGCAAAGAGAACCAGACCACAAAACACAGAATCAAGGGTTTGAATCCAGAAACATGACACCTACACACTCACACAAACACAGGAAGAACATAAAATCTCCTTGCAAATGTTGTCTTGGTGGGATGTGAACCCAGGACCCCAGTGCTGCAAGGCTACAGTGCTAACTACTGAGCCACCATATAACATGTCTTATGACAATGAAACAGTAAAGCAGTCAACTAGGAGGACCCCATGTAACAGTCACCTATTGAATTTAAAATAAGGAATTCTTGGCAGACATTTTGACATTTATAAAGATCATGGAGTGATTCAAAATGGACATAGATGCAATGACAACAAAGTTCTTTCTTTTTAGAAAATAGTAATCAGATCATATATCATAGTACACTAATGTGCAACATTAGAACACCAGTGCACATGAAAGGCATAATAAGGTATAATATAGCTTTGGAAGGTTCAAAGGCAGGCAACCATAGTTAATAAAATTTGTGTAGCATATTAAATATGCAAATTGCCTCTTCTGAGAAAAAGAGGACTTAACTCTGCCACCTGTTGGAAGTAGCGATCCTACAAGTCACAATCAACCCTCTAACGAGTCGTGCAATATGACTTAGGGTACCGTCACACAGTGCCATTTTCATCGCTACGACGGCACGATTCGTGACTTTCTAGCGATATCGTTACGATATCGTTGTGTCTGACACGCTACTGCGATCCGGAACCCCGCTGAGAATCGTACGTCGTAGCAGATCGTTTGAAACTTTCTTTCGTTGTCTAGTGTCCCGCTGTGGCGGCATGATTGCATTGTGTGATACAGGTTGTATACGATGTGCGCACAGTAACCAACGGCTTCTACATCGCAAATACGTCATGAAATCATCGCTCCAGCGCCGTGTATTGCAACGTGTGACTGCAGTCTACGACGCTGGAGCGATAATCATACGACGCTGCAACGTCACGAATCGTGCCGTCGTAGCGATGAAAATGGCACTGTGTGACGGTACCCTTAGGATAAAAGCCAAATCAGTATCTCAATTCGCAGACACGGTGTTTCGGGCTGTTGGCCCTCGTCAGTGCGAAGCATGAGAACTGATTTGGCTAGTAAGGGGTATCGTTTCTCCTTATGGAGAGTGACATACCATCTCTGGCTTGTCAAGGTAAGGAGGCTTATTAGTCAGAAATACTAGGGTTATTCGTTTTAGGAGAAAAGATACCGTATATACTTGAGTATAAGCCGACCCGATTATAAACCGAGGCACCTACTTTTGCCAAGAAAAACTGGATAAGCTTATTGACTCGAGTATAAGCCTGGTATGCATTGTCCCCTCATCCCTGTCCTAGTATGAATGCCTCCCCATCCTTGTCCCTGTCTGCATGCCTCCTCTGTCCCCGTCATTGTATGCATGCCTCCCCCTTCCCTGTCCTGGTATGAATGCCTCCCAGTCCCTGCCACAGTCTGCATGCCTCCCCCGTTCCTTCCCTGAATGCATGGCTCCCCAATTAAGTCCCTGTATGTATGCCT
Organism: Ranitomeya variabilis; assembly: GCF_051348905.1. Taxonomy (NCBI): domain Eukaryota; kingdom Metazoa; phylum Chordata; class Amphibia; order Anura; family Dendrobatidae; genus Ranitomeya; species Ranitomeya variabilis. The sequence goes on along the minus strand of NC_135234.1, from coordinate 632,442,429 downwards.
CCCCATTCAGTCCCTGTATGCATGCCTCCCCTGTTCAGTCCCTGTATGCATGCCTCCCCCTTCCCTGTCCTGGTATGAATGCCTCCCGTCCCTGTCCCAGTCTGCATGGCTCTCCCGTTCCTTCCCTGTATGCATGCCTCCCCCATTCAGTCCCTGTGTAATAATTATAGGGGATAACTCAGGAAACTCTTTGCGTGGAACAAGACAACTACAGGACACAGTTTTATAAGTGGTAAAGTCTATGTTATCACACGGTGATTCAAGCAGGTGCAGAGAGAAACTCAAGCAGTTTCAAGCAGTCTATAGGAAACTTCAGAGGAAAATGCAATCACGCAGAAAGTCTATGAAGCACAATTATTCTTGAGGATACTTGACACGAATAAGTCCTTGTTTTAGTCCAAACACAGATAGATATGCTTATAAGGCAGTTCAAATAATATCTTAGCTCAACCAGGGAGGCCTGGGTAATAGTCTCAGGTTTTTGCAGAGCAGCAACAGCTTACATGTCCAGCAAATGCAGATGGAAGTAAACACGAGCAGCAGATGAAGGAGGATTACTGGAAACTGGGGTATGCAGCAGGAACTCAGAGCGGAGTAGCAGGATCACCACACAGGTTCACAGGAGCAGGTATATAGCCAGGGAGTCATCAGAGTCAGGAGCTGGATGCAGGGCAGAATACTCTAGCACAGACTGAAGGCTGGGGTGGAGTTTTATAGCAGGAAGACACAGTGCACATGAGACCAAAGACGCCATCTTGGAAAAGGGCAGTAATGCACAAAAGGTAATAAAAATGTTCAGAGTCCTGACACCCCGTATGCATGCCTCCCCGTTCAGTCCCTGTAAGCATGCCTCCCCTGTTCAGTCCCTGTATGCATGCCTCCCCCTTCCCTGTCCTGGTATTAATGCCTCCCAGTTCCGTCCCTGTATGCATGCTTTCTTATTCCCTATCCATGTGTGCATGTTTCCTATTTAAAAAAAAACACAAAAAAAAACATCATACTCACCTATCTGCGCACCCTGGGTGCTGGCACTGCATCTCGTTCCGGTCGCTGGCGCCTGCCTGCAGCTCTTCCTATGCTCAACAGTCTCGTGGTACTGCTCATTAAGGTGATGAATATGCGCTCCACCCCTATGAGAGTGGAGACGTGTCCATATTCATCACCTTAATGAGGGGTACCAAGTGACCGTAGAGCACAGGAGGAGCTGCAGACAGGAGCCGGCAGCCAGAACGAGATGCAGTGCCAGCACCCAGGGCGCGCAGGTAGGTGAATATGATGTGTGCGCCGGCTCCTGGCACCCGCTGCTCCACCGCCCCCCTTCCTCACCGGCTTTCTGTACCGTGACTCATGTATAAGCCGAGCACAAAAAAATGTGCTGAAAAACTCGGCTTATACACGAGTATATGCGGTAGTTCAGAGGTGACCTAATAACTAGATATAAATACAGTTAAGTCCAGAAATATTTTGACAGTGATTAAATCTTTGTGATTTGGGCTCTACATGCCCTTATTTTTTATTTGAAATGAAAGAACTGATATAAATTTGAAGTGTAGAATTTCAAATTTAATTAATGGGTTGAACAAAAATACATTGAGAAACGTTTAGGAGTTGCAACCATTTTTCTACAATGCCGCCTCATTTCAGGGGCTGAAAAGTAATTGGATAAATTAACTTTTCCTTAAAAAAAAATTTCATTTTTAATACGTTATAGAAAATTCTTTGCAGTAAATAACTGCCTGGACTAAGTCTAGAGGCCATGGACGTCACCAAAGCTGGATTTCCTCCTTTGTGATACTTTGCCACAACTTTGTCTTTCTGCCATAAGGTTTGTCTTAAGTATGTGAAATGCCTGTTCGATGGGGTTGAGATCTGGTGATTGACTTGGCCATGGCAGAATATTTCACTTCTTTGCCTTAAAAAGCTCCTGGATTTCTTTCGCAGTACAGTACAGACCAAACGTTTGGACATGCCTTCTCATTTAAAGATTTTTCTGTATTTTCATGACTATGAAAATTGTAAATTCACACTGAAGGCATCAAAACTATGAATTAACACATGTGGAATTATATACTTAACAAAAAAGTGTGAAACAACTGAAAATATGTCTTAAATTCTAGGTTCCTCAAAGTAGTCACCTTTTGCTTTGATGACTGCTTTGCACACTCTTGGCATTCTCTTGATGAGCTACAAGAGGTAGTCACCGGGAATGGTCTTCAACAATCTTGAAGGAGTTCCCAGAGATGCTTAGCACTTGTTGGCCCTTTTGCCTTCACTCTGCGGTCCAGCTCACCCCAAACCATCTCGATTTGGTTCAGGTCTGGTGACTGTGGAGGCCAGGTTATCTGGCGTAGCAACCCATCACTCTCCTTCTTGGTCAAATAGCCCTTACACAGCCTGGAGGTGTGTTTGGGGTCATTGTCCTGTTGAAAAATAAATGATGGTCCAACTAAACGCAAACCGGATGGAATAGCATGCCGCTGCAAGATGCTGTGGTAGCCATGCTGGTTCAGTATGCCTTCAATTTTGAATAAATCCCCAACAGTGTCACCAGCAAAGCACCTCCACACCATCACTCCTCCTCCTCCATGCTTCACAGTGGGAAACAGGCATGTAGAGTCCATCCGTTCACCTTTTCTGCGTCGCACAAAGACACGGTGGTTGGAATCAAAGATCTCAAATTTGGACTCATCAGACCAAAGCACAGATTTCCACTGGTCTTATGTCCATTCCTTGTGTTCTTTAGCCCAAACAAGTCTCTTCTGCTTGTTGCCTGTCCTTAGCAGTGGTTTCCTAGTAGCTATTTTACCATGAAGGCCTGCTGCACAAAGTCTCCTCTTAACAGTTGTTGTAGAGATGTGTCTGCTGCTAGAACTCTGTGTGGCATTGACCTGGTCTCTAATCTGAGCTGCTGTTAACCTGCGATTTCTGAGGCTGGTGACTCGGATAAACTTATCCTCAAAAGCAGAGGTGACTCTTGGTCTTCCTTTCCTGGTGCGGTCCTCATGTGAGCCAGTTTCTTTGTAGCGCTTGATGGTTTTTGCCACTGCACTTGGGGACACTTTCAAAGTTTTCCCAATTTTTCAGACTGACGGACTGACTGACCTTCATTTCTTAAAGTAACGATGGTCACTCGTTTTTCTTTACTTAGCTGCTTTTTTCTTGCCATAATACAAATTCTAACAGTCTATTCAGTAGGACTATCAGCTGTGTATCCACCAGACTTCTGCTCAACACAACTGATGGTCCAAACCCAATTTATAAGGCAAGAAATCCCACATATTAAACCTGACAGGGCACACCTGTGAAGTGAAAACCATTCCCAGTGACTACCTCTTGAAGCTCATCAAGAGAATGCCAAGACTGTGCAAAGCAGTCATCAAAGCAAAAGGTGGCTACTTTGAAGAACCTAGAATATAAGACATATTTTTAGTTGTTTCACACTTTTTGTTAAGTATATAATTCCACGTGTTAATTCATAGTTTTGATGCCTTCAGTGTGAATGTACAATTTTCATAGTCATGAAAATACAGAAAAATCTTTAAAAGAGAAGGTGTGTCCAAACTTTTGGTCTGTACTGTATGTTTTGGGTCATTGTCCATCTGTACTGGGAAGCACCGTCCAATCAACCTTGCTGTATTTGTTTGAATCTGAGCAGAAACTATAGCCCTGTACACTTCAGAATCCATCCAGCTGCTTCTGTTTTAATTCACATCATAAATAAACACTAGTGACCCAGTGCCATTGGGAGCTATGCACACCCATGCCATCATGTTGCCTCCACCATCTTTTACAGAGGATGTGGTTTTATTTAGATCATAAGCTGTTCCAAGCCTTCTCCATTCTTTCTTCTTCCTGTCATTCTGGTACAGGTTTATCTTAGTTTCATCTGTCTAAAGAATGCTTTTCCTAACTGGGCTGGATTCTTTAGATTTTTTTTTTGCAAAGTCTAATATAGCCTCTCTATTTTTAAGGTTGATTAATGATTTTCAACTTGTGGTGAACCCTCTGTATTTGCTCTCATAAAGTCTTCTCTTTATGGTAGACTTAGATTCACTTGGGTGGATTTTGTGAAGGGGTTTTTCTTCACTGTGGAAAGGATTCTACGATCAATCACCACTGTTGTCCTCCATGGACATCCAGGCCTTTCTGAGGTTCCAAGATCACCAGTGCACTCTTTTTTTCAGAATTTACCAAACTGTTAATTTGGCTACTCCTAACATGTCTGCTATCTCGCTGATGGATTTCTTCTTTTATTTAAGCCTAATGATGATCTGTTTCTCTTCTATTGAGAGCTTTTTTGACGGCATCTTGTGGGTTCACAGCAAAAGATTCCCCATGCAAATGCCACACCTGGAATCAGCTCCATATCTTTTACCTGCTTAACTGATGATGGATTAATGAGGGAAAATCCCATGCAGACCATTAAATAGCTTTTGAGATAATTGTTCAATTACTTTTTGGTTCCTTTAAAAAGAGGCAGCTATATATTACAGACCTGTAATTCTTAAACCATTTGTCACAGTATGTATTGTGACCCAACGGGTGGTCAGTCAGCGGACAGCGCAACACACACACACAACGGGATGATATTGGGAAGAGGAAGGCCCTATAGATAGGTAAATGGGGGATGGTCATCACCTGAGCTCATAGCGGAGCCTGTCTCCGCACTCACCTAACGCCCTAAGCGAGTCCTTCCCCTGCCACCATCACGAACCTAAGTCTCTTGCTGTCGCCTAATACTGTCCTGGCTAGTGCACTGGCCGGCAAGGAGCACTAGCCTCACCACTGCAGATAATACCACACAGGTGACAGTGAAAAACACCAAAGGGACAAGGTGAAAATACAACACTTAGCTTCCAGATACCACTGCCAAGCTCCACACGTAGATAGCACAGCTACAGGACTCCAAACACCAGAAGTGGATGACACCAGAGAGCTGTTCCTGCTAGGCTGGTCTCCAAAGATAAATTCTATCACTAAGGGTACCGTCACACATTGAAATTTCCATCGCTACGACGTTACGATTCGTGACGTTCTAGCGATATCGTTACGATATCGCTGTGTCTGACACGCTACTGCGATCAGACACCCTGCTGAGAATCGTACGTCGTAGCAGATCGTTTGGAACTTTCTTTCGTCGCTTGATCACCCGCTGACATCGCTGGATCGTTGTGTGTGACAGCGATCCAGCGATGTCTTCGCTTGTAACCAGGGTAAACATCGGGTAACTGTTATGGTTCTCAATGGCAAGAGAACATAGCCCAGCAAACATAAGTACTAGCTCTTGGAAGGATGGAAACTAAACTGACCATGAACTAAACCTGCCGCACAACTAACAGTAGCCGGGTAGCGTTGCCTACGTTTTTTATCCCTAGACGCCCAGCGCCGGCCGGAGGACTAACTAATCCTGGCAGAGGAAAATATAGTCCTGGCTCACCTCTAGAGAAATTTCCCCGATAGGCAGACAGAGGCCCCCACATATATTGGCGGTGATTTTAGATGAAATGACAAACGTAGTATGAAAATAGGTTTAGCAAAATTGAGGTCCGCTTACTAGATAGCAGGAAGACAGAAAGGGCACTTTCATGGTCAGCTGAAAACCCTATCAAAATACCATCCTGAAATTACTTTAAGACTCTAGTATTAACTCATAACATCAGAGTGGCAATTTCAGATCACAAGAGCTTTCCAGACACAGAAACGAAACTACAGCTGTGAACTGGAACAAAATGCAAAAACAACGAGGACTAAAGTCCAACTTAACTGGGAGTTGTCTAGCAGCAGGAACATGCACAGAAAGGCTTCTGATTACAATGTTGACCGGCATGGAAGTGACAGAGGAGCAAGGTTAAATAGCGACTCCCACATCCTGATGGAAACAGGTGAACAGAGGGGATGATGCACACCAGTTCAATTCCACCAGTGGCCACTGGGGGAGCCCAAAATCCAATTTCACAACAGTACCCCCCCCTCAAGGAGGGGGCACCGAACCCTCACCAGAACCACCAGGGCGATCAGGATGAGCCCTATGAAAGGCACGGACCAAATCGGAGGCATGAACATCACAGGCAGTCACCCAAGAATTATCCTCCTGACCGTATCCCTTCCATTTGACCAGATACTGGAGTTTCCGTCTGGAAACACGGGAGTCCAAGATTTTTTCCACAACGTACTCCAACTCGCCCTCAACCAACACCGGAGCAGGAGGCTCAACGGAAGGCACAACCGGTACCTCATACCTGCGCAACAATGACCGATGAAAAACATTATGAATAGAAAAAGATGCAGGGAGGTCCAAACGGAAGGACACAGGGTTAAGAATCTCCAATATCTTGTACGGGCCGATGAACCGAGGCTTAAACTTAGGAGAAGAAACCCTCATAGGGACAAAACGAGAAGACAACCACACCAAGTCCCCAACACAAAGCCGAGGACCAACCCGACGCCGGCGGTTGGCAAAAAGCTGAGTCTTCTCCTGGGACAACTTCAAATTGTCCACTACCTGCCCCCAAATCTGATGCAACCTCTCCACCACAGCATCCACTCCAGGACAATCCGAAGATTCCACCTGACCAGAAGAAAATCGAGGATGAAACCCCGAATTACAGAAAAAAGGAGACACCAAGGTGGCAGAGCTGGCCCGATTATTGAGGGCAAACTCCGCTAAAGGCAAAAAAGCAACCCAATCATCCTGATCTGCAGACACAAAACACCTCAAATATGTCTCCAAGGTCTGATTCGTCCGCTCGGTCTGGCCATTAGTCTGAGGATGGAAAGCAGACGAGAAAGACAAATCTATGCCCATCCTAGCACAGAATGCTCGCCAAAATCTAGACACGAATTGGGTTCCTCTGTCAGAAACGATATTCTCCGGAATACCATGCAAACGGACCACATTTTGAAAAAACAGAGGAACCAACTCGGAAGAAGAAGGCAACTTAGGCAGGGGAACCAAATGGACCATCTTAGAGAAACGGTCACACACCACCCAGATGACAGACATCTTCTGAGAAACAGGAAGATCCGAAATAAAATCCATCGAGATGTGCGTCCAGGGCCTCTTCGGGATAGGCAAGGGCAACAACAATCCACTAGCCCGAGAACAACAAGGCTTGGCCCGAGCACAAACGTCACAAGACTGCACAAAGCCTCGCACATCTCGAGACAGGGAAGGCCACCAGAAGGACCTTGCCACCAAATCCCTGGTACCAAAGATTCCAGGATGACCTGTCAATGCAGAAGAATGAACCTCAGAAATGACTTTACTGGTCCAATCATCAGGAACAAACAGTCTACCAGGTGGGCAACGATCAGGTCTATCCGCCTGAAACTCCTGCAAGGCCCGCCGCAGGTCTGGAGAAACGGCAGACAATATCACTCCATCCTTAAGGATACCTGTAGGTTCAGAGTTACCAGGGGAGTCAGGCTCAAAACTCCTAGAAAGGGCATCCGCCTTAACATTCTTAGAACCCGGCAGGTAGGACACCACAAAATTAAACCGAGAGAAAAACAACGACCAGCGCGCCTGTCTAGGATTCAGGCGTCTGGCGGACTCAAGATAAATTAGATTTTTGTGGTCAGTCAATACCACCACCTGATGTCTAGCCCCCTCAAGCCAATGACGCCACTCCTCAAAAGCCCACTTCATGGCCAAAAGCTCCCGATTCCCAACATCATAATTCCACTCGGCGGGCGAAAATTTACGCGAGAAAAAGGCACAAGGTCTCATCACGGAACAATCGGAACTTCTCTGCGACAAAACTGCCCCAGCTCCGATTTCAGAAGCGTCGACCTCAACCTGAAAAGGAAGAGCAACATCAGGCTGACGCAACACAGGGGCGGAAGAAAAGCGGCGCTTAAGCTCCCGAAAGGCCTCCACAGCAGCAGGGGACCAATCAGCAACATCAGCACCCTTCTTAGTCAAATCAGTCAATGGTTTAACAACATCAGAAAAACCAGCAATAAATCGACGATAAAAGTTAGCAAAGCCCAAAAACTTCTGAAGACCTTTAAGAGAAGATGGTTGCGTCCAATCACAAATAGCCTGAACCTTGACAGGATCCATCTCGATGGAAGAGGGGGAAAAAATATATCCCAAAAAGGAAATCTTTTGAACCCCAAAAACGCACTTAGAACCCTTCACACACAAGGAATTAGACCGCAAAACCTGAAAAACCCTCCTGACCTGCTGGACATGAGAGTCCCAGTCATCCGAAAAAATCAAAATATCATCCAGATACACAATCATAAATTTATCCAAATAATCACGGAAAATGTCATGCATAAAGGACTGAAAGACTGAAGGGGCATTTGAAAGACCAAAAGGCATCACCAAATACTCAAAGTGGCCCTCGGGCGTATTAAATGCGGTTTTCCACTCATCCCCCGCTTAATTCGCACCAAATTATACGCCCCACGGAGATCTATCTTAGAGAACCACTTGGCCCCCTTTATGCGAGCAAACAAATCAGTCAGCAGTGGCAACGGATATTGATATTTAACCGTGATTTTATTCAAAAGCCGATAATCAATGCACGGCCTCAAAGAGCCATCTTTCTTAGCCACAAAGAAAAAACCGGCTCCTAAGGGAGATGACGAAGGACGAATATGTCCCTTTTCCAAGGACTCCTTTATATATTCTCGCATAGCAGCATGTTCAGGCACAGACAGATTAAATAAACGACCCTTAGGGTATTTACTACCCGGAATCAAATCTATGGCACAATCGCACTCCCGGTGCGGAGGTAATGAACCAAGCTTAGGTTCTTCAAAAACGTCACGATATTCAGTCAAGAATTCAGGAATCTCAGAGGGAATAGATGATGAAATGGAAACCACAGGTACGTCCCCATGCGTCCCCTTACATCCCCAGCTTAACACAGACATAGCTTTCCAGTCAAGGACTGGGTTATGAGATTGCAGCCATGGCAATCCAAGCACCAACACATCATGTAGGTTATACAGCACAAGAAAGCGAATAATCTCCTGATGATCCGGATTAATCCGCATAGTTACTTGTGTCCAGTATTGTGGTTTATTACTAGCCAATGGGGTGGAGTCAATCCCCTTCAGGGGTATAGGAGTTTCAAGAGGCTCCAAATCATACCCACAGCGTTTGGCAAAGGACCAATCCATAAGACTCAAAGCGGCGCCAGAGTCGACATAGGCATCCGCGGTAATAGATGATAAAGAACAAATCAGGGTCACAGATAGAATAAACTTAGACTGTAAAGTGCCAATTGAAACAGACTTATCAAGCTTCTTAGTACGCTTAGAGCATGCTGATATAACATGAGTTGAATCACCGCAATAGAAGCACAACCCATTTTTTCGTCTTAAATTCTGCCGTTCACTTCTGGACAGAATTCTATCACATTGCATATTCTCTGGCGTCTTCTCAGTAGACACCGCCAAATGGTGCACAGGTTTGCGCTCCCGCAGACGCCTATCGATCTGGATAGCCATTGTCATGGACTCATTCAGACCCGCAGGCACAGGGAACCCCACCATAACATCCTTAATGGCATCAGAGAGACCCTCTCTGAAATTCGCCGCCAGGGCGCACTCATTCCACTGAGTAAGCACAGCCCATTTACGGAATTTCTGGCAGTATATTTCAGCTTCGTCTTGCCCCTGAGATAGGGACATCAAGGCCTTTTCCGCCTGAAGCTCTAACTGAGGTTCCTCATAAAGCAACCCCAAGGCCAGAAAAAACGCATCCACATTGAGCAACGCAGGATCCCCTGGAGCCAATGCAAAAGCCCAATCCTGAGGGTCGCCCCGGAGCAAGGAAATCACAATCCTGACCTGCTGAGCAGGATCTCCAGCAGAGCGAGATTTCAGGGACAAAAACAACTTGCAATTATTTTTGAAATTTTGAAAGCAAGATCTATTCCCCGAGAAAAATTCAGGCAAAGGAATTCTAGGTTCAGATATAGGAACATGAACAACAAAATCTTGTAAATTTTGAACTTTCGTGGTGAGATTATTCAAACCTGCAGCTAAACTCTGAATATCCATTTTAAACAGGTGAACACAAAGCCATTCCAGGATTAGAAGGAGAGAGAGAGAGAGAAAGGCTGCAATATAGGCAGACTTGCAAGAGATTCAATTACAAGCACACTCAGAACTGAAGGGAAGGGAAAAAAAAAAAAAAAAAATCTTCAGCAGACTTCTCTTTTCTCTCCTTTCTCTGTCAATTAATTTAACCCTTTTTGGCCGGTCAAACTGTTATGGTTCTCAATGGCAAGAGAACATAGCCCAGCAAACATAAGTACTAGCTCTTGGAAGGATGGAAACTAAACTGACCATGAACTAAACCTGCCGCACAACTAACAGTAGCCGGGTAGCGTTGCCTACGTTTTTTATCCCTAGACGCCCAGCGCCGGCCGGAGGACTAACTAATCCTGGCAGAGGAAAATATAGTCCTGGCTCACCTCTAGAGAAATTTCCCCGATAGGCAGACAGAGGCCCCCACATATATTGGCGGTGATTTTAGATGAAATGACAAACGTAGTATGAAAATAGGTTTAGCAAAATTGAGGTCCGCTTACTAGATAGCAGGAAGACAGAAAGGGCACTTTCATGGTCAGCTGAAAACCCTATCAAAATACCATCCTGAAATTACTTTAAGACTCTAGTATTAACTCATAACATCAGAGTGGCAATTTCAGATCACAAGAGCTTTCCAGACACAGAAACGAAACTACAGCTGTGAACTGGAACAAAATGCAAAAACAAACGAGGACTAAAGTCCAACTTATCTGGGAGTTGTCTAGCAGCAGGAACATGCACAGAAAGGCTTCTGATTACAATGTTGACCGGCATGGAAGTGACAGAGGAGCAAGGTTAAATAGCGACTCCCACATCCTGATGGAAACAGGTGAACAGAGGGGATGATGCACACCAGTTCAATTCCACCAGTGGCCACCGGGGGAGCCCAAAATCCAATTTCACAACAGGTAACTAAGCGCAGGGCCGCGCTTAGTAACCCGATGTTTACCCTGGTTACAAGCGTAAACGTAAAAAAACAAACCGTACATACTCACCCGTCGGTGTCCTTCAGGTCCCTTGCCGTCTGCTTCCTGCTCTGAGTGCCGGCCGGAAAGTGAGAGCAGAGCGCAGCGGTGCTGCGCTCTGCTCTCACTGTACGGCTGCACTCAGAGCAGGAAGCAGACGGCAAGGGACCTGAAGGACACCGACGGGTGAGTATGTACTGTTTGTTTTTTTACGTTTACGCTGGTAACCAGGGTAAACATCGGGTTACTAAGCGCGGCCCTGTGCTTAGTTACCTGATGTTTACCCTGGTTACCCGGGGACTTCGGCATCGCTCCAGCGCCGTGATTGCAATGTGTGACCGCAGTCTACGACGCTGGAGCGATGATTATACGACGCTGCGACGTCACGAATCGTGCCGTCGCAGCGATGAAAATTTCAATGTGTGACGGTACCCTAACAGTCAGCTAATGATCAGGTGACCATTTAAAGTATGGTGGGAGTGGTCACCATCACATCAGCTGACCCAGCAACACTGCAGTTACACCAGATTGCCAGCAGGGGGGAAAACTGACATTAACCCCTGATGGACTGACAGGAAAAATGCTACATTTAAACAAAGTGGAACCAAAGCTGCCACAAATCCAAAAATGAATCGTGACACTGTTACTCTAATTAGGATGTGAATACCCCAACTTAAAGCTGAGAGTCTGCATTTTAAGCCCACATCGATTATATAATTGTATCTTGAATAAACAGCTAAAATGGCAAAACTTGTGTCATTGTCCAAATATTTGTAGCCTTAATTGTATATGAAAGATCAATTCAGGAAGATTTCATGATCTATTAATACTTACAATTGTAACTATAACTAGAGGGAACTACTATAAAGTACCTAGAGGAAAGAATATTTCTACACCAAAATACAAGATAATTTCCTTACTGTTTAGAGCAATGATACTATGAATCTAGGTGCATTAGGTGCATGGGGTGAGTTTTATTTAAAGGGTTTTTTTAAGGCCGAACAATGGTTAATCTTTCCATAGATTAGATCATCAGTATGAGATTGGTCTAGGTTCGGAACCTGGCACCCCCACTAAGCAGTTAAAAACTGCAATTAAGCAATGTATGGGACAGAAAAAAAGCAGCCCAGTACATTACCTCTTGGCCACTACCAAGCATCACACTCTATCTGCTATTCAAGTGAATGGGAAATAATGTGCAGTACTTGGCAGTGATGACTAAGAAATGTACATTGCTCAACTCCGACCACTGTTGTCATAGTTTTCAACTGACAAGTTATTGGTACTATATTTCTTAAGCCGGGTGGTTGATCCAGAATTTTATTGTGTTTGCCATATTTTTGGTTAGGACGGAGAAGAAATTTGGTGTATGCACGCAGCAGTTGTGCCTTCTTCTTCAACATTGCAGGATAAAAGACTGAACTGGTTATCTTTTTTCGGCCTCATACACCAGGGTACTTACTATGTCCTTTACATATTAATGTGTGTGTGAAATTCCATTAACCAATGATTTCCAGGAAAGGCGGATTTTAATATTTCTTTTCAGATTTATTATCTCTGCATGACTGATTTACATGATCTCTGAAGGATATGCAGTCAGAGCGAAAGTCGCCTCCAGTACGGATAGTCAGTCACTTCACACAAGATAAAAAAATCCAAACGTCTCACTAAAAGATCATGCATGTCCTTATAAAAGGGTAGTAAGCTCCAGCAGAGCATTTATTGAGCTCCAGACTGTAAACTGAATATCACACCATAGAAAGCGAGCTATTCATGCTGATTAATCCCTCTACAGCTCTGCGAATGTCTGCCTATGACTGCATTCGCAGAAAAGAACTGAGTGATAAATTCACCTTTATCCAGACGCTATAAAAAAAATGGAACATGCACAGAGCAATGACATGCAGCCCTGCCATTATTAATTGCTAGCGCCAGTATAAAAACATAAACAGACACCAGTGGATTTCATGCATCTCAGTAACATCCTGCCATCTGGCTGCGAGAAGCCGTATATAATAGACGTTATTATGTCTGACAGTTGGCTGTACGATATTATGCAGCAACAGGATACTGCTAACTTACAGGTTGTTTAAAAAAGAAAAAGCGGAACCGAGAGTCTGCTGGCCATGTATGGTGCGTGGAAGGAATCCATAGAGTACATACAATCTGTATGTTAGCACTGGTATGTATAGCGATCATGGAAAGGCTGCAGTAAAATAGGAGGTGTTTGCCCCGGTTATAGGAGGGTGAATCTAAGCTAATATGATGAGGAGTTCCCTTAGTCTAGTCCTGGAACGCAGATTGTATACTTATCCACAATCAATAAAAAAGGACACAGTTGTCAAAAAATGCATAAATCTCCAGTACATAAATTAACCTGACGAATATGGGGGCCATGCCAGGCTGATACAGGACACCAAAGTTATTTATACATACACATTTTTGAGAAAATCACCCCACTGTCTACACCAGATTTTTAGCTTCACCATATATGATCCATACAGGGAAGGCCACCTGACCTAGAACACCTCTTTTGAATGCGATTTTGGGTGGTGGCATCAAAGAACTTTTACTGTTTATCTAAAGGGTGCACCCCATGTTCAAGTCAAGATATCAGACGTGCAGTTAGCAATGTCAGCCACACATGTATTCCTATGCTGCAGGTGGACTATTACTATTCTTTTAAGTCTACAGACATCTCCAACCATCCCACCACATAAGTCATTGTATCTTCATATATACTGACCAGCTCCGTCCCAAGGTTCTGTTGAGTGCTGACAATCATTGTGGCGGGGGAAGAAGCGGAAACCTCTTTGGAGTTAAAGTGGAGTATGCCTTCGCTCTCTCGGCAGTGCAGCGAATGGGGGATGCCTCAGCACAACTCAGTGTGTCTCACGCAGCCAGAGAAAGCCAATCTTCTATTGACCAAGGGAATTAATCAGAAAGACAGCATAAAAAAACCCTGACTCTCAGCGAAATAACCCGCTGTGAGGAATAAGGAGGTTGTGGGAGCTGAACTGGTATTGAAGGGAGGGAGAAGAAGGAGAGCTTCAAAGGGGTGACTTCATTCAACATATATAATAGTTGAGGGACCAGAGAGCCAGCATACAATGAAAAAATCTTCCGAAATAACATCTACATCATGATATATTCATATCAGTTGTGTTCACACACATATATATATATATATATATATATATATATATATATATATATATATACACAATGAAGATGCGCAGACTCCATAAATCTAAATCTAAACACATTGTGAAATAATGGCATTGATATGATAATGGAATGCTAAAACAATCATTTAACTTTTATCATTTTAAGAGCAAGAACACAAATGACGGCATCCCATTATTGTTTCATTCATTTATTTTTTCAGGAGTATTATGGACAATTGTCATCAAATAAATCAAACCAAACCGTCTGCATTTTTCACGGACAGCATGGGACAATATGCTTTTACGTATATCTATATGTAAATGTATGAAAGTATTAAACTCCATGTCTTATAGAAAGATAAAATATTAGATGAGCAATGTGCAGACAAAGCAACAGAACGTCCATCAAAAAGCTCCAAGTCATGTTCACACATGAACAACACTCAGAGAATGCTGAGATAGCATTTCTCTGCAGCTTCAAAAATTGCAAAATGATAATTGTACATTATAGAAAACTAGCAGCACTGACATTCGCACTGGTAGGTGTCCATCTATGCAAAGCTGTAACCTGTTCAACACTTCTATGTCTTTATTCCAAGCAATAAACAAATATACATTTTGAGTAAAATATCCCACAACATAACAATTCAATTACTTTCCGCACAAATTATAAAATAGATATTCTTATTACAGTATTTGCAATTTAAGAGAGGACCTTTCACCAATTTTTCATGTTGAACTGGATACACAATATAATAGTGGCTACAGAGCAGAATAAAACATTTTTCTTTTATTTCACCTCCCCTTTGCAAAATGAATAGTGATCAAAGTATTTGGCGCTTAATAAGTTAAGTTAAGTCTAAGTAAGCATTATCAAAAAGTTGTCACTAGAGGTGTCTATTTGTTCCTCCTATATGATGTTGACCAATAATAAGCAGGCTGCAACCAACAGGAGAAAAAGAACACACCTCACAATAGCTCGGAAAAGGCTTTTTCTATGTGACATGTAATGAGCCTGCTCCGCTCTCACTGCAAAGCCATTACAAATTGCCATGAGCACAACAGACAGAAGTGTGATTACTGGCATCATTAAACTTTCAACTCTGGACAGGCAGTGTGGGGGGCGGGCAATAAAGCAGAGGTAGCAGTACTATATGAAAAGAGGATAAGAAATAGAATGATTTGTATTGTAACACAGATAAACTCAGCTGTACTGCCCATCCCCTCACGCTTACTGCTGTGACCTTATCTGAAAGGTCTTAAGGCCCCGTCTCACATAGCGATTTACCAATGATCACGACCAGCGATACGACCTGGCCGTGATCGTTGGTAAGTCGTTGTGTGGTCGCTGGGGAGCTGTCACACAGACCGCTCTCTCCAGCGACCAACGATCAGGGGAACGACTTCAGCATCGTTGAAACTGTCTTCAACGATGCCGAAGTCCCCCTGCAGCACCCGGTAACCAGGGTAAACATCGGGTTACTAAGCGCAGGGCCGCGCTTAGTAACCCGATGTTTACCCTGGTTACCAAAAAAAACAAACAGTACATACTCACCATCTGATGTCCGTCAGGTCCCTTGCCGTCTGCTTCCTGCTCTGACTGAGCCGCCGTACAGTGAGGGCAGCGGTGACGTCACTGCTGTGATCTGCTCTCACTGTACGGCCAGATCTCAGTCAGAGCAGGAAGCAGACGGCAAGGGACCTGACGGACATCAGATGGTGAGTATGTACTGTTTGTTTTTTTTAACATTTACGCTGGTAACCAGGGTAAACATCGGGTTACTAAGCGCGGCCCTGCGCTTAGTAACCCGATGTTTACCCTGGTTACCAGTGAAGACATCGCTGGATCGGTGTCACACACACCGATTCAGCGATGTCAGCGGGACCTCAACGACCAAAAAAAGGTCCAGGCCATTCCGACACGACCAGCGATCTCGCAGCAGGGGCCTGATCGCTGGTACGTGTCACACATAGCGAGATCACTACTGAGGTCGCTGTTGCGTCACAAAACTTGTGACTCAGCAGCGATCTCGCTAGCGATCTCGCTATGTGAGACGGGGCCTTTAGTTATCTGTGCACTACTCTCAGCGCTTTATAATCATGTATGATGTTTGACCAGAAAACAAGAACTGTTTCCTTACATCTCACACAGGAGTAGGCTGCTTTGTGTTATTGAGAGGCTTGTTCTTTTTCTCCTGTGTGTTGCTGTCTGCTTATGATTGGGCAACGTTATACAGGGGAAGAAGTACATGCCCCGAGTGAAAACACTCTGATAATTGCCAAATTTAAAAAAAATGAAAACAAAACATTTTATTCTGTTCAGTAGCTAATATTAAATTCCAGTTCAATATGAAAAAAATTGGCGCAAGGTCCTCTTTAAGGCATATCTGTAGAATATGCCAAAAATGATTGATAGAAGCAGGTATCGTTATTGCACGGCTGTTTTGATGTCTCCTATAGAAATGAATATAAACATTCATCTTCACCTCTGCTTTCTTTCTGACATCTGGATGTCATATCTTTGGATGTCACATCTTTCATTATCTTTCATCAAAATTTATGAAAAGAGTGACTCACAACTCTCCGTTTATTCCCATTCCAGAATGCAGTATGGACTGGAGTGAGACACAAACACAATTATTACTTTGCCTGGATGCTGATTGCTGGTGGCCTTTTCACCAGGCATAAAGAGGGTTAGGAGGTCCCCACTCTGTCGATAAGGGCAGGTCCCATAGGACATCAATGGAATATCTTTTGAGACTGCCTTCTTAGTTCATCAGTGGAAACAAAAAAGAAGAGCAACATCATTTGGGACACCAAAAGTTAAAAAAACGGGGTCTGAAAACGCAAACCACAGGACTCAGTGAGGTCGGTGTACAGCACTATTAGGCACCATTAGATAAGGCACCAGAGATAAGGCAACAAACTGGTGAACACCAGGGATTAGCTAACAAACTGCTTTAGGCCATGTGCACACGTTCAGGATTTTTAGCGTTTTTTTCGCGTTTTTTCGCTATAAAAACGTGATAAAAACGCGAAAAAAACGCTAACATATGCCTCCTATTATTTACAGTGTATTCCGCATTTTTTGTGCAAATGTTGCGATTTTTTCCGCGAAAAAATCGCATCGCGGAAAAAAAAGCAACATGTTCATGTTGCACACCATGCGGGAAGTAAGCAGATTATGTGCGGTTGGTACCCAGGGTGGAGGAGAGGAGACTCTCCTCCACGGACTGGGCACCATATAATTGGTCCAAAATAAAAGAATTAAAATAAAAAATAGTCCTATACTCACCCTCGATGTCTTCCCGCCTCACCGCTGCATGCTGCCGCTTCGGTTCCTATAGCTGCTGTGCGGTGAAGGACCTGTGATGACGTCACTGTCTTGTGATTGGTCGTGAGCGGTCATGTGACCGCTCACGTGACCGCTCACATGACCGCGACGTCATGGAAGGTCCTGCGCGCACAGCAGCTATAGGAATAGGAACGGACGCCGCTGAGGAGATGTCTGGGTGAGTATAACCATTTTTTTATTTTTTTTATTATTTTTAAACATTCTATCTTTTACTATAGATGCTGCATAAGCTGCATCTATAGTAAAAAGTTGGTCACACTTGTCAAACAGTATGTTTGACAAGTGTGACCAACCTGTCAGTCAGTTTTCTAAGCGATGCTACAGATCGCTTGGAAAACTTTAGCATTCTGCAAGCTAATTATGCTTGCAGAATGCTAAAAAAAACGCGAAAAAAACGGAAAAAAAACGCAAAAAAAATGCGGATTTCTTGCAGAAAATTTCCGGTTTTCTTCAGGAAATTTCTGCAAGAAATCCGGACGTGTGCACATACCCTTAGGCTACTTTCACACTAGCGTTAACTGCAATACGTCGCAAATGCGTCGTTTTTGCGAAACGCCGCATCCAGCAAAAGTTTTTGCTGGATACGTTGTTTCGTCATAGAGTAACATTAGCGACGCATTCGCGACGCATTTGCGACGCATTTCCAAACGGTGAATGCGTTTGGCGGCGTTTGGGCGTATGGTAGCGGTCCGTCGGGAAAACAAAACGCTACATGTAACGTTTTTTGCTCCCGACGGTCCGCTTTTTCCGACCGCGCATGCGCAGTCGGAACTCCGCCCCCACCTCCCCGCACTTCCCCGCACATCACAATGGGGCAGCGGATGCGTGGGAAATATGCATCCGCTGCCCCCGTTGTGCGGCGGAGACCACACTAGCGTCGGGAACGTCGGCCCGACGCGCAGCGACGGGTTGTTCCCGACGCTAGTGTGAAAGTAGCCTTAGTGTATGTGCACACGTTGAGTATTTGCAGAAGAATCTTCTGCAGCAACCAGAGTGTTAACAGGAAAATCATTGTTGAAAATACGCATGATTTTCCTGCTTTATGTTATGCAGTTTTATTAGTATTTCTTCCCCATTCTTCTGAATTTTACCAATTGTGCAGCTGATAACGGTATTATTATCTTCATTATTATTGCTACACTTGTTCAGTATTTAGATGAAATGTAGACTTTTTTCTATGCGCTGGATCCGTCACTCAATAGTAAAAAATATTATTATTAGCTATTGCACTATAGCTTTAGTAATGTTATATTAGAAAGTGATAGTAATAAAGGCATAAATGTCTGAAGTCTTGACTGCTCACACCATAGAGCTGCATTATGGAGTCTCTGCCAGACAGAAAATGTCCTTGAATGCTACATGACTCTAATCAATCTAACAACTTCACTTTCTACTGGATTTAACCCTGCTGTACTGTTCAGATCTATATGACCAGAAGAAATGTGTGTGGAGCTGCAGATTATTTATTATGGTTAGTTTGTATATGGGTAGGTGTTATTATGACTGTTTTTCTCTCTTTTTTTAACTAGTGTTTTAAACAGATCTCCCAATGTATTTTCAATCACATAAATATTTTATAATATCATTGTGGACTATCTATTGCATCTACTATTGTTTATCGATTTCTCGATTTCATGCAGGTCCATGTGCTCGATAACTTTGCAAGTTGCTGCAAATGGATGGGCTTTGAGTACAGGTCTGTTTCTCTGTTGTACGTAAGCGCTTATTGTTGCTAAACTGGTTAGTGTTTGCTGCGATTTTATTATTATTATTATTTATTCATATACTGCTATTTTATTCCACAATGCTGATTTTATCCCTTGAAAGTCGTGAGTGTCCATTATAAGGAAAGTTGGATAAAAATGTGGTGAAGACATCCATTGAGTGAAGTTGAATTGGAAAAGCTTGCCAACACCTCAGATTCTGAAGAAGATATCCACCTGGAGAAAGTGTCCCAAGATGAGAACCACATAAGTGGTGGGGAAAGCGATTATGAGAACTATGATTCTGAAGTGGAATCTGATGAGGCGCGATACCCAGACAACTAGTCCGATGCAAGCAATTCAGTCTAAGAACAAAAATGTAATTTTGAACTTGCAGCCTTCTGTGAGGCAGGAAAATTGTCCTCTGCTAACATCAAGTAGCTCTCTAATAACTAGCCGCTGATAGAAAAGTTTGGGATAAATGTGTAGAGATTCTTCCAAAATGATACAATACTGGAGAAAATGTCACTGTGGACGAACAAATCATTAAGAAGTGAGCACCTCCTATGGAATTTGGCACATCCTAATACAGCATATCTTTCATTAAGACTGGTGTGTACAATGTCATCCTTAAGGCTTGTTCAGATGAGCAAATTACATGGAACGTGTGCTGTCTGAGTTAAAAATCTGACAGCACACGGACCAATGTAACTCAATTGGGCCTAGGGACAGTTGCAGTAGGAGGGAGAGTGGCATAATACAGCCTCTCGACAGCTTAGGGCTTTGCAGTCTGTGATAAATATATAGTTGCTGCACGTGACCATATTCTTTTTTGGCGTGTGAAAAAATTGATTATATTGCCATCCATACAATTTAACGTGCGTAGTGTTACATTACGGTGGTTTATAACTAGAGATGAGCAAATGTGTTCAGAAAACGTTCGCCAATCTCAAATTTGGCATGAACGTAGCACATTCGGATTTACTTTCACAAGCACTTTTACTCAAAGTCGGCACAAGTTGGTCACAGTTTGGTAAATCATCACATTTCCACTACTGCTTTTGTACAGTTGTGCTCAAAAGTTTACACACCTCAGCAGAATTTTTGCTTTCTTGGCCTTTTTTCTTAGAATATGAATTATAACACCAAAACTTTTTCTCCACTCATGGATAGTGGCAGTGGCGTAACTACAAAGTGAGGGGCCCCGATGCGAACTTTCAAATGGGGCCCCCCCGGCGCCAAAATATTTCCCACCGAAATTCACATTTTCCCTATTCATTTCGCACACTATAGTTTGCTTTGTTGTATAGTCTGACCTAATACTGCCCTGTAATCGCTGAGAAAAATGATTTTATAACTAACATGTCCCTATACTAATTAGGGCGATGTCTTCGGAAATGCAGACAATGGGCATTCATGTCCTCCCTCGCTCTAATTCCAAGCGCACTCCCGGCATTTGAAATCTGTGTGCTGTTTCTTCCTGGTATGACGCTGCAGTGTGTCATTTCCGGACCTGTGCAGTGTGGGGGTGTATTGGGTGTACTGGTTGGCTCCGGAGCATATGCACTGCACATTCTGACGCTGGCGAGTACACCCAATACTTCCCCACAGTGCACATGCTGGGCTCTGCCCACAGCCGTGTACCATTCTTCCCGACTCGGAAATTTACAGCCTGTACACATGCGGCTTCGCTCCGTGAACCCCGTACACACACGGCTCTGCTCCATACACCTTGTACACATGCGGCTCCGCTCCTTACACCCGCAGATCTGCTCCGTACACCTCATACATACACGGATCAACTCCGTACACCTCACACACACAGCTCCGCTCTGTACACCCCATAAACACGCGGCTCCGCTCCGTACACTCCATACACACGCGGCTCCGCTCCGTCCACCCCGTCCACAAGCGGCTCCGCTCCATACACCTCGTAAACATGCAGCACCACTCCATACACCCCATACATACACGACTCCGCTCACCTCTTTCACAATCGGCTCAGCTTTGTACACCTCGTACACACCTAACTCCACTCCGTACACCTCGTACACATTGCTCCGCTACACACATACACGGCTCCGCTCTGTACACCTTGTACACACACGGCTCTGCTACATCCACACTGTAAATCCCTCCTGACCCCACACATAAACTTCCCCTCATTCAGCATACCTCCCAACTTTTGAAGATGGGAAAGACGGACAAAGTTTGTGGCGCACGAAGCGCGCCGCGGTAAATTTTAGGCCACGCCTCTGACCACACCCATTCATAATTAGTCACACCCATATCCACATCCCAACCACACCCATTTAGCACTGCCGATCACACTGTTTCATATACAATAATTATAAACAAAAAAATATGGCCACACAGTGCCCCATACTGTATAATGGCCACAAATGATCCTCAATGCTGTATGATGACCACACATGACGCTCCATACTGTATAATGAACGCACATGATGCTCCATACAGTATAATGACCGCACATGATGCTCCATACTGTATAATGACCGCACATGATGCTCCATACTGTATAACGGCCACACACAGTTCTCCATAATGTATAATGGCCCCACATTATGCTCCATACTGTATAATGACCGCACATGATGCTCCATACTGTATAATGACCGCACATGATGCTCCATACTGTATAATGAACACACATGATGCTCCATACTGTATAATGACCGCACATGATGCTCCATACTGTATAATGAACACACATGATGCTCCATACTGTATAATGACTGCACATGATGCTCCATACTGTATACTGGCTGCACATGATGCTCTATACTGTATAATGACTGCACATGATGCTACATACTGTATAATGGCCACACAGTTCTCCATACTGTATAATGATCCCACATGATGCTTAATACTGTATACTGACCCCCCTCCTGTATGCATGGCCCATATTCCCCCCCTCCTGTATGTATGGCTCATATTTCCCCCCCTCCTGTATGCATGGCTCATATTTCCCCCTCCTGTATGCATGGCTCATATTTCCCCCTCCTGTATGTATGGCTCATATCCCCCCCCATGCATGGCTCATATTCCCCCCCTATGCATGGCTCATATTCCCCCCCTCCTGTATGCATGGCTCATATTTACCCCTCCTGTATGATGCATGGCTCATCTCTCCCCCCCAACTTGAATGGCGACGGCGCGGCTTACCGTCCTCCTTCATCCCCCTACCCTGTCCACCGTCCCCCATACTTACCTGTTCCTCACCGCGCGGTCATCCCTCTCGCTCTGTGTCCTGACTCCCGGCTCAGCACCTTCTTCCTGGGTGAGCGGTCATGTGATACCGCTCATTATAGGTCATTAATATGCGCATATTCATGACCTTAAATGAGCGGTACCACGTGACCGCTCATTCAGGAGCGCTGCAGAAGCCGAGTCCAGGCATCTCTGGAGCAGGGTGAGTATCGTCTTCAAGGAGGGTGGGTGGGAGGTGGGTGGGAGGTGACCCAACTTTTATTAAAAAAAAAAACAGCCACAAACCTTGCTCAGGTGCCGCCCCCTGCATTGTCCCCGCCCTAGGCACGTAGTGCGGGACAACTAATGTCCCGCCCGGGATCGCGGGGCTGACTGTCAAAATCAGGACAGTCCCGTGGGATCCGGGATGGTTGGGAGGTCTGTCATTCAGCACCATGACAATCAGCGCAGCAGAGTCCTGCATACACTGAGGCCACAGATCATGTGACCCCTGAGTCCTCCCCTCCTGTGACCTCATCACAGGTCCTGTACGCACAGAACAGGTGTGTAGGTGAATGACAGGTGTGTGTGTGTAGGTGAATGACAGGTGTAAGCAGCACATCAGCACTTTACAGCCGTGACTGCACTTGACTCACCAGCTGCTGCCTTCGCGCCTCACCCGGACTCTGTGACAGCTGCTGCAGGCTCCTCTGGTTTGTTTCCCCTCCATCTCTGTCAAGCTTCAGTGACACGCCCAGCCCTTCTGCTAGGTCACATGTCCTTCACGGACACGCCCACTCGCCTCACACCTGTCATGATCTCCATGGCCAGAGAACTAGCATAAGCCTCAATAGGAACAAGCTCTTGGAAGATGTAACTATACTGACCATGAACTAAACCTACCGCATCATCTAGAAGTAGCCAGGTAGCATGTCCTACTTTTTATCCCTATATGCCCAGCGCCGGCCGGAGAACTAAATAATGCTAGCAGAGGGAAATATAAGACCTGACTCACCTCTAGAGAAATGCCCAAAAAGGAGACAGAGGCCCCCCACATATATTGGCGGTGATATGAGATGAAACAACAAACGCAGCAGGAAAATAGTTTTAGCAAATTTGAGGTCCGCTTTCTAGATAGCAGAAGACAGAAAGCATACTTTCATGGTCAGTAGAAAACCCTAACAAAACACATCCAGAAATTACTTTAGGACTCTGGCATTAACTCATAATACCAGAGTGGCAATTCCTGATCAACAAGAGCTTTCCAGACACAGTAACGAAACTGCAGCTGTGAACTGGAACCAAAATACAAAAACAAAACATGGACGAATGTCCAACTTATCTAGTAGATGTCTGGGAGCAGGAACAAGCACAGAGAGGCTTCTGATAACATTGTTGACCGGCAAGCATCTAACAGAGAAGCCAGGTTATATAGCGACACCCAGATCTAATCAGAACAGGTGAACAGGGAAGATGATGTCACAAGTTCAATTCCACCAGTAGCCACCGGGGGAGCCCAGAATCCAAATTCACAACAGTACCCCCCCCTCAAGGAGGGGGCACCGAACCCTCACCAGAACCACCAGGGCGATCAGGATGGGCCCTATGAAAGGCACGAACCAGATCAGAGGCATGAACATCAGATGCAGTGACCCAAGAATTGTCCTCCTGGCCGTATCCCTTCCACTTGACCAGATACTGGAGTCTCCGTCTGGAAACACGGGAGTCTAGGATTTTTTCCACAACGTACTCCAACTCACCCTCAACCAACACCGGAGCAGGAGGCTCAACGGAAGGCACAACCGGTGCCTCATACCTGCGCAATAACGACCGATGAAAAACGTTATGAATAGAAAAGGATGCAGGGAGGTCCAAACGGAAGGAAACAGGGTTAAGAATCTCCAATATTTTATACGGACCGATGAACCGAGGCTTAAACTTAGGAGATGAGACCCTCATAGGGACAAAACGAGAAGACAACCACACCAAATCTCCAACACAAAGCCGAGGACCAACACGACGGTGACGGTTGGCAAAAAGCTGAGTCTTCTCCTGGGACAACTTTAAATTGTCCATCACCTGCCCCCAGATATGATGCAATCTCTCCACCACCGCATCCACTCCAGGACAATCCGAGGATTCCATCTGACCGGAGGAAAATCGAGGGTGGAACCCCGAATTACAGAAAAACGGGGACACCAAAGTGGCAGAGCTGGCCCGATTATTGAGGGCGAACTCCGCCAATGGCAAAAAAGCAACCCAATCATCCTGGTCAGCAGACACAAAACACCTCAGATATGTCTCCAGGGTCTGATTAGTCCGCTCGGTCTGGCCATTAGTCTGAGGGTGAAAAGCAGACGAAAAAGACAAATCTATGCCCATCCTAGCACAGAATGCCCGCCAAAATCTAGACACAAATTGGGTTCCTCTGTCAGAAACGATATTCTCAGGAATACCATGCAAACGAACAACATTTTGAAAAAACAGGGGCACCAACTCGGAAGAAGAAGGCAATTTGGGCAGGGGAACCAAATGGACCATCTTAGAAAAACGGTCACACACCACCCAGATGACAGACATCTTCTGAGAAACAGGAAGATCCGAAATAAAATCCATCGAGATGTGTGTCCAAGGCCTCTTAGGAATAGGCAAGGGCAACAATAATCCACTAGCCCGAGAACAACAAGGCTTGGCCCGAGCACAAACGTCACAAGACTGCACAAAGCCTCGCACATCTCGTGACAGGGAAGGCCACCAGAAGGATCTTGCCACCAAATCCCTGGTACCAAAAATTCCAGGATGACCTGCCAATGCAGAAGAATGTACCTCAGAGATGACTCTACTGGTCCAATCATCAGGAACAAACAACCTATCAGGCGGACAACGATCCGGTCTATCCGCCTGAAACTCCTGCAAGGCCCGCCGCAGGTCTGGAGAAACGGCTGACAAGATAACTCCCTCCTTAAGAATACCTGTGGGGTCAGAGTTGCCGGGTGAATCAGGCTCAAAACTCCTAGAAAGGGCATCCGCCTTAACATTCTTAGAACCCGGTAGGTACGATACCACAAAATTAAACCGAGAGAAAAATAATGACCAGCGCGCCTGTCTAGGATTCAGGCGCCTGGCGGTCTCAAGATAGATCAAATTTTTGTGGTCAGTCAATACCACCACCTGATGTCTGGCCCCCTCGAGCCAATGGCGCCACTCCTTAAACGCCCACTTCATGGCCAAAAGCTCCCGATTCCCAACATCGTAATTCCGCTCAGCGGGCGAAAATTTACGGGAAAAGAAGGCACAAGGCCTCATCACGGCGCAGTCAGAACTTTTCTGCGACAACACTGCCCCAGCCCCGATCTCAGAAGCGTCGACCTCAACCTGAAAAGGAAGAGTCACATCAGGCTGACGCAACACAGGGGCAGAAGAAAAACGGCGCTTAAGCTCCTGAAAGGCCTCCACAGCATCAGGGGACCAATTAGCAACATCAGCACCCTGTCTAGTCAAATCGGTCAATGGCTTAACGACATCCGAAAAACCAGAAATAAATCGACGATAAAAGTTGGCAAAGCCCAAAAATTTCTGAAGACTTTTAAGAGAAGAGGGCTGCGTCCAATCACAAATAGCTTGAACCTTGACAGGATCCATCTCAATGGAAGAGGGAGAAAAAATATATCCCAAAAAGGAAATTCTCTGAACCCCAAAAACGCACTTAGAACCCTTGACACACAGAGAATTAGACCGCAAAACCTGAAAAACCCTCTTAACTTGCCGGACATGAGAGTCCCAATCATCCGAAAAAATCAGAATATCATCCAGATACACTATCATAAATTTATCCAAAAAATCGCGGAAAATATCATGCATAAAGGACTGGAAGACTGAAGGGGCATTAGAAAGACCAAAAGGCATCACCAAATACTCAAAGTGGCCCTCGGGCGTATTAAATGCGGTTTTCCACTCATCCCCCTGCCTGATCCGCACCAAATTATACGCCCCACGGAGATCAATCTTAGAGAACCACTTGGCCCCCTTTATGCGAGCAAACAAATCAGTCAGCAACGGCAATGGGTATTGATATTTAACCGTGATTTTATTCAAAAGCCGATAATCAATACATGGTCTCAAAGAGCCGTCTTTTTTTGACACAAAGAAAAAACCGGCTCCTAAGGGAGATGACGATGGACGAATATGTCCCTTTTCCAAGGACTCCTTTATATATTCTCGCATAGCAGTATGTTCAGGCACAGACAGATTAAATAAACGACCCTTTGGGTATTTACTACCCGGAATTAAATCTATAGCACAATCGCACTCACGGTGCGGAGGTAGTGAACCCAGCTTGGGTTCTTCAAAGACGTCACGATAATCAGACAGGAACTCAGGGATTTCAGAGGGAATAGATGATGAAATGGACACCAAAGGTACGTCCCCATGAGTCCCCTTACATCCCCAGCTCAACACAGACATAGCTCTCCAGTCAAGGACTGGGTTGTGAGACTGCAGCCATGGCAATCCCAGCACCAAATCATCATGTAGATTATACAGCACCAGAAAACGAATAGTCTCCTGGTGATCCGGATTAATACACATAGTCACTTGTGTCCAGTATTGTGGTTTATTATTAGCCAATGGGGTGGAGTCAATCCCCTTCAGAGGAATAAGAGTCTCCAAAGGCTCTAAATCATACCCACAACGATTGGCAAAGGACCAATCCATAAGACTCAAAGCGGCGCCAGAGTCGATATAGGCGTCCGTAGTAATAGATGACAAAGAGCAAATCAGGGTCACAGACAAAATAAATTTAGACTGTAAAGTGCCAATGGGAACGGATTTATCAAGCTTTTTAGTACGCTTAAAGCATGCTGATATAACATGAGTAGAATCCCCACAATAGAAACACAACCCATTTTTCCGTCTAAAATTCTGCCGCTCGCTTCTGGACAGAATTCTATCACACTGCATGTTTTCTGGCGTCTTCTCAGTGGACACCGCCAGATGGTGCACTGGTTTGCGCTCCCGCAGACGCCTATCGATCTGAATGGCCATTGTCATGGACTCATTCAGACTTGCAGGCACAGGGAACCCCACCATAACATCCTTAATGGCATCAGAAAGACCCTCTCTGAAAGTAGCCGCCAAGGCACACTCATTCCACTGAGTAAGCACAGACCATTTACGGAATTTTTGGCAGTAAATTTCAGCTTCATCTTGCCCCTGCGATAGGGACATCAAAGTTTTTTCTGCCTGAAGTTCCAAATGAGGTTCCTCATACAGCAAGCCCAAGGCCAGAAAAAACGCATCCACATTGCGCAACGCAGGATCCCCTGGTGCCAATGCAAAAGCCCAATCTTGAGGGTCGCCGCGGAGCAAGGAAATCACAATCCCAACCTGCTGTGCAGGGTCTCCAGCAGAACGAGATTTCAGGGACAAAAATAACTTACAATTATTTCTAAAATTCTGAAAGCTAGATCTATTCCCTGAGAAGAATTCCGGCAAAGGAATTCTCGGCTCTGATACCGGAGCATGAACAACAAAATCTTGCAAACTTTGTACTTTCGTGGCGAGATTATTCAAACCTGCAGTTACACTCTGTAGATCCATTATAGACAGGTGAACATAGAGCCATTCAAAGATTAGAAGGAGAGAGAAAAAAAAGAAAGACTGCAGCATAGACAGACTGGCAAGTGATCCAATTAAGAGCACACTAACTACTAGAGAAAAAAAAAAAAAAAAAAAAAAAAAAAATTTTCAGCAGACTTCTTATTTCTCTCCTTTCTCAGCCAAGGATTTTAACCCTTTAGTGGGCCGGTCAAACTGTCATGATCTCCATGGCCAGAGAACTAGCATAAGCCTCAATAGGAACAAGCTCTTGGAAGATGTAACTATACTGACCATGAACTAAACCTACCGCATCATCTAGAAGTAGCCAGGTAGCATGTCCTACTTTTTATCCCTATATGCCCAGCGCCGGCCGGAGAACTAAATAATGCTAGCAGAGGGAAATATAAGACCTGACTCACCTCTAGAGAAATGCCCAAAAAGGAGACAGAGGCCCCCCACATATATTGGCGGTGATATGAGATGAAACAACAAACGCAGCAGGAAAATAGTTTTAGCAAATTTGAGGTCCGCTTTCTAGATAGCAGAAGACAGAAAGCATACTTTCATGGTCAGTAGAAAACCCTAACAAAACACATCCAGAAATTACTTTAGGACTCTGGCATTAACTCATAATACCAGAGTGGCAATTCCTGATCAACAAGAGCTTTCCAGACACAGTAACGAAACTGCAGCTGTGAACTGGAACCAAAATACAAAAACAAAACATGGACGAATGTCCAACTTATCTAGTAGATGTCTGGGAGCAGGAACAAGCACAGAGAGGCTTCTGATAACATTGTTGACCGGCAAGCATCTAACAGAGAAGCCAGGTTATATAGCGACACCCAGATCTAATCAGAACAGGTGAACAGGGAAGATGATGTCACAAGTTCAATTCCACCAGTAGCCACCGGGGGAGCCCAGAATCCAAATTCACAACACACACCGCTGGAAGTCTGGGGAAGCTGGCCGTTGTGGGCGTGGACAGCAGGGTGCGTGACTTGTCTGCTGAGTTTCCCGGCTACTGCTACTTGTTTGCTGGACTGGGCGGGCTCCTAAGCACTCCGGGCCCGGTCGCAGCTGCGACCCCTGCGACCGCGGTTGTTATGTGTTGTGAAATTGGATTCTGGGCTCCCCCGGTGGCCACTTGTGGAATTGAACTTGTGTGCATCATCCCCTCTGTTCACCTGCTCCTATCAGGATGTGGGAGTCGCTATATAACCTTGCTCCTCTGTCAGTTTCTTGCCGGTCAACAATGTAATCAGAAGCCTTCTGTGCTTGTTCCTGCTACTAGACAACTCCCAGCTAAGTTGGACTTTTGTCCTTGTGTGTTTTTGCATTTTGTTCCTGTTCACAGCTGCTGTTTCGTTACTGTGTCTGGAAAGCTCTTGTGATCGGAAATTGCCACTCTGGTGTTATGAGTTAATGCTAGAGTCTTAAAGGAATTTCTGGATGGTGTTTTGATAGGGTTTTTCTGCTGACCATGAAAGTGTCCTTTCTGTCTTCCTGCTATCTAGAAAGCGGACCTCGATTTTGCTAAACCTATTTTCATACTACGTTTGTCATTTCATCTAAAATCACCGCCAATATATGTGGGGGCCTCTGTCTGCCTTTTGGGAAAATTTCTCTAGAGGTGAGCCAGGACTGTCTTTTCCTCTGCTAGGATTAGGTAGTTCTCCGGCTGGCGCTGGGCATCTAGGGTTAAAAAACGTAGGCATGCTACCCGGCCACTTCTAGTTGTGCGGCAGGTTTAGTTCATGGTCAGTATAGTTTCCATCTTCCAAGAGCTAGTTCTCATATATGCTGGGCTATGTTCTCTCGCCATTGAGAATCATGACAGTTTGACCGGAGAACTACCTAATCCTAGCAGAGGAAAAGACAGTCCTGGCTCACCTCTAGAGAAATTTTCCCAAAAGGCAGACAGAGGCCCCCACATATATTGGCGGTGATTTTAGATGAAATGACAAACGTAGTATGAAAATAGGTTTAGCAAAATCGAGGTCCGCTTTCTAGATAGCAGGAAGACAGAAAGGACACTTTCATGGTCAGCAGAAAAACCCTATCAAAACACCATCCAGAAATTCCTTTAAGACTCTAGCATTAACTCATAACACCAGAGTGGCAATTTCCGATCACAAGAGCTTTCCAGACACAGTAACGAAACAGCAGCTGTGAACAGGAACAAAATGCAAAAACATACAAGGACAAAAGTCCAACTTAGCTGGGAGTTGTCTAGTAGCAGGAACAAGAACAGAAGGCTTCTGATTACATTGTTGACCGGCAAGAAACTGACAGAGGAGCAAGGTTATATAGCGACTCCCACATCCTGATAGGAGCAGGTGAACAGAGGGGATGATGCACACAAGTTCAATTCCACAAGTGGCCACCGGGGGAGCCCAGAATCCAATTTCACAACAGTTGCTAGTCTGCCTATACTGCAGCCTTCCTCTCTTTCTCTCCTTCTAATCCTTGAATGGCTCTGTGTTCACCTGTTTCAAATGGATCTTCAGAGTGTAGCTACAGGTTTGAATAATCTCGCCACAAAGGTACAAAATTTGCAAGATTTTGTTGTTCATGCACCTATGTCTGAGCCTAGAATTCCTTTGCCTGAATTCTTCTCGGGGAATAGATCTCACTTTCAAAATTTTAAAAATAATTGCAAATTGTTTTTGTCCCTGAAGTCTCGCTCTGCCGGAGACCCTGCACAGCAGGTCAAGATTGTAATTTCCTTGCTCCGGGGCGACCCTCAAGACTGGGCTTTTGCATTGGCACCAGGGGATCCTGCGTTGCTCAATGTGGATGCGTTTTTTCTGGCCTTGGGGTTGCTTTATGAGGAACCTCATTTAGAGCTTCAGGCGGAAAAGGCCTTGATGTCCTTGTCTCAGGGGCAAGATGAAGCTGAAATATACTGCCAAAAATTCCGCAAATGGTCTGTGCTTACTCAGTGGAATGAGTGCGCCCTGGCGGCGATTTTCAGAGAAGGTCTCTCTGATGCCATTAAGGATGTTATGGTGGGGTTCCCTGTGCCTGCGAGTCTGAATGAGTCCATGACGATGGCTATTCAGATCGATAGGCGTCTGCGGGAGCGCAAACCTGTGCACCATTTGGCGGTGTCTACTGAGAAAACGCCAGAAAATATGCAATGTGATAGAATTCTGTCCAGAAGCGAGCGGCAGAATTTTAGACGAAAAAATGGGTTGTGCTTCTATTGTGGTGATTCAACTCATGTTATATCAGCATGCTTTAAGCGTACTAAGAAGCCTGACAAGTCTGTTTCAATTAGCACTTTACAGTCTAAGTTTATTCTATCTGTGACCCTGATTTGTTCTTTGTCATCTATTACCGCGGACGCCTATGTCGACTCTGGCGCTGCTTTGAGTCTTATGGATTGGTCCTTTGCCAAACGCTGTGGGTATGATTTGGAGCCACTGGAGGCTCCGATACCTCTGAAAGGGATTGACTCCACCCCATTGGCTAGTAATAAACCACAATACTGGACACAAGTGACTATGCGTGTTAATCCGGATCACCAGGAGGTTATTCGCTTTCTGGTGCTGTATAATCTACATGATGTTTTGGTGCTGGGATTGCCATGGCTGCAATCTCATAACCCAGTCCTCGACTGGAGAGCTATGTCTGTGTTAAGCTGGGGATGTAAAGGAACTCATGGGGACGTACCTTTGGTTTCCATTTCATCATCTATTCCCTCTGAGATTCCTGAATTCTTGTCTGACTTTCGTGACGTTTTTGAAGAACCCAAGGTTGGTTCACTACCTCCGCACCGGGAGTGCGATTGTGCCATAGACTTGATTCCGGGTAGTAAATACCCTAAGGGTCGTTTATTTAATCTGTCTGTGCCTGAACACGCTGCTATGCGAGAATATATAAAGGAGTCCTTGGAAAAGGGACATATTCGTCCTTCGTCATCTCCCTTAGGAGCCGGTTTTTTCTTTGTGTCTAAGAAAGACGGCTCTTTGAGGCCGTGTATTGATTATCGACTTTTGAATAAAATCACGGTTAAATATCAATATCCGTTACCACTGCTTACTGATTTGTTTGCTCGTATAAAGGGGGCCAAGTGGTTCTCTAAGATTGATCTCCGTGGGGCGTATAATTTGGTGCGAATCAAGCAGGGGGATGAGTGGAAAACCGCATTTAATACGCCCGAGGGCCATTTTGAGTATTTGGTGATGCCTTTTGGTCTTTCAAATGCCCCTTCAGTCTTCCAGTCCTTTATGCATGACATTTTCCGCGATTATTTGGATAAATTTATGATTGTGTATCTGGATGATATTCTGATTTTTTCGGATGACTGGGACTCTCATGTCCAGCAGGTCAGGAGGGTTTTTCAGGTTTTGCGGTCTAATTCCTTGTGTGTGAAGGGTTCTAAGTGTGTTTTTGGGGTTCAAAAGATTTCTTTCTTGGGATACATTTTTTCCCCCTCTTCCATCGAGATGGATCCTGTCAAGGTTCAGGCTATTGGTGATTGGACGCAACCCTCTTCTCTTAAGAGTCTTCAGAAATTTTTGGGCTTTGCTAACTTTTATCGTCGATTTATTGCTGGTTTTTCTGATGTTGTAAAACCATTGACTGATTTGACTAAGAAGGGTGCTGATGTTGCTGATTGGTCCCCTGATGCTGTGGAGGCCTTTCGGGAGCTCAAGCGCCGCTTTTCTTCCGCCCCAGTGTTGCGTCAGCCTGATGTTGCTCTTCCTTTTCAGGTTGAGGTCGACGCTTCTGAAATCGGAGCTGGGGCGGTGTTGTCGCAGAGAAGTTCCGACTGCTCCGTGATGAGACCTTGTGCTTTTTTTTCCCGTAAATTTTCGCCCGCCGAGCGGAATTATGATATTGGGAATCGGGAGCTTTTGGCCATGAAGTGGGCTTTTGAGGAGTGGCGTCACTGGCTTGAGGGGGCCAGACATCAGGTGGTGGTATTGACTGACCACAAAAATTTAATTTACCTTGAGTCTGCCAGGCGCCTGAATCCTAGACAGGCGCGCTGGTCGTTGTTTTTCTCTCGGTTTAATTTTGTGGTGTCGTACCTACCGGGTTCTAAGAATGTTAAGGCGGATGCCCTTTCTAGGAGTTTTGAGCCTGACTCCCCTGGTAATTCTGAGCCCACAGGTATCCTTAAAGATGGAGTGATATTGTCTGCCGTTTCTCCAGACCTGCGGCGGGCCTTGCAGGAGTTTCAGGCGGATAGACCTGATCGTTGCCCACCTGGTAGACTGTTTGTTCCTGATGATTGGACCAGTAGAGTCATCTCTGAGGTTCATTCTTCTGCGTTGGCAGGTCATCCTGGAATCTTTGGTACCAGGGATTTGGTGGCAAGGTCCTTCTGGTGGCCTTCCCTGTCACGAGATGTGCGAGGCTTTGTGCAGTCTTGTAACGTTTGTGCTCGGGCCAAGCCTTGTTGTTCTCGGGCTAGTGGATTGTTGTTGCCCTTGCCTATCCCGAAGAGGCCTTGGACGCACATCTCGATGGATTTTATTTCGGATCTGCCTGTTTCTCAGAAGATGTCTGTCATCTGGGTGGTGTGTGACCGTTTCTCTAAGATGGTCCATCTGGTTCCTTTGCCTAAGTTGCCTTCTTCTTCCGAGTTGGTTCCTCTGTTTTTTCAAAATGTTGTTCGTTTGCATGGTATTCCTGAGAATATCGTTTCTGACAGAGGGACCCAATTCGTGTCTAGATTTTGGCGGGCATTCTGTGCTAGGATGGGCATAGATTTGTCTTTTTCGTCTGCTTTCCATCCTCAGACTAATGGCCAGACCGAGCGGACTAATCAGACCTTGGAGACATATTTGAGGTGTTTTGTGTCTGCGGATCAGGATGATTGGGTTGCTTTTTTGCCTTTGGCGGAGTTCGCCCTCAATAATCGGGCCAGCTCTGCCACCTTGGTGTCCCCGTTTTTCTGTAATTTGGGGTTTCATCCTCGATTTTCCTCCGGTCAAGTGGAATCTTCGGATTGTCCTGGAGTGGATGCTGTGGTGGAGAGGTTGCATCAGATTTGGGGGCAGGTGGTGGACAATTTGAAGTTGTCCCAGGAGAAGACTCAGCTTTTTGCCAACCGCCGTCGTCGTGTTGGTCCTCGGCTTTGTGTTGGGGACTTGGTGTGGTTGTCTTCTCGTTTTGTCCCTATGAGGGTTTCTTCTCCTAAGTTTAAGCCTCGGTTCATCGGCCCGTACAAGATATTGGAGATTCTTAACCCTGTGTCCTTCCGTTTGGACCTCCCTGCATCCTTTTCGATTCATAATGTTTTTCATCGGTCATTGTTGCGCAGGTATGAGGTACCGGTTGTGCCTTCCGTTGAGCCTCCTGCTCCGGTGTTGGTTGAGGGTGAGTTGGAGTACGTTGTGGAAAAGATCTTAGACTCTCGTGTTTCCAGACGGAGACTCCAGTATCTGGTCAAATGGAAGGGATACGGTCAGGAGGATAATTCTTGGGTCACTGCCTCTGATGTTCATGCCTCCGATCTTGTCCGTGCCTTTCATAGGGCTCATCCTGATCGCCCTGGTGGTTCTGGTGAGGGTTCGGTGCCCCCTCCTTGAGGGGGGGGTACTGTTGTGAAATTGGATTCTGGGCTCCCCCGGTGGCCACTTGTGGAATTGAACTTGTGTGCATCATCCCCTCTGTTCACCTGCTCCTATCAGTATGTGGGAGTCGCTATATAACCTTGCTCCTCTGTCAGTTTCTTGCCGGTCAACAATGTAATCAGAAGCCTTCTGTGCTTGTTCCTGCTACTAGACAACTCCCAGCTAAGTTGGACTTTTGTCCTTGTGTGTTTTTGCATTTTGTTCCTGTTCACAGCTGCTGTTTCGTTACTGTGTCTGGAAAGCTCTTGTGATCGGAAATTGCCACTCTGGTGTTATGAGTTAATGCTAGAGTCTTAAAGGAATTTCTGGATGGTGTTTTGATAGGGTTTTTCTGCTGACCATGAAAGTGTCCTTTCTGTCTTCCTGCTATCTAGAAAGCGGACCTCGATTTTGCTAAACCTATTTTCATACTACGTTTGTCATTTCATCTAAAATCACCGCCAATATATGTGGGGGCCTCTGTCTGCCTTTTGGGAAAATTTCTCTAGAGGTGAGCCAGGACTGTCTTTTCCTCTGCTAGGATTAGGTAGTTCTCCGGCTGGCGCTGGGCATCTAGGGTTAAAAAACGTAGGCATGCTACCCGGCCACTTCTAGTTGTGCGGCAGGTTTAGTTCATGGTCAGTATAGTTTCCATCTTCCAAGAGCTAGTTCTCATATATGCTGGGCTATGTTCTCTCGCCATTGAGAATCATGACAGTTTGACCGGAGAACTACCTAATCCTAGCAGAGGAAAAGACAGTCCTGGCTCACCTCTAGAGAAATTTTCCCAAAAGGCAGACAGAGGCCCCCACATATATTGGCGGTGATTTTAGATGAAATGACAAACGTAGTATGAAAATAGGTTTAGCAAAATCGAGGTCCGCTTTCTAGATAGCAGGAAGACAGAAAGGACACTTTCATGGTCAGCAGAAAAACCCTATCAAAACACCATCCAGAAATTCCTTTAAGACTCTAGCATTAACTCATAACACCAGAGTGGCAATTTCCGATCACAAGAGCTTTCCAGACACAGTAACGAAACAGCAGCTGTGAACAGGAACAAAATGCAAAAACATACAAGGACAAAAGTCCAACTTAGCTGGGAGTTGTCTAGTAGCAGGAACAAGAACAGAAGGCTTCTGATTACATTGTTGACCGGCAAGAAACTGACAGAGGAGCAAGGTTATATAGCGACTCCCACATCCTGATAGGAGCAGGTGAACAGAGGGGATGATGCACACAAGTTCAATTCCACAAGTGGCCACCGGGGGAGCCCAGAATCCAATTTCACAACAGTTGCTAGTCTGCCTATACTGCAGCCTTCCTCTCTTTCTCTCCTTCTAATCCTTGAATGGCTCTGTGTTCACCTGTTTCAAATGGATCTTCAGAGTGTAGCTACAGGTTTGAATAATCTCGCCACAAAGGTACAAAATTTGCAAGATTTTGTTGTTCATGCACCTATGTCTGAGCCTAGAATTCCTTTGCCTGAATTCTTCTCGGGGAATAGATCTCACTTTCAAAATTTTAAAAATAATTGCAAATTGTTTTTGTCCCTGAAGTCTCGCTCTGCCGGAGACCCTGCACAGCAGGTCAAGATTGTAATTTCCTTGCTCCGGGGCGACCCTCAAGACTGGGCTTTTGCATTGGCACCAGGGGATCCTGCGTTGCTCAATGTGGATGCGTTTTTTCTGGCCTTGGGGTTGCTTTATGAGGAACCTCATTTAGAGCTTCAGGCGGAAAAGGCCTTGATGTCCTTGTCTCAGGGGCAAGATGAAGCTGAAATATACTGCCAAAAATTCCGCAAATGGTCTGTGCTTACTCAGTGGAATGAGTGCGCCCTGGCGGCGATTTTCAGAGAAGGTCTCTCTGATGCCATTAAGGATGTTATGGTGGGGTTCCCTGTGCCTGCGAGTCTGAATGAGTCCATGACGATGGCTATTCAGATCGATAGGCGTCTGCGGGAGCGCAAACCTGTGCACCATTTGGCGGTGTCTACTGAGAAAACGCCAGAAAATATGCAATGTGATAGAATTCTGTCCAGAAGCGAGCGGCAGAATTTTAGACGAAAAAATGGGTTGTGCTTCTATTGTGGTGATTCAACTCATGTTATATCAGCATGCTTTAAGCGTACTAAGAAGCCTGACAAGTCTGTTTCAATTAGCACTTTACAGTCTAAGTTTATTCTATCTGTGACCCTGATTTGTTCTTTGTCATCTATTACCGCGGACGCCTATGTCGACTCTGGCGCTGCTTTGAGTCTTATGGATTGGTCCTTTGCCAAACGCTGTGGGTATGATTTGGAGCCACTGGAGGCTCCGATACCTCTGAAAGGGATTGACTCCACCCCATTGGCTAGTAATAAACCACAATACTGGACACAAGTGACTATGCGTGTTAATCCGGATCACCAGGAGGTTATTCGCTTTCTGGTGCTGTATAATCTACATGATGTTTTGGTGCTGGGATTGCCATGGCTGCAATCTCATAACCCAGTCCTCGACTGGAGAGCTATGTCTGTGTTAAGCTGGGGATGTAAAGGAACTCATGGGGACGTACCTTTGGTTTCCATTTCATCATCTATTCCCTCTGAGATTCCTGAATTCTTGTCTGACTTTCGTGACGTTTTTGAAGAACCCAAGGTTGGTTCACTACCTCCGCACCGGGAGTGCGATTGTGCCATAGACTTGATTCCGGGTAGTAAATACCCTAAGGGTCGTTTATTTAATCTGTCTGTGCCTGAACACGCTGCTATGCGAGAATATATAAAGGAGTCCTTGGAAAAGGGACATATTCGTCCTTCGTCATCTCCCTTAGGAGCCGGTTTTTTCTTTGTGTCTAAGAAAGACGGCTCTTTGAGGCCGTGTATTGATTATCGACTTTTGAATAAAATCACGGTTAAATATCAATATCCGTTACCACTGCTTACTGATTTGTTTGCTCGTATAAAGGGGGCCAAGTGGTTCTCTAAGATTGATCTCCGTGGGGCGTATAATTTGGTGCGAATCAAGCAGGGGGATGAGTGGAAAACCGCATTTAATACGCCCGAGGGCCATTTTGAGTATTTGGTGATGCCTTTTGGTCTTTCAAATGCCCCTTCAGTCTTCCAGTCCTTTATGCATGACATTTTCCGCGATTATTTGGATAAATTTATGATTGTGTATCTGGATGATATTCTGATTTTTTCGGATGACTGGGACTCTCATGTCCAGCAGGTCAGGAGGGTTTTTCAGGTTTTGCGGTCTAATTCCTTGTGTGTGAAGGGTTCTAAGTGTGTTTTTGGGGTTCAAAAGATTTCTTTCTTGGGATACATTTTTTCCCCCTCTTCCATCGAGATGGATCCTGTCAAGGTTCAGGCTATTGGTGATTGGACGCAACCCTCTTCTCTTAAGAGTCTTCAGAAATTTTTGGGCTTTGCTAACTTTTATCGTCGATTTATTGCTGGTTTTTCTGATGTTGTAAAACCATTGACTGATTTGACTAAGAAGGGTGCTGATGTTGCTGATTGGTCCCCTGATGCTGTGGAGGCCTTTCGGGAGCTCAAGCGCCGCTTTTCTTCCGCCCCAGTGTTGCGTCAGCCTGATGTTGCTCTTCCTTTTCAGGTTGAGGTCGACGCTTCTGAAATCGGAGCTGGGGCGGTGTTGTCGCAGAGAAGTTCCGACTGCTCCGTGATGAGACCTTGTGCTTTTTTTTCCCGTAAATTTTCGCCCGCCGAGCGGAATTATGATATTGGGAATCGGGAGCTTTTGGCCATGAAGTGGGCTTTTGAGGAGTGGCGTCACTGGCTTGAGGGGGCCAGACATCAGGTGGTGGTATTGACTGACCACAAAAATTTAATTTACCTTGAGTCTGCCAGGCGCCTGAATCCTAGACAGGCGCGCTGGTCGTTGTTTTTCTCTCGGTTTAATTTTGTGGTGTCGTACCTACCGGGTTCTAAGAATGTTAAGGCGGATGCCCTTTCTAGGAGTTTTGAGCCTGACTCCCCTGGTAATTCTGAGCCCACAGGTATCCTTAAAGATGGAGTGATATTGTCTGCCGTTTCTCCAGACCTGCGGCGGGCCTTGCAGGAGTTTCAGGCGGATAGACCTGATCGTTGCCCACCTGGTAGACTGTTTGTTCCTGATGATTGGACCAGTAGAGTCATCTCTGAGGTTCATTCTTCTGCGTTGGCAGGTCATCCTGGAATCTTTGGTACCAGGGATTTGGTGGCAAGGTCCTTCTGGTGGCCTTCCCTGTCACGAGATGTGCGAGGCTTTGTGCAGTCTTGTAACGTTTGTGCTCGGGCCAAGCCTTGTTGTTCTCGGGCTAGTGGATTGTTGTTGCCCTTGCCTATCCCGAAGAGGCCTTGGACGCACATCTCGATGGATTTTATTTCGGATCTGCCTGTTTCTCAGAAGATGTCTGTCATCTGGGTGGTGTGTGACCGTTTCTCTAAGATGGTCCATCTGGTTCCTTTGCCTAAGTTGCCTTCTTCTTCCGAGTTGGTTCCTCTGTTTTTTCAAAATGTTGTTCGTTTGCATGGTATTCCTGAGAATATCGTTTCTGACAGAGGGACCCAATTCGTGTCTAGATTTTGGCGGGCATTCTGTGCTAGGATGGGCATAGATTTGTCTTTTTCGTCTGCTTTCCATCCTCAGACTAATGGCCAGACCGAGCGGACTAATCAGACCTTGGAGACATATTTGAGGTGTTTTGTGTCTGCGGATCAGGATGATTGGGTTGCTTTTTTGCCTTTGGCGGAGTTCGCCCTCAATAATCGGGCCAGCTCTGCCACCTTGGTGTCCCCGTTTTTCTGTAATTTGGGGTTTCATCCTCGATTTTCCTCCGGTCAAGTGGAATCTTCGGATTGTCCTGGAGTGGATGCTGTGGTGGAGAGGTTGCATCAGATTTGGGGGCAGGTGGTGGACAATTTGAAGTTGTCCCAGGAGAAGACTCAGCTTTTTGCCAACCGCCGTCGTCGTGTTGGTCCTCGGCTTTGTGTTGGGGACTTGGTGTGGTTGTCTTCTCGTTTTGTCCCTATGAGGGTTTCTTCTCCTAAGTTTAAGCCTCGGTTCATCGGCCCGTACAAGATATTGGAGATTCTTAACCCTGTGTCCTTCCGTTTGGACCTCCCTGCATCCTTTTCGATTCATAATGTTTTTCATCGGTCATTGTTGCGCAGGTATGAGGTACCGGTTGTGCCTTCCGTTGAGCCTCCTGCTCCGGTGTTGGTTGAGGGTGAGTTGGAGTACGTTGTGGAAAAGATCTTAGACTCTCGTGTTTCCAGACGGAGACTCCAGTATCTGGTCAAATGGAAGGGATACGGTCAGGAGGATAATTCTTGGGTCACTGCCTCTGATGTTCATGCCTCCGATCTTGTCCGTGCCTTTCATAGGGCTCATCCTGATCGCCCTGGTGGTTCTGGTGAGGGTTCGGTGCCCCCTCCTTGAGGGGGGGGTACTGTTGTGAAATTGGATTCTGGGCTCCCCCGGTGGCCACTTGTGGAATTGAACTTGTGTGCATCATCCCCTCTGTTCACCTGCTCCTATCAGTATGTGGGAGTCGCTATATAACCTTGCTCCTCTGTCAGTTTCTTGCCGGTCAACAATGTAATCAGAAGCCTTCTGTGCTTGTTCCTGCTACTAGACAACTCCCAGCTAAGTTGGACTTTTGTCCTTGTGTGTTTTTGCATTTTGTTCCTGTTCACAGCTGCTGTTTCGTTACTGTGTCTGGAAAGCTCTTGTGATCGGAAATTGCCACTCTGGTGTTATGAGTTAATGCTAGAGTCTTAAAGGAATTTCTGGATGGTGTTTTGATAGGGTTTTTCTGCTGACCATGAAAGTGTCCTTTCTGTCTTCCTGCTATCTAGAAAGCGGACCTCGATTTTGCTAAACCTATTTTCATACTACGTTTGTCATTTCATCTAAAATCACCGCCAATATATGTGGGGGCCTCTGTCTGCCTTTTGGGAAAATTTCTCTAGAGGTGAGCCAGGACTGTCTTTTCCTCTGCTAGGATTAGGTAGTTCTCCGGCTGGCGCTGGGCATCTAGGGTTAAAAAACGTAGGCATGCTACCCGGCCACTTCTAGTTGTGCGGCAGGTTTAGTTCATGGTCAGTATAGTTTCCATCTTCCAAGAGCTAGTTCTCATATATGCTGGGCTATGTTCTCTCGCCATTGAGAATCATGACAGTTATGCCCCTGGATAGTGGTTGGGTGAAGCCATTTATTGTCAAACTACTGTGTTTTCTCTTTTAAAATCATATTGACAACCCAAAACATCCAAATTACCCTGATCAAAAGTTCACATACCCCATTTTAGAATACCGTCTATTACCCCCTCTAACATCAATGACAGCTTGAAGTCTTTTATGGTAGTTGTGGATGAGGTTTTTTATTTTCTCAGATGGTAAAGCTGCCCACTCTTCTTTTCAAAAAGCCTCCAGTTCCTGTAGATTCCTGAGCTGTCTAGCATAAACTGCGTGCTTGAAATCTCCCCAGAGTGGCTCAATGATATTGAGGTCAGGAGATTGAGATGGCAACTCTAGAACCTTCACTTTGTTCTGCTGTACGTAATGACAGATCGACTTTGACTTGCATTTTGGATTGTTGAAATGTTGTAACGTCGAAGTACGTCCCATGTGCAGCTTCTGGGCTGATGCTTGCAAATTTGCCACCAGTATTTGCAGATAGCATGCTGAATTAATCTTTCCTTCAAGTCTGACCAAGTTTCCTATGCCCTTGTAGCTCACACATCACCAAAACATCAGCAATCCACCTCTGTGCTTTACAGTAGGAATGGTGTTCCTTGTTGTTACCAAAAAGTTCAATTTTGGTCTCATCACTCCCAATTACCTTGTTCCAGAGGTTTTGAGGCTTGTCTCTGTGCTGTTTTGCATATTGCAAGCAAGATACTTTGTGGCATTTGCACAGTAATGGCTTTCTTCTGGCGACTCAACCATGCAGCCCATTTTTCTTCAAGTGCCTCCTTATTCTGCATCTTGAAACAGCCACACCGCTAGTTTTCAGAGAGTCCAGTATTTCAGCTGATGTTATTTGTGGGTTTTCTTTGCATTCCAAACAATTTTCCTGGCATTTGTTGATGAAATTTTTGTTGGTCTACCTGACCGTGGTTTTGTTTTTTTACAGAGCCCCTGATTTTCCATTTGTTAATCAGCAGAGGAGGTGGAGGAGGAGGAAGATGAGGAGGTTACATTGTGGCTTCCCACACAGACACAAAGTAATGCAACCATGACAAGCACTGCATCCTTAGCCCCAACTCTGCCTCTGGGAAGCACCAGTCACGAGTGTGCAGTTCGCAGGAGTGGCAAGGATTGCCTAGCCTGAGCATTTTTTGAGACTGAAAAGGATGACCCAACACACGTTATCTGTCAAATTTGCAAAAAAAAAAAGTAGAGGCTAAAATTGCAATAATTTGATGGCATTCATGAAAATAAAACAGCACATGCATGAACAACATGCCTTAGTGTGGGAATTTCACTGCGCTAAAATGCAGACTATTGGGCCTTACCAACCACTGGCTGTCC
Source organism: Ranitomeya variabilis (assembly GCF_051348905.1). NCBI lineage: Eukaryota > Metazoa > Chordata > Amphibia > Anura > Dendrobatidae > Ranitomeya > Ranitomeya variabilis. The sequence continues at coordinate 632,400,281 of NC_135234.1, read as the reverse complement.
CATCAAACCCATCTGCTGCTTCTTCCTCTTCCATTACTATTCCAAGTCTTCTCACACAGGTCTCTGGCCGCAGAAACTACAATTGCTTACCCTCCACAGTCGGGGTGAGTGAGAGCCGGTCAGTTGTTACGGAACTAACCATGACTGCTGTTTTTGTGTCACCTAGAACAACACATCTTTCTGAATCCATCATATCTCGTTTTGCACCTCAGTCACAGTCCAGCAGTTTGTCCTGTTCCCCCTACTCCACCCTCTCCCAGCACGGCAGCTAGACCTCGGTTCCGTAGTTGTGGTCACATATAATGTTTCCTCCTACACATGGCAAAGCTAAGAGCTTGAACTCCGCCATCTCCAATCTGTTAGCCAAGGAAATGCTGCCTTTCTGCCTGGTAGATACAGACGGTTTCCAAAAGTTGATAGCGGTTGCAGTCACTCAATACCAGTTGCCCAGTCGCTATTACTTCTCTAAGAAAGCTGTGCCTGCGCTACACCAGCATGTCGCCGACATCACCCGTTCCCTGAAAAAATCTATGTCTGCCAGGTTGCATTTCACCACTGACACCTGGACAAGCAAACATGGGCAAGGGTGTTACATCTTGCTGACTGGGCACTGGGTCTCTCTAGTGGCTGTGGGGGCAGGTGATCAAGGGGCTACTCCACAAGTCTTTGAATCCCCAAGACTTGCGAGACAAACCTCTGTATCTAACACTTCCTCCCTTGCGTCTGCCTCCTCTACCTCCTCTAAGGCCTCCACCTGTGCCCTCATCCTCTCCTTTAGGCTGTGTGCACACAGTGCATTTTTTATGTGTTTTTGAGTTTTTTTTCCAAGGGGAAATGGGCCAAAAACGCTATGAAATCCTTATGCAAGCTAATTCAATGACAATCCTGAAGTGTTGTGCACATGATCAGTAATTTTCCTTGAGTATTTGCACTGCGTTTTTTTCTGATTTTTTGAGTTTTTATTTGCACATCTGTGTGACAGCATGGGAAACATGGGCACGGATGTTCTTACTGCCGCTAAGACCGTCCGTCAGAGTGCTGCGGGATCATGGTCAGATGTCAGTGTGACCCCTCAGCTGTGACTGTGATCCGCAGCGGTGACTCATGATAACCCTACCGCCAGTAAGTGTCACGATACGTATCGCGACCCAACGGGTGGTCGGTCAGCGGACGGCGCAACACACACACAGCGGAGATGGTATTGGGGAGAGGAAGGCCCTACAGATAAGGAAATGGGGGATAGTCACCACCTGAGCTCAAACCTGAGCCTGTCCCTGCACTCCTCTATTGCCCTAAGCAGGTCCTTCCCCCCCGCCGCCGTCACGACCATATGTCCCTATCAACTAATAGTGCCCTGGCTAGTGCACTGGCCGGCAAGGAGCACTAGCCTCACCACTGCAGATAATACAATGCAGGGGACAGTGACAAACACTAAAGGCACAAGGTGAAAATACAGCACTTAGGTTCCAGACACCGCTGCCAAGCTCCACACCGCCGATAGCCAGCAACAGGACTCCAAATACGAGAAGTGGCTGACACAAGAGAGCAGCTCCTGCTAGGCAGGTCTCCAAAGATAAACTATCACCAACAGTCAGCTGATGCATCAGGTGACCATTTAACCCCTTCATGACCCAGCCTATTTTGGCCTTAATGACCTTGCCATTTTTTGCAATTCTGACCAGTGTCCCTTTATGAGGTAATAACTCAGGAACGCTTCAACGGATCCTTGCGGTTCTGAGATTGTTTTTTCGTGACATATTGGGCTTCATGTTAGTGGTAAATTTAGGTCGATAATTTCTGAGTTTATTTGTGAAAAAAACGGAAATTTGGCGAAAATTTTGAAAATTTCGCAATTTTCACATTTTGAATTTTTATTCTGTTAAACCAGAGAGTTATGTGACACAAAATAGTTAATAAATAACATTTCCCACATGTCTACTTTACATCAGCACAATTTTGGAAATAAATTTTTTTTTTGCTAGGAAGTTATAAGGGTTAAAATTTGACCAGTGATTTCTCATTTTTACAACAAAATTTACAAAACCATTTTTTTTAGGGACCACCTCACATTTGAAGTCAGTTTCAGGGTTCTATATGGCCGAAAATACCCAAAAGTGACACCATTCTAAAAACTGCACCCCTCAAGGTGCTCAAAACCACATTCAAGAAGTTTATTAACCCTTCAGGTGTTTCACAACAGCAGAAGCAACATGGAAGGAAAAAGTGAACATTTAACTTTTTAGTCACAAAAATGATCTTTTAGCAACAATTTTTTTATTTTCCCAAGGATAAAAGGAGAAACTGGACCACAAAAGTTGTTGTCCAATTTGTCCTGAGTACGTTGATACCTCATATGTGGGGGTAAACCACTGTTTGTGGGCACGGCAGGGCTCGGAAGCGAAGGAGCGCCATTTGACTTTTTCAATGAAAAATTGGCTCCAATCTTTAGCGGACACCATGTCGCGTTTGGAGAGCCCCCGTGTGCCTAAACATTGGAGCTTCCCCACAAGTGACCCCATTTTGGAAACTAGACGCCCCAAGGAACTTATCTAGATGCATAGTGAGCACTTTAATCCCCCAGGTGCTTCACAAATTGATCCGTAAAAATGAAAAAGTACTTTTTTTTCACAAAAAATTTTTTTAGCCTCAATTTTTTCATTTTCACATGGGCAACAGGATAAAATGGATCCTAAAATCTGTTGGGCAATTTCTCCTGAGTACGCCGATACCTCATATGTGGGGGTAAACCACTGTTTGGGTGCACGGCAAGGCTTGGAAGGGAAGGCGCGCCATTTGACTTTTTGAATGAAAAATTATCTCCATCGTTAGCGGACACCATGTCGCGTTTGGAGAGACCCTGTGTGCCTAAACATTGAAGCTCCCCCACATGTGACCCCATTTTGGAAACTAGACCCCCCAAGGAACTTATCTAGATGCATAGTGAGCACTTTAAACTCTCAGGTGCTTCACAAATTGATCCGTAAAAAATGAAAAAGTACTTTTTTTTCACAAAAAAATTTTTTTAGCCTCAATTTTTTCATTTTCACATGGGCAACAGGATAAAATGGATCCTAAAATTTGTTGGGCATTTTCTCTTGAGTACGCCAATACCTCATATGTGGGGGTAAACCACTGTTTGGGTGCACGGCAAGGCTTGGAAGGGAAGGCGCGCCATTTGACTTTTTCAATGGAAAATTAGCTCCAATCGTTAGTGGACACCATGTTGCGTTCGGAGAGCCCCTGTGTGCCTAAACATTAGAGCTCCCCTACAAGTGACCCCATTTTGGAAACTAGACCCCCCAAGGAACTAATCTAGATGTATAGTGAGCACTTAAAACCCCCAGGTGCTTCACAGAAGTTTATAACGCAGAGCCATGAAAATAAAAAAATATTTTTCTTTCCTCAAAAATGATTTTTAGCCCGGAGTTTTTTATTTTCCCAAGGATAATAGGAGAAATTGGACCCCAAATGTTGTTGTCCAGTTTGTCCTGAGTACGATGATACCCCATATGTGGGGGTAAACCACTGTTTGGGCGCACGGCAGGGCTCGGAAGGGAAGGCACGCCATTTGGCTTTTTGAATGGAAAATTAGCTCCAATCATTAGCGGACACCATGTCGCGTTTGGAGAGCCCCTGTGTGCCTAAACATTGGAGCTCCCACACAAGTGACCCCATTTTGGAAACTAGACCTCCCAAGGAACTAATCTAGATGTGTGGTGAGCACTTTGAACCCTCAAGTGCTTCACAGAAGTTTATAACGCAGAGCCATGAAAATATAAAATTATTTTTCTTTCCTCAAAAATGATTTTTTAACCCACAATTTTTTATTTTCCCAAGGGTAACAGGAGAAATTGGACCCCAAATGTTGTTGTGCAGTTTCTCCTGAGTACGCTGATACCCCATATGTGGGGGTAAACCACTGTTTTGGCACACGTCGGGGAGCGGAAGGGAAGTAGTGACGTTTTGAAATGCAGACTTTAATGGAATGCTCTGCGGGCGTCACGTTGCGTTTGCAGAGCCCCTGATGTGCCTAAACAGTAGAAACCCCCCACAAGTGACCCCATTTTGGAAACTAGACCCCCAAGGGAACTTATCTAGATGTGTGGTGAGCACTTTGAACCCCCAAGTGCTTCACAGAAGTTTATAACGCAGAGACGTGAAAATAAAAAATGTGTTTTCTTTCCTGAAAAATATTTTTTTAGCCCAGAATTTTTTAATTTTCCCAAGGGTAACAGGAAAAATTTGACCCCAAAAGTTGTTGTCCAGTTTCTCCTGAGTACGCTGATACCCCATATGTGGGGGTAAACCACTGTTTGGGCACATGGCGGGGCTCGGAAGGGAAGTAGTGACGATTTGGAATGCAGACTTTGATGGAATGGTCTGCGGGAATCATGTTATGTTTGCAGAGCCCCTGATGTGCCTAAACAGTAGAAACCCCCCACAAGTGACCCCATTTTGGAAACTAGACCCCCCAAGGAACTTATCTAGATGTGTGGTGAGCACGTTCAACCCCCAAGTGCTTCACAGAAGTTTACAACGCAGAGCCGTGAAAATAAAAAATCATTTTTTCTTTCCTCAAAAAAGATGTTTTAGCAAGCAATTGTTTATTTTCACAAGGGTAACAGGATAAATTGGACCCCAATATTTGTTGCCCAGTTTGTTGTGAGTACGCTGGTACCCCATATGTGGGGGTAAACCACTGTTTGGGCGCACGTCAGGGCTCGGAAGGGAAGTAGTGACATTTGAAATGCAGACTTTGATGGAATGGTCTGCGGGCGTCACGTTGCATTTGCAGAGCCCCTGATGTGCCTAAACAGTAGAAACACCCCACAAGTGACCCCATTTTGGAAACTAGACCCCAAAAGGATCTTATCTAGATGTGTGGTGAGCACTTTCAACCCCCAAGTGTTTCACATAAGTTTATAACGTAGAGCCGTGAAAATAAAAAATAATTGTTCTTTCCTCAAAATTATGTTTTAGCAAGTAATTTTTTATTTTTGCAAGGGTAACAGGAGAAAATGGACCCCAATAGTTGTTGCCCAGTTTGTCCTGAGTACGCTGGTATCCCATATGTGGGGGTAAACCACTGTTTGGGCGCACGTCGGGGCTTGGAAGGGAGGGCGTACCATTTGACTTTTTGAACGCAAGATTGGCTGGAATCATTGGTGGCGCCATGTTGCGTTTGGAGACCCCTGATGTGCCTAAACAGTGGAAACCCCTCAATTCTAACTTCAACACTAACCCCAACACACCCCTAACCCTAATCCCAACTGTAGCCATAACCCTAATCACAACCCTAACCCCAACACACCCCTAACCACAACCCTAACCCCAACACACCCGTAACCCTAAATCCAACCCTAATCCTAACCCTAATCCCAACCCTACCCACAACTGTAACCCCAACACAACCCTAACCCTATCCTTAAACCTAACCACAAGCCTAATCTTAACCCTATTTCCAACCCTAGCCCTAATTTCAACCCTAAGGGTACCGTCTCACATAACGATTTACCAACGATCACGACCAGCGATACGACCTGGCCGTGATCGTTGGAAAGTCATTGTGTGGTCGCTGGGGAGCTGTCACACAGACCGCTCTCCAGCGACCAACGATGCCAAGGTCCCGGGTAACCAGGGTAAACATCGGGTTACTAAGCGCAGGGCCGCGCTTAGTAACCCGATGTTTACCGTGGTTACCAGCGTAAAAGTAAAAAAAAAAAACGTACATACTCACATTTTGGTGTCCTTCAGGTCCCTTGCCGTCTGCTTCCCGCTCTGACTGAGCGCCGCCGTACAGTGAGAGCACAGCACAGCGGTGACGTCACCGCTGCGCTCTGCTCTCACTTTCCGGCCGGCAGACAGTCAGAGCGGGAAGCAGACGGCAAGGGACCTGAAGGACACCGAAATGTGAGTATGTACGTTTTTTTTTTTTTTTTACTTTTACGCTGGTAACCACGGTAAACATCGAGTTACTAAGCGCGGCCCTGCGCTTAGTAACCCGATGTTTACCCTGGTTACAAGTGAACGCATCGCTGGATAGCTGTCACACACAACGATCCAGCGATGACAGCGGGAGATCCAGCGACGAAAGAAAGTTCCAAACGATCTGCTACGACGTACGATTCTCAGCAGGGTCCCTGATCGCTGCTGCGTGTCAGACACAGCGATATCGTATGGATATCCCTGGAACGTCACAGATCGTACCGTCGTAGCGATCAAAGTGCCACTGTGAGACGGTACCCTAACTCTAATTCCAACCCTAACCCTAAGGCTATGTGCCCACTTTGCGGATTCGTGTGAGATTTTTCCGCACCATTTTTGAAAAATCCGCAGGTAAAAGGCACTGCGTTTTACCTACGGATTTACAGCGGATTTCCAGTGTTTTTTTGTGCGGATTTCACCTGCGGATTCCTATTGAGGAACAGGTGTAAAACGCTGCGGAATCCGCACAAAATTGACATGCTGCGGAAAATACACAGCGTTTCCGCACGGTATTTTCCGCACCATGGGCACAGCAGATTTGGTTTTCCATAGGTGTACATGGTACTGTAAACCTGATGGAAAACCTGATGGAAAACAGATTAGGTTTTCCAGCCATGGCCGATGATATTGCAGCAGCGGCCATGGCTGGATTGTAATATTTCACCGTTTTTTGGGGTGAAATATTACAAATCGCTCTGATTGGCAGTTTCACTTTCAACAGCCAATCAGAGCGATCGTAGCCACGGGGGGGTGAAGCCACCCCCCCTGGGCTGAAGCACCACTCCCCCTGTTCCTGGAGATCGGGTGAAATTGGAGTTAACCCTTTCATCTGCAGGAGCGCGATCCCTCCATGACGCATACGCTGCGTCACAGGTCGTGAAGGCACCGACTTTCATGACGCAGCGTATGCGTCAAAGGTCATTAAGGGGTTAAAGGATCAGCTGATGAACTCCAGTGAACTCTCTCATGGCAGCTCAGTGCTATACACTGCGGGAGTGAATACCTCCTGTCAGTGTATCACCGGCTGTCTTTGAGAGAAGTCACATCAGTGGGCTTGATGTTACCTAACAATACAAAAGTGATATCAACCCACAAATATAAACCTCACTTGCCACCGCTACAGGGCAATTGGGAAGAGCGAGGCTAAGCGCCAGATTTGGCGCATCTTATAGATGCGCCTTTTCTAGGGCAACGGAGAGCTAATGTTTTAAGTCTGGGAGGGGCCAATATCCATGGCCCCTTCCTAGCCTATTAATATCAGCCCGCAGCTGTCTGTCTAGCCTTTGCTGGGTAGATTTTATAGGGGGACCCTGTCAATTTTTTTCTGTGGTCCCCCTTTAAACTAGCCAGCAAAGGCTAAGCAAACAGCTTTGAGCTGATATTAATAGCCTGGGCACCCTTATGGCTATTGGCACCTTCTCAGAATATTAACATCAGCCCTCAGCCATTGGCTTTCCTTCTGCTGGTTCTGCTTGGAGCCTACGCAATTTTTTTTTCTTTAAAATTAACAGTTGCTGTCTGGTTACAGCTTATGTATGTTCTTTTGTTAACGCTCCTACATAGGCTGGTGACAATGTGTGTGTTTGGGTTTACTTATCAGCTTAGTAATGAGGATGTCGGGCTGACACCTTTTCATTACTAAGCCTAGGGCTATGTGTCAATGACAGCTGCTGACACCAAGCCCTAATCCCATTTCTCTGATGCCACTGCATTAGCAGGAAAAGGGTGGTGTTGAACCAAGAAATTACATCACAAAACTTTAAAATATCTTTATTTAGCTGAATAAAGCCTTCATTGCTGTACAAAAAAGCTAAGCGCTTCTGCCACAGCGTTTTTCCTTCCAAGAGATGCAGAAACCTTGTTGAAATTTCTGCAAGCAAATACTAAACTTGCGCACATAGCCTTAATCAGACACTCGTTCCAACAGTGCAGATAGAATCCCCCACCTTCGTACTGCGCAGCCATGGCTCACCGCAATCAGGCAATGTTTAAATTAATATGTCTTGGAGATCGCAGTCACACAGCTCAAGAGTTGTGGACAGATATCCAGGCTGTGTTAGAGCAATGGCTGTCTCCACTAAACCTGGAGCCAGGGAAGGCCATGTGCGTTAACGGTGCAAATCTGGTGGCGGCCCTACATTGTGGCAACCTCAAACATGTACCTTGCATTGCTCACATCCTCAATCTGGTGGTACAGCAATTTCTCCGTCATTATCCTGGCTTGGATGCGCTGCTGCAGAAAGCACAGTCGCTGTGTGCTCACTTCCGATGACGCACCCCACAGGTCATCGATTTGCATCGCTACAGACGTCTTTCAGCCTACCAGTTAACCATTTTATTAGCGATGTTTCAACATGGTGGAATTCGACTTTGCACATGTTGCAGCGGCTGTGGCAACAGCAACAAGCCCTGGTGCAGTATGTTCTTTTGCATAGCCTGATGCAAGTTATGCTTGCGGAGTAGGCACAGGTAAAGGACCTCTGCACTGTTCTGCACAGTTTTGAAATGGCTACTGGTTAGCGCTGACAATTCCATCATCAGCATCACTATTCCGGTCATCTACATGCTGGAGCACACTTTGAATAGTCTCCGTGAGGGGGTGATGGTCCGAGAGGAAGAGTTGGAACCAGAGGAAGATGTGGAAGGGATAACAATATCTCAAATTTTTGGACTGTCATCGCACAGGCGGGTGCCATGGGAGGGTGGCTTACAGCGATGAAGGGGGCTCATGGTACCAGACAAACTGTTAGTGAAGATGCAGGAGCTGAGAAACAAATTGAGAAGGATGACGTGATGGATGCGCATTAGTCAGGAGCTGAAGAGGATAATGATATGCTCTCTGTTGTTGAGGGGACAGAGGAAGCAACCTTGAGTGTTACCCTGCCACCAGCACAGCAAGGACTTGTATCTCATGGAAGCGCCGACACATGTGCACCTTCTTGCTGCTCTATCCTCAACATGATGTCCATATTCTTAGGATTAGAAATAGTGCTGACTACTGGGTTGCCACTCTGTTAGATCCATGGTACAAAAGTAAATTTAGCCAGATTCTTCCCCCATGGAAGGGGTTGCGCACATGCTGGAGTATCGAAATACGCTTGCAGACAATCTTCATAGTGGTTCACCCCAGACAGCAGTAATGCACAAATTGTGCATCTCAGTTGTAGACATCTAACCCTGGGAATGCCAAGGAGTCATTGCCAACACATTAGCAGCAGCAGTGTAAGTGGCATAAGCAATTTCTGTGAGTTGTTTAATACATGTTTTAGACCAACCTGTGCACCAGCAGAACGGAGTACAAGTCTGATACATTATGTGTATGACTGGAGAGGATGGTGCAGGAGTATCTGGAGTTCAATATCAATGCCATAATGGTTTTGTCATGCCCGGCAGCCAGCGTTCTCTCAGAACATGTCTTCAGCACTGCTGGTGGTGTCCTGACAGATAAACGCATCCAGCTGTCCCCTCAAAGTGTAGACCGGCTAACTTTCATCAAAAAGAACAAGTCATGGATCTCTGATCACTTTTGCACTCCAGTCACAGATTAGGCAGACTAGGCGATTGTGTCATTTTTAGTTTCATGTATCGTTCTCCCATTATTGCAGTTTTTTCAAATGTGGAGACTCCAAGTTGGGTCTCCATCTGGTGGGTTGTTTGTAGTGGAAGGCGTGTCAGAGGACTATTATACTTTCTAATTGATGCCACTTTAGTGCTGTGTGACAATTCTTTTTTTAAATGTGGAGAGAGACTCCAAGTTGGGTCTCCATCTGGTGGGTTGCCCTTGTAAGTAGGGCTCCCAGACAGGCAGGCCTGCACTTACTTTCAGACAACTACCTGTGTTACTATTTTACCAAAACGCAATCAGCCTAATAAACGGCACTTCCAATCAATAAATTCCTACAAAGCAACAGAAGCACATGCCAAAATAGAAAAAAATCTCAATATTTTATTAAACATACACTGTTACATCTAAAAAAATATATAATAACAAAGTAGGGGATACAATACAAAGTAGCTGCACACACCGTGCATTGCACTCCAAGCAAATGTCATATATAATAGAATTCACACCAGTACAGAGATTGTATTTTGTAATAAAATATATAGATAGTATACCTAGGGAAAATATATAAAATAATAGCCATTGCACAAAAGATCAAAGACCCATAGGGAATCTGAACTGAGTGCCAACCCACCCAGTGCTCATAATGTAATGGCAAAGAAACTGCTCATATGAACTAATAAGATGAATAATAATACACAGTGCTAAAGTTTGTAAATAATTGGTGACTCACTGCAGGGTGCAGGAACTCATACAAAGTTGATATAGCAAAATTACAAAAGTGCCAAGTGGCTCATTGCAGCAGATTATTAAAGAACCAAAATTAGTGTATGATCATAAAACATGATCTATAAGGGAAAACAATACCTCACAGTAAAAAATCTTACAAAGTGCAGAAAGTGATGCACTAAAGTGCCAAGTGACTAGTAGCAGCAGGTAATACTAGATAAATAATGATGCAAAGTGCTAAATAGCAAGCAGCAAGGAAGGGGAAGGCTGGAAATGGAGGCAATACATAACCTACATACATATATATACAATAACCCCCCAAGGAAGAAGCTTATGCGAAACGTGCATCGGGGCCCAGCGCTGCCACCACAGGTTATGTATTGCCTGTATATATTGCATATTTCAGTTGAGTAATGGGGTAGGAAGTTGCCGATAAGTAAGTAAGGTTGTTGTTAAGTCACCAAGTCCGGAGAACCAGGGTGCAGTGGTGGAAAATGAGGTGGTAGATGATGAAGTAACTGACCCAACCTGGGAAGCTGGCATGCAGACCGAGGCCAGCAGCTCTGAGGGAGAGGGATTGGCAGCACTGAAACAGGCAGGAAGAGGCAGTGGGGTGACCAGAATGAGAAGGTGGGCAACAGTTCAGCAGAGCACTGACACTCAAAACTTTATACATCAAAGAGTTAGGTGTTCCCCAGTCTGGTACTTTTTTAAAGAGAGTTCTGAGACAAATACCGTTTTTTACGTACCGGTAATAGGATTTTACGGAGCCACGACAGCACCCCTACGAGAGAGGGGATCCGCCCACCTTCCGGACAGGAACCTACAAGATTTAAAGGGGCGGTCCCCCTCACCACTCCAGTTTGTGTTTCAGAGTATAAGGGACACCGCCCATTGAGTTAGTACATAAACATATATACTTAAACATTACTAAATACCATCACCTCTAAAAGAGTGATAACTAACAGCACACCTTCCAATAGAGTGCAGGAAACCAGTGATTAACTACGGGGGGGAATGTGCTGGTGCTGTCATGGCTCCGTAAAATCCTATTACCGGTACGTAAAAACCGGTTTTCCTATCGCCACGACAGCACCCCTACGAGAGATTTTCAAAGATCAATCACCTGGGAGGGACTACAGTACTAAGTACTGAACGGCCAAAAGTTAAATTGGCCTCTGACAGGTCAAGACGGTAATGTCTATAAAAGGTGGAAGGAGATGACCACGTTGCCGCCTTACATATTACGTCTATGGAGACGTCTGCTCTTTCCGCCCAGGATGAGGCCATGGCTCGAGTAGAGTGGGCTCTGATGCCATCTGGTGGTGTTTGGTCTTTGGCAATATAAGCAAGATATATGGCATCTCTTATCCATCTGGCGATAGACGCTTTCGTTACACTCGCCCTTTTTCTTGGATTCTGAAAGGAAACAAACAGAGCCCTACTCTGCCTCCCTGGCTCTGTTTTGTGGAGGTATTCTAACAGCGTTCTTCTAACGTCTAGCATATGACATTTCTGCTCTTCAGCTGAAACCGGATTGTCACAAAATGATGGTAAAACTATCTCTTGGCTTCTATGAAACTTGGAAGCTACTTTTGGTAGATATGCTGGATCTGGTTTTAACACGATCCTATCCTGAAAGACCATTAAATAAGGGGGATCTACCGATAAAGCCTGCAAATCACTCACTCTCCTAGCAGAAGTTAGGGCCACTAGGAGGGCGGTTTTTAAAGTTAAATATTTAATGGAGACCGAATCTATTGGCTCAAAGGGGGGTTCAGTTAAGGCATCTAAAACTAAACTTAAGTCCCATGGTGGCAGACTGGGCACATACACTGGATTAGAACGTTCAGTGGCCTTAATAAATCTGGATACCCATCTGTTCCCTGCCACATCACTGCTATATAATGCCCCCAAAGCTGAAATTTGGACTCTAAGGGTATTTACTGCCAAGCCCAATTCTCGGCCTTTCTGTAAAAATTCCAGAATAGCCAGAATTGGAACCTTGCCTGAAAAGGGATGTTGGTAGAAGGCAAGGAACTTTTTCCAAGTCTTAGCATAGATCTTAGTAGTAACTTCTTTCCGGCTGTTTAACAGAGTAGAAATGAGAGCCTCTGAAAACCCTCTTCTCCTTAATAACTCCCTCTCAAATTCCACGCCGTCAGATGCAGGGATTCCACATTGGGGTAACGGAATGGACCCTGAGAAAGAAGCTCCGGACTGACTGGCAATACCCAGGGATCGGTCACAGACATTGTTCTGAGTAACGAGAACCATGCCCTCCTGGGCCAAAAGGGGGCAATCAAGATCACTCTCGCCCTCTCCTCCCTGATCTTTCTGAGGACTATAGGGATCAGACACATTGGGGGAAATGCATACCCTAGAGGGAAATCCCAGTGCATCTGAAGGGAGTCTATTACACAGGGTTTGTCTGCCACCTGAAGCGAAGCAAATTTCCTGGTTTGTCTGTTCTCTCTCGTTGCAAATAGGTCTATGACGGGCAACCCCCAAAGATCTACTATCTGTTTGAACACCCGTCGATTTAGAACCCATTCTCCTTGACTTAGAGAATGACGGCTGAGGTAATCTGCTTCTGTGTTGAGCTCTCCCCGAATGTGAACGGCCGATAGAGAGCGAAAATGAGCTTCGGCTATGTTGAGAATGTCTGTGGCGGTGTTCATTAGGGATTTTGATCTTGTACCCCCCTGATGGTTGAGATACGCCACTACTGTTGTGTTGTCTGACTGGACTCTTACATGTGAATCCAGCAGAGATGGTAGCAACCTGAGTAGGGCCTTTTTGACTGCCGTAAGCTCTTTCCAATTCGAGGACTCTTGAGCCTCTAGGAGAGACCATTGCCCCTGAGCCCAAATATCCCCTATGTGAGCTCCCCATCCTATCGGGCTGGCATCGGTTGTGACCGTGTTGTCTGGTATTATATTCCAGCTTACTCCTTTTCCTAAATGTTCCATGTCTAGCCACCATCTCAGACTGTCTAGAGTGGCAGTGGATAGCCTGAGTCCACTGGACGGCCGGTATGCACGATGTCAAGGATCCCAGAAGGGACATAGCGTCTCTCAAAGTCAGATCTGGCCTTTTTGTTACAGTACTGACTTTGTGCACAATCTTCTGCTTTTTCTCTTCCGGAAGGAAACATAGTTGCTCTTCCGAATTTAGCAGAATACCTAGGAAAGTCTGAGTCGATGATGGAACCAACTTTGATTTTTCCAAGTTGACTAGCCAACCTAAGTCCTGCAAGGAAGATATTACATGATTTAGGCGATTCTTACACTGAGAAAACGAATTCCCCACTACTAGGAAGTCATCCAAGTAGGGTACAACTAATGTATCGTGTTCTCTGACATAGGTCATTACTTCCGAAATGACCTTAGTGAACACTCTCGGTGCCATAGATAGACCAAATGGCATTGCAGTAAACTGAAAATGTCTGACCTGGCCGTTTAAACGCACCGCCATTCTGAGGAATTGTTGATGCTCCTGATGAATGGGCAGATGATAATACGCATCCTTTAAATCCAGGACTGTCATATAACATCTGGGAAAGAGAAGTTTAGTCGCTGTTTTAATAGATTCCATTTTAAAAGCATGATATTGTAGATGCTTGTTCAATTTCCGTAAATTTATGATGGTTCGAAAGGAACCATCCGGTTTGGGAATTAAAAATAAAGGGGAATAAAACCCCTTCCCCTGTTGTTGTTTTGGGACCTCTAGTATAACTTTTTTCTGTTTTAACATATGAACTTCCTTTTCAAGGGCCTTTTGTTGGTCTAAGGAATCAGGGGTAGTTAAGATATAGAAATTTGAAGGTTTTTCCCGAAACTCTAATTTTAACCCCGATTTAATTATGCCCAAAACCCAGTTACTTGATGAAATTTTGGCCCACTGAGTATAGTAGTGTTTTAGCCTGCCCCCTACTGGGAGGTCACTATTAGCGGTAATTTCTTCTTCTTCTTGATGAAGATGATGGGGCATTAGAGTCCAAACCTTTTTTCTTCGGGTCTGTTGGTTCCCAGTCCCGGTTCTGATAAGGTCTTCGGTATTGGAAGCGCCTCCTGAAGGTATTCCTAAAGGTAGGATTAAACACTTTAGGAAAGCCCTTTTTCCTATCTTCAGCCTTAGCTAGAATGTCATCCAATACCGGGCCAAACAGGTACTCGCCCCTACATGGAATCGTACACAGTTTTGCTCTCGCCTGGGCATCTCCCTTCCAGGTCTTAAGCCATAGGGCTCGTCGAGCGGCGTTTGAAAGACCTGCTGATCTGGCTGCTAACTTCAGCGAATCCACAGATGCGTCCGCTAAATACGCCACTCCTTCCCGTATTTGCGATAGGGAGTTTAGTATTTTGTCTCTGGGCACTTTGGATTTTAGCTGTTCCTCCAGCTGGGTTATCCAAACCATGACAGATCTAGCCGTACAAGTACTGGAGATTGCCGGTTTGAAAGCACCAGCAGACGACTCCCACACCTTCTTCAAAAACATGTCCGCTTTCCTATCCGACGGATCTTTCAGAAGGCCGACATCCTCAAGAGGTAAGGCTCCGGCTTTAGATGAAGAGGCCACCGCTGCATCCACGTTTGGGACCTTCATCCATACCGTCAGATCATCATCGTCAAAGGGATACCTTCTTTTTGCTGACGACGGTAGGAAACCTTTGTCTTGTTTATCCCATTCCCGTTTTATAAGGGTCTTCACTGTATCCACGACCGGGAATGACTTACGACTCCTCTGGCACAAGCCCGCAAACATTAAGTCTTGTGCAGATTTCGGTTCCTTGCTCTCAGTAACCCCCATGGTTGCTCGGACTCCTCTAACCAATATATCCATGTTATCAACTGAAAAACATGGCCTTCCTTCTTCCTCTGAGGAGGATGGTGACAAGGAGCGGGAACATTCACCTTCTTGCAGGGACGGACTAGATCCCGGAGATATGTCCCTGCTTAACCTCCCATGGCGGCTGGTTCTAAGGGAATAGTTTATTTCTTCCCTGATGACCTCTCTAAGGTCTGACGAACGAAGGGGAGCCTCCTCTTCTAAGGTCTGACAGATGCACACCTGACAAAGCCTTTTAGTATAACTGTCAGGCATTGGGGTCATGCATAACGCACATTGCTTGTGCTTAGATTTAGATGATTTTTTCCCCTAAAACAAAGCACAAAATAACAGACCATATCAGCACCAGGAGCATTGATAACACTCACCATGAGGCTGAATCTGTGAATACCGGTTTTGGAGGAGAACGATCCACTTGTGACGCTGGGGCGCTCGCACGCTGCTGCCCCCGTACCACGCTGCTGCTGCTTCTAGAACGGCTACCGCTCTTGCTGCGCTGCTCCGATCCCTCTCCTTGAGGGTGCTCGGTGTCTCCTACTGAAGACATTGCTGCACGCTTTCCTGTACAGCCGCCGCTCTTTTGAAACGCTGCAGCGCTCCTCCTCCAGCTTACCCCGGAAGTGTGAGAACTACTTCCGGGTTCACCTGCGCCGGTGTGAGCGCTGAACACCGCGCCTGCACTGTGGACCAGGACGGCACTGCCCGACCCCTGGAACGTGCTCCGTGTGGTCAGACAAGGGGGGGTCTGCAAGCAGGACACCCCCGACGCTGCTTACGGGCCCCCGATTCTGTCGTTCGCTACGGACACCGCACAGAGGCATGGCGGACCCGGGTAGGATTTATTTCTGCAGGCTCCCGCCGTCCGGACAGGAACCCAAACTGGAGTGGTGAGGGGGACCGCCCCTTTAAATCCTGTAGGTTCCTGTCCGGAAGGTGGGCGGATCCCCTCTCTCGTAGGGGTGCTGTCGTGGCGATAGGAAAAAAATGTTTATTTGCAACCTGTGCCATGCCAAGATCAGCAGGGGCCTGACCATTAAGAGCCTAACCACCACCAGCATGATCAGGCACATGTCATGTAAGAAACCGACTAAGGCTTGCTGCGCTTTGATAATTAAAGTAGCGCAGGAGAAAGCCTGTGCGATGCTGGGCTGTGATGTGCGGTGAAGCTTTGCCCACTGCCCAGTCACTCAGGGAGGCTGGTTCCCCCCACGGTGATGCCTAGCCCGGACGTTGCAGTGACATCACCGTACATCAGAGGAAGCTGCAACCGGGGATCATGTGATGGGATGGGCAGACAGCAATAGCGCTACTCACAGGCACATTTATATCGACATGCCCAATACAAGTTGTAGTGGATGACCTCTTTAACGACCAACACGTGGACAAGGCTTGTTGCCAGGAACGCTACATAACCCTGATGGCACACCTGGGTGAACATTGTGGAGGCCGGGCCTGAGTCCCACCCTGGCATGGCACATGTGCTACCGACGACATAGATTGCTATCCCTATTTCGATCAATGTTTTCTCCACCTCTTGCAGTCCAGTACCTCCTCCTGCTCATCCTTCATCTCTGATTTCTTATCTCAGAGCATATCGTCCACATCAGCCAGAAGCAGGAAGCTGTGCAGCACTGGCTCAGTGAAGCAGCAACAGTGTCACGCTGTGATGGTAAGGAAGGGAAGCCTAAAATTGTCCCTGGAACCGTAACTATCGCTATACCGGGGTACTATTGAAGGTAGAGAGGTTTGAGTCTCCAACCTTACAATGCTCCTGATCTGTCTCCCCCACCCTATGAGACATGGGACAGAAATGTAAGGTAAACAAGACACAAAGACAAAACAAAGATAACAGAAAACCTCTATCATACAAAAGCACTAACCAATAATAGGGAGGAGGATAAGGACAGGCAAAAATAAATTAAACCGGACCAGGGACCATGACAATAAATGCACACATACTACAGTAAACCACAGATCACTATTACAACTCTACTCCAATATTCCAAGCACTTGTCTTCCTGTGCTGTGTGCTAAAACTAAGTCTTTCACCGGAAATGACAAAAAGGTCTGACCAGTTTTTATAGGAAGAGGTAATGACCAAATCAAAAGCAACTGAAATTCAGCTGTATGTGTCTGACCAGCATAGAAAGGGTTGTTAAGCTCTTCAACACCAGAGGAAACTAAATCCATTTAATATGGGACACAAATCACACCATGTCTAAAGAAGACCTGCGATTCATTAGCCCACTTGACCATCTAACTCCAGATCTTCCAGGGGGATGTGACATCCTTGTGACAAACAGGCTCTACTGAAGCTAATTTGTCTAAGAGGCAAACCACACACGGCAGCAGAGTTATGAAAAGGAATAACAGACCAGATAGATCTGTGGCTCTCGCCACTGAACCTCCAACCAGGCATGGTCGTGTGTGATAACAGCCATAAATTGTTGGTGGCTGTGAAGCTTGGCAATCTCACACATGTGCCATGCTTGGCCCACGTGCTCAATTTCTGAAATTACAGTTTCTGAAAGCCTACTCAGATTTGCCAGAGCTTCTGATTAAGGTATGCCGCGTCACAACCTATTTCTGCAAGTTGTCTACCAGTGCTCTGGCAGTGCTGTAGCAGTGCTTGCAAGTGCCGGCTCACAGACTGGTGTGTGATATCACCATGCCCTGGAACTTCCCACTGCACATGCTAGAAAGTCTTTGTGAGCAGCAGAGGTCAGTTGTTGCATACCTGCTCCAACACGCCCATTTTCTGGGCAGCCTCCACACACAACTGTAGAGTGGGTGTAAGGAGGTGGCGGGGACCCTCATTTGCCTCCTCTCTCCTATGCACTGAGTCCGTGCAGCACCCCAATGGTTCCCAGGTGTTTACATTGTTATGCCATGTTTAAGTGTTCTGTGTGATGTTCCCTTTATTTCATGTGATTGTATGTCTTTGTATTGTATAAACTGTACTGCATTGAATATGTTGAGATTAGGGAAACAAGGAGTGAATAAGGGGGGCTGAATTAACAGCCAAAAAGAAGCAGGAAGTTTTTGCTTCCTGCAGAGCCCAGGCAGGCTTGCCCGTGGCAGGATGTGCTTCACTGCCAGGAGCAGAGGACACCCCAGGAGGATAAAGGACTGCCAAGGACTGATGGGCAGTGTGGACGGGTACCAGTGCTCGGGAGTGACTGCAGCAGGTGTGTTGGTTCTCAGAATCTGGATGGGTGCCTTTGATTCTGCACAATTTGTGAAGACGCAGGGAAAGCACAGGAAGCATTACCTTATTTTCCTCATGTTCATTAAAAGTTTCTAAAGTTTGTACAGAATCGTGACCTTGGGTGTATCTGAGGATGTGTTTCCAGCATGGAGAGCAATCCTGTGATAAAGGTAACTGACTGTGCTGCAGGATTGGGACTTTATCTGTCTTTCTATGTGCAAGGGGCAGGGGTGCTCACTGGTTGTGACTTAGTGGACTCGCCCACAACTACCACCCCGTGCCACCATGTTACATGGGCATGAATGTCTGGCATTTGTGCTATTCACCAAGACTTTAATGACTTCACAAAGATGGTGAGCGGCTATGACATCATAATCAGCGCAAGAATCCCACTTCTACCTACTTAAACAGTCACTGATCACAATTAAAGCTGAAGCTTTGCATGCGCACCAGGTGGAGATGGAGGAAGACATGAGACAGGGAGATACTACCCAGCTCAGCCTCATCTAATCTACTCAGCGTGAACTAGATAACATTGAGGAGGTGGAGTCAGAGGAGGAGAAGCATGGACAGAAGCTGTTTGCTAGCGCAACAGAGACTAGTATCCACACAAACCTCGTTCCATCTCTCCTATGAGGATGGGCTGAGGAGGGGAATGAGGAGGAAAAGATGGAGGAGGAGAGCAGGACGAGATGGAGAGTAGTCATCATGGTGGAGACATGGAAGTGTTGGCTGTAGAGAGCATGGCACATATGGCTGACTTTATGTACCACTGCCTTTCCTGTGGCCCTAATGTTACATTCATCTTGGCCAAAAAAAGAGTACTGGTTGTTCACCCTTCGAGACCATGCTACAAGAAGAACCTTGCATCTCTACTTTGTGGAAAATAAGTTGAAAAAAATTCCCATCAGACAAAGCAAGTGGCAGGGAGCAAAAAGGAGAGACCAGTGAGACACGCCAGGTACAGCAGAGACAGGGGTACACTATCAAAGGCCTGGGACAATTTCATGATGCCCTTACAGTGTCCATGCCATGATGACCAGGTATTTTTGATAAGGGGGAAAAGTTTTTAAAGATGATCAATCAATACCTGGCTGACAAAACCAGTGTATCCCGAATTCCTCTGAGACCTTCAACTATTGGGTCTCAAAGCTGGACACTTGGCATGAGCTGTCCCTCTATGCTTTGAAAGCGTTATGCTGTCCTGCCGCTAGAGTCTTGTCTGAGCGGGTTTTTAGTGCTGCTGAGGGTCTCATAACAGACATGTGCTTTCGGCTGTCAACAGAAAATGCTGACAGGCTCACTCTGATAAAAATGAACAAAGCCTGGATTAGCCCCGACTTTTCCACACCACCAGATGACAGAGACAAAAGCACATAAAGTGTTTTTAAACTTCAATATTTGAATGAGGCCTGTCAGTTGTTACTTTCAAGGGTCTATGAATGACTGGATGACTCTCCGTTTAATTTTTTCCTAATGCAAAACCTTTATGAATGTTGGAGTGCATCAATTACACTTTGTTTTTTTATGAGGCACTCCACTTGGTGCCTTCAAGGATGACCCTGCTTTTAATTTTTGGCAGGCTTTGAACTGTGTGCAGAGCTTTTATGAGTGTGGGAGTACTATAGCTATACTTTGTTAATTTTTTATGAGGCACTGCATTTGGTGCCTTCAAGGGTGTGTGAATGACCTTCCCTATAATTTTTTCCTGGCTTTGCACTGTGTGTAAAGCCTTTATGAGTGTAGAAGGACCACATCTACACTTTGTTAATTTTTTATGAGTCACTCCACTTGGTTCCTTTAAGGACGTATGGATGACCCCGCTTGTAATTATTGGCAGGCTTTGCACTGTGTGTAGAGTTTTCATGGGTTTAGGAGTAACAAAGCTACACTTTGTGTAAATCCTTCATAAATTACACTGAAATTTTAATTTAAAAAAATAATAAAAACGCATTAAAAATTAATAAAAAATAAATGCATTTTTGTTTACTTAAATTATTATTTTGTTTATATCCTTTTTAAACTTTGCCTTATATACACAAGTCATTATACAGGAAATAATTTTTTTTACTTTTTTTTCCATTAAACTTAAATTTCTGGTTAATTTTGAATGTTTTATTGTCAGTCCATAAAGTGGAGTGAAAGCGTGACACTATTGTTCTCAGCAACGATCTGGGAGCCAGAGATGCATCCAGGAGTCTTCCTCAGGCTGTTTCCATTCAGCATTTTTCCATCCATTTCAACATTTTCACTGCCCCTAGACCTCCTTGTACAGTCTGCTGGAAAAATGCTTGGATTTCACATTGACTCCCATTATACTCGTGATTCAAGAACGAACATCCGAGCACTAGGAATTGCTCGGTTTGAGTAACGAGCATCCGAGCATTTTAGTGCTCACTCATTCCTAATTATTACATTAAAAAAATTATACATATTGTAAATGTACCGTATATACTCGAGTATAAGCCGAGATTTTCAGCCCAAATTTTTGGGCTGAAAGTGCCCCTCTAGGCTTATACTCGAGTCACGGTCTGTGGCTGGGTCGGCGGGTGAGGGGGAGAGAGCGCTGAGGCATACTTACCTAGTCCCGGCGATCCTGACGCTCCCCCTGCCCGTCACACTGTCTTCGGGTGCCGCAGCTCTTCCCCTGTACAGCGGTCACGTGGGACCGCTCATTAAACTTATGAATATGGACTCCACTCTCATAGGGGTGGAGCCGCATATTAATTTCTCTAATCAGCGGTGCCGGTGACCGCTGATAGAGGAAGAGGCTGCGGCACCCGGATGTCATGAATCCCCAATGGCTAGGGATAGCACAGGACAAGCAAAATATAACAAATATCGGACGAGCTCTAGGGTGATGGAACCTGGGCTGACCGCTGCCCTACGCCTGACAAACGCAACTAGAGATAGCCAGGGAGCGTGCCTACGTTGGTTCTAGACGCCACGCACCAGCCTAAGAGCTAACTAGTACTGCAGAGAAAACAAGACCTCACTTGCCTCCAGAGGAATTAACCCCAAAGGTATAGTTGCCCCCCACATGTATTGACGGTGAAATGAGAGGAAGGCACACACATAGAGATGATGTATATAGCTTTAGCAAATAGAGGCCCGCTGAAAACTAGAAAGCAGAATGATACAAAAGGGGACTGAGCTGTCAGCAAAAAACCCTAATCAAAAAAACCATCCTGAGATTACAAGAACCCATGTGCCAACTCATGGCACATGGGGAGAACCTCAGTCCGCTAGAGCAACCAGCTAGCATAGAGACATTCTAAGCAAGCTGGACCAAAAACCAAACAACTGAGAATCAGCACTTAGCTTATCCTGAAAGATCTGGGAGCAGGTAGGCAGGAACCAAACAGAGCACATCTGAACACATTGATAGCCGGCAAGGGAAATGACAGAAAGGCCAGGTAAAATAGGAAACACCCAGCCTCTGATGGACAGGTGGAAACCAAAGGCCGCAACCCACCAAAGTCACCCAGTACCAGCAGTAACCACCAGAGGGAGCCCACCAACAGAATCCACAACACCCGGAGACCAGCTGTCCGGGGGAAGGAGCGGGACGCCGGGAGCAGGTAAGTATCGCATATTTACCTGTCCACGTTCCACACGCCGGGCACCGCTCTGTCTTCCCAGCGTCTCTCCGCTCTGACTGTTCAGGTCAGAGGGCGCGATGACGCATATAGTGTGCGCGCCGCCCTCGGCCTGATCAGTCAGTGCGGAGAGACGCCGGGACGGGACGCTGAGGAGCTGCAAGCAAGAAAGGTGAGTATGTGTTTTTTTTTTTTAATTGCAGCAGCAGCACCAGCGTTATATATGGCACAGATTTATGTAGAGCATCTATGGGGCCAAAGTCAACGCTGCAGAGCATTCCATATGGGGCAGCTTTATAATGAGCAGCTATGGGGCCAAACTGAACAGTGCAGAGCATATAGGGCACAGCTTTATAATGAGCATCTATGGGGCCAAACTGAACGGTGCAGAGCATATAGGGAACATCTTTATAAGGAGCATCTATGGGGCCAAACTGAACGGTGCAGAGCATATAGGGAACAGATTTATAATGAGCATCTATGGGGCCAAACTGAACGGTGCAGAGCATATAGGGCACAGCTTTATAATGAGCATCTATGGGGCCAAACTGAACGGTGCAGAGCATATATGGCACAGCTTTATAAGGAGCATCTATGGGGCCATAATGAACGGTGCAGAGCATATATGGCACAGCTTTATATGGAGCATCTATAGGGCCATAATGAACGGTGCAGAGCATATATGGCACAGCTTTATGTGGAGCATCTATAGGGCCATAATGAACGGTGCAGAGCATATATGGCACAGCTTTATATGGAGCATCTATAGGGCCATAATGAACGGTGCAGAGCATATATGGCACAGCTTTATGTGGAGCATCTATGGGGCCATAATGAACGGTGCAGAGCATATATGGCACAGCTTTATATGGAGCATCTATAGGGCCATAATGAACGGTGCAGAGCATTGTATATGTGGCACAGCTTTATATGGAGCATCTATGGGGCCATAATGAACGGTGCAGAGCATTCTATATGGCACAGCTATATATGGATAATATATGGGGCAATAATCAATGGTATGGAGCATTAAATATGGCACAGCTTTATATGGAGCATCTATGGGGCCATAATGAATGGTATGGAGCATCTATTTTTATTTTTGAAATTCACCGGTAGCTGCTACATTTTCCACCCTAGGCTTATACTCGAGTCAATAAGTTTTCCCAGTTTTTTGTGGCAAAATTAGGGGGGTCGGCTTATACTCGGGTAGGCTTATACTCGAGTATATACGGTAGGGTTGAGCGAAACGGGTCGATCATTTTCAAAAGTCGCCGACTTTTGGCTAAGTCGGCGTCTCATGAAACCCGATCCGACCCCTGTGCTTGTCGGCCATGCGGTACGCGACTTTCGCGCCAAAGTCGCGTTTCAATGACGCGAAAAGCGCCATTTCTCAGCCAATGAAGGTGAACGCAGAGTGTGGGCAGCGTGATGACATAGATCCTGGTCCCCACCATCTTAGAGAAGGGCATTGCAGTGATTGGCTTGCTGTCTGCGGCGTCACAGGGGCTATAAAGGGGCGTTCCCGCCGACCGCCATCTTACTGCTGCTGATCTGAGCTTAGGGAGAGGTTGCTGCCGCTTCGTCAGAAGCAGGGAGAGCGTTAGGCAGGGTCCACTAACCACCAAACCGCTTGTGCTGCAGCGATTTCCACTGTCCAACACCACCTTCGGTGTGCAGGGACTGTGGAAGCTATTTTTTTTTTTTTTTCCCCTCAGCGCTGTAGCTCATTGGGCTGCCCTAGAAGGCTCCGTGATAGCTGTATTGCTGTGTGTACGCCACTGTGGAAACCAACTGCTTTTTTCAAAGCACATATCCTCTTGTTCCTTCCTTTCTGCACAGCTATCTTTTTTGTTTGTCCACACTTTTTATTTAATTTGTGCATCAGTCCACTCCTATTGCTGCCTGCCATACCTGGCTTACATTACTGCAGGGAGATAGTAATTGTAGGACAGTTTTTTTTTTTTTTTTTTTTTTTTTTTGTGGGAGATTAAGATTGGCATTTCTGCTACAGTGCCATCCCTGTGTGTGCCATCTCTCACTGAGTGGGCCATAGAAAGCCTATTTATTTTTTCCGTGATTTGTGTTCTAAAATCTACCTCAACACAAAAACACTACATCAATCAGTGGGAGAAAAATATTGGCCTCAGTCAGGGCTTGTGTGCCACTGCTGTGTGTGCTATCTCTCATTCAGTGGGCTATAGCAAGCCTATTTTTTTTTTTTTTTTTTAATATTATTTGGTTTCTAAAGTCTCCCTGAAAAAAAAAAAAAACCTAAAAAAACAGTGGGAGAGTAATATTGCCCTTTCAGCTTGTGTGCCAGTCTTGACTCCTGGGTGTGCCACCTCTCTCCCTCTCATTCAGTGGGCCATAGAAAGCCTATTTATTTTTTTTAAAAAATATTATTGGGTTT
This sequence comes from Ranitomeya variabilis, assembly GCF_051348905.1. Lineage (NCBI taxonomy): Eukaryota > Metazoa > Chordata > Amphibia > Anura > Dendrobatidae > Ranitomeya > Ranitomeya variabilis. Next base: position 632,375,933 of record NC_135234.1, on the reverse strand, counting down.
CTAAAGTCTCCCTGAAAAAACAAAAAATACATAAAAAAACAGTGGGAGAGTAATATTGCCCTTTCAGCTTGTGTGCCAGTCTTGACTCCTGGGTGTGCCACCTCTCTCCCTCTCATTCAGTGGGCCATAGAAAGCCTATTTATTTTTTTTTTTAAATATTATTGGGTTTCTAAAGTCTCCCTGAAAAAACAAAAAATACATAAAAAAACAGTGGGAGAGTAATATTGCCCTTTCAGCTTGTGTGCCAGTCTTGACTCCTGGGTGTGCCACCTCTCTCCCTTTCATTCAGTGGGCCATAGAAAGCCTATTTATTTTTTCCGTGATTTGTGTTCTAAATTCTACCTCAACACAAAAACACTACATCAATCAGTGGGAGAAAAATATTGGCCTCAGTCAGGGCTTGTGTGCCACTGCTGTGTGTGCTATCTCTCATTCAGTGGGCTATAGCAAGCCTATTTTTTTTTTTTTTTTTTTTTTATATTATTTGGTTTCTAAAGTCTCCCTGAAAAAAAAAAAAAAACCTAAAAAAACAGTGGGAGAGTAATATTGCCCTTTCAGCTTGTGTGCCAGTCTTGACTCCTGGGTGTGCCACCTCTCTCCCTCTCATTCAGTGGGCCATAGAAAGCCTATTTATTTTTTTTTTTAAATATTATTGGGTTTCTAAAGTCTCCCTGAAAAAACAAAAAATACATAAAAAAACAGTGGGAGAGTAATATTGCCCTTTCAGCTTGTGTGCCAGTCTTGACTCCTGGGTGTGCCACCTCTCTCCCTTTCATTCAGTGGGCCATAGAAAGCCTATTTATTTTTTTTTTAAAATATTATTGGGTTTCTAAAGTCTCCCTGAAAAAAAAAAAAAAACCTAAAAAAACAGTGGGAGAGTAATATTGCCCTTTCAGCTTGTGTGCCAGTCTTGACTCCTGGGTGTGCCACCTCTCTCCCTCTCATTCAGTGGGCCATAGAAAGCCTATTTATTTTTTTTTTAAAATATTATTGGGTTTCTAAAGTCTCCCTGAAAAAACAAAAAATACATAAAAAAACAGTGGGAGAGTAATATTGCCCTCTCAGCTTGTGTGCCAGTCTTGACTCCTGGGTGTGCCACCTCTCTCTCTCTAATTGTGGGCCATAGAAAGCCTTTTTTTTTTTTTTTTTTAATATTATTTGGTTTCTAAAGTCTCCCTGAGAAAAAAAAATAAATAAATTTTTTAAACAACATCCAACTGATCAGCGCAAAGTCATCTGTCAAAAATGTTCAACTAGCTTAAGCAGAGGTCAGAATCTGAAAAGTCTAAATACTAGTTGCATGCATAGACACTTAACCACCATGCATTTTCAAGCCTGGACTAACTACCAAACGTCCCTCAAGGTTGTAGCACCCTCGGCCAATGAAGCTAGTCAGCAACGCAACATCCCTTCCGTCACTGTAAGGCCACCATTTTCCGCACCACAGGCAGTATCTGTGCAGGTTTCTTTGCCAGCCAAAAGCAGTCAGGGTCAGGGAATCACCAGTTTTGTAGGAGGAAATATTGCATCTAGGGCACCGGCGGAAACAATACCGTCTCCAACCGTCTCTCAGTCTGCCATGTACACCGGCACACCCGAAAGTTCCACGATCTACAGCTCTCCAGTCCAGCTCACCCTACATGAGACTCTGGTTAGAAAAAGGAAGTACTTATCCTCGCATCCGCGTACACAGGGTTTTAACGCCCACATAGCTAGACTAATCTCGTTAGAGATGATGCCCTACCGGTTAGTTGAAAGCGAAGCTTTCAAAGCCCTGATGGAGTACGCTGAACCACGATACGAGCTACCCAGTCGACACTTTTTTTCCAGAAAAGCCATCCCAGCCCTGCACCAGCATGTTAAACAGCGCATCGTCCATGCACTCAGGCAATCTGTGAGTACAAAGGTGCACCTGACTACAGATGCATGGACCAGTAGGCATGGCCAGGGACGTTATGTGTCCATCACGGCACACTGGGTGAATGTGGTGGATGCAGGGTCCACAGGCGACATCAATTTAGGGACAGTTGTGCCTAGCCCACGGTCTAGGAAACAGTTGGCTGTAGGCGTTCGCACCCCCTCCTCCTCCTCCTCCTCGTCCTCCTGCAGAAGCTACAGCTCTTCCACAGAACGCAGTCTGCCAACCACTCCATCGGCAGATGACACTGTTGCACACCAGTTGTCCCATTATGGGCCAGCTACTGCCAAGCGTCAGCAGGCTGTATTGGCTATGAAGTGCTTGGGCGACAATAGACACACCGCGGAAGTTCTGTCCGAGTTCTTGCAACAAGAAACGCAGTCGTGGCTGGGCACAGTAGATCTTGAGGCAGGCAAGGTAGTGAGTGATAACGGAAGGAATTTCATGGCTGCCATCTCCCTTTCCCAACTGAAACACATTCCTTGCCTGGCTCACACCTTAAACCTGGTGGTGCAGTGCTTATTGAAAACTTATCCTGGGTTCTCCGACCTGCTCCTCAAAGTGCGTGCACTTTGCTCACATATCCGACGTTCGCCTGTACACGCCAGCCGTATGCAGACCTATCAGCGGTCTTTGAACCTTCCCCAGCATCGCCTAATCATAGACGTTGCAACAAGGTGGAACTCAACACTGCACATGCTTCAGAGACTGTGCGAACAGAGGCGTGCTGTTATTTATTTGTGGGAGGATACACGGGCAGGCAGTAGGATGGCAGACATGGAGTTGTCAGGTGTGCAGTGGTCTAAGATACAAGACATGTGTCAAGTCCTTCAGTGCTTTGAGGAATGCACACGGCTGGTTAGTGCAGACAACGCCGTAATAAGCATGAGCATCCCCCTAATGCGTCTGCTGATGCAAAGTTTGACGCACATAAAGGAGCAGGCGTCTGCACCAGAGGAAGAGGAAAGCCTTGATGACAGTCAGCCATTGTCTGGTCAGGGCAGTGTACAGGACGAGGTAGCGGGCGAAGAGGAGGTGGAGGACGAGGAGGATGATGGGGATGAGTATATTTTTAATGCCGAACCTTTCCCGGGGGCACAGGAATTTGGTTGCGTGTCACGGCCGGGTTCTGGTTTTTTGAGGGACACAAGTGACGTAGATTTGCCTGCAACTGCCCCTCAACCAATCACAACCGGAGATTTGACAACTGGAACTTTGGCCCACATGGCGGATTATGCCTTACGTATCCTAAAAAGGGACACACGCATTACGAAAATGATGAACGATGACGATTACTGGTTGGCCTGCCTCCTTGATCCACGCTATAAAGGCAAATTGCAAAATATTATGCCACATGAGAACTTGGAACTAATATTAGCAACCAAACAATCAACTCTTGTTGACCGTTTGCTTCAGGCATTCCCAGCACACAGCGCACGTGATCGTTCTCACACGAGCTCCAGGGGGCAGCAGACTAGGAGTGTTAGGGGTGCACACATCAGAAGTGGCATTGGACAGAGGGGTTTTCTGACCAGGTTGTGGAGTGATTTTGCTATGACCGCAGACAGGACAGGTACTGCTGCATCAATTGAAAGTGACAGGAGACAACATTTGTCCAGTATGGTTACTAACTATTTTTCATCCCTTATCGATGTTCTCCCTCAACCGTCATTCCCATTTGATTACTGGGCCTCCAAATTAGACACCTGGCCAGAATTGGCAGAATATGCATTGCAGGAGCTTGCTTGCCCGGCAGCAAGTGTCCTATCAGAAAGAGTATTCAGTGCTGCAGGTTCAATATTAACCGAAAAAAGGACTCGTCTGGCTACCCAAAATGTTGACGATCTAACATTCATTAAAATGAACCACAACTGGATTTCGAAATCTTTTGCCCCACCTTGCCCGGCCGACACCTAGCTTTCCTATGAAAAGCTCTTGCCTGTGAATTACTTTTCTAATGTCTAATTTGCTGCAGCTGATTGTACAGCATACGACATGTTTACACCTCCCTAAATGGCAAAACTCCCCACACGGGGCCGTGGTATCGCGACTTGGCGCAAGCACCCGTGAGACTGCTGTTTGTCTGAAGAGGTGGGTGTGCTCGCTTTTGGTTGACGGCATTGCTACTGGGTCCCTCATAGTACAATGTAGTGTCTCTGGCGGTGGTGGTGCGCACCCAACGTCAGACACACCGTTGTAACATGAGGGGCCCTGGGGCGGTCCCGCCGGCCTCAAGAGAGTTCCCCCCTACCCCAGCTCAAAATGTGCTCTACCACGTGCAAAATTATGTCGCACAGCTCCACCAATCTTTAGTCTATTCGCTGACATCATTCAATGTCTGGCACTGACAATACAAATTTGTAGACATCTATGATGCAACTTAAAGTAGTCTGTGTCTGTGTCCTATATTGGCACCATTAAATAGTTACTGCCAAATTACTATGTCAGAAACTCAGTAGATGAGCCCACCCCTGTACCTAAGTATGCCACCTTTTTTTTTTGTTTTGGTTGTTTTGCGAGACATTAACATCTATTTATATTTTGGGAGTACTGGGACAGACACTCCTTGCACTACTCCTCCACTCACCACCAAGCTGCCTGTGTATCCATGTAACCGCTGTAAAACTGCCATGAGCCTATTGTTTGTTATTTTAGGCCTTTGATAGCCTGTCTGCGGCCCCTACTTGCAATACTCCTCCACTGACCACCAAGCTGCCTGCCCGTGTATCCATGTAACCGCTGTGAAACTGCCATGAGCCTATTGTTTGTTATTTTAGGCCTTTGATAGCCTGTCTGCGGTCCCTACTTTAAATACTCCTCCACTGACCAGACCACTGCTGCCCGTGTACCCCTGGAACCAATTATAAAGTGCCTACAGCCAGCCCATTTTCTTATGTTAGGCCTTTGAAGCCTGTCTGCGGTCCCTACTTTAAATACTCCTCCACTGACCACCAAGCTGCCTGCCCGTGTATCCATGTAACCGCTGTAAAACTGCCATGAGCCTATTGTTTGTTATTTTAGGCCTTTGATAGCCTGTCTGCGGCCCCTACTTGCAATACTCCTCCACTGACCACAATGCTGCCTGGAGTGCCTGCCTGTGTATCCATGTAACCGATGTAAAACTGCCATGACTGCCTACTGTTTGTTATTTTAGGCCTTTGATAGCCTGTCTGCAGCCCCTACTTGCAATACTCCTCCACTGACCACCAAGCTGCCTGCCCGTGTATCCATGTAACCGCTGTGAAACTGCCATGAGCCTATTGTTTGTTATGTTAGGCCTTTGATAGCCTGTCTGCGGTCCCTACTTTAAATACTCCTCCACTGACCAGACCACTGCTGCCCGTGTACCCCTGGAACCAATTATAAAGTGCCTACAGCCAGCCCATTTTCTTATGTTAGGCCTTTGAAGCCTGTCTGCGGTCCCTACTTTAAATACTCCTCCACTGACCACCAAGCTGCCTGCCCGTGTATCCATGTAACCGCTGTAAAACTGCCATGAGCCTATTGTTTGTTATTTTAGGCCTTTGATAGCCTGTCTGCGGCCCCTACTTGCAATACTCCTCCACTGACCACAATGCTGCCTGGAGTGCCTGCCTGTGTATCCATGTAACCGATGTAAAACTGCCATGACTGCCTACTGTTTGTTATTTTAGGCCTTTGATAGCCTGTCTGCAGCCCCTACTTGCAATACTCCTCCACTGACCACCAAGCTGCCTGCCCGTGTATCCATGTAACCGCTGTGAAACTGCCATGAGCCTATTGTTTGTTATGTTAGGCCTTTGATAGCCTGTCTGCGGTCCCTACTTTAAATACTCCTCCACTGACCAGACCACTGCTGCCCGTGTACCCCTGGAACCAATTATAAAGTGCCTACAGCCAGCCCATTTTCTTATGTTAGGCCTTTGAAGCCTGTCTGCGGTCCCTACTTTAAATACTCCTCCACTGACCACCAAGCTGCCTGCCCGTGTATCCATGTAACCGCTGTAAAACTGCCATGAGCCTATTGTTTGTTATTTTAGGCCTTTGATAGCCTGTCTGCGGCCCCTACTTGCAATACTCCTCCACTGACCACAATGCTGCCTGGAGTGCCTGCCTGTGTATCCATGTAACCGATGTAAAACTGCCATGACTGCCTACTGTTTGTTATTTTAGGCCTTTGATAGCCTGTCTGCAGCCCCTACTTGCAATACTCCTCCACTGACCACACCAATGCTGCCCGTGTACCCCTGGAACCTATTTAAAAGTTCATAGAGCCTAGTTATATATTTTATTTACTATTAATAAGGCCATGATGGACTACGCTGTACCACGCTACAAGCTAACCAGTCGACACTTCTTTTGCGAGAAAAGCCATCCCAACCCTCCACCAGCATGTAGAAGACCGCATTGTCCATGCACTCTGGCAATCTGTGAGTACAAAGGTGCACCTGACAACAGACGCATGGACCTGTAGGCATGGCCACGGAAGATTACGTGTCCATTACGGCGCAATGGGTTAATGTGGTGGATGCATGGTCCACAGGGGACAGCCTACTAAGTCTGTCTGCAGTCCCTAATTCAAATTGTCCTCCACTGTCTAAATCGGAACTTCCACCTTCTGGCTTTCGGCCTATAGTATCAGAAATTAAACTGCATTTGGCCTTCAACTTTGGTTAGGGCCTACTAACGGCTTCTGCCCCTCCCTGGTGTTGCCCTCAACTAAATAAAGCTGAGCTTCAACCTTCCGGCTCTCATTATGTGGTTTAAAAAAAAAAAATGGTGGTTAGGGCCTACTAACGGCTTCTGCCCCTCCCTGGTGTTGCCCTCAACTAAATAAAGCTGAGCTTCAACCTTCCGGCTCTCATTATGTGGTTTAAAAAAAAAAAATGGTGGTTAGGGCCTACTAACGGCTTCTGCCCCTCCCTGGTGTTGCCCTCAACTAAATAAAGCTGAGCTTCAACCTTCTGCTCCAAATTACCATTTTAAAAAATGCAATAGGCTTTTCAGGCCTACTAAAGGTGTCTGTCTGTGTGCCCCTCCCTGGTGTTGTCCTCAACTAAATAAAGCTGAGCTTCAACCTTCCGGCTCTCATTATGTGGTTTTAAAAAAAAAAATGGTGGTTAGGGCCTACTAACGGCTTCTGCCCCTCCCTGGTGTTGTCCTCAACTAAATAAAGCTGAGCTTCAACCTTCCGGCTCTCATTATGTGGTTTTAAAAAAAAAAATGGTGGTTAGGGCCTACTAACGGCTTCTGCCCCTCCCTGGTGTTGTCCTCAACTAAATAAAGCTGAGCTTCAACCTTCCGGCTCTCATTATGTGGTTTTAAAAAAAAAATGGTGGTTAGGGCCTACTAACGGCTTCTGCCCCTCCCTGGTGTTGCCCTCAACTAAATAAAGCTGAGCTTCAACCTTCTGCTCCAAATTACCATTTTGAAAAATGCAATAGGCTTTTCAGGCCTACAAAAGGTGTCTGTCTGTGTGCCCCTCCCTGGTGTTGTCCTCAACTAAATAAAGCTGAGCTTCAACCTTCCGGCTCTCATTATGTGGTTTTAAAAAAAAAAATGGTGGTTAGGGCCTACTAACGGCTTCTGCCCCTCCCTGGTGTTGTCCTCAACTAAATAAAGCTGAGCTTCAACCTTCCGGCTCTCATTATGTGGTTTTAAAAAAAAAAATGGTGGTTAGGGCCTACTAACGGCTTCTGCCCCTCCCTGGTGTTGTCCTCAACTAAATAAAGCTGAGCTTCAACCTTCCGGCTCTCATTATGTGGTTTTAAAAAAAAAATGGTGGTTAGGGCCTACTAACGGCTTCTGCCCCTCCCTGGTGTTGTCCTCAACTAAATAAAGCTGAGCTTCAACCTTCCGGCTCTCATTATGTGGTTTTAAAAAAAAAAATTGTGGTTAGGGCCTACTAACGGCTTCTGCCCCTCCCTGGTGTTGTCCTCAACTAAATAAAGCTGAGCTTCAACCTTCCGGCTCTCATTATGTGGTTTTAAAAAAAAAAATGGTGGTTAGGGCCTACTAACGGCTTCTGCCCCTCCCTGGTGTTGTCCTCAACTAAATAAAGCTGAGCTTCAACCTTCCGGCTCTCATTATGTGGTTTTAAAAAAAAAATGGTGGTTAGGGCCTACTAACGGCTTCTGCCCCTCCCTGGTGTTGTCCTCAACTAAATAAAGCTGAGCTTCAACCTTCCGGCTCTCATTATGTGGTTTTAAAAAAAAAAATGGTGGTTAGGGCCTACTAACGGCTTCTGCCCCTCCCTGGTGTTGTCCTCAACTAAATAAAGCTGAGCTTCAACCTTCCGGCTCTCATTATGTGGTTTTAAAAAAAAAATGGTGGTTAGGGCCTACTAACGGCTTCTGCCCCTCCCTGGTGTTGTCCTCAACTAAATAAAGCTGAGCTTCAACCTTCCGGCTCTCATTATGTGGTTTTAAAAAAAAAATGGTGGTTAGGGCCTACTAACGGCTTCTGCCCCTCCCTGGTGTTGCCCTCAACTAAATAAAGCTGAGCTTCAACCTTCTGCTCCAAATTACCATTTTGAAAAATGCAATAGGCTTTTCAGGCCTACTAAAGGTGTCTGTCTGTGTGCCCCTCCCTGGTGTTGTCCTCAACTAAATAAAGCTGAGCTTCAACCTTCCGGCTCTCATTATGTGGTTTAAAAAAAAAAAATGGTGGTTAGTAGGGTTGAGCGACTTTCATTTTTTTAAGATCGAGTAGGGTTTTGGGAAACCCGATTTTGTCCAGAGTCGAGTCGAGTGCAGTCGGCCGATTATCGCTAAAAGTCGGGGATCGACCGAAACACGAAACCCAATGCAAGTCAATGGGGAAGCATAGTCGGCAGTGAGTGGAGGCCAGGAAAACACCTACAGTGCCCATTTTAATGCCAAAAACATCCATTCTTGTTTCTGAAGCTTGCCAATCTTAATTAACTGTATAATAATAGTTGGGCATAGGGAATTGGGTGAAAGTTGTGGGGGGAGTAGGGCTGGCTCAAGTTTTTCGTGGGCCCAGGAAATGCGGACTACGTCACGGCGGTGTTGCAGGGAAAGGTAAGTATTTAAAAGTTGCAAGTGCTGTGATCCTGAGCAAGCAGGGGGGGGGCCCACTCGTTCGCATTGCCACTGGCACAGGGCCCCTCAAAGTACGGCGGTGTGTTTGCATGGCGGGGGCGCCTCCCACCAGCAGCGACACTTTTGCGTACTCTGAGGGGCCCTGTGCCAGTGACGTCGCCAACGAGTATGCCCCCCCACCTGATGAAGGAACCTGCACTTTCATCTGCACCTTCCTCTTTGTCCCTGTGTAAGGTGGTATAACATGCGGGAAGGGGAACCTTACTTTCAGCAGGGACAGATTCTGGCTGTGTAGAGTACAAGGGGAATGTAGTGGTCTAGGTCAATGTACCAGCAGACTCATTTAGCAGTGGCTGGGCAATGGGCAGGATGAGGAGGAAACAGATATAGGGCCAAAGAATAAAGTAGGCTACATGCAGTTCAAAATTGGTAACAGGACTAAACAGGCGGCATTGCTTTGTTCAGTGGAGTAGCAAACCCAAGAGCAGCAGACACTGTTTCAAGGGCCTAACCACACTAGTAGGCCAAATGCAGTTTAATATCTGATAGTATAGGGCGAAAGCCAGAATGTGGAAGCTCAGCTTTGTTCAGTTGAGGACAACACCAGGGAGGGGCAGACACCTTTAGTAGGCCGGAAAAGCCTATTGCATTTTTTAAAATGGTAATTTGGAGCAGAAGGTTGAAGCTCAGCTTTATTTAGTTGAGGGCAACACCAGGGAGGGGCAGAAGCCGTTAGTAGGCCCTAACCACCATTTTTTTTTTAAAACCACATAATGAGAGCCGGAAGGTTGAAGCTCAGCTTTATTTAGTTGAGGACAACACCAGGGAGGGGCAGAAGCCGTTAGTAGGCCCTAACCACCATTTTTTTTTTTTAAACCACATAATGAGAGCCGGAAGGTTGAAGCTCAGCTTTATTTAGTTGAGGACAACACCAGGGAGGGGCACACAGACAGACACCTTTAGTAGGCCTGAAAAGCCTATTGCATTTTTCAAAATGGTAATTTGGAGCAGAAGGTTGAAGCTCAGCTTTATTTAGTTGAGGGCAACACCAGGGAGGGGCAGAAGCCGTTAGTAGGCCCTAACCACCATTTTTTTTTTAAAACCACATAATGAGAGCCGGAAGGTTGAAGCTCAGCTTTATTTAGTTGAGGACAACACCAGGGAGGGGCAGAAGCCGTTAGTAGGCCCTAACCACCATTTTTTTTTTAAAACCACATAATGAGAGCCGGAAGGTTGAAGCTCAGCTTTATTTAGTTGAGGACAACACCAGGGAGGGGCAGAAGCCGTTAGTAGGCCCTAACCACCATTTTTTTTTTTAAAACCACATAATGAGAGCCGGAAGGTTGAAGCTCAGCTTTATTTAGTTGAGGACAACACCAGGGAGGGGCAGAAGCCGTTAGTAGGCCCTAACCACCATTTTTTTTTTAAAACCACATAATGAGAGCCGGAAGGTTGAAGCTCAGCTTTATTTAGTTGAGGACAACACCAGGGAGGGGCAGAAGCCGTTAGTAGGCCCTAACCACCATTTTTTTTTTTAAAACCACATAATGAGAGCCGGAAGGTTGAAGCTCAGCTTTATTTAGTTGAGGACAACACCAGGGAGGGGCAGAAGCCGTTAGTAGGCCCTAACCACAATTTTTTTTTTTAAAACCACATAATGAGAGCCGGAAGGTTGAAGCTCAGCTTTATTTAGTTGAGGACAACACCAGGGAGGGGCAGAAGCCGTTAGTAGGCCCTAACCACCATTTTTTTTTTAAAACCACATAATGAGAGCCGGAAGGTTGAAGCTCAGCTTTATTTAGTTGAGGACAACACCAGGGAGGGGCAGAAGCCGTTAGTAGGCCCTAACCACCATTTTTTTTTTTAAAACCACATAATGAGAGCCGGAAGGTTGAAGCTCAGCTTTATTTAGTTGAGGACAACACCAGGGAGGGGCAGAAGCCGTTAGTAGGCCCTAACCACCATTTTTTTTTTTAAAACCACATAATGAGAGCCGGAAGGTTGAAGCTCAGCTTTATTTAGTTGAGGACAACACCAGGGAGGGGCACACAGACAGACACCTTTTGTAGGCCTGAAAAGCCTATTGCATTTTTCAAAATGGTAATTTGGAGCAGAAGGTTGAAGCTCAGCTTTATTTAGTTGAGGGCAACACCAGGGAGGGGCAGAAGCCGTTAGTAGGCCCTAACCACCATTTTTTTTTTAAAACCACATAATGAGAGCCGGAAGGTTGAAGCTCAGCTTTATTTAGTTGAGGACAACACCAGGGAGGGGCAGAAGCCGTTAGTAGGCCCTAACCACCATTTTTTTTTTTAAAACCACATAATGAGAGCCGGAAGGTTGAAGCTCAGCTTTATTTAGTTGAGGACAACACCAGGGAGGGGCAGAAGCCGTTAGTAGGCCCTAACCACCATTTTTTTTTTTAAAACCACATAATGAGAGCCGGAAGGTTGAAGCTCAGCTTTATTTAGTTGAGGACAACACCAGGGAGGGGCACACAGACAGACACCTTTAGTAGGCCTGAAAAGCCTATTGCATTTTTTAAAATGGTAATTTGGAGCAGAAGGTTGAAGCTCAGCTTTATTTAGTTGAGGGCAACACCAGGGAGGGGCAGAAGCCGTTAGTAGGCCCTAACCACCATTTTTTTTTTTTAAACCACATAATGAGAGCCGGAAGGTTGAAGCTCAGCTTTATTTAGTTGAGGGCAACACCAGGGAGGGGCAGAAGCCGTTAGTAGGCCCTAACCACCATTTTTTTTTTTTAAACCACATAATGAGAGCCGGAAGGTTGAAGCTCAGCTTTATTTAGTTGAGGGCAACACCAGGGAGGGGCAGAAGCCGTTAGTAGGCCCTAACCAAAGTTGAAGGCCAAATGCAGTTTAATTTCTGATACTATAGGCCGAAAGCCAGAAGGTGGAAGTTCCGATTTAGACAGTGGAGGACAATTTGAATTAGGGACTGCAGACAGACTTAGTAGGCTGTCCCCTGTGGACCATGCATCCACCACATTAACCCATTGCGCCGTAATGGACACGTAATCTTCCGTGGCCATGCCTACAGGTCCATGCGTCTGTTGTCAGGTGCACCTTTGTACTCACAGATTGCCAGAGTGCATGGACAATGCGGTCTTCTACATGCTGGTGGAGGGTTGGGATGGCTTTTCTCGCAAAAGAAGTGTCGACTGGTTAGCTTGTAGCGTGGTACAGCGTAGTCCATCATGGCCTTATTAATAGTAAATAAAATATATAACTAGGCTCTATGAACTTTTAAATAGGTTCCAGGGGTACACGGGCAGCATTGGTGTGGTCAGTGGAGGAGTATTGCAAGTAGGGGCTGCAGACAGGCTATCAAAGGCCTAAAATAACAAACAGTAGGCAGTCATGGCAGTTTTACATCGGTTACATGGATACACAGGCAGGCACTCCAGGCAGCATTGTGGTCAGTGGAGGAGTATTGCAAGTAGGGGCCGCAGACAGGCTATCAAAGGCCTAAAATAACAAACAATAGGCTCATGGCAGTTTTACAGCGGTTACATGGATACACGGGCAGGCAGCTTGGTGGTCAGTGGAGGAGTATTTAAAGTAGGGACCGCAGACAGGCTTCAAAGGCCTAACATAAGAAAATGGGCTGGCTGTAGGCACTTTATAATTGGTTCCAGGGGTACACGGGCAGCAGTGGTCTGGTCAGTGGAGGAGTATTTAAAGTAGGGACCGCAGACAGGCTATCAAAGGCCTAACATAACAAACAATAGGCTCATGGCAGTTTCACAGCGGTTACATGGATACACGGGCAGGCAGCTTGGTGGTCAGTGGAGGAGTATTGCAAGTAGGGGCTGCAGACAGGCTATCAAAGGCCTAAAATAACAAACAGTAGGCAGTCATGGCAGTTTTACATCGGTTACATGGATACACAGGCAGGCACTCCAGGCAGCATTGTGGTCAGTGGAGGAGTATTGCAAGTAGGGGCCGCAGACAGGCTATCAAAGGCCTAAAATAACAAACAATAGGCTCATGGCAGTTTTACAGCGGTTACATGGATACACGGGCAGGCAGCTTGGTGGTCAGTGGAGGAGTATTTAAAGTAGGGACCGCAGACAGGCTTCAAAGGCCTAACATAAGAAAATGGGCTGGCTGTAGGCACTTTATAATTGGTTCCAGGGGTACACGGGCAGCAGTGGTCTGGTCAGTGGAGGAGTATTTAAAGTAGGGACCGCAGACAGGCTATCAAAGGCCTAACATAACAAACAATAGGCTCATGGCAGTTTCACAGCGGTTACATGGATACACGGGCAGGCAGCTTGGTGGTCAGTGGAGGAGTATTGCAAGTAGGGGCTGCAGACAGGCTATCAAAGGCCTAAAATAACAAACAGTAGGCAGTCATGGCAGTTTTACATCGGTTACATGGATACACAGGCAGGCACTCCAGGCAGCATTGTGGTCAGTGGAGGAGTATTGCAAGTAGGGGCCGCAGACAGGCTATCAAAGGCCTAAAATAACAAACAATAGGCTCATGGCAGTTTTACAGCGGTTACATGGATACACGGGCAGGCAGCTTGGTGGTCAGTGGAGGAGTATTTAAAGTAGGGACCGCAGACAGGCTTCAAAGGCCTAACATAAGAAAATGGGCTGGCTGTAGGCACTTTATAATTGGTTCCAGGGGTACACGGGCAGCAGTGGTCTGGTCAGTGGAGGAGTATTTAAAGTAGGGACCGCAGACAGGCTATCAAAGGCCTAAAATAACAAACAATAGGCTCATGGCAGTTTCACAGCGGTTACATGGATACACGGGCAGGCAGCTTGGTGGTCAGTGGAGGAGTATTGCAAGTAGGGGCCGCAGACAGGCTATCAAAGGCCTAAAATAACAAACAATAGGCTCATGGCAGTTTTACAGCGGTTACATGGATACACAGGCAGCTTGGTGGTGAGTGGAGGAGTAGTGCAAGGAGTGTCTGTCCCAGTACTCCCAAAATATAAATAGATGTTAATGTCTCGCAAAACAACCAAAACAAAAAAAAAAGGTGGCATACTTAGGTACAGGGGTGGGCTCATCTACTGAGTTTCTGACATAGTAATTTGGCAGTAACTATTTAATGGTGCCAATATAGGACACAGACACAGACTACTTTAAGTTGCATCATAGATGTCTACAAATTTGTATTGTCAGTGCCAGACATTGAATGATGTCAGCGAATAGACTAAAGATTGGTGGAGCTGTGCGACATAATTTTGCACGTGGTAGAGCACATTTTGAGCTGGGGTAGGGGGGAACTCTCTTGAGGCCGGCGGGACCGCCCCAGGGCCCCTCATGTTACAACGGTGTGTCTGACGTTGGGTGCGCACCACCACCGCCAGAGACACTACATTGTACTATGAGGGACCCAGTAGCAATGCCGTCAACCAAAAGCGAGCACACCCACCTCTTCAGACAAACAGCAGTCTCACGGGTGCTTGCGCCAAGTCGCGATACCACGGCCCCGTGTGGGGAGTTTTGCCATTTAGGGAGGTGTAAACATGTCGTATGCTGTACAATCAGCTGCAGCAAATTAGACATTAGAAAAGTAATTCACAGGCAAGAGCTTTTCATAGGAAAGCTAGGTGTCGGCCGGGCAAGGTGGGGCAAAAGATTTCGAAATCCAGTTGTGGTTCATTTTAATGAATGTTAGATCGTCAACATTTTGGGTAGCCAGACGAGTCCTTTTTTCGGTTAATATTGAACCTGCAGCACTGAATACTCTTTCTGATAGGACACTTGCTGCCGGGCAAGCAAGCTCCTGCAATGCATATTCTGCCAATTCTGGCCAGGTGTCTAATTTGGAGGCCCAGTAATCAAATGGGAATGACGGTTGAGGGAGAACATCGATAAGGGATGAAAAATAGTTAGTAACCATACTGGACAAATGTTGTCTCCTGTCACTTTCAATTGATGCAGCAGTACCTGTCCTGTCTGCGGTCATAGCAAAATCACTCCACAACCTGGTCAGAAAACCCCTCTGTCCAATGCCACTTCTGATGTGTGCACCCCTAACACTCCTAGTCTGCTGCCCCCTGGAGCTCGTGTGAGAACGATCACGTGCGCTGTGTGCTGGGAATGCCTGAAGCAAACGGTCAACAAGAGTTGATTGTTTGGTTGCTAATATTAGTTCCAAGTTCTCATGTGGCATAATATTTTGCAATTTGCCTTTATAGCGTGGATCAAGGAGGCAGGCCAACCAGTAATCGTCATCGTTCATCATTTTCGTAATGCGTGTGTCCCTTTTTAGGATACGTAAGGCATAATCCGCCATGTGGGCCAAAGTTCCAGTTGTCAAATCTCCGGTTGTGATTGGTTGAGGGGCAGTTGCAGGCAAATCTACGTCACTTGTGTCCCTCAAAAAACCAGAACCCGGCCGTGACACGCAACCAAATTCCTGTGCCCCCGGGAAAGGTTCGGCATTAAAAATATACTCATCCCCATCATCCTCCTCGTCCTCCACCTCCTCTTCGCCCGCTACCTCGTCCTGTACACTGCCCTGACCAGACAATGGCTGACTGTCATCAAGGCTTTCCTCTTCCTCTGGTGCAGACGCCTGCTCCTTTATGTGCGTCAAACTTTGCATCAGCAGACGCATTAGGGGGATGCTCATGCTTATTACGGCGTTGTCTGCACTAACCAGCCGTGTGCATTCCTCAAAGCACTGAAGGACTTGACACATGTCTTGTATCTTAGACCACTGCACACCTGACAACTCCATGTCTGCCATCCTACTGCCTGCCCGTGTATCCTCCCACAAATAAATAACAGCACGCCTCTGTTCGCACAGTCTCTGAAGCATGTGCAGTGTTGAGTTCCACCTTGTTGCAACGTCTATGATTAGGCGATGCTGGGGAAGGTTCAAAGACCGCTGATAGGTCTGCATACGGCTGGCGTGTACAGGCGAACGTCGGATATGTGAGCAAAGTGCACGCACTTTGAGGAGCAGGTCGGAGAACCCAGGATAAGTTTTCAATAAGCACTGCACCACCAGGTTTAAGGTGTGAGCCAGGCAAGGAATGTGTTTCAGTTGGGAAAGGGAGATGGCAGCCATGAAATTCCTTCCGTTATCACTCACTACCTTGCCTGCCTCAAGATCTACTGTGCCCAGCCACGACTGCGTTTCTTGTTGCAAGAACTCGGACAGAACTTCCGCGGTGTGTCTATTGTCGCCCAAGCACTTCATAGCCAATACAGCCTGCTGACGCTTGGCAGTAGCTGGCCCATAATGGGACAACTGGTGTGCAACAGTGTCATCTGCCGATGGAGTGGTTGGCAGACTGCGTTCTGTGGAAGAGCTGTAGCTTCTGCA
This sequence comes from Ranitomeya variabilis, assembly GCF_051348905.1. Classification (NCBI taxonomy): domain Eukaryota; kingdom Metazoa; phylum Chordata; class Amphibia; order Anura; family Dendrobatidae; genus Ranitomeya; species Ranitomeya variabilis. The sequence goes on along the minus strand of NC_135234.1, from coordinate 632,359,655 downwards.
GGAGGACGAGGAGGAGGAGGAGGAGGGGGTGCGAACGCCTACAGCCAACTGTTTCCTAGACCGTGGGCTAGGCACAACTGTCCCTAAATTGATGTCGCCTGTGGACCCTGCATCCACCACATTCACCCAGTGTGCCGTGATGGACACATAACGTCCCTGGCCATGCCTACTGGTCCATGCATCTGTAGTCAGGTGCACCTTTGTACTCACAGATTGCCTGAGTGCATGGACGATGCGCTGTTTAACATGCTGGTGCAGGGCTGGGATGGCTTTTCTGGAAAAAAAGTGTCGACTGGGTAGCTCGTATCGTGGTTCAGCGTACTCCATCAGGGCTTTGAAAGCTTCGCTTTCAACTAACCGGTAGGGCATCATCTCTAACGAGATTAGTCTAGCTATGTGGGCGTTAAAACCCTGTGTACGCGGATGCGAGGATAAGTACTTCCTTTTTCTAACCAGAGTCTCATGTAGGGTGAGCTGGACTGGAGAGCTGTAGATCGTGGAACTTTCGGGTGTGCCGGTGTACATGGCAGACTGAGAGACGGTTGGAGACGGTATTGTTTCCGCCGGTGCCCTAGATGCAATATTTCCTCCTACAAAACTGGTGATTCCCTGACCCTGACTGCTTTTGGCTGGCAAAGAAACCTGCACAGATACTGCCTGTGGTGCGGAAAATGGTGGCCTTACAGTGACGGAAGGGATGTTGCGTTGCTGACTAGCTTCATTGGCCGAGGGTGCTACAACCTTGAGGGACGTTTGGTAGTTAGTCCAGGCTTGAAAATGCATGGTGGTTAAGTGTCTATGCATGCAACTAGTATTTAGACTTTTCAGATTCTGACCTCTGCTTAAGCTAGTTGAACATTTTTGACAGATGACTTTGCGCTGATCAGTTGGATGTTGTTTAAAAAATTTATTTTTTTTTTTTTCTCAGGGAGACTTTAGAAACCAAATAATATTAAAAAAAAAAAAAAAAAAGGCTTTCTATGGCCCACAATTAGAGAGAGAGAGGTGGCACACCCAGGAGTCAAGACTGGCACACAAGCTGAGAGGGCAATATTACTCTCCCACTGTTTTTTTATGTATTTTTTGTTTTTTCAGGGAGACTTTAGAAACCCAATAATATTTTAAAAAAAAAATAAATAGGCTTTCTATGGCCCACTGAATGAGAGGGAGAGAGGTGGCACACCCAGGAGTCAAGACTGGCACACAAGCTGAAAGGGCAATATTACTCTCCCACTGTTTTTTTAGGTTTTTTTTTTTTTTTCAGGGAGACTTTAGAAACCCAATAATATTTAAAAAAAAAAATAAATAGGCTTTCTATGGCCCACTGAATGAAAGGGAGAGAGGTGGCACACCCAGGAGTCAAGACTGGCACACAAGCTGAAAGGGCAATATTACTCTCCCACTGTTTTTTTATGTATTTTTTGTTTTTTCAGGGAGACTTTAGAAACCCAATAATATTTAAAAAAAAAAATAAATAGGCTTTCTATGGCCCACTGAATGAGAGGGAGAGAGGTGGCACACCCAGGAGTCAAGACTGGCACACAAGCTGAAAGGGCAATATTACTCTCCCACTGTTTTTTTAGGTTTTTTTTTTTTTTTCAGGGAGACTTTAGAAACCAAATAATATAAAAAAAAAAAAAAAAAAAAAATAGGCTTGCTATAGCCCACTGAATGAGAGATAGCACACACAGCAGTGGCACACAAGCCCTGACTGAGGCCAATATTTTTCTCCCACTGATTGATGTAGTGTTTTTGTGTTGAGGTAGAATTTAGAACACAAATCACGGAAAAAATAAATAGGCTTTCTATGGCCCACTGAATGAAAGGGAGAGAGGTGGCACACCCAGGAGTCAAGACTGGCACACAAGCTGAAAGGGCAATATTACTCTCCCACTGTTTTTTTATGTATTTTTTGTTTTTTCAGGGAGACTTTAGAAACCCAATAATATTTAAAAAAAAAAATAAATAGGCTTTCTATGGCCCACTGAATGAGAGGGAGAGAGGTGGCACACCCAGGAGTCAAGACTGGCACACAAGCTGAAAGGGCAATATTACTCTCCCACTGTTTTTTTATGTATTTTTTGTTTTTTCAGGGAGACTTTAGAAACCCAATAATATTTTTTAAAAAAAATAAATAGGCTTTCTATGGCCCACTGAATGAGAGGGAGAGAGGTGGCACACCCAGGAGTCAAGACTGGCACACAAGCTGAAAGGGCAATATTACTCTCCCACTGTTTTTTTAGGTTTTTTTTTTTTTTCAGGGAGACTTTAGAAACCAAATAATATTAAAAAAAAAAAAAAAAAATAGGCTTGCTATAGCCCACTGAATGAGAGATAGCACACACAGCAGTGGCACACAAGCCCTGACTGAGGCCAATATTTTTCTCCCACTGATTGATGTAGTGTTTTTGTGTTGAGGTAGATTTTAGAACACAAATCACGGAAAAAATAAATAGGCTTTCTATGGCCCACTCAGTGAGAGATGGCACACACAGGGATGGCACTGTAGCAGAAATGCCAATCTTAATCTCCCACAAAAAAAAAAAAAAAAAAAACTGTCCTACAATTACTATCTCCCTGCAGTAATGTAAGCCAGGTATGGCAGGCAGCAATAGGAGTGGACTGATGCACAAATTAAATAAAAAGTGTGGACAAACAAAAAAGATAGCTGTGCAGAAAGGAAGGAACAAGAGGATATGTGCTTTGAAAAAAGCAGTTGGTTTCCACAGTGGCGTACACACAGCAATACAGCTATCACGGAGCCTTCTAGGGCAGCCCAATGAGCTACAGCGCTGAGGGGAAAAAAAAAAAAAAATAGCTTCCACAGTCCCTGCACACCGAAGGTGGTGTTGGACAGTGGAAATCGCTGCAGCACAAGCGGTTTGGTGGTTAGTGGACCCTGCCTAACGCTCTCCCTGCTTCTGACGAAGCGGCAGCAACCTCTCCCTAAGCTCAGATCAGCAGCAGTAAGATGGCGGTCGGCGGGAACGCCCCTTTATAGCCCCTGTGACGCCGCAGACAGCAAGCCAATCACTGCAATGCCCTTCTCTAAGATGGTGGGGACCAGGATCTATGTCATCACGCTGCCCACACTCTGCGTTCACCTTCATTGGCTGAGAAATGGCGCTTTTCGCGTCATTGAAACGCGACTTTGGCGCGAAAGTCGCGTACCGCATGGCCGACAAGCACAGGGGTCGGATCGGGTTTCATGAGACGCCGACTTAGCCAAAAGTCGGCGACTTTTGAAAATGATCGACCCGTTTCGCTCAACCCTAGTGGTTAGGGCCTACTAACGGCTTCTGCCCCTCCCTGGTGTTGTCCTCAACTAAATAAAGCTGAGCTTCAACCTTCCGGCTCTCATTATGTGGTTTTAAAAAAAAAATGGTGGTTAGGGCCTACTAACGGCTTCTGCCCCTCCCTGGTGTTGCCCTCAACTAAATAAAGCTGAGCTTCAACCTTCTGCTCCAAATTACCATTTTAAAAAATGCAATAGGCTTTTCCGGCCTACTAAAGGTGTCTGCCCCTCCCTGGTGTTGTCCTCAACTGAACAAAGCTGAGCTTCCACATTCTGGCTTTCGCCCTATACTATCAGATATTAAACTGCATTTGGCCTACTAGTGTGGTTAGGCCCTTGAAACAGTGTCTGCTGCTCTTGGGTTTGCTACTCCACTGAACAAAGCAATGCCGCCTGTTTAGTCCTGTTACCAATTTTGAACTGCATGTAGCCTACTTTATTCTTTGGCCCTATATCTGTTTCCTCCTCATCCTGCCCATTGCCCAGCCACTGCTAAATGAGTCTGCTGGTACATTGACCTAGACCACTACATTCCCCTTGTACTCTACACAGCCAGAATCTGTCCCTGCTGAAAGTAAGGTTCCCCTTCCCGCATGTTATACCACCTTACACAGGGACAAAGAGGAAGGTGCAGATGAAAGTGCAGGTTCCTTCATCAGGTGGGGGGGCATACTCGTTGGCGACGTCACTGGCACAGGGCCCCTCAGAGTACGCAAAAGTGTCGCTGCTGGTGGGAGGCGCCCCCGCCATGCAAACACACCGCCGTACTTTGAGGGGCCCTGTGCCAGTGGCAATGCGAACGAGTGGGCCCCCCCCCTGCTTGCTCAGGATCACAGCACTTGCAACTTTTAAATACTTACCTTTCCCTGCAACACCGCCGTGACGTAGTCCGCATTTCCTGGGCCCACGAAAAACTTGAGCCAGCCCTACTCCCCCCACAACTTTCACCCAATTCCCTATGCCCAACTATTATTATACAGTTAATTAAGATTGGCAAGCTTCAGAAACAAGAATGGATGTTTTTGGCATTAAAATGGGCACTGTAGGTGTTTTCCTGGCCTCCACTCACTGCCGACTATGCTTCCCCATTGACTTGCATTGGGTTTCGTGTTTCGGTCGATCCCCGACTTTTAGCGATAATCGGCCGACTGCACTCGACTCGACTCTGGACAAAATCGGGTTTCCCAAAACCCTACTCGATCTTAAAAAAATGAAAGTCGCTCAACCCTAATATACGGTACTTCTTTTTTATAGTGTTAGTGTTCAGATTTGTAGTATGATATATACATAAAACAAGTAATCTTCATGGTATATCTGGGGGATTTGTGTATCTTGTAATTCAGCATTTCTATGTATACATATATATAGTAATGATTAATGGCTATCTGGCAGAGTTTTTTGTGAGGTGTAAATGTATGAGCCCAAGCAGAGATAATTTTCTGATAGTTTGATGTATTGTGCTTTTTTGTTATAATTCCCATGATAATTAGGGATTTTTATTCTTCTTGGGTTGTGTGCACTTAACACTTTTTTTAAATGAGGCAGGTTAATGATGCAAACAAAGTCATTTTTCAGTGTACTGCACTGTTAAGGGAATTTCTTCTAATTTACCTAGTAGATTTTATTGCCACTTTTCTTCAAAATGCAAAGTATAAAGAAGAAGATATAAGCGTGCGAAGCTAGTGACTGGGGAAAGATACTGATTAATTAGAGACACAAATACATTACTTTCCCCAGTGATATTTGCAGATTGTGACTAATTAGCTACATTTAAAAGGGATCTGTCACGTAAACACATATGTATTAATAAGGGAAGCACTTCACCATCTAATAAAGGCTAATCTCAATGGTGATTAATGGCTGGTGGTTAACATAGACATCTACCAGTTAATTGTCAATAAGAGGGGTAACATGGTATAAGAACATATTTGCGTTAAGAGAAGAGTAAAATGACCATATAACTCAGATGAGGATCGCAGCGCAATCTCGCACTAGCCGTCAGCTCTCCTGACCTGAGCACGACAGCTGCATATCTGTTCAGGTCAGCAGTGCCGACGACCAGGCCGAGGATTGCATAGTGCAGACATGACATTATCAGCACTACTCACCTCCTGGAGTGATTATGAGTAATGCTGGTAGGGGCGTAACTACAACGGTCGCAGAGGTCGTCATCGCGACTGGGCCTGCTGACACCAGCAAATGCTTCAACTGGATGTGCGCTCTCGGAACTGAACCAAAGGGTCCTTGCGCAGTCATACATGCTACCGGCCAATGAGAGGCCAGCAGCTGACGTCAGCGTGCACGTGACTGGAGGCGCAGTGACGTCATGCGCTCCCGTCTCTTGCATGATGAAGTCAGCTACCGGCTTCAGAAGAGGACACCATGTGGCCGGGAGGTGAGTATAATGTTATCTTTTAACCCCTTCACGACATGCGCCGTACTATTACTGCGCATGTCGTGTCTCCCCCTTTGATGTGGGCTCCGGCGGTGAGCCCACATCAAAGTCGCAACATGTCAGCTGTTTTGTACAGCTGACATGTGCGCGCAATAGCGGCGGATTAAATTGCAATTCACCCGCTGATATTAACCTGTTAAATGCCGCCGTCAAACGCTGACAGCGGCATTTAACTACCGCTTCCGGCCGCTGTGTCAGGACAGTAACCATAGAGGTCCTTGAGACCTCTATGGTTACTAATGCCGGCCTACTGTGAGCGCCCCCCTGTGGTCGGCGCTCATAGCAAGCCTGCATTTCATCTGATGATTGCTGCTATGTAGCTGAGCCGATCGAGTTGTGCCAACTTCTAGCCTCTCATGGAGGCTATTGAAGCATGGCACAAGTTAAAAAAATGTTTTTAAAAATATGAAAAAAATAAAAAAATATAAAAGTTTAAATCACCCCCCTTTCGCCCCATCCTAAATAAAACAATAAAAAAAACTTCAAACCTACACATATTTGGTATCGCCGCGTTCAGAATCGCCCGATCTATCAATAAAAAAAGCATTACCCTGATCGCTAAACAGTGCAGCAAGAAAAAAATTAGAAACGCCAGAAATACGTTTTTTTGGTCGCCGCGATATTGCATTAAAGTGCAATAACGGGCGATCAAAAAAACGTATCTGCACAAATGTGGTATTATTAAAAACGTCAGCTCAGCACGCAAAAAATAAGCCCTCACCCGACTCCAGACCATGAAAAATGGAGACGCTACGGGTATCGGAAAATGGCGCTTTTTTTTTTTTTTTTTAGTAGCAAAGTTTTGAATTTTTTTTAACCACTTAGATAAAAAAAAACCTAGACATGTTTGGTGTCTATGAACTTGTAATTACCTGGAGAATCATAATGGCAGGTCAGTTTTAGCATTTAGTGCAGCTAGAAAAAAAGCCAAACAAAAAACAAGTGTGGGATTGCACTTTTTTTGAAATTTCACCACACTTGGAATTTTTTTCCTGTTTTCTAGTACAAAACATGGTAAAACCAATGGTGTCGTTCAAAATACAACTCGTCCCTCAAAAAATAAGCCCTCACACGACCATATTGACGGAAAAATAAAAAAGTTATGGCTCTGGGAAGGAGGGGAGCGAAAAACAAAAACACAAAAACGAAAAAGGGCTGTGTCTTGAAGGGGTTAAACTATAAATTAAACAACAGTGGCAGAATGGCGGACAAATACCAGGATGGGGGACATATATACCAGGATGGGGCTGAGGATAAGGGACATATATACCAGGATAGTGGATATATATCAGGATGGGGCCAAGGCAGGATAAGGGACATACATGCCAAGGTGGGGGACATATAAACCAGGATGGGGCCCAGAATAGTGGACATATATGCCAGAATGAGGGGATACATATACCTGGATACCAGGATGAGGGATATATAAACATTGCTCAAAAATCAAAGGGAACACTTAAACAACACAATGTAACTCCAAGTCAATCACACTTCTGTGAAATCAATCTGTCCAGTTATGAAGCAACACCGATTGTGTATGACTTTCACCTGCTGTTGTGCAAATGGAACAGAAAACAAGTAGAAATGATAGGTAATTAGCAAGACAATCCCTATAAAGGAGTGGTTCTGTAGGGGGTGACTACAGACCATTTCTCTGTTCTCATCCTTTTTGGCTGTTGTTTTGGTCACTTTTGCATTTTGCTATTGCTCTCACCCCTAGAGCTACTGATCAGTAGCAGGAGGCGGTGTCTACAATCCACAGACGTTGCTCAGGTCCTGCAGCTCATCTAGGATGGCACATCAATGCGAGCTGTGGCAAGAATAAGGGTAGCTGTGTCTGTCAGCACAATATCCATAGCATGGAGCAGATACCTGGAAACAGGCTAGTACACCAAGAGATGTGGAGGGGGCCGTAGCATAGCAACAACCAAGCTGCAGGACTGCTATCTCCTCTTTTGTGCAAGGAGGAATAAGAGGAGTAGTGCTAGCAGTCCACTACCATCAATGTGTCTGCCCAAACTATCAGAAACAGACTCCATGAGAGTGGTATGAGGGCCTGACGTCCGCAAGTGGGTGTTGTGCTTACAGCCCAACACCATGCAGGGCAATTGGCATTTGCCAGAGAACACAAAGATTGTCAGATTCGACATTGGCACCCTGTGATCTTCACGGATGAGAGCAGGTTCACACTGAGTATATGTGACAGACGTGACAGAGTCTGGAGACGCCGTGAAGAACGTTCTCCTGCTGCCTGCAACGTCCTCCAGCATGACCAGCTGGGCAGTGGGTCAGAAATGGTATGGGGAGGCATTTCTTTGGAGGGCTGCACAGCCCTCCATGTGCTAGCCAGAGGTACCCTGACTGCTATTAGGTACCTGGATGAGATTTTGAGACCCAGTGTGAGACCATATACAAGTGCAGTGGGCCCTGGGTTCCTTCTGATGCATGATAGTGGCCTCATGTGGCTGAAGTGTGTCAGCAGTTCCTGCATGATGAAGGCATTTATGCTGTGGACTGGTCTGCCCATTCCCCAGACCTGAATCCAATCAAGCACATCTGGGACAGCATGTCTCATTCCATCCAACAATGGCATGTTGCACCACAGACTGTCCAGGAGTTAACCGATGCTTTAATCCAGGTCTGGGAGGGAATCCGCCGTCTCATCAGGACCATGGCAAGGCATTGTAGGGAGGTCAAACAGGCACATGGAGGCCACACACATTACTGAGCATCATTTCCTTGTCTTGAGGCATTTCCACTGAAATTGGGTCAGCCTGTAATTTGATTTTTCACTTTGAATTTGAGTAGCATTCCAAATCCAGACCTCCATGGGATATTAACTTACATTGATCATTTTTATATTTTATTCTTCTAAATGCATTCCACTATGTAATGAATAAAGATTTGCAACTGTAATATTTAATTCACTGATATCTAGGACGTGGCATTTTAGTGTTTCCTTTATTTTTTTGAGCAGTGTATATACCAGCATGAGGGACATATACTGTATATCAGCATAGGGTGGGCCCCGCTCTAAATCTTGCACCGAGGCCCATCAGACTCTAGTTATGCCACTGTGTGCTGAATAATTATTTTAGGGTATGTTCCAACTACTTTTTTACCAGAGTTTTTCAAGTGAGTCTACTGCAAAAAATTAAATTAAATTTAAATTTTGATGGAAAAATGACTGGCTGTTCATATGTTTCATATATGCTTTCAGCATTAGGCCAGGGATACACTTGCGAGTTCAATGCGAGAAACTCACGTGAGTCTCTCGCACTCGGGACTGGAGCATGCGGCTACATGTATTTCTATACAGCTGAACGCTCTGGTCCCGAGTAGTGCCAGGTATTGATGCGAGTTTCTCGCATTGCACTCGCATAGGCATCAATGGGAAGGTTAAACAAATGCCAGAAAGTGGGTGGGTGTCTTTTAGAGCATTTTGTAAGTGTTTTAGCTTAAAAATAAAGACAGCATTTTATTAATTTCTTAATGGATATCCAAAACATTACAAAAAATAAAAAAAACAAAATGCTAAGAGAAGGCAAAAAAAAAGAAATCTTGTAAAAAACACCAGTGAAAAACATTAACAAAACTCTAACAAGAACGCTTTGGCATAAAAAAAACACACACACACACACACACACACACACACACACACACACACACACACACACACACACACACACACACACACATAACATGAGAGACAAGAAGTGATTTCCAATGCATTTTAAACTTGAAAAAAACGATGTATTTTACCTTTTTTTTTGGAGTGAAAACTCTTCAAATCTCCTTAAAAAATACAAAACTTCTAAAAAACTTGAAGGTTCTGCCCAGTTTACTCTAAGTATACAAGTCAGCAAAAAGACTGTGTGTGCATAGTTAGTTTCAGCTCCAAAAACTCCCCAAAAATTCTATATGCATATAGCAAAAATTTGACTTAAAAAAACACTTAAAAGACTCTTTCTGTTCAGGGGCAGATAGAGACAGAAATGAGCTCCTGTGCAAAAGCAGTATGTGGACTATCTAGGGTCCAATAATTCATCATTTGGAAGTAGAAGTGGACCACTTGTCTCTTAGGTCCCTGTACCATGCATGGTATGTCAGCCCCTATATCCATTTCAATGTTAATCCTCATTACTGCTAATATATAGAGGTTTTTCAGTGTGATTTTCTGCTTCAGGTTTTGAAAAATGCTTGGTGGAAAAATAAGTGCATGTCACTTCTTTGAAGTGGCTCCTGATTGAATCCGCTGCAAACTAGGCACTGTCCAATCAGAAGGCTGCAAAAGTGATGCAGGAAAAACTCTTCAATATTGCTTATGGAAATGCTCCAGTTAAATGAAAAACTTCTCCAAATACTTCCTAAGGCCTGTCCCACACGTCCAGATAATTCCGGTACCGGAAAAATCGGTACCGGAATTATCCGTGTCCGTGTGCCCATGCATTTCTGCGGCACATCAGTGTGGCACACGTGTGCCGCCCGTGTGCCGACTGGGTACCACACGCACCGTGCAGGAGACAGCGCTAGAGATAAGCGCTGTCCCCCCCACGTGGTGCTGAAGCCGCCATTCATATCTTCTCTGCAGCAGCGTTTGCTGTAAAGAAGATATGAATAATCCTTTTTTTTTGTTTGTTTCTCGTGTTTAACATAAAGATCCATGTCCCCCACCCCCCTCCCACCCCCTGTGCGGCCGCCCGCTGTTATTAAAATACTTACCCGGCTCCCTCGCAGTGTCCTGTCCTGGCCGCAGCTTCTACTGTATGAGCGGTCACTTGGGGCCGCCGATTACAGTCATGAATATGCGGCTCCACCTCCCATAGGGAAAAAGGATTATTCATATCTTCTCTACAGCAAACGCTGCTGCAGAGAAGATATGAATGGCGGCTTCAGCACCATGTGGGGGGGACAGCGCTTACTGTAGCGCTGTCTCCTGCACGGCACACGGACTGCACACGGACAACGTCCGTGTGTGGTATGTGTTTTACACGGACCCATTGACTTTAATGGGTCCGTGTAATACGTGCGCTCCCACGAACACTGACATGTCTCCGTGTTTGGCACACGGAGACACGGTCCGCAAAAAATCAATGACATCTGCACAGATGCATTGATTTCAATGTGTCTACATGTGTCAGTGGCTCCGGTACGTGAGGAAACTGTCACCTCACGTACCGGAGCCACTGACATGTGAAACCGGCCTAAAGAAGTGGAGTCTCCTTTAGTGCTTTTCACTAGAAAACTCATCTTTTTTTTCCTAAATAAAATCCATCTGCGCAAAGCCAATGGGGTATTTGATGTTCTTTCTGCGGGCTTTGTTTGGAAGCCACCCACTTATTATAGTTGAAGTATAGAGAAAAGATACCCGTGGCACAGCCACCATAAAAAAAACAAGTGTAACAATGCCAGCAAAGCCACTTTAGGAAAAAGAACCCTGACATTTTACAGAAGCTGCTTCACCTAGGAAAACCTCAGGGCTCTGCAATCAGAATTAAAACATTGTAAGCACAGATCCTAAGGCTATGTTCCCATGATGAGTATTTGGTGAGATTTTGATGTTGCAGATTTTCTGCAGCATTTCTGCACCTATTAGTGAATTAGATTACAGTACTTTTTTCATTGCATTTTTATATATGCTTTTTTTAATCGCATTTTCTATATTGCAGTTTTTGTCTCTTTTTAGTATATCATGTCTTAAATGAAGCTGCTTGTTTATTATACTTCCTGGCATTTTTTTTGCTGGCAGATCTTCTTCATCTAATGCAAGCCTAATGGGAAAATCCGCACACAAAACTCAGCATACCTGCAAAATAAATTCATATGTTGCTGATTTCAAAACACACCACAGCGTAAAATAATAAAGTACCATGGGCATGAGATTTCTATAAATCCCATTCACTTTGCTGGAACTGTAAGATGCTGCGTTTTTTCACAGCAAAAATACACAGAGTCAAAATCTCACCAAAAACTCATCAAGAGAATTTAACCACTAAACAACCTCAGATCGAAAAATATTTACCAATCAGCAATCATTTATAAGCTCGTGTACACAGGCAGATTAAAGGATGCAGACTGATGAAACATAATAGATAGTTTTGTTCGCGAATGCTGTCCTAGTTCTCAACAGCTGGATCCACACGATCAGTATTTGGTCAGTATTTGGTCAGTATGTGTAAGCCAAAACCAGGAGTGGAACAATCAGAGGAAAAGTATAACAGAAATACGTCACCACTTCTGTATTTATCACCCACTCCTGGTTTTGGTCTATAAATACTGATGTAAAATACTGACCAACTACTGAAGGTGTGACTGTGGCCTTAGCAGAAGACTCCCATGCAAAGCTTCTCAAGTGTTAGTATGGCCGATGTAGGACAGTTTCTTTCCTACCAGTTCCAGTCAGGAGGCCCACATCTGTGTTCATAGCCTCCATCCCAGATTCTATTGTCTGAACAATTAACACCAAGGCAAAACCCCACAGATGTGCATTGTGACCACAATGCAATGGTGCATCAATAGAATGTTTCACACAGAAACACCAGAGATGACTCAAATAAAATATATAAAAACAATAAAATTATTAAAATGATTGACTCCTCACGGAGTTCTGTGAATGTTGGTGACTACCACCACCAAGTAGAGAAAGAAAGCCAACCTCCCTATGGATTTATCAGAGACACCACACACAGGTATTATATCACAGAAATATCTTTATTCCAAATTATTCATGGCAACCATCTAAAAACAATAAATATGTACGCACAACAGGACATACAAAATTAATACATAAGATGTTATCGGTACCCAGGTAACCACATAAATAGTCCCCAAGAAAAAATGAATGAAAACAATTAAATATTACTAAAAATTAGTAATTAAACAGTGTGCCTCAGTCCACCGCATATTGCCTGTATCCATATAATATATAAAGTGAAATGTGCTAAAGGCCAGCAGCTGGCAAAGCATGTGCACAAAAAAAGTGCTATGTGCTCAAGGGACAGGGGAGTAGTGATTATACATCTTTCAGTGTTATATACCCAAAGCAAACAAAACATGTGCTCAAAAACCCAAAGTGCTATGTGCTGAAGGGACTTAAATAATGGTGGGTATATACCTTTAAAGGTATCTGGGTCCTGTAATCGTGTACCCCGACGCGTGTTTCGGAGGATTTCCTTCGCCAGGGGGTCAGGGGGACCCAGATACCCTTAAAGGTATATACCCACCATTATTTATGTCCCTTCAGCACATAGCACTTTATGGGTTTTTGAGCACATGTTCTGATTGGTGCACCAAGCCTGATAACTAGCTAGACTGGCCAAATTTACAGCTTATAAGGTATAAACATGTACGATGTCTTGAAAAGGCATTCATAGCCCGTGAACGTTTCCACATTTTTTTTCACGTTACACCTACAAAATTAAATTTCTTTTACGAGGATTTGTATTCAGATCCCTGTTGTCAGATATACCTAAAAAAAACTCTGAATGACCAATTGTCTCCAGAAGTCACATAATTAGGAAATTGAGTTCACCTGTGTGTAAATTCTTTTCAGTATAACTACAGCTGTTCTCTGAAGGCCTTAGAGTTTTGTGGGGCACATTAATCTGTATAAAGGACTAAATGGAGCCCATTATTCTGTATTGAAGACTATGTGGGGCCCATTATACTGTATGGAGGACTATGTGGGGCCCATTATACTGTATGGAGGCCTATGTGGGGCCCATTATACTGTATGGAGGACTATGTGGGGTCATTATACTGTATGGAGGACTATGTAGGGCCATTATACTGTATGGAGGACTATAGGGGGCCATTATTTTGTATGGAGGACTATGTGGTGCCATTATTCTATAAAGAATGATAAGGAAAAACTTCTTGAATTGTAGACATGTTTTTAATAAACATCAAGATTAGGCTGCAACTTTGTCCAAGTTTTTATTTTTTGCCCTCTGTGTAATTGAGTTTGACATCCCTGCTTTAGATGGACAAAGCTGATAGAGACATACTGCAAATGACTTGCAGCAGTAATTGCAGCAAAAGGTGGTCCTACAAAGTATTGACTAGGGGAGCTGAATACAAAAGCAAATCAAAATGTTCACATTTAAATATGTTATTATTATTTTTTAAATAATTAGAAAATCATGTATCATTTCCATTACACTTCACAAATACTTGCACCTTTGTGTTGGTATATGACATAAAATCCAAATAAAAAAAAAAACATTTAATTTTGTGGGGGTAATGTGAAAAAAATGTGAAAAAGTTCATGGGGTATGAATACTTTTTAAAGACACTGTATAAGAAATGACAATACAAAATCAGATTTTTGTTGTTCAGAATTCACTGATCATAAAAAAAAGTTTCAATATTTATGTAATTCTGCATGGGAAGCAGCAACAACATGTATTCTTCCTACAAGAGGTGGATTTTACTCATAGATGTGTGTTGTGCTCCCTCTGGTGGAGAGGTTTCCATTGTCTATATGAAGAATCATAGCCTATTAGTGCTTAAATCACCCATAGACGTTTGGATGATCATTTTAGTTAAGAACTTTAAAACAAAATCAGGCAATGATCCAAAATGACTTATACTTCTCTCCCTTCTATCCACTTCTGTGCTTGGCTCAAAAAACTTCATACAAACCTACATAAAAAACTAATGTATAATTCCTGTTTAATCATCTATTTACACTGCCTTGCGAAAGTATTCGGCCCTCTGGAACTTTTCAACCTTTTCCCACATATTATGCTTCAAACATAAACATACCAAATGTAAATTTTTGGTGAAGAATCAACAACAAGTGTTAAGTTGAACGATATTTATTGGTTATTTTAAATTTTTGTGGAAATTCAAAAACTGAAAAGTGGGGCGTGCAATATTATTTGGCCCCTTTAACTTAATACTTTGTTGCGCCACCTTTTGCTGTGATTACAGCTGCAAGTCGCTTGGGGTATGTCTCTATCAGTTTTGTACATCGAGAGACTGAAATTCTTGCCCATTCTTATTGGCAAACAGCTCGAGCTCAGTGAGGTTTGATGGAGATCGTTTGTGAACAGCGGTTTTCAACTCTTTCCACAGATTCTCGATTGGATTGAGGTCTGGACTTTGACTTGGTCATTCTAACACCTGGATACGTTTATATGTGAACCATTCCAGTGTAGATTTTGCTTTATGTTTGGGATCATTGTCTTGTTGGAAGACAAATCTCCGTCCCAGTCTCAGGTGTTTTGCAGACTCCAACAGGTTTTCTTCAAGAATGGTCCTGTATTTGGCTCCATCCATCTTCCCATCAATTTTAACCATCTTCCCTGTCCCTACTGAAGAAAAGCAGGCCCAAACCATGATGCTGCCACCACCATGTTTGACAGTGTTAATGGTGTGTTCAGGGTGATGAGCTGTGTTGCCTTTATGCCAAACATATAATTTGGTATTGTTGCCAAAAAGTTCGATTTTGGTTTCATCTGACCAGAGCACCTTCTTCCACATGTTTGGTGTGTCTCCCAGGTGGCCTGTTGCAAACTTTAAACAACACTTTTTATGGATATCTTTGAGAAATGGCTTTCTTCTTGGCACTCTTCCATAAAGGCCAGATTTGTGCAGTGTACGACTGATTGTTGTCCTATGGACAGACTGTCCCACCTCAGCTGTAGATCTCTGCAGTTCATCTATAGTTATCATGGGCCTCTTGGCTGCATCTCTGATCAGTCTTCTCCTTGTTAGAGATGAAAGTTTAGAGGGACAGCCGGGTCTTGGTAGATTTGCAGTGGTATGATACTCCATCTATTTCAATATGATCGCTTGCATAGTGCTCCTTGGGATGTTTAAAGTTTTGGAAATCATTTTGTATACAAATCCTGCTTTAATCTTCTCCACAACAGTATCACGGACCTGCCTGTTGTGTTCCTTGGTCTTCATGATGCTCTCTTTGCTTCAAACAGAACCCTGAGACTATCACAGAGCAGGTGCATTTATACGGAGACTTGATTACACACAGGTGGATTATATTTATCATCATTAGGCATTTAGGACAACATTGGATCATTCAGAGATCCAAAATGAACTTCTGGAGTGAGTTTGCTGCACTGAAAGTAAAGGGGCAGCATAATATTGCACGCCCCACTTTTCAGTTTTTGAATTTCCACAAAAATTTAAAATAACCAATACATTTCGTTCAACTTCACAATTGTGTTCCACTTGTTGTTGATTCTTCACCAAAAATTTACATTTGGTATCTTTATGTTTGAAGCATGATATGTGGGAAAAGTTTGGAAAGTTCCAGGGGGACGAATACTTTCGCAAGGCACTGTATCTGTGTTTTATGTCTGTGTGTGATCAGTTTTCATACATTGAAAAATGCAAATGATTAAATACAGTTTCCTTGGTTTGTAATAGAAATAAATAGTAATAAACAGATGCCACAAGGATTACGTAACTTGCGGGCGTGTGGCTGGTCTCTGCTAACCGGGTCTTCTCCTTACAATGCGCACTGACAGTGCACTCTCTTGCTGTCTTGTCAATTCTCATCAGAGCTGACAAGGGAGTGCACTGTCACTATGCACTGAGAAGAATAGGGGACAGTAAGAAAGGAGCTCGTAATGAGCATACGTTGTAATTTGCAACCGACACATGCTCAGTAGAGTAGGGACAAGCCCAGCCCCTGAAACGGATGTCACTGATGACCGCAAACTCTTTTCCCTGATGATAGAATGCACTGAGGCCTCTCAAATAATGCATCAAAGAAAAAGTAGATAGAAAAAAAAATTAAGCAATTAGCATAGTGAGGGAACGATAGGGACTTCATAACTAAGGTATATTAGAAAAGAGATTATATTATGACCTTAAATAGATAGACATTTATGATTAAATTAAACTAAATGTTTCGGACCACCACTTTAACCTTTTTTTTCCCAAAACCACTTGTAAACTTTACAAGTAAATAGAGGCAACTGAGATGATAACATTTTGGAGTGTTGAGCTGCATATGTGGCTAATTAAGGAGATCCGATATTTTGTACAGTACCCAAATTGCCACTTAGTTTTGTCCTGGAAATGGCCATTGGGTACAAAAATGATAATGTACAGGGTATACCCTGCAATAGACCCACCATAATAAGCAAAATACTAGTAAAAGTACAGGTAAAACTGCTACTTCTTATTATACCTCTAATTAAATCAGGGCCTGCAATGCTATTCTGCATGGCCCCCAACCACCTGATCCTTGACATGCTTGCTTGGCTCTGTTGGCGTCTGACATGTATATTTCTTGTCAGAGAGAAAAAGTGTGGTGTGGTGCAGAGTTAGAATAGATGAATCTATGGTTCACTCAATTTGTGCTCAAAACTTTACATACCATGGCAGAATTTTTGCTTTCTTGGCCTTTTTTCATAGATTATGAATGATGACAACAAAACTTTTTCTCCACTCATGGTTAGTGGTTGGGTGAAGCCATTTATTGTCAAACTACTGTGGTTTAAATCAAAATAACAACCCAAAACATCCAAATGACCCCGATCAAAAGTTTACATACCCTGGTGATTTTGGCCTGATAACATGCACAGAAGTTGACACAAATGGTTTTGAATCGCTACTAAAGGTAACATCCTCACCTGTGACCTGTTTGCTTTTATTCAGTGTGTGCATAAAAGCTGAGTGAGTTTCTTGGATCCAGTCAGACCCTTGCATCTTTCATCCAGCCACTGATGTTTCTGGATTGTGAATTATGGGGAAAGCAAAAGAATTTTCAACAGATTTATGGAAAAAGGTAGTTGAACTGTATAAAACAGGAAAGGGATACAAAAGGATATCCAAGGAATTGATAATGCCAGTCAGCAGCGTTTAAACTGTGATTAACAAATGGAAAATCAGGGGCTCTGTAAAAACAAAACCACGGTCAGGTAGACCAACAGGAAAATTATTCGGGATGCAAAGAAAAACCCACAAATAACATCAGCTGAAATACAGGACTCTCTGAAAACTAGCGGTTTGGCTGTCAAAAGATGCACAATAAGGAGACATTGAAGAAATATGTGCTGCATGCTCAAGTTGCCAGAAGAAAGCCATTGCTGTGCAAATGCCACAAAGTATCTTGTCTACAATACGCAAAACAGCACAGAAACAACCCTCAAAAATTCTGGAACAAGGTAATTAGGAGTGACGAGACCGAAATTTAACTTTTTGGCCACAACCATAAACGTTACATTTGGAGAGAGGTCAACATTTACAAGTTCCTCTGGTGTAGTTTTCGGCTGATCTCTCACCTTCCTAATGATCAAGGATACCCCACGAGGTGAGATTTTGCATGGTGCCCCAGATCGATGCCGATTGACAGTGATTTTGTATTTCTTCCATTTTCTTATTATTGCACCAACAGTTGTCTCCTTCTCACCCAGCGTCTTACTTATGGTTTTGTAGCCCATTCCAGTTTTGTGCAGGTCTATGATCTTGTCCCTGACATCCTTAGAAAGCTATTTAGTCTTGCCCATGTTGTAGAGGTGAGAGTCTGTCTGATTAATTGGGTCTGTGGACCGGAGTGTTTTATAAAGGTGACTAAGACAGCAGTCTTTAATGCAGGTAACGAGTTGATTAGCAGCGTCTAACTGGTCTGTAGGAGCCAGAACTCTTAATAATTGGTAGGGGATCAAATACCCATTTCTCACTGCAAAATGCAAATAAATTTATATAATTTATGCAATGTGATTTTCTGGATTTTATTTTTCATATTCTATCTCTCAATATTAAAATTACCTAACCCTAAAATTATAGACTGTTCATGGCTTTGTCAGTGGGCAAACGTACAAAATCAGCAAAGGATTACATACTTATTTCCCTCACTATATATACCAGGATGGGGAAATGGTCAAAATCTTGCATCGGGGTCCATCAGACTCTAGTTATGTCACTCATAGGAGGATTGCACTAGCCACCAATTTTTATTTCCCTCAGGTACACGTAGGATCTACACACCTGCTCTGTATGCTAGATCTGAGGAAAAGATGGAGTGCAGAGCGGCAACTGTTATTTTAAATCAACCCTGTTGGCTCCAATTGGTCAGTAACTATTGTTCAGCCTATCAACACTAAAAAGGTTAATAAATAGTGATGAGTGAGTGTACTCGTTGCTCGGGTTTTCCAGAGCACGCTCGGGTGACCTCCGAATATTTGTAACTGCTCGGAGATTTAGTTTTCATCGCGGCAGCTGAATGATTTACAGCTACTAGACAGTTTCATTACATGTGGGGATTCCCTAGCAACCAGGCAACCCCCACATGTAATCAAGCAGGCTAGTAGCTGTAAATCATTCAGCTGCCGCGATGAAAACTAAATCTCTGAACAGTCACAAATACTCGGAGATCACCCGAGCGTGCTCGGGAAAACCCGAGCAACAAGTACACTCCCTCATCACTGTTAATAAACAAAGGTGACGTCGTGATCACCCCATCAATTTTTACTGCAGTGATTGGTGCTGTCTCAGTCACATTGATTTATTTTATTTTTTTTACTTTATTGTCAAGTCGCTGTGATTGGCTGATCAGAATTTTTTATGCATATTTTACTCTGGGTTTGATGGAGATTTTATCCATTTTATTTCAACAGATAGATAAAGTCCACAAGGAATCTATACTAAAAAGGAACATTTCTTCTTTTCGCATCGCATACTTGAACCCCTTAGCGACATAACATGTACTGGTATGTCATTTTGCCGGTGCTTAGATGTGGGCTAAGGAACTGAGCCTGCATCTCTGCCAGAAGATGATGGCTAGGTAATGCAGCCATAACTGCCTCTGATGACCATGAGTGGAGCTGGGCTCCACCCGCGACTGTTAACTTGTTAAATTCCGCTGTCAATATAAAATAGCAGCGATTACAGCATGCCACCCATCGGCGCTCCGGCAATGTGGTCACAGGGGGCCAATGGGTGGCCATGATAGCCAAAGCTCTGCTGAAGTCCCCTGTGCCTATCATGATGGTACTACTGTGAAAGTCAACCCGTGACTGGTGTTCATAGGAGACTGTGATTTTTGCTATATACAGCAATACTTTGGCATTGCTGTATATAGCACAAGCAATTAGATGATTGTAGGTTCAAGTCCCCTAGGGACCCTAGTACAGTGAAAAATAAAAAAAAAAGTTTTTAAAAAATCAAAACTTCAAAATCACCCCCGTTTTCCCCCATTAAAAATTAAGAAATAAAAACAAATGCACATATGTTGTATCTGTATGTTCGGAAAAATCTGATCATCAAAATATAAAATAAGAACCCCTTCAAGTCGCGGCCCTTTTTCGTTTTTGTGTTTTTGTTTTTCACTTCCCTCCTTCCCAGAGCCATAACTTTTTTAATTTTCCGTCAATATGGTCATGTGAGGGCTTATTTTTTGCGGGACGAGTTGTAGTTTTGAATGACACCATTGGTTTTACCATGTCTTTTACTAGAAAACGGGAAAAAAATTCCAAGTGCGGTGAAATTGCAAAAAAAGTGCAATCCCACACTTGTTTTTTGTTTGTCTTTTTTGCTAGGTTCACTAAATGCTAAAACTAACCTGCCATTGTGATTCTCTGGGTCATTACGAGTTCATAGACACCAAACATGTCTAGGTTATTTTTTATCCAAGTGGTGAAAAAAAATTCAAAACTTTGCTTAAAAAAAAAACAAAGTGCCATTTTCCGATACCCGAAGCGTCTCAATTTTTCATGATCTGGGGTCGGGTGAGGGCTTATTTTTTGCGTGCCAAGCTGACGTTTTTAATAATATCACTTTTGTGCAGATACGTTCTTTTGATCGCCCGTTATTGCATTTTAATGCAATGTCGCGGCGACCAAAAAAACGTAATTCTGGCGTTTTGATTTTTTTTTTCGCTACGCTATTTAGCGATCAGGTTAATGCTTTTTTTTTATTGCTAGATCGGGCGATTCTGAACCCGGTGATACCAAATACGTGTAGGTTTGATTTTTTTATAATTGTTTTATTTAGGATGGGGCGAAAGGGGGGTGATTTAAACTTTTATATTTTTTATATTTTTTTCATATTTTTAAAAACATTTTTTTTTTACTTGTGCCATGCTTCAATAGCCTCCATGGGAGGCTAGAAGCTGGCACCACTCGATTGGCTCAGCTACATAGTAGCGATCATGAGATCGCTGCTATGTAGCTGAATTGCAGGTGTGCTGTGAGCACCGACCACAGGGGGGCGCTCACAGCAGGCCGGCATTAGTAACCATAGAGGTCTCAAGGACCTCTATGGTTACCATCCTGATGCATCGCCGACCCCCGATCATGTGACAGGGGTCGGCGATGACGTCAATTCCGCCCGCCCGTCCGGAAGCGCCGGTTAAATGCCGCTGTCTGCGTTTGACAGCGGCATTTAACAGGTTAATAGTGGCGGGTGAATGGCGATTTCACCCGCCGCTATTGCGCGCACATGTCAGCTGTACAAAACAGCTGACATGTCGCGACTTTGATGTGGGCTCAGCGCCGGAGCCCACATCAAAGGGGGAGACACGACATGTGCAGTACATGTACGGCGCATGTCGTGAAAGGGTTAATCCGATTGTTAAATGGTCTAACGAGAAAAAAAACAAAAAGCCAGAATTGCGTTTTTTTTCTACCGCTACAACAGGAAAAAATGTAATAGGAGACAATCAAAAGCATTGTATCTACCCCAAAATGGTATCAGCACTGTCAAAACATCATCTAAAGGTGAAAAGAACAAGCCAACATATAGCTTCATCTCCAGAAAATTGAAAACTTTACAACTCTCAGAAAATGGCAACACTAGCAAATTTTTTTTTTTACAAATTCTGAATTTTTTTTTCACCCTGCAAAAGATTAATAGCTGCTAAGTAAAAAATACACTGATTGCATACGGACAGCACAAGGATGACAAGTGAAAACAAATTGTCCCACTGTACTGGAGGAATTCAGTTTAAAGGGAATCTGTCAGGAAGTTTTTTTCTATGTAACCTGAGGACAACATAATGTAGGGGCTGAGACACAGATTTCACAGAAGTGTCACTTCTTAGACGGCGTGGTTTTATTTCCAATTTCTGTAAAAAGGTTTTGTCACCAGATTATCATTGCAAGGACTACAGTGCACATGAGCCCTGGTCCGACCACACCCCCTCCTCAGATAAGCACCTTACTGTCAATAGACAATGTACACAGAAAGTTGTGGTGTTTGCGGGGTTAGCTCTCTGATCTCTGCTGTATGTTACATCTAAAAACTCGGATTCTGTCACAACTGCTGCACCCAAGTGATACAGAGCTGGAATCAGAGTTTTTTCCTACATTATGCTGCTCTCAGATTAGGTAGCAAAAACCTGGTAACAGATTCCCTATGAGCTAATTTGAAACTAAAAGCCGGCTTTATGATATTGATGACCTGTGCTTATGATGGGTCGTCAGTATCAGATGTGGTCCGATACCCTTTACTCCAATCGATCAGCTGTTAACAGCGCCAGACAGATGTCATTAGTGTATGGAGCCAGAACAGTACAGCTCTTACTCAATCTGTTTAGTAATTTGGCAATGAAATTGTGCACACACAGCGCATAGGAGGTGGCCGGGTGCAACTGTGCAAATATATGGTTTCTTTACAGAAACTGTCCACACCTGTCTGCTGCTCAGACATAAACCAACTGGATATTTTCTTTTGGTGTCTAGGAAATTGAGAAACTCCCAGGTCATATCAAATCAGTATACATACTTGTTAGATAAAAAATACTTGCTGTTTTTGCCTTTAGTAGCGGTTTGTAAGAAACACTACTTCTTTATTAAAGTAATATTGCAAAAGACTTTTCACACACGTGGTGCTTCTATACATAAGTTGTACCGCATCATTCATTCTTTAATGACTCGCTGTACAAACAATCACTAACTCAGCTCATAGTTCATGTGATCTTCTCACAACTTCATCCCATGATGAAACTCAATCATGTGACATTTTTGGGGTCATCCTTCCTCTTAAGCATTTTAGTGCATTGCATAAGAATTTAAACAAATTCCTAGGCTTGTATAATTAAAAAAGCAAACCAGGAAGCCATGGTAGAATAAATTAATGTGTATATTGATTCTATTGTTTTGGAAAATGTACTGATATCAATCAATTTAGATAACGTTGTGGTTACATAGTATAACATCAGTCAGAGGCCATAAACTCAAAAAGGCTACCTTGGACAGGCTGGCCTCTTCCGTCTGACAGATTCCAGAGGAACCCCAGCCTTTGCCCTTTAATACCTGCACAGTGATTTGGTGTTACAGTGGGGTCCACTGGATTGCTTCCACAGAAGAGATACTGGCCAGAGGAGTAAACCAGAGGCAAAAGAAGACAAGGTAGCCAGGTCAGAACCAAGAGGGCAGCAAAGGTACAAAATCAGCAAAGAATGGTTAGGAAACAGGCCACGATCAGTCAGCAGTAATTCAACAAGCAACACAGGATCAGATAGCACAAGACAGAGCTAGAGAAGAACTTCAACTGTGTAACACTTATGCCGGCATCCCTGCATGATCCCTCTTCCTCGTCCCTGCAGGGATGTCGACACACTCACCGCCCCAGCCACTAGTCTGGATGTTACACATAGTGGCTTAAAGTTAGGGCTCATTCATAGGCCAGAGACATGTGCCCCTTTGGCACTCACCCTGGATATCTTCTTAATACTCTATTATTTACAAAGAAGGTAGTTTGTGGGAGGAAATGCTAGTACATAATGCAGGTGACGACCATTTTTGCAAGAACGTGCGCTTCGTTTAGCCAGAAACTTCTTCTGAACTAAACTGATATCCAGAAGAAGTCATTGCTGATGTTGCTGTCTGACTTCCTCCCGATATCAGTTACACCAGAGGAAGGTGAAAGTGAATCAGTCATTGATTGACTGCAGTTTATAAAGGTATAAAACTGGAGAAAACAAACAGGTGATTCCTTCGCTGCCGTGGAGAAAAAATGAAGTAAGACAATCCAATTTCAGGTGGTTTTATTCCTCAACACATGTCGAAGTCTAAAACTTTTTTATCAGGACAAATCACAATCATGGTTTCTCTTGGTGAAGAAGTTTTATACTTTGAAACACGTTGACGAATAAAACCACCTGAAATTGGATTGGCATCCTTCATTTTTTCTCTACAGCAGGGCAGGATAACCCATTATTTTTTTACAGTTTATTACCTTTATAAACTTGACACTGTTGTGTTAGTTCCTCTCTTAGTGCAATTTCCTGAAATGCAATTCTGTATGTGAGCAGCACAGAAGTCAGAGCATGAAGTTTACACAGCCGGGGTGACCATTATGTGGTTACTCTGTGAAGATGCCCGCGTAATCCTGTATGTGTTTAATACTTCCCCTTTTTCTATTAAATACTTGAAGCCCTTCTTTACTGTAGCCACAAACTAGAATTAGTTTTCATGTGTCTAATTTGGGTGTTTGCTACATTTACAGTACAATACATGCTGTGAAAATAGGAAGGTTAGTTCCTCCAGCACTGAGATGAGCTGATGACGTTCACAGGTCACACAACTAGAAATTGTAACATGATCAGGGAAACCAGACTAGATGGATATTGATATAAAGTACAATGCCCCTCTCGGAGGATGCAACATTAGTAATTAAAGATGACCCACCAGCTCTCATATGTCTGTTTTAATAAATATTTGCATCCCCTCAGATGTAAGCATGGTTCATTTTTTCTTATAATCCTGTCTTGTGTAATTCCTCTGTTATTATGGCAATGTATAAATAGACAATCAATTGTTACTATTTCCATTGTCAAAGTGGTGCGTCACTATATAGTCAGTTCTGCCAGCTACAATTGGGCAATGTCAGTATATAAGACTCGGCGCCAACTGCGAACACTCGGTAATTCATACACAAATACCTAGGAGAAATAATGCAAGAACAGCACAGACCAAGGCTCTAACAAAACAAGCTAGAGAATATGTGTTTACTAAAAAAAGACATGCGGATACAGTCAAGTTTTATCTAATAAGTGAAGGGTCTTTAAGTTTTTGCAAAGCTCAATTAGTGACACTGGACTAATAAGATCACTGAAGCTGGACATACACATTAGGGATTAATGTCAGCCAAATGCTCCAAATTCGGGTTGACCAACTGACCAGCTAATATATTTAACCCTTTCACCACCTTGGGTATTTCCATTTTTGAGTTTTCGTTTTTTGCTCCCCTCCTTCCCAGAGCCATAATTTTTTTATTTTTCCATTACTATGGCCATGTGAAGGTTTGTTTTTTTTGGGGGGATGAGTTGTACTATTGAACAACACCACTGGTTTTACAATACAGTGTACATAGTGTACTGGAAAATGGGAAAAAATTCAAAGCACAGTGAAATTGCATTGTGGTGATACGCTACCTGAGTGTGTTGGGGGACACTCGCTTGGCATAGGATTCAAGCACTCAGGCACGGTACCTCACAGAAATCTGGTCAAATCTGGTTTATTAAACGTCATAAACCACATGACATACAGTCTATTTCATTATGTCCATGAACTTATCACGACGACCAGTCTGTTTATGCAGCAGATAAACTTCTCTGCCATATATTACAATCCCCTTGTCCAGGGTTACCTTTCAGGAGTTCCACTCCTCATGCTGACTTCACGTCAGTCCCAGGTCCTCAACACAGACCATCCAGGTCTATGGTCTCTAGGTGCTTCCAGGACGACCCCACTTCCAGGAGCCTCCAACACTGACCGTCCAGGTCTACAGTCTCCAGATGCTTCCAGGATGACTCCACTCCCAGGAGTCTCCAACACTGACCATCCAGGACCTTGCACAAGAACAAACGGCTCCATGCACAGGAACATGTGACCCATACCTTGGTCACATTATCTACCTGTAACCACTCCCATGGGTGTGTGGCTAGTTTGACCCTCCCATCTCTCACATCTAGCCCCGCCAGTCTACCATTAGAACTATACAATTACTTGTGGGACTACAGGTCCCAGAACACAACATATCTTTAGTCTGACAGCGCAGAGTGTCCTCCTCTGCGACACACATACCGGCCATTTATAATCCTGCCGGACTTTCTCTCACCAACACAGTTATACATCCAAGCGCATCCTGCAGTGCACACACAGTGCCCCCTGGCTGTAAGATTGGTCACTTCACCACACCATGTTCACTAAAAGCTAAAACTGACCTGTCATTATAATTCTCTAGGACTAGGTCATTATGAGTTCGTAGATACCAAACATGTATAAGTTATTTTTTTAATTAAGTGGTGAAAACAAATCTAAAGTTTGTAAAAATAAAAAAAAAAGTCATCATTTTCCAAGATCCGTAGCGTCTCCATTTTTCGTGATCTGGAGTTGGGTGAAGGCTTATTTTTTGCATGCCAAGCTGAAGTTTTTATTGATACCATTTTGCTGTAGATACGATCTTTTGATCACCCATTATTGCATTTAAATGCAGTGTTGCGGCAACCAAAAAACATAATTCTGGCCTTTTGATCATTTTCCTTGTTACCCTGCTTACCGATCATATTGTTTTTATATATTGATAGATCTGACAATTATGAATGTGGTGATACCAAATATGTGTATTTTTTTTATTATTGTTTTATCTTGAATGCGGCAAACTTAATTTTTTTTAATTTTCTATAATTTTTTTACTTTTTACTGGCATCTATAGTCTTCATGGGAGACTAGAAACTGCAATCTTCTGATTACTTGTGCTAGATGTGTCCGTCTAGTGGGCATGGCCTCAGTCAATGCAAGTGTATGGAGCCAGGCCGCACCCACTAGACGAGCTATGGCTGGGAGTATGCATGACGCATATGTACCCACTGGTCCCGGCTCAGAAACTAGTGAAACCTCACAGCTCACAATGCGTGCACTGCGGGGATTGAAAAGTCTTTAGTCAGACTGAGTGACTGCAGACTTTTCATTTTATACCGGACAATCCTTTTAAGAAATGGCTTAAGTTTTGCACAACTGTGAAAATACCTGGAACTGGACATCACGCAAAAATTGATCAAGAGACAAAAAGAAAATTGGTTCGGGAGGGTGCCAAGAGGCCCACAGCAACATTAAAGGAGCTGCAGGAATTTTTGGCAAGTACTGGTTGTGTACTGCGTGGGAAAACATTTTATCATATTCTACATACTGTATATCTGGCTTGTGTGTTAGGGTGGCAAAACAGAAGCCTTTTCTTGTGAAGAAAAACAACCAAACTACGCTATATTTTGCAGAAACTTACATCAAGTCTGCCAAAAACATGTGGGAAAATGTATTATGGTCTGATGAGAACAATGTTGAACTGTTTGGCCATAATTGCAAAAGGTATGTTTTGCGCAAAGCCAACACTGCACATCATCATCAAAAGAACACCAGCAGCACAGTGGAGACAGCATTATGGTTTGGGGCTGTGTTTTTCGGCAGCTGGAACTGGAGCTTCAGTCAAGGTGGAGGGAATTATGAACACTTCCAAATATAGTCAATTTTGCAAACCTACAGGCCTCTGTAAAAAAGGTGAACTTGAAGAGGAATTCCACTTTCACCACGACAGCGACCCTAAGCATACCTCCAAATCAACAAAGAATGGATTCATCAGAAGATCAAAGTTTGGGCAGAGCCCACACTTGAATCCAATCAACAATCCGTGGGTAAGCTGAAGAGGGCGCTATAGAGAGGAAATTCCCTCGCAATCTGACAGATTTGGAGCGCTACTGCAAGGAAGAGTGGGCAAATATTGCCAATTCTAGATGTGCCATGCTGATAGACTCCTGTCCAAGAATACTGAATGATGTAATAAATTCAAAAGGTACTTTAACAAAGTATTAGTTAAAGAGTGTGCATATTTATTCAACCACATTATTTTAGCCTTTTATTTTTCTTTTTTCATGTGAAAACATTTCAGTTTGTTTCTCAATTGAATTGTACAGATTATGGGTAATATTAAAAGTGGAAAAAAGTTTTGAAATTATTCTAATTGTTAAGATTTGTTTACATGATAAAAACGTGGCATTTTAACAGGGGTGTGTTGATGTTTCATATCCACTGAATGGGGGGGAACAGGGTAGTATTACTATATGTGGGGTGGGAATTAGGGGTCATTATTATTGTATATGGGGGAAATCAGATGATATTGATACTATATATGGGTGATTATAGGGTATTATTACTATACAGAGAAATGTTACTACAGTATATATTGGGGATTAGGGGACAATATTACTATAAATGGGTGGAATCAATGGACACAATTGGAAAACAATAAGCAATCAATTGCCTATAATGTGTATGGGAAATTTTACCATCTAGAAGGTACACGGGGGCATAAATACTATGTGGGACACTAAGTGGAGCACTGATTCTGTGTGTTCTGGTGCAGTAAATGGGACAAATAGAGTGGCAGCAGCCTCAGCATAGGTGTAAGGGTATGTTTCCACTGTCAGGATGGCCGGCGGTATCGCCGCAGCGGCGAAGCCGCTCGGCGCTAAGCCCCGCCCCCTTTCTGGGACACGATCATGCCGGATGTGTTAACTCTTCACATCTGGGATGATCGCTCTCTCCCATAGCGCCCTGTGATATGCCTTGCGGGGACGCTGCGTCCCCGCAAGGTGTACGGACATGCTGCAATCTGAAAAGACGCGCAGCATGTCCGGAGTCGCAGGGCCGCCGCGTGCGGGTTTCCACGCATAGTGGAGACGGGATTTCATAAAATCCCCTCCACTATGCTGGAACATCTGGACGCTGCTTGTTTGACGCTGCAGCTCTGCGCAGCGTCAAACAAGCAGCGTTTCCTGACCATGGAAACATACCCTAACAGAGAGATGAGGAGTTTGTGTTGGTTGCCGGCAGTGCTAGAAGGGTTGTCCATTTAAACAACATATTTTCTTCCATGTTATAGTTTCCTCGCTATTCTTTGATCATAACCAAAATTGCCATATGTGAATGTATGCAAATTGCCTCTTCAGAGAGGAAGAGGACTTGAACTCTATAGAGTTAGACCCCATATGTGAATGGAGAGAAAGATCAACTATATTGTTCAACCTGATTATCGTAATAAGGATTTGTGTATTGGGATCTTATGGTGACAGCTACAATTACACTAGTTACTACAACTTAGTACATGACGCCACTGCCGAGCAACAATGACGCCCCTGCCAGGTTAACAGAAAACTATTCCCCTTGGGCAGCCAGAATTGCAATGACTGACATGTCCATCAGATTCTCTCCAATAATTGTTTATTCTTCGGTGATTAGATAAACCATTGCATGTAAGACAGCCTTTAGCACACCAGGACAATTTTCTAAACATATTTCATTAATAGTAGCAGTTTTCTCCTTCAACGTCAGTGAAATGGATGATAAACAGAGGTTGAGACTACACCCTTCCTCAAATTTCTAGTGTTAAATATCATGAGATAATTATCAACCTTGGGTCTCGTCACTGTGTCCTAAAATTAGATATGTACTTTCATGTGACTTGTAACAGAAATCTGATTTCATTGTGCAATGACTTATAACATACATAAGATAAAAGTCACTAAGTGAGGAAGGGAAATGCCTTTCTTGTTGACAATGTAATCTGGAAAAGTGCTCCATTGTGATTACATTTTGCAAAGCTAGATCATTTGATCTTTGATCAGTAAGGGTACTGTCACACAGTGGCACTTTTGTCGCTACGACGGTACGATTCGTGACTTTCCAGCGATATCCATACGATATCGCTGTGTCTGACACGCAGCAGCGATCAGGGACCCTGCTGAGAATCGTACGTCGTAGCAGATCGTTTGGAACTTTTTTTCGTCGCTGGATCACCCGCTGTCATCGCTGGATCGGTGTGTGTGACAGCGATCCAGCGATGCGTTCGCTTGTAACCAGGGTAAACATCGGGTTACTAAGCGCAGGGCCGCGCTTAGTAACCCGATTTTACCGTGGTTACCAGCGTAAAAGTAAAAAAAACCAAACAGTACATACTTACATTCCGGTGTCTGTCCCCCGGCGTTCTGCTTCTCTGCACTGTGAGCGCCGGCCGGCCAGAAAGCGAGCACAGCGGTGACGTCACCGCTGTGGTTTCCGGCTGGCGCAGACAAAGTGGAGAGAAGCAGAACGCCGGGGGACAGACACCGGAATGTGAGTATGTACTGTTTTTTTTTTTTTTACTTTTACGCTGGTAACCACGGTAAACATCGGGTTACTAAGCGCGGCCCTGCGCTTATTAACCCGATGTTTACCCTGGTTACCCAGGGCCTACGGCATCGTTGGTTGCTGGAGAGCTGTCTGTGTGACAGCTCCCCAGCGACCACACAACCACTTACCAACGATCACGGCCAGGTCGTATCGCTGGTCGTGATCGTTGGTAAATCGTATAGTGTGACAGTACCCTAGGTGTCCACGTTCAGGATTGCATCAGGATTTGGTCAGGATTTTTCATCAGTATTTGTAAGCCAAAACCAGGAGTGGAACAATTAGAGGAAAAGTATAATAGAAACATATGCTCCACTTTTGCATTTATCACCCACTCCTGGTTTTGGCTTACAAATACTGATGAAAAATCCTGACCAAATCCTGATGCAATCCTGAACGTGGACACATACCCTAAGGCTGTTTTCACACATCGGTTTTTTGCTGTCAGTCACAATCAAGCGAATTTTTAAAAAAACGGATCAAAAGTTGTCGCCGGATCTGTTTTTTTCTCATAGACTTGTATTAGTGACGGATTGTGACGGATGGCCTCACGTTTCATCTGTTTTTCGCCGGATCCGTTTAAAACTGTTTTTCCGGCAACCGGAGAAAACGGACAAAGTAACATTTTTTGTGTCTGTCGAAAAAACGGACAGCGACAGATCTGTCGCCATCCGTCATGTGCTACAATGGAACCCTATGGCTCCGGATCCATAAAATGATGGAATCCGGTGACGGATTCCTTTTTTTTTTAACTGAGCATGCTCCGATTTTTTTAGGATCCTATTAGCTGGATCAGCTAGTCAGATCCGTCGAAAAAATGGTTCCGTCACATCAGTTTTTCACAATCTGCGACGGATCCGTTTTTTTCAACATTCGACGGATTGTGACTGATGACAAAAAAATGATGTGTGAAAGCAGCCTTGGCTATGTGCACACGTTGCGGATTTGCCTGCGGATCCGCAGCGTTTTTGATGCTGCGGATCTGCAGCAGTTTTCCATGCATTTTACAGTAGCATGTTAACCTAAGGAAAAGCAAATCTGCTGTGCACATGCTGCGGAAAAAAATGCATGGAAACGCAGCGGTGTATTTTCCGCAGCATGTCAATTCCTTGTGCAGATCTGCAGCGTTTCTGCACCCATTGACTTGCATTGAGTCAGGCACATCCGCAGCAAAACCGCAGATGTAAAAAAGATCTGCGGTTTAGCTGCGAATGAAACGCTGCAGATCGGGAGGAGGGAAATGTGTGGGTGGAGCTATGTGCGTGTATCTGTGTGTGGGCAGGGTCTGCGTGTCTGGGTCTGCGGAGCTCTGTGTGGGGTCGGCGGGGCTGTCCGTGGGTGTGCAGGGGTCTGCCAGGAGTTTTCCAGGGGTCTGCCGGGGCTGTCTGGGGTCTTCCGTGGCTGTGCAGGGGTCTGCCAGGGCTTTCCGGGGGTCTTCCGTGGCTGTACGGGAGTCTGCCGTGGCTGTATCAGTGTGTGTGCAGGCATTTTCAAATGGAACTACATGTCCCATCCGGCTATGCCTGCTACAGTGACAGTGATTGACACTTTAGCTAATGATGGGACAGTAGTAGTCCCATCATCCGGCTAATGTGTTGAATGTAAAAAAAAACACATACAGAACATACAACATATAACATACAGTACATATAACCTACACACATATACAGTACAGACAGTACTTACAGTACATACTACATAGAGAACATACTCACCAATAACCTTGATCCCGAAGCCCTTGATCACCTGTAAATAATATTAAAATAATAAACCAACAATATACTCCCTGATCTGCAGTAATCCAATTAATACGAGAGTCCCACGATCATCTCCCATGGAGAGCTGCCACATCAGCTGATGCGACCGCTCTCCAGGGGCTCGGGATACAATGAAGGAAGGTATCCTTCCACACTGTATCCCTCCACTGTGAGTACTATAGTTCATACTGTCACTTGCGGCACTGCTGTGTGGGAAAATTCCCATGCTGCATTGCCATAAAGTGAGAGCAATGAACTACAGTAACCTCTTCAGTGATGCACTGCAGGAGCCATTGTCTCCTGTCAGTGTGTCACTGAAGGTCTATAGAGCTGTCACATCTCCTGAGATCATCGTGGGACACTCGTTATTAATTGGACTACGGCGGACAGGAAGTATACGGTTGGTTTATAATTTTTTATTTTTTGCAGGCGATCGATGGCGTCGCAGGAATTAGGCGTGTTTGTAAGTATGGTGAAATTAAGAATATTAAAATACTTTTTTCTGGCTGTCTTTTTTAACTCTTTCACTACTATAGGATTAATAATGGATAGGCATCTTATTGACGCCTCTCCATTATTAACCGGGCTTAATGTCACCTTACAATAGCAAGGTGACATTAACCCCTTATTACCCCATATCCCACCGCTACACAGAAGTGGGAAGAGAAGGGCTAAGTGCCAAAATTGGCGCATCTTAGAGATGCGCCATTTCTGGGGCGGTTGGGAGCTGTATTTGTAGCCGGGGGGCAATATCCATGGCCCCTTCCTAGGCTATTTATATCAGCCCGCAGCTGTCTGCGTAGCCTTTCTGGCTATAAAATACAGGGGGACCCCATGCCATTTTTTGGGGGGCCCCCCTTTTTTAATAGCCAGTAAAGGCTATGCAGACAGCTGCGGGCTGATATCCATAGCCTGGGAAGGGGCCATGGGTATTACCCCCTTCCCAGGCTACAAATATTGGCCCCCGGCCGTTGGCCTTCCTACTCTGGCGCAGAAAATTGCGCGGGAGCGCACGCCATTTTTTAAAAATTAAACATTGTTCATTAATAAACATCGGCCTTGCTATTATATATCTATGGATAGATGTAGATAGATATATGGATAGATAGAAATATGGATAGATATATCTATGTATCTATAGATATATATATCTCTCCCATTCCTTCTATCTCTATCTATCTATCTATCTATCTATCTATCTATCTATCTATCTATCTATCTATCTCATTCCTTCCATCTATTATCTATCTATCTATCTGTCTGTCTGTCTGTCAGTCATCTATCTATCTATCTATCTCAGTTCATCTATCTATCTATCTGTCTCTGTCTGTCTATCTATCTATCTCTGTATCTCTGTGTAATGGAGTGTGGGTTGGACAAATGTAAAAGAGGAGGTTGGACAAGAAATGACACCACAATTTTTTTTTTGTTCAATAATAGATCTTTATTAAGCTTTCAAAAACGCATACAAATCCGCATCAAATCTGCACAAAAAACGCATCAAAAGCACATAAAAAATGCACCTACCTTTTCTGCAAAGAGATTCAGTGCGGAAAAATCCACAGGCAAATCCGCAACGTGTGCACTTACCCTTTAGAGTGGACAATTCACTGGAAATCTGAAGACTTAGAATATCCTGTAACGTGAAATTAGGAATAAGGGTTCGTTTGCACAGACTGACCAGCAGCATGATATGACAGCTGATAGGCATGACCAGCGTTATGGAGGTTCTAACTGGGCAGTTGCCAAGTGCCCCAACCCCATTGGGGGTCCCAAAGCGTCTATAGCAGGAGCTACACTGATAATAGTTATCAGTGTAGCTTCTGGTGTGGAGACTGCTTCAGGACCTTTTGTGACATTAAGTTCATGCAACCCATCATGTGACCATGTAATCACCATAGGTCAGGTATTTTGAGGGAGTCATAAGAACTGAAGAGTAGATGGACTGGTGGTAAGTTATCTATTGTCTGTGTGTCTGTGGTTCTGTCTGTCTTTGTATCTATTTGTGTGTGCAGTTAAACCTAAAATGCATGGGCTCCTGGTGGTATATATTAGTGAAGACATCATAATGTATAGACTCCTAGTAGGTATATATTAGTGACAACAACAGAATGTATGAGCTCCTGGTAGGTATATATTAGTGAAGACATCGCAATGTACGGGCTCCTGGTGGGTATATATTACTGAAGACATCAGAATGTATGGGCTCCTAGTGGTATATGTTAGTGAAGACATCGCAATGTATGGGTTCCTGGTGGGTATATATTACTGAAGACATCAGAATGTATGGCTCCTAGTGGTTTATATTAGTGAAGACATCGCAATGTATGGGCTCCTGGTGGGTATATATTACTGATTACATCAGAATGTATGGGCTCCTAGTGGTATATATTAGAGAAGACATCATAATTAGTGATGAGCGAATATACTCGTTACTCGAGATTTCTCGAGCATGTTCGGGGGTCCTCCGAGTATTTTTTAGTGCTCGGAGTTTTAGTTTTTCTTGCTGCAGCTGAATGATTTACATCTGTTAACCAGCATAAGTACATACAGGGGTTGCCTGGTTGCTAGGGAATCCCCACATGTACTTATGCTGGCTAACAGATGTAAATAGTTCAGCTGTGGCAAGAAAAACTAAATCTCCGAGCACTAAAAAATACTCGGAGGACCCCCCCGAACATGCTCGAGAAATCTCGAGTAACGAGTATATTTGCTCATCAGTAATCATAATGTATAGACTCCTGGTAGGTATATATTAGTGACAACAAAAGAATGCATGGGCTCCTGGTGGGTATGTATTAGTGATGGCTTCAGAATGTATGGCCTCCTGTTGGTATGTATTAGTGAAGACATCAGAATGTATGGGCTCCTTGTGATATACGGTATATTAATGAGGAAATTATAATGTATTTGTTATGATTGTGTAACA
Source organism: Ranitomeya variabilis (assembly GCF_051348905.1). NCBI lineage: Eukaryota > Metazoa > Chordata > Amphibia > Anura > Dendrobatidae > Ranitomeya > Ranitomeya variabilis. The sequence continues at coordinate 632,325,082 of NC_135234.1, read as the reverse complement.
ACTCACATGGGAAAATAGGTAAAACACTACAACCTGCAACTGACACAGCCGCTTCCTGTATAGACTAGAGGTCTTGACCCCTCAGTTCCTAGTGGTTCCTGTGTGGGCTGGCATATCCCTAACAACAGACTAAATGATGGCAGCTTGGTCCTATGCTGCCTGAAAGGCCCTCAAACGCTTAATGTTCCTCTTAAGCTCCTGGAAGGCAGAGCAGAGTGCAATTTACCTCAGAAGGAAAGGTGTGCTTAGATAGAAAGAGATCCCAGAGTGATTTAAAACAAAATACGAAATACAAAATGAGAAGATCAGGTATGTACTGCTAAATAGTATGTAGCCTACTTCCTAAGCAAGAAACAGAAGATAGGTGCAGGGTTTAAAGCATAAACAGCAGAGAAATAAATGTTAGCTGGTCTTTCACTGACTGGCATAAAAAACGGCAGTATGGCCGGACATCCAAATGAGGTTACCAGCAGGAAATACCAGCAGGGGGAAAGTGTATAAAACCACACCCAAAAGATGATAGGGCAGAAAAATGAATAAATGAAAACACGATGTTACCCTAAAAAGACTAAAACAAGGATAACCGACAATAAACATCTGGAGAAAAGGTGTAACTGCTGTGGCTCAGCAGATAGAGAACCCAGAAGCATGACAATATGAGCTCCTGGTGGTATATATTAGTAAGGACATTAGAATGTATGGGCTCCTGGTAGGTATATACACTATTTGTTTGTCTGTATGTATGTTCTCTTTGTATACATGTGTCTGCATGAAGGTGTTCTATGTGTGTCATGATTCTCAATGGCGAGAGAACATAGCCCCGCATATATGAGAACTAGCTCTTGGAAGATGGAAACTATACTGACCATGAACTAAACCTGCCGCACAACTAGAAGTGGCCGGGTAGCATGCCTACGTTTTTTTATCCCTAGATGCCCAGCGCCAGCCGGAGAACTACCTAATCCTAGCAGAGGAAAAGACAGTCCTGGCTCACCTCTAGAGAAATTTTCCCAAAAGGCAGACAGAGGCCCCCACATATATTGGCGGTGATTTAAGATGAAATGACAAACGTAGTATGAAAATAGGTTTAGCAAAATCGAGGTCCGCTTACTAGATAGCATGAAGACAGAAAGGGCACTTTCATGGTCAGCAGAAAACCCTATCAAAACACCATGCAGAAATTACTTTAAGACTCTAGCATTAACTCATAACACCAGAGTGGCAATTTCCGCTCACAAGAGCTTTCCAGACACAGTAACGAAACAGCAGCTGTGAACAGGAACAAAATGCAAAAACACACAAGGACAAAAGTCCAACTTAGCTGGGAGTTGTCTAGTAGCAGGAACATGCACAGAAAGGCTACTGATACATTGTTGACCGGCATGAAACTGACAGAGGAGCAAGGTTATATAGCGACTCCCACATCCTGATAGGAGCAGGTGAACAGAGGGGATGATGCACACAAGTTAAATTCCACAAGTGGCCACCGGGGGAGCCCAGAATCCAATTTCACAACAGTACCCCCCCCTCAAGGAGGGGGCACCGAACCCTCACCAGAACCACCAGGGCGATCAGGATGAGCCCTATGAAAGGCACGGACAAGATCGGAGGCATGAACATCAGAGGCAGTGACCCAAGAATTATCCTCCTGACCGTATCCCTTCCATTTGACCAGATACTGGAGTTTCCGTCTGGAAACACGAGAGTCCAAGATCTTTTCCACAACGTACTCCAACTCACCCTCAACCAACACCGGAGCAGGAGGCTCAACGGAAGGCACAGCTGGTACCTCATACCTGCGCAACAATGACTGATGAAAAACATTATGAATCGAAAAGGATGCAGGGAGGTCCAAACGGAAGGACACAGGGTTAAGAATCTCCAATATCTTGTACGGGCCGATGAACCGAGGCTTAAACTTAGGAGAAGAAACCCTCATAGGGACAAAACGAGAAGACAACCACACCAAGTCCCCAACACAAAGCCGAGGACCAACACGACGACGGCGGTTGGCAAAAAGCTGAGTCTTCTCCTGGGACAACTTCAAATTGTCCACCACCTGCCCCCAAATCTGATGCAACCTCTCCACCACAGCATCCACTCCAGGACAATCCGAAGATTCCACTTGACCGGAGGAAAATCGAGGATGAAACCCCGAATTACAGAAAAACGGGGACACCAAGGTGGCAGAGCTGGCCCGATTATTGAGGGCGAACTCCGCCAAAGGCAAAAAAGCAACCCAATCATCCTGATCCGCAGACACAAAACACCTCAAATATGTCTCCAAGGTCTGATTAGTCCGCTCGGTCTGGCCATTAGTCTGAGGATGGAAAGCAGACGAAAAAGACAAATCTATGCCCATCCTAGCACAGAATGCCCGCCAAAATCTAGACACGAATTGGGTCCCTCTGTCAGAAACGATATTCTCCGGAATACCATGCAAACGAACAACATTTTGAAAAAACAGAGGAACCAACTCGGAAGAAGAAGGCAACTTAGGCAAGGGAACCAGATGGACCATCTTAGAGAAACGGTCACACACCACCCAGATGACAGACATCTTCTGAGAAACAGGCAGATCCGAAATAAAATCCATCGAGATGTGCGTCCAAGGCCTCTTCGGGATAGGCAAGGGTAACAACAATCCACTAGCCCGAGAACAACAAGGCTTGGCCCGAGCACAAACGTCACAAGACTGCACAAAGCCTCGCACATCTCGTGACAGGGAAGGCCACCAGAAGGACCTTGCCACCAAATCCCTGGTACCAAAGATTCCAGGATGACCTGCCAACGCAGAAGAATGAACCTCAGAGATGACTCTACTGGTCCAATCATCAGGAACAAACAGTCTACCAGGTGGGCAACGATCAGGTCTATCCGCCTGAAACTCCTGCAAGGCCCGCCGCAGGTCTGGAGAAACGGCAGACAATATCACTCCATCTTTAAGGATACCTGTGGGCTCAGAATTACCAGGGGAGTCAGGCTCAAAACTCCTAGAAAGGGCATCCGCCTTAACATTCTTAGAACCCGGTAGGTAAGACACCACAAAATTAAACCGAGAGAAAAACAACGACCAGCGCGCTTGTCTAGGATTCAGGCGCCTGGCAGACTCAAGGTAAATTAAATTTTTGTGGTCAGTCAATACCACCACCTGATGTCTGGCCCCCTCAAGCCAGTGACGCCACTCCTCAAAAGCCCACTTCATGGCCAAAAGCTCCCGATTCCCAATATCATAATTCCGCTCGGCGGGCGAAAATTTACGGGAAAAAAAAGCACAAGGTCTCATCACGGAGCAGTCGGAACTTCTCTGCGACAACACCGCCCCAGCTCCGATTTCAGAAGCGTCGACCTCAACCTGAAAAGGAAGAGCAACATCAGGCTGACGCAACACTGGGGCGGAAGAAAAGCGGCGCTTGAGCTCCCGAAAGGCCTCCACAGCATCAGGGGACCAATCAGCAACATCAGCACCCTTCTTAGTCAAATCAGTCAATGGTTTTACAACATCAGAAAAACCAGCAATAAATCGACGATAAAAGTTAGCAAAGCCCAAAAATTTCTGAAGACTCTTAAGAGAAGAGGGTTGCGTCCAATCACCAATAGCCTGAACCTTGACAGGATCCATCTCGATGGAAGAGGGGGAAAAAATGTATCCCAAGAAGGAAATCTTCTGAACCCCAAAAACACACTTAGAACCCTTCACACACAAGGAATTAGACCGCAAAACCTGAAAAACCCTCCTGACCTGCTGGACATGAGAGTCCCAGTCATCCGAAAAAATCAGAATATCATCCAGATACACAATCATAAATTTATCCAAATAATCGCGGAAAATGTCATGCATAAAGGACTGGAAGACTGAAGGGGCATTTGAAAGACCAAAAGGCATCACCAAATACTCAAAATGGCCCTCGGGCGTATTAAATGCGGTTTTCCACTCATCCCCCTGCTTGATTCGCACCAAATTATACGCCCCACGGAGATCAATCTTAGAGAACCACTTGGCCCCCTTTATACGAGCAAACAAATCAGTAAGCAGTGGTAACGGATATTGATATTTAACCGTGATTTTATTCAAAAGTCGATAATCAATACACGGCCTCAAAGAGCCGTCTTTCTTAGACACAAAGAAAAAACCGGCTCCTAAGGGAGATGACGAAGGACGAATATGTCCCTTTTCCAAGGACTCCTTTATATATTCTCGCATAGCAGCGTGTTCAGGCACAGACAGATTAAATAAACGACCCTTAGGGTATTTACTACCCGGGATCAAGTCTATGGCACAATCGCACTCCCGGTGCGGAGGTAGTGAACCAACCTTGGGTTCTTCAAAAACGTCACGAAAGTCAGACAAGAATTCAGGAATCTCAGAGGGAATAGATGATGAAATGGAAACCAAAGGTACGTCCCCATGAGTTCCTTTACATCCCCAGCTTAACACAGACATAGCTCTCCAGTCGAGGACTGGGTTATGAGATTGCAGCCATGGCAATCCCAGCACCAAAACATCATGTAGATTATACAGCACCAGAAAGCGAATAACCTCCTGGTGATCCGGATTAACACGCATAGTCACTTGTGTCCAGTATTGTGGTTTATTACTAGCCAATGGGGTGGAGTCAATCCCTTTCAGAGGTATCGGAGCCTCCAATGGCTCCAAATCATACCCACAGCGTTTGGCAAAGGACCAATCCATAAGACTCAAAGCAGCGCCAGAGTCGACATAGGCGTCCGCGGTAATAGATGACAAAGAACAAATCAGGGTCACAGATAGAATAAACTTAGACTGTAAAGTGCTAATTGAAACAGACTTGTCAGGCTTCTTAGTACGCTTAAAGCATGCTGATATAACATGAGTTGAATCACCACAATAGAAGCACAACCCATTTTTTCGTCTAAAATTCTGCCGCTCGCTTCTGGACAGAATTCTATCACATTGCATATTTTCTGGCGTTTTCTCAGTAGACACCGCCAAATGGTGCACAGGTTTGCGCTCCCGCAGACGCCTATCGATCTGAATAGCCATCGTCATGGACTCATTCAGACTCGCAGGCACAGGAAACCCCACCATAACATCCTTAATGGCATCAGAGAGACCTTCTCTGAAAATCGCCGCCAGGGCGCACTCATTCCACTGAGTAAGCACAGACCATTTGCGGAATTTTTGGCAGTATATTTCAGCTTCATCTTGCCCCTGAGACAAGGACATCAAGGCCTTTTCCGCCTGAAGCTCTAAATGAGGTTCCTCATAAAGCAACCCCAAGGCCAGAAAAAACGCATCCACATTGAGCAACGCAGGATCCCCTGGTGCCAATGCAAAAGCCCAGTCTTGAGGGTCGCCCCGGAGCAAGGAAATTACAATCCTGACCTGCTGTGCAGGGTCTCCGGCAGAGCGAGACTTCAGGGACAAAAACAATTTGCAATTATTTTTAAAATTTTGAAAGTGAGATCTATTCCCCGAGAAGAATTCAGGCAAAGGAATTCTAGGCTCAGACATAGGTGCATGAACAACAAAATCTTGCAAATTTTGTACCTTTGTGGCGAGATTATTCAAACCTGTAGCTACACTCTGAAGATCCATTTGAAACAGGTGATCACAGAGCCATTCAAGGATTAGAAGGAGAGGAAGAGAGGAAGGCTGCAGTATAGGCAGACTAGCAAGTGATTCAATTAAGAGCACACTCAGAACTAGAGGGAAAAAAAAAAAAAAAAATTGTAGCAGACTTCTTTTTTCTCTCCTTTCTCAGCCAGTAATTTAACCCTTTTTTGGGCCGGTCAAACTGTCATGATTCTCAATGGCGAGAGAACATAGCCCCGCATATATGAGAACTAGCTCTTGGAAGATGGAAACTATACTGACCATGAACTAAACCTGCCGCACAACTAGAAGTGGCCGGGTAGCATGCCTACGTTTTTTTATCCCTAGATGCCCAGCGCCAGCCGGAGAACTACCTAATCCTAGCAGAGGAAAAGACAGTCCTGGCTCACCTCTAGAGAAATTTTCCCAAAAGGCAGACAGAGGCCCCCACATATATTGGCGGTGATTTAAGATGAAATGACAAACGTAGTATGAAAATAGGTTTAGCAAAATCGAGGTCCGCTTACTAGATAGCATGAAGACAGAAAGGGCACTTTCATGGTCAGCAGAAAACCCTATCAAAACACCATCCAGAAATTACTTTAAGACTCTAGCATTAACTCATAACACCAGAGTGGCAATTTCCGCTCACAAGAGCTTTCCAGACACAGTAACGAAAAAGCAGCTGTGAACAGGAACAAAATGCAAAAACACACAAGGACAAAAGTCCAACTTAGCTGGGAGTTGTCTAGTAGCAGGAACATGCACAGAAAGGCTACTGATACATTGTTGACCGGCATGAAACTGACAGAGGAGCAAGGTTATATAGCGACTCCCACATCCTGATAGGAGCAGGTGAACAGAGGGGATGATGCACACAAGTTAAATTCCACAAGTGGCCACCGGGGGAGCCCAGAATCCAATTTCACAACATATGTGTATATAATTGGCTGCAGGGTGAAGGGGTTGAAAATTACAAATAGGAAAATGGGCCTATGAAAAGGTTTGGGCATCTTTGGAGATTTGTCTGCTCAGATAATTTTGACCAAGGTTTCAGACTTTAATTAGCCTGTTAGAGTTATGGCTTGTTCACTATCATCGTTAGAAAAGGCCGGGTGATGCAAATTTCTCATAAAATTTGATGCAAATTTCTTATAAAAACCTAACCTCATCTAACCTTATGCCAAAAAACAGCAGCCATGTCCTAGCATTCTACCTCCCAAAAATTGGAATAAGGCTCGGCTCACATTTATCCTGCGCTCTGCGCTGAGCACTCACAAACCCCGGATGGAACCATTCACTTATGAGGCAGATGGAGTCACTTTGGACTGGTCTGTGTTCTAGCGGTGTCCCATCATTTTAGGCATCTTTTTAGCGCACCAGTGTGGGCGACCAATGATCTGTGCACACCTAAGAAGATGGAGACCACCAGAGCTAACGCCAAACTGAGTGCAAAGTGTCTCCATCTGCATCATGGTGGGTAATTCCCTCGGGGGTTTCATCTGAATCGCATTTTTGTGGGATTTACACGGAAACCCCCACGGAAGTGCTCAGCATAGAACACATGAATGTGATCCTGCCTTATTCTGGAAGTGATCGAATAATATTACGTACCCCAAAATGTTACCAATAAAAACCCAAATTTATCCTACACAAAACCAGCCACTGTCATGAACTATAGGGGGTCACACGTTACTTTTAGAACAAAGACTCTGGAAAAGTGACATGGCTCACACCCCTTCAAATAAAATGCAGTGAATTCTGCGCTCCCAAATCCAAACGCCTCCCTCCTGTGTCCCACTGTGCCTAAACCACAGTAAGAGGCCACATGTTTGGTATTATTGTAATGGAGTGAAGGCTCTTAATTTACGGGTGCGTATTGCCAGAAGCACAAGCTGGGAACAATGTGGCACTATACTGAATGGGGGCACAATGTATGGGTACTGTCAGGACTCTGAACATTTTTTACCTTTTGTGCATTACTGCCCTTTTCCAAAATGGCATCTTTGGTCTCATGTGCACTGTGTCTTCCTGCTATAAAACTCCACCCCAGCCTTCAGTCTGTGCTAGAGTATTCTGCCTTGCATCCAGCTCCTGACCTCTGATTACTCCCTGGCTATACACCTGCTCCTGTGAACCTGTGTGGTGATCCTGCTACTCTGCTCTGAGTTCCTGCTGCATACACAAGTTTCCAGTTCGTGTTTACTTCCATCTGCATTTGCTGGACATGTAAGCTGTTTCTGCTTTGCAATAACCTGAGATTATTAACCAGGCCTCCCTGGTTGAGCTAAGATATTATTTGAACTGCCTAATAAGCATATCTATCTGTGCCTGGACTAAGACAAGGATTTATTCGTGTCAAGTATCCTCAAGAATAACTGTGCTTCATAGACTTTCTGCTTGATTGCATTTTCCTCTGAAGTTTCCTATAGACTGCTAAGCTGCGTTTATTATTTGCACCAAGTGTTGTGGACTTGAGTTTCTCTCTGCACCTGTTTGAATCACCATGTGATAATATAGACTTTACCACTTATAAAACTGTGTCCTGTATTTGTCTTGTTCCACGCAAAGAGTCTCCTGAGTTATCCCCTATAATTATTACAGAATACTCTAGCCTAAAAAAAAGGAGACTGCTGGAACAATGACTGCAGAAAGCAAATTAGAGCAGGTGTTTTCCATAATTAGATCACTGCAGAAAGATGTGGAAGGTCTGCAAAAGAAGTTTGGAAGCTTTGAACACAATCAACAAGTGTTTGGACAAACTTTGCAGGACTTGAGCAACCGCATGGCAGCCCAGGAAAACAAACTTGCTGGCATAGAGTCCCAGTATGGACGGGCTTTTGAGGCCATAAGCACGCAAATAGCTGCACAAGTAACTTTACCCTCTGGGCAACTGCCACCAGCTGGCCCACCTAAGTTGCCCCATTCAGATTTAATGGTGATCGCGACAAATTTCGTGGCTTTGTGAATCAATGTATGCTATATTTTGATGTGCATTCTGACCGTTTTCCTACTGATAGATCCATAAGTATTATGTGTAAAAATGCTACTCATCTCACGAGCGCTCGCCTGGGCGAATCCGATGATTGAGTCTCGTGACCCACGGTTAAATGACTTGGATGATTTCTTGGCCGCTATGGCATTAATGTTTGATGACCCTAATCGACGTGCAACCGCTGAATCTGCTTTGTTGTCTTTACGCCAGGCTAAACGTTCTGTTATTGAGTATGCCACTGAATTCAGGAGATTGGCGGTAGATACCAATTGGGACAGTTATGCACAATTGCCTATTTTTAAAAGGTGTCTGTCTAGTATTGTAAAAGATGAACTAGCCCGCTCTGAGTCACCACAAGAGCTAGAGACATTTATACAGCATTGTGTGCGCATAGACATTCGCCTTACTGAGCGTAGGCAGGAGAAATTTGCTGCATATAACCGTGTTTCTAACTTTTCCCTTCCTTCCAAAGAGCCTGCAGGTAAAACCTCTCGGGAGGTGGAGGAGGTGCCCATGCAAATTGATTCCGTTCAGAGGTGCGAGATCAATGAGCGCCGGGAGCATCTTCTTCGTGAAAGTCTATGTTTCTACTTGGGCCAGTCTGACCACTTCTTGATCAATTGTCCTAAGTGTCCTAGATGGCCTAACAAGGTGCTAGCAGCAATAGGGGAGTATGACAACTGTGATGATGAATCTGACATCTCTGAAAGTAGCCTGCCTTTAAACGCTGTATACCATTCACTTTCTATGACTTCACCCCCCAAGGAGCTGAAGGAAAAGAACTCTCACTGTTTTCTCCCTAATAAGATCCTGTGTTCAGGACAGTGGATTTCCAGTTCAGCTATGATTGACTCTGGTGCAGGTGGCAATTTCATGGATATCGCATTTGCCAAGGAACATGGTATTAAAATTCAGCAAAGAGCCTCTCCAATTACCATGGAAACAGTGGATGGGTCACCTTTAATCTCTGGGCCTGTGGATCAGGAGACCGTACCCCTTGAAATTTTGTTGGAGCCTAATCATCAGGAGCAACTTTCTTTCTTGCTAATTTCTTCTCCTCATTTTCCTGTGATTTTAGGCACTCCTTGGTTGCGTTCTCAGAACCCAATTATCAACTGGGAGACCAAGGAGATTATCTTCCCAACAAAGAGCAACTCAGCATTAACAGAAGCTGTCCCTGAGTCCACGGCTACGGAACCACATGTACAGGTATTTTCTTTACCTCCAGCTTATAAAGAGTTCTCTGACATCTGTGACAAGAAGCATGCAGATCAGCTTCCTCCACACAGGCATTATGACTGTCCCATTGAGCTGCTTCCCGGGGCAACCATTCCTTTTGGTAACGTATACCCTTTGGTGGCACCTGAGCTTCAAGCCTTAAAAGAGTATATTGATGAAAATCTGGCCAAAGGCTTCATACGTCCTTCTTCCTCACCAGCGGGGCACCTATCTTTTTTGTAAAGAAGAAGGATGGGACCCTGAGACCCTGTGTTGACTTCGGGAACTCAATAAGGTAACCGTACGAAACCGTTACCCTTTGCCTCTGATTCCCGAATTACTGGAAAGAGTCCGCCATGCTAAGGTGTTCTCTAAACTGGATCTTCGTGGGGCTTATAATTTGGTGCGTATTCATCCAGGGGATGAGTGGAAGACAGCATTCAGATGCCGGTATGGACACTTTGAATCTCTTGTCATGCCCTTCGGGCTTTGTAATGCCCCTGCAACATTTCAACACCTTGCTAATGACATTTTCAGAGATTTGTTGGACCAGTTTGTAGTGATCTATTTGGACGATATACTAATCTTTTCTGACTCTCTACAGGAACATGAAGAACATGTCAAAACTGTTTTAAGACGTCTGAAAGAGAACCATCTGTATATTAAGCCAGAGAAATGCGAGTTCCATCGTTCTGAGATACAGTTCTTAGGTTATATCATCTCTCCCCAGGGGCTGAACATGGAATCTGGTAAGATTCAGGCTATCCTTGACTGGCCGGTACCCAAGAACGTTAAGGAGGTCCAACGTTTTATTAGTTTTGCAAATTTCTACAGACGCTTCATCCGAAATTTTTCTGATATTGTCCGTCCCATTACTTCCTTGACAAAGAAGGAAAAGCCCTTTAAGTGGTCATCACAGGCTCAAGAAGCTTTTGATTCGCTTAAGATCTGTTTCACATCAGCACCGCTGTTGATACACCCAGGTCCAACACTTCCTTTCATTGTGGAGGTGGACGCTTCTGATAATGCTTTGGGGGCTATTCTCTCCCAAAGAACTGGAGAGAAGGGTCTGCTACATCCTTGTGCTTTCTTTTCCTGTAGACTAGCCTCAGCAGAGAAGAATTACGACGTAGGAGACAAGGAATTGCTGGCTATTATTGCGGCTATCAAAGAATGGAGGCATCATCTGCAAGGAGCTGCACAACAGATCATAGTGCTAACTGACCATCGCAATCTAGAGTTCCTTAGATCCGCTAGATGTCTTTCTCCTCGTCAGGCTCGTTGGAACTTATTTTTAAATCAATTTAACTTTGTTATCTCGTACCGTCCAGGTTCTCGTAATGGGAAGGCTGATGCTTTATCCCGAATCCATGCTGCGGATTCCGTACCTGGAGCCCCGTCCAAGACCATTCTATCTGATGCCAATTTCATCGGAGTTATCCACGATCAGGACTTGTGGAAGGAGTGCAGGGAGGCCTATGAAGGTGATGTATTTCTGGCCAATCCACCTTTGGATATTAATCTTGTCTTTAAGGGTGGCATGTGGTTCAGAGATCGACGTATCTACTTCCCGGAGGTTGTCCATCTGCAGATCCTCAAGTTGGTACATGACTCCAAGTTGGCTGGTCACAGGGGGGTACAGAAGACACAAGAGTTGCTGAGCCGATTCTTCTGGTGGCCAACTTGCCTGAAGGATACCAAGTACTATGTTCTCTCTTGCGAGGTATGTGCCCGTTACAAGACTCCTCATGTGGCACCTACGGGTCTTCTACAACCATTACCTGTTCCGTCCCGCCCTTGGGGGTCTATATCAATGGACTTTATTGTGGAGCTGCCTACATCGGGGGGCATGAATAAAATCATGGTGGTAGTTGATCGCCTGACTAAAGCTGCTCATTTTGTTCCGTGCACTGGCCTCCCCTCAACTAAAGATACAGTGAACTTGGTTATACAGAATGTCTTTCGGTTGCACGGTGTTCCGGATGAGATCATCTCTGACCGTGGAGTACAGTTCACTTCAAGATTCTGGAAGGGGTTTTGCTCTGCACTCAATATTAATGTCTGTCTCTCTTCCGCTTACCATCCCCAGACAAATGGTCAGACTGAGCGTACCAACCAGACGCTGGAACAATATCTAAGATGTTATGTCAGCCATCTGCAGGATGATTGGTTGGAGTTGTTGCCGTTAGCCGAATTTTCATATAATAATTCTCAGAGCGCCTCCACTAAATTTACACCTTTTTTTGCAGATCTGGGTTATCATCCGTGTATTTTACCTAGGTCTCCAATTAATTCTCCGGTTCTGGCAGTGGAGGAAAGGCTGACTGTGATGAGACAGAATCTGGAGGTTCTGAAGGAATCCCTGACCACAGCTCAAGAACATTGTAAGAGATCGGCTGATAGATTCTGTAAACCTGCACCCATGTTCAAGGTACGAGATTCCGTGTGGTTAGCAACTAAGAATCTGAAGTTAAACGTTCCTTCACAAAAACTTGGACAGAAATTCATTGGCGCTTTCAAGATCAACGGTATTGTGAGCTCTGTGGCCTGCCGGCTGAAGCTTCCTAGGACAATGAAGGTACACCCAGTTTTTCATGTATCTTTACTAAAGCCTGTATTTCCTAATACCTTCCAGGGACGTGTTGTGGTACCTCCGCAGCCTGTGGTGATTGATGGGCAAGAACAATTCGTGGTGGAGGAAATGATTGATTCCAGGATTCGCAGGATTCGGCTCCAATATCTGATAAGATGGCAGGGATATCCCCCTGAGGAAGACTCTTGGGAACCTGTGGAAAACATCAATGCCCAACAGAAGATTTCTCGTTTTCATCAGAGATTTCCTGAGAAACCAGGTCCAGGATCGTCCTGAGGCCGCTTCTAAGGAGGGAGTAATGTCAGGACTCTGAACATTTTTTACCTTTTGTGCATTACTGCCCTTTTCCAAAATGGCGTCTTTGGTCTCATGTGCACTGTGTCTTCCTGCTATAAAACTCCACCCCAGCCTTCAGTCTGTGCTAGAGTATTCTGCCTTGCATCCAGCTCCTGACCTCTGGTTACTCCCTGGCTATACACCTGCTCCTGTGAACCTGTGTGGTGATCCTGCTACTCTGCTCTGAGTTCCTGCTGCATACACAAGTTTCCAGTAATCCTCCTTCATCTGCTGTTTGTGTTTACTTCCATCTGCATTTGCTGGACATGTAAGCCGTTTCTGCTTTGCAATAACCTGAGACTATTAACCAGGCCTCCTGTCATGATCTCAATGGCAAGAGAACATAGCATCAGCATACATAGGAACTAGCTCTTGGAAGATGGGAACTGAGCTGACCATGAACTAAACCTAACACACAACTAGCAGTGGCCGGGTAGCATGCCTACGTTGATTCTAGATGCCCAGCACCAGCCGGAGGACTAAATAATGCTAGCAGAGGAAAATAAGTCCTAGCTCACCTCTAGAGAAATACCCCGAAAGGAGACAGAGGCCCCCCACATGTATTGGCGGTGAATTAAGATGAAATAACAAAACGTAGTATGAAAATAGGTTTAGCAAATTTGAGGTCCACTTACTACATAGCAGAAGACAGAAAGAACACTTTCATGGTCAGCTAAAAACCCTATCAAAACACCATCCAGAAATTACTTTAAAACTCTGGCATTAACTCATAACACCAGAGTGGCAATTCCTGTTCACAAGAGCTTTCCAGACACAGTAACGAAACTACAGCTGTGAACTGGAACAAAAATGCAAAAACAAACATGGACAAGAGTCCAACTTATCTAGTAGTTGTCTAGGAGCAGGAACAAGCACAGAGAGGCTTCTGATAACATTGTTGACCGGCAAGCAACTAACAAAGCAGCAAGGTTATATAGCGACTCCCACATCTTGATGGGAACAGGTGAACAGAGAAGATGAAGACACCAGTTCAATTCCACCAGTAGCCACCGGGGGAGCCCAGAATCCAAATTCACAACAGTACCCCCCCCTCAAGGAGGGGGCACCGAACCCTCACCAGAACCACCAGGGCGATCAGGATGGGCCCTATGAAAGGCACGAACCAGATCAGAGGCATGAACATCAGATGCATTCACCCAAGAATTATCCTCCTGGCCGTATCCCTTCCACTTGACCAGATACTGGAGTCTCCGTCTGGAAACACGAGAGTCTAAGATTTTCTCCACAACGTACTCCAACTCACCCTCAACCAACACCGGAGCAGGAGGCTCAACGGAAGGCACAACCGGTACCTCATACCTGCGCAATAATGACCGATGAAAAACGTTATGAATAGAAAAGGATGCAGGGAGGTCCAAACGGAAGGAAACAGGGTTAAGAATCTCCAATATCTTATACGGGCCGATGAACCGAGGCTTAAACTTAGGAGAAGAGACCCTCATAGGGACAAAACGAGAAGACAACCACACCAAATCCCCAACACAAAGCCGAGGACCAACACGACGGTGGCGGTTGGCAAAAAGCTGAGTCTTCTCCTGGGACAACCTCAAATTGTCCACCACCTGCCCCCAGATCTGATGCAATCTCTCCACCACAGCATCCACTCCAGGACAATCCGAAGATTCCACCTGACCAGAGGAAAATCGAGGATGAAACCCCGAATTACAGAAAAACGGGGACACCAAAGTGGCAGAGCTGGCCCGATTATTGAGAGCGAACTCCGCCAATGGCAAAAAAGCAACCCAATCATCCTGGTCAGCAGACACAAAACACCTTAGATATGTCTCCAGGGTCTGATTAATCCGCTCGGTCTGGCCATTCGTCTGAGGATGGAAAGCGGACGAAAAAGATAAATCTATGCCCATCCTAGCACAGAATGCCCGCCAAAATCTAGACACGAATTGAGTCCCTCTGTCAGAAACGATATTCTCAGGAATACCATGCAAACGAACAACATTTTGAAAAAACAGAGGAACCAACTCGGAAGAAGAAGGCAACTTGGGCAGAGGAACCAAATGGACCATCTTAGAGAAACGGTCACACACCACCCAGATGACAGACATCTTCTGAGAAACAGGCAGATCTGAAATAAAATCCATCGAGATGTGCGTCCAAGGCCTCTTAGGAATAGGCAAGGGCAACAATAATCCACTAGCCCGAGAACAACAAGGCTTGGCCCGAGCACAAACGTCACAAGACTGCACAAAGCCTCGCACATCTCGTGACAGGGAAGGCCACCAGAAGGACCTTGCCACCAAATCCCTGGTACCAAAAATGCCAGGATGACCTGCCAACGCAGAAGAATGAACCTCAGAGATTACTCTACTGGTCCAATCATCAGGAACAAACAGTTTATCAGGTGGGCAACGATCAGGTCTATCCGCCTGAAACTCCTGCAAGGCCCGCCGCAGGTCTGGAGAAACGGCTGACAATACCACTCCATCCTTAAGGATACCTGTGGGCTCAGAGTTACCAGGCGAGTCAGGCTCAAAACTCCTAGAAAGGGCATCCGCCTTAACATTCTTAGAACCCGGTAGGTATGACACCACAAAATTAAACCGAGAGAAAAATAATGACCAGCGCGCCTGTCTAGGATTCAGGCGCCTGGCGGTCTCAAGATAAATCAAATTTTTGTGGTCCGTCAATACCACCACCTGATGTCTGGCCCCCTCAAGCCAATGGCGCCACTCCTCAAAAGCCCACTTCATGGCCAAAAGCTCCCGATTCCCAACATCATAATTCCGCTCAGCGGGCGAAAATTTACGGGAAAAGAAGGCACAAGGCCTCATCACGGAGCAGTCAGAACTTTTCTGCGACAACACTGCCCCAGCTCCGATCTCAGAAGCGTCGACCTCAACCTGAAAAGGTAGAGCAACATCAGGCTGACGCAACACAGGGGCAGAGGAAAAACGGCGCTTAAGCTCCCGAAAGGCCTCCACAGCATCAGGGGACCAATCAGCAACATCAGCACCCTTCTTAGTCAAATCGGTCAATGGCTTAGCAATATCCGAAAAACCAGCAATAAATCGACGATAAAAGTTAGCAAAGCCCAAAAATTTCTGAAGACTCTTAAGAGAAGAGGGCTGCGTCCAATCACAAATAGCTTGAACCTTGACAGGATCCATTTCAATGGAAGAGGGGGAAAAAATATATCCCAAAAAGGAAATCCTCTGTACCCCAAAAACACACTTAGAACCCTTCACACACAAAGAATTAGACCGCAAAACCTGAAAAACCCTCCTGACTTGCTGGACATGAGAGTCCCAGTCATCCGAAAAAATCAGAATATCATCCAGATACACAATCATAAATTTATCCAAATAATCGCGAAAAATATCATGCATAAAGGACTGGAAAACTGACGGAGCATTTGAAAGACCAAAAGGCATCACTAAATACTCAAAGTGGCCCTCGGGCGTATTAAATGCGGTTTTCCACTCATCCCCCTGCCTGATTCGCACCAAATTATACGCCCCACGAAGGTCAATCTTAGAGAACCACTTGGCCCCCTTTATGCGAGCAAACAAATCAGTCAGCAACGGCAATGGGTATTGATATTTAACAGTGATTTTATTCAAAAGCCGATAATCAATACATGGTCTCAAAGAGCCGTCTTTTTTTGACACAAAGAAAAAACCGGCTCCTAAGGGAGATGACGATGGACGAATATGTCCCTTTTCCAAGGACTCCTTTATATATTCTCGCATAGCAGCATGTTCAGGCACAGACAGATTAAATAAACGACCCTTTGGGTATTTACTACCCGGGATTAAATCTATGGCACAATCGCACTCTCGGTGCGGAGGTAACGAACCAAGCTTGGATTCTTCAAAGACGTCACGATAGTCAGACAGGAACTCAGGAATTTCAGAGGGAATAGATGATGAAATGGAAACCACAGGTACATCCCCATGAGCCCCCTTACATCCCCAGCTCAACACAGACATAGCTCTCCAGTCGAGGACTGGGTTGTGAGATTGCAGCCAAGGCAATCCTAGCACCAAATCATCATGTAGATTATACAGCACCAGAAAGCGAATAATCTCCTGGTGATCCGGATTAATGCGCATAGTTACTTGTGTCCAGTACTGTGGTTTATTATTAGCCAATGGGGTGGAGTCAATCCCCTTCAGAGGAATAGGAGTCTCCAAAGGCTCTAAATCATACCCACAGCGTTTGGCAAAGGACCAATCCATAAGACTCAAAGCGGCGCCAGAGTCGACATAGGCGTCCGTGGTAATAGATGACAAAGAGCAAATCAGGGTCACAGATAGAATAAACTTAGACGGTAAGGTGCAAATGGAAACAGATTTAGCAAGCTTTTTAGTGCGTTTAGAGCATGCTGATATAACATGAGTAGAATCACCACAATAGAAACACAACCCATTTTTCCGTCTAAAATTCTGCCGCTCGCTTCGGGACAGAATTCTATCACACTGCATACTCTCTGGCGACTTCTCAGTGGACACCGCCAGATGGTGCACTGGTTTGCGCTCCCGCAAACGCCTATCGATCTGAATAGCCATTGTCATGGACTCATTCAGACCCGCAGGCACAGGGAACCCCACCATAACATCCTTAATGGCATCAGAGAGACCCTCTCTGAAAGTCGCCGCCAGGGCGCACTCATTCCACTGAGTAAGCACAGACCATTTACGGAATCTTTGGCAGTAAATTTCCGCTTCATCTTGCCCCTGAGATAGGGACATCAAAGTTTTTTCTGCCTGAAGCTCCAAATGAGGTTCGTCATAAAGCAACCCCAAGGCCAGAAAAAACGCATCCACATTGAGCAACGCAGGATCCCCTGGTGTCAATGAAAAAGCCCAGTCTTGAGGGTCGCCCCGGAGCAAGGAAATCACAATCCTGACCTGCTGTGCAGGGTCTCCGGCAGAGCGAGATTTCAGGGACAAAAATAATTTGCAATTATTTCGAAAATTCTGAAACCCAGATCTATTCCCCGAGAAAAATTCCGGCAAAGGAATTCTCGGCTCAGATACAGGTGCATGACAAACAAAATCTTGCAAATTTTGTACCTTCGTGGCGAGATTATTCAAACCTGCAGTTACACTCTGAAGATCCATTACAAACAGGTGGACACAGAGCCATTCAAGGGTTAAGAGGAGGTAAGAAGCAGCTAGACAGCAATTAAGGGCTAGACAGCAAAACTCTGAAGGAAAAAAAAAAAAAAAAAAAAAAAAATTTTCCTTAAACACTTCTCTATCTCCTGCTTCAGCCCAAACAATTAACACTTTGTGGGCCGGTCAAACTGTCATGATCTCAATGGCAAGAGAACATAGCATCAGCATACATAGGAACTAGCTCTTGGAAGATGGGAACTGAGCTGACCATGAACTAAACCTAACACACAACTAGCAGTGGCCGGGTAGCATGCCTACGTTGATTCTAGATGCCCAGCACCAGCCGGAGGACTAAATAATGCTAGCAGAGGAAAATAAGTCCTAGCTCACCTCTAGAGAAATACCCCGAAAGGAGACAGAGGCCCCCCACATGTATTGGCGGTGAATTAAGATGAAATAACAAAACGTAGTATGAAAATAGGTTTAGCAAATTTGAGGTCCACTTACTACATAGCAGAAGACAGAAAGAACACTTTCATGGTCAGCTAAAAACCCTATCAAAACACCATCCAGAAATTACTTTAAAACTCTGGCATTAACTCATAACACCAGAGTGGCAATTCCTGTTCACAAGAGCTTTCCAGACACAGTAACGAAACTACAGCTGTGAACTGGAACAAAAATGCAAAAACAAACATGGACAAGAGTCCAACTTATCTAGTAGTTGTCTAGGAGCAGGAACAAGCACAGAGAGGCTTCTGATAACATTGTTGACCGGCAAGCAACTAACAAAGCAGCAAGGTTATATAGCGACTCCCACATCTTGATGGGAACAGGTGAACAGAGAAGATGAAGACACCAGTTCAATTCCACCAGTAGCCACCGGGGGAGCCCAGAATCCAAATTCACAACAGCCTCCCTGGTTGAGCTAAGATATTATTTGAACTGCCTAATAAGCATATCTATCAGTGCCTGGACTAAGACAAGGATTTATTCATGTCAAGTATCCTTAAGAATAACTGTGCTTCATAGACTTTCTGCTTGATTGCATTTTCCTCTGAAGTTTCCTATAGACTGCTAAGCTGCGTTTATTATTTGCACCAAGTGTTGTGGACTTGAGTTTCTCTCTGCACCTGTTTGAATCACCGTGTGATAATATAGACTTTACCACTTATAAAACTGTGTCCTGTAGTTGTCTTGTTCCACGCAAAGAGTCTCCTGAGTTATCCCCTATAATTATTACAGGTACTAGACTGGCAGATTTGCAATTCTCCAGAATAAAGCCTGGCGTGGATGTTACAAAATGCTCATTGCAGCCGTAGATGAATTTATTGAGAGGTGCAGTTTCTACTATGGGTCACTTTTTGGGGTTTTCTGCTTTTCTGGCATATTCGGGGCTCTGCAAATGTCGCCTGCAAACTATTCTAGCTAAATCTGTGCTCCCAAAGCCAAATAGTGCTCCTTCCTTCTCAGCCATGACGTGTGACCTTACAGTAATTTCTGACAACATATGGGGCAGCACTGCATTCAGGAGAAATTGCACAAGAAATTGTGGGGTCTAGTTTCACCTATTAAACCTTGTGCACCTGACAAATATTTAAATAAATAATTTTAAAAAATGGTGTGGGGGGTCCCATTTTTTACAACCAGCCTTGCTAAAGCACCAGCTGGGGGCTAGTATTCTCAGGCGCTCAAGGTGCTAGCGGAGATCTCCCCGGATTTCACCACAGCTCAGCCCGGCTGGGAACGGAGCCCAGTGATCGGAGGTAACCTCTATGACGTCACCCCCGGTCACTGATGCTGCATTCCCAGCAGCTTATTCACCAGTGGTTCTCAGCCTGGACAGTCGCATCTTGGCACCATCCAGGTTGAAAACTATTTAGCCCCCAGACATGGATTACGGCGTGGGACAGAACGACGGACAGGTATGGTATATTGTTTGTTTTTTTATTTTACTCTTATTACAGGATATCGAGGGCTTCGGTGGAATTAGTCGAGGTCATAAGTATAGTTTAATTGAGATTATTAAAGGAGTCTGTGTCATTTTTTCAATTAAAGGACTTTATTCTGGCTGTGTCTTTATTTACCATATGACTATAGGATTAGTAATGGATAGAGACACCTCTCCATTACTAAGCCATGGGCTTGATGTCACCTGACAATACAAAGGTGACATCAACCCCACAAATATGAACCCCACTTGACACCGCTACAAGGCAAGTGGGAAGAGCTGGGCAAAGCGCCAGAATTGGCGCATCTAATAAATGTGACTTTTCAGGACAGTTGCGGGCTGCTATTCTTAGGCTGGGGGGTCAATATCCATTGGCCCTTACCAGCCGGAGAATACCAGCCCCCAGCTGTGAGCTTTAGCAAGGCTGGTTGTAAAAAATGGGGGGAACCCCAGGCAGTTTTTTTAATTATTTATTTAAATAATTTAAAAAAAACAGCATGGGGACCCCTCTATTCTTTCTAAGCAACCTTGCTGAAGCTGACAGCTGAGGACTGCAGCCCAAAGCTGAGAGCTTTGCTTGGCTGGTAATATAAAATACTGTGGAACCCATGCCATTTTTTTCATTTAATTATTTATAGTGCAGGCAGCGGCAGATAAATACTACCATCAGCCGCTCCTGCTATCACTATTATTAGCAGCAGTGATAGACTAATGGGACTAATAGTCTCATCAGCCGCCGCCTACTGTCTCTTTCACCACTTAAATGTAACGCTCCTCATTCTCCCCTGCTTATGCCAATTGCCGGAAGAGCAGGGGAGAATGATGAGAGCCGTGTTCAGCACCCGGCACCAGGGAACAGCACTTACTGTAACGCTTCATCGCTGGCGCCCGTCTGTGCGGTACTGATGCGGCATTACACACACGGACATTGACATCTCCGGTACCGGAAATATCAGGACATGTGAAAGAGACCTTATAGCAGGTTTTTATGTTTGGCTGCTGTCACACACTAAAAGACGCTTTTTATTGCAAAAAATAGTTTTTGCATCACCACATTTTGAGAGCAATAATTTTTCCATATTTTGGCCCACAGAGTCATATGAGATCTTGTTTTTTGCAGGACGAGTTGACATTTTTATTGGTACCATTTTTGGGCACATGACATTTTTTGATCGCTATCTACTTTGATTTTTGGGAGGCAGAATGAACAAAAACCAGTAATTCATGAATTTCTTTGGGGCGGGGCGTTTACACCATTCCATGTGTGGTAAAGTTGATAAAGCAGGTTTATTCTTCGGGTCAGTACGATTACAGCGATACCTCATTTATATTTTTTAATGTTTTGGTGCTTTTATACAATAAAAACTATTTTATAGAAAAAATAATTATTTTTGCTTCACTATATTCTGAGAGCTATAACTTTTTTATTTTTCTGCTGATGGAGCTGTATGGTGGCTTGCTTTTTGCGGGACAAGATGACGTTTCCAGAGGTACTATGTTTATTTATATCCTTATATTTATATCTTTTTGATCGCGTGTTGTTCTACCTTTTGTTTGGCGGTATGATGAAGCATTGTTTTTTGCCTTGATTTTTATTTTTATTTTTTATGGTTTTCACTAAAGGGATTAACTAGTCTAGGGACAGTTTTATAGGTCAGTTCATTGCAGACGCGGCGATTCCAAATATGTGTACTTTTATTGTTTAGATTTTTTTTTCATTCAAATATTTATTTAGTGATAGAATATATATTGATTTTTTATAATTATTTTAGATTTTTTTATATTTTGACAGTTATTTTAAAACATTTTTTTTACATTTTTCTAACTTTTTTACTTTGTCCCACTATGGGACGATCATTTTTTGCAGGCTGATCGCTTCTATAGCATGCAGATGAAGCAGCATCTGCATGCTATGGAAACTGTCAGTGCTGCACTGACAGGGAGACTTGCTGATCATGCACTACGCATGATCAACAAGTTTCCTTGCTCTGGTTACCCAGATGTCGTCATAACGACATCCGCTCACATGGCAACGATTGGGACCCCACGTCAAAGGCAGAGGGGCTGTTAGCCCTGTGCCGGCTTCCGGAATGCTGCGATCATGTTCGATCACAGTATTTTGGGGGTGTGGTGCAGTGACCCCTGTAACAGGTAGGGGGCGCTGCATGGTCTCTCCAGCATATGCACGGAGGCATATTGAGGCCATGGGTATGCATGGATGTGGTAGTGAGACAGTGTCCGGCATTGTGGTTAATGGGAGGTATGTGTCACAGGGATGGATGCTCCCTGCGATGCAACCCGGAGTATCTTGTCATTAGAGCACGTAAGCACTGATGATGTCATTTAGTGCACCTGGGTCCGGGTTGTGGGTAGCTATGAGAGATGGGAGGGTCTGGCTACCCACATACCTCACCACTGGGTGAGGGCACTCACTGTACCTTTTTCCCTGCAGGAGTATGAGGACCTGCAGTGATGTCATGATCACGTGATCAGCCCATGTGATATACCTCACCTATGGGGTGTGGTTACGAGGTACATAATGTGAACAGGGTGTGGGTCACATGGCCCTGTGTAAGTCCCTGTTCAGGCTCCGAGTCAGCCTGTGGAGCAGGAGCTCCTACGATGTAACCCCGGACATGGGGAAAGGACTATGTGCTTTATTGAAGGTCAGTTACTGAACTGTGCGGCATGCAGTCACCCAGGACAACTGGACAAAGTAAGGTCCTGCATGATTACTGACTGTGCCTCAAAGCCATATACTGTGAAATGCTAAGGATTATGTGGGGTCTGTGATGTGGAACATGGCCTTCTGTGGTTTATGCTGAGTGGATAATAAACCACATGGACTATTTATGAGAAAAAAATGTGCCTATGTTTATCCTGCTGCCAAGCGAGCATTCCCAAACCCGTAAGTAAGTGCAATCTTACATGTGGTGCTCGAATGCGGGCAACGGTCCAGGCACACGTGGAGTTAATTGCTGTGGCTCGGCGGGGCCATGAAGATTGTGTCTGGCTGTAACTCGGCGGGGTTACGAAGCTGACAAGCGGCTTGCTGTGGATCGGCGGGTCCACGAAGGTGACAAGCAGCTTGCTGTGGATCGGCGGGTCCACGAAATTTGCGGAGGAGCCGTGCAGAGCCTTGTAGAGCATAGCTGCAGTTGCAGCAAGAGGTTCCGCAGCAGGCGGAGCTGCAGTGGCGGTGGCTTGTGGTCGGCAGCTGGAGGTGCCGGTTGCATGTGACTGCAGCGGGAGCTGCGGCAGTACCAGCAGGAGCTGGTGAAGGGACATATAAAAGAAAAAAAATTATTTTTTTTTTTCCTCAAGTCGTGCAGACTCTTAAAGGGCCAGTACAAGCCCAGAGACATAGGGGTGTACTGTGCGAACTGGGGCCTGAGTGCCATGGGGAAGTCTACAGGGTGGTGTCCCTAAAAGGGGTGGTGTCCATAAGTGGGCGGTGACCCAAACGGGGAGGATTGCCCAAAAGGGGCGGAGTCCCAAAAAGGGGCGGTAACCCGAAGAGGGGTAGTAGCCCAAAAAGAGGAGGAATCTCAGGAAATGGTGGTTTCCCAAAAGGGGCAGGAGCATCCCAAAGAGGTACCGCAGACAAATTGGTGCCCAGGGCCTGTAAGTTATGTGTGTCCGGTATGCTCTGTGAACTATCCCCTTGGTGAAAATTTACGGGGGGGTGTCCTACGGATGCATGAGTTGGAAATGTATGGACTGGTTGATTCTGGGGGCCCGGTGACTCTACTGAGGGTTGCACCTGAGGGACTCGAAATACCCGGTAGGAAGATCAAGGTCACCTGCATCCATCGGCACACTAAGAGTTTTCCAGTAGTCAGGGTGGTCCTAGAGACGGCCAAGGACCGTGCACTCCATGATGTGGCCGTAGTCTCAAACTTACCCTGCCCAGTGATAATTGGCCGGGACTCTGGGCTGTTCACAGACTTGTGGGAGAAGGGAGCTTCTTTACAGCAGGAGAATGGAGGGCTCTCAGCTGGTGGGGCTGACTGTGATATGTCTTGGCCAGTAACAAGCGCTAGAGCGGAGTATGACGCTGTGCTATCAGAGGTACTGACACAGAGAAATGACAGGGCTCCACAGGCTGAAGTCATGATAGGGGTGGCAGTCATTCCAGAAAATGTGACCTGTTTAGATGGGGATGGCTGGTCCCCGGATGACCGATCGGGTGGTGGTGACTCCCTTTCAGACGGTGACGAAAGCGGAAAAGAGGGCAGTAAGACTGACTCTGGTATAAATAACAAAACTTCCTCCCGTCGCTGGAGACGTAAAAGAGGAAAAGGGGCTGAACAAATTGCACCCTCGGAGAAGAGTGTTAAAAAGAGACAGGGACAGATGCCAACAAAGATAATGTCCCTGAGATAGAAGTTGCCAACTCCGCGCAGCTGGATCAGGTGCGTTACCTGGAGTCCGAGCTCTCAGCAGTCAAGGCCTGGCTTGTAGCGAAGGAAGCACAGGGATTCCACAAACTCGCTAAAGGATTATCTTGTGAGAAAGAAAAGGTGGCAGATCTACAGGCCGAAATAAAAACACTAAAAGGGCATGTTGAACGAGAAAAGGCCCTGAGACATATGGCGGAGCACAGGTTGGGTGAGCTGGAGAAGGACGTCTCTGAGCTCAGAAGTCACCTGACAGCGTGGCACACTGAGAATAAGGCCTTAGGCGAAAATGTGGTAGTGCCGCGAGAAGCAGTAAGAGATCTTCTGCCAGAGGAGAAGTTACGAGTCCGAGACGTACAGCCGTCAACCCCGAGTGATAACAAGGCAGAGCTGCCGATGCCCATCTTGGCAAAGGATGTTGAGAAGTGTAAAACTGAGGAAGAGCTCGCGCTAATGGCAGAACAAGACAGTCACCCGGTCGTGACAGATGTCTTGATGGAAGTTTCAGAGGTAAACCAGGAGCCATCTGTTTGTGAAGAAAATGAGACCTCATTCTTCAAGTGCGTGGTGGAGTTACCCGAGGACGTGCATGGTGCATGTACCAGTGAGGGTGCGCATGAGGCCTTTAAGAAGGCAGTAGAAGCATGTAGTGTGCACTGGGTACCAGAGACAGAACAGTTGGTGATACTGTCGACTAAGGAAGTCACAGTGAAGCGGGTGGCTATGCTTAGGGATATGCACCTACAATGTCTCCACACGAAACGGATGATCCTGTTGAGAAATGAGGAAGCTGCTCGACGTCTGGAGCTTGCGAGAGAAGCTCAAAATCGGCTAGGCCTTGTGGAAGAAGTCATCCAAGTGCCCAAAGCTCTGGTGGCGAAAGTCGTCGGAAGACTTGGGAGAGTGATTCAGGAGATAGTGAATAAATCCGGTGTGAAGAGACTAAGGATTCCGGCAGATGACGAGGCCCAGGACGTGGGTGAAGATGGGATGGTTCTATTCCTTATTGTCGGGTCCAAGGAGAGTCTGGAGAATATCCGGATGCTCCTGGGGTATCGCGTGGCATACCTAAAAGAAATCGAGCAGCTAAGACGTGAGAAGGAGCAGATCAATAAAGAGCTGCAGAAAATGGGAAACAGATGGCCGCCAGCTTCATCTCATGGGTTAGAGAGGCGAAGAGGTTTGCTAACGGCTGAAGGTCCTCAAGGTGAAGCTAACAGGGGACATAAAGACCATGGAAGAAATGGCCAGCAGAGAGGTTACAGAAAGAGGCCCGATGAAAGAGATAAAAGAAGTGTCGTCTCAGTTAGCTCAGGGCTGTTTGACTTAGGTGGGAGACCCGGTAGATGACGTGTTGACAAACAGTCAGTCCAGACAGGTCATATGGGTGCAAGGGGATTGCGACGCCAGATTGACCATGATGCCCAAACCCGACTGAGAGGGCCCTCTCGACTAGTAGGACAAGGTGACGTGGGTTCCCGGTATCGGAACCCCGGATTTATGTCATGTGTCCACCCCAATAGGGTTGAACAAAGGGGGGAGGTATGTGGTGCAGTGACCCCTGTAACAGGTAGGGGGCGCTGCATGGTCTCTCCAGCATATGCACGGAGGCATATTGAGGCCATTGGTATGCCTGGATGTGGTAGTGAGACAGTGTCCGGCATTGTGGTTAATGGGAGGTATGCGTCACAGGGATGGATGCTCCCTGCGATGCAACCCGGAGTATCTTGTCATTAGAGCACGTAAGCACTGATGATGTCATTTAGTGCACCTGGGTCCGGGTTGTGGGTAGCTATGAGAGATGGGAGGGTCTGGCTACCCACATACCTCACCACTGGGTGAGGGCACTCACTATACCTTTTTCCCTGCAGGAGTATGAGGACCTGCAGTGATGTCATGATCACGTGATCAGCCCATGTGATATACCTCACCTATGGGGTGTGGTTATGAGGTACATAATGTGAACAGGGTGTGGGTCACATGGCCCTGTGTAAGTCCCTGTTCAGGCTCCGAGTCAGCCTGTGGAGCAGGAGCTCCTACGATGTAACCCCGGACATGGGGAAAGGACTATGTGCTTTATTGAAGGTCAGTTACTGAACTGTGCGGCATGCAGTCACCCAGGACAACTGGACAAAGTAAGGTCCTGCATGATTACTGACTGTGCCTCAAAGCCATATACTGTGAAATGCTAAGGATTATGTGGGGTCTGTGATGTGGAACATGGCCTTCTGTGGTTTATGCTGAGTGGATAATAAACCACATGGACTATTTATGAGAAAAAAACGTGCCTGTCTATGTTTATCCTGCTGCCAAGCGAGTATTCCCAAACCCGTAAGTAAGTGCAATCTTACAGGGGTTAAAGTGCCGGGAGCGGTCTGTGACTGCTCCTGACACCTAGTGCGAGGTTTCAGCTGTCAGAATCAGCTGACTCCCGGCAGTGATCGCACCCCCCGTGAGCGCTGCCGATCGCTCAGATGTAATATTCCTTCCATGGTTAAATAGGCCCAGGTCACATGGATGGAATATTACGTCTGATGTCAGAAAGGGGTTAAAAGGCATATTGGCGCTCGTTAAGGGGTTAAAAGTCTCTGTGGTAGACACCGCAGGCTCAGTCAGACACTGGTAGACGCATATTTCAAAATATGTAATGTGGCCACACCAATATCCCCTCCTGCAGAATCTCCTGCATGAACTTGCACTCTATATGCTTTAGCCTACATTCACACAACCATATTTTCAGTCTGTGTACTGGCCATACAGTATGTGCAACATATGTACATGGACAGCACAGAGGCCAGTTGTAGCCTATTTTGACCAATGTCCCTTTATGAGGTAATAACTCAGGAACACTTCAACGGATCCTAGCAATTCTGAGACTGTTTATTCGTGACATACCGGGCTTCATGTTAGTAGTAAATTTACGTCGATAATTTTTGCGCTTATTTGTGAAAAAAATCAGGAATTTGGCGAAAATTTCGCAATGCTTCACAGCAGCAGAAGCAACATGGAAGGAAAAAATGAACTTTTCACTTTTTAGTCACAAAAATTATGTTTTAGCAACAATTTTTTTATTTTCCCAAGGGTCAAAGGAGAAACTGGACCCCGAAAGTTATTGTACAATTTGTCCTGAGTACGCCGATACCCCATACGTGGGGGGGTACAACTGTTTGGACGCACGACAGGGCTCGGAAGGGAAGGAGCGTCATTTGACTTTTTGAATGAAAAATTGGCTCCAATCTTTAGCGGACACCATATCGCGTTTGGGGAGCCCCTGTGTGCCTAAATATTGGAGCTCCCCCACAAGTGAACCCATTTTGGAAACTAGACCCCCCAAGAAACTTATTTAGATGCATAGTGACCACTTTGAGCCCCCAGGTGCTTCACAAATTGATCCGTAAAAATGAAAAAGTACTTTTTCTTTCACAAAAAAAATTTTTAGCCTCAGTTTTTTCATTTTCACATGTGCAACAGGATAAAATGGATCCTAAAATTTGTTGGGCAATTTCTCCTGAGTACACCGATACCTCACATGTGGGGGTAAACCACTGTTTGGGCACACGGCAAGGCTCGGAAGGGAAGGAGTGCCATTTGACTTTTGAATGAAAAATTAGCTCCAATCGTTAGCGGACACCATGTCGCCTTTGGAGAGCCCCTGTGTGCCTAAACATTGGAGCTCCCCCACAAGTGACCCCATTTTGGAAACTAGACCCCCCAAGGAATTAATCTAGATGTGCGATGAGCACTTTGATCCCCCAAGTGCTTCTCAGAAGTTTATAACGCAGAGCCGTGAAAATAAAAAATCATTTTTCTTTCCTCAAAAATTATTTTCTAGCCCGCAATTTTTTATTTTCACAAGAGTAACAGGAGAAATTGGACCCCACAAGTTGTTGTCCAGTTTGTCCTGAGTACGCTGATACCCCATATGTGGGGGTAAACCACTGGTTAGGCACACGTCAGGGCTCGGAAGGGAAGTAGTGATGTTTTGGAATGCAGACTTTGATGGAATGGTCTGCAGGCGTCATGTTACAATTGCAGAGCCCCTGATGTGACTAAACAGTAGAAACCCCCCACAAGTGACCCCATTTTGGAAACTAGACCCCCCAAAGAGCTTATCTAGATGTGTGGTGAGCACTTTGAACCCCCAAGTACTTCACAGAAGTTTATAACGCAGAGCCGTGCAAATAAAAAATCATTTTTCTTTCATCAAAAATAATTTTTTAGCCCCCATTTTGTTATTTTCCCAAGGGTAACAGGAGAAATTAGACCCCCAAAGTTGTTGTGCAATTTTTCCTGAGTACGCTGATACCCCATATGTTTGGGTAAACCACTGTTTGGGCGCACGTCGGGGCTGGGAAGGGAGCACCATTTGACTTTTTGAACGGAAGATTGACTGGAATCAATGGTGGCGCCATGTTGCGTTTGGAGACCGATGTGCCTAAACAGTGGAAACCCATCAATTCTAACTCCAACACTAACCCCAACACACCCCTAACCCTAATCCCAACTCTATCCATAACCCTAATCACAACCCTAACCCCAACGCACCCCTAACCCCAACCCTAACCCCAACACATCCCTAACTCTAATCCCAACCCTAATCATAACCCTAACCACAAGCCTAACCCTAACACACCCCTAACCCTAATCTTAACCCTGTTTCCAACCCTAACCCTAACTTCAACCCTAACTCTAATTCCAACCCTAACCCTAAGGCTATGTGCCCACGTTGTGGATTCGTGTGAGGATTTTTCCGCAGTTTTTGAAAAATCTGCAGGTAAAACGCACTGCGTTTTACCTGCGGATTTACTGTGGATTTCACTGTGGATTTTTTGTGCGGATTTCACCTGCGGATTCCTATTCCTCAATAGGTGTAACAGGTGTATAACGCTGCGGAATCTGCACAAAGAATTGACATGCTGTGGAAAATACAGCGCAGCGTTTCCGCGCTGTATTTTCTGCACCATGGGCACAGTGGATTTGGTTTTCCATACGTTTACATGGTACTGTAAACGTGATGGAAAACTGCTACGAATCTGCAGCGGCCAATCCGCTGCGGATCCGCAGCCAAATCCGCACCGTGTGCACATTGCCTAATTCTAACCCTAATTCTAACCCTAATTGCAACCCTAACCCTAGTTCTAACCCTAGTTGTAACCCTAACCCTAGTTGTAACCCTAACCCTAGTTGTAGCCCTAACCCTAGTTGTAACCCTAACCCTAGTTCTAACCCTAACCCTAGTTCTAACCCTAACCCTAGTTCTAACCCTAACCCTAGTGGAAAAATAAAAGTAAATATATTTTCATTATTTTATTATTGTCCCTAACTATGGGACAGCCAATCAGAGTGATCATAGCCATGGGGGGGCGAAGCCAACCCCCCTGGCTTGAAGTACCACTCCCCCTGTCCCTGCAGGTCGGGTGAAATTACAGTTAACCCTTTCACCCGGCCTGCAGGGATGCGATCATTCTGTGACACAGTATATGCGTCACAGGTCGGATTGGCACTGACTTTCATGATGCATACGCTGTGTCACAGGTCAGCAAGGGGTTAAAACCCTTTTGATATCAGCAGCGTTGAGTGATATACACAAGAATTACTTAATTTTTTAACATCTTATTGGGGGTCCAGGCTTGTCAGATAAGTTATAACCAAAAAAACTACTTGAAAAGAGTATGCTGAACGCAAATTTTGTAAAATCAAATATTTTATTGTAATTAAGACACTAAACAAGACTAAACACAAAAATATGAGGGAAGCAATTATTGTAAAAGACCAGAAGCACTAATGTCAGGGCCAATGTAACAATTTATATAATTATACCCATGCTCTGGTCAAATTATTAATATGAGAATGAACAACGGTAAGGAAACAAAAAAGGGGCACATAAAATAACATTAATTTATCCAAATATATGGCTTAATGTAACCCCTTATAAGTAACCCAACTAAACAAAGTGCATAGTGCATAATGTGGAGTACATGTAACAAATCCTGCCAAAATTCAATTACTATATGGTGCAAATGCACATCTGGCAATCTCAATTAGTATCAGGTAAAATAAGGTGCAAAGTGCATATGATATTCCTTACTGGAGTTCATGTTCAAATACCGTGCCTCAACCTCGCACTCCAACGCGCGTTTCGCACGTGGCTTCTTCAGGGAGTGATACATAGGGGGTGTAGTGCCTCCCATTTATATGCCCACCGCACATGTACTAAACCAATCAAGGTGCTAAAAACGGCGCATCACCCGCCATTACAGTGCGGGCGTTCAAGGCACATGTCCCGCGGCCACGTCACGGAAAGGCGCGCTGGCGCCATCCATGACGTCACAGGCGGATCACGTGACAAGGTCCGCCCGCCCAGAAAGCAGGGGATGCGCACCAGTACCCTGTCCACCATCTTTGATTAGGGCAAAAGTAAGGGCAACAAACATTACCCATATTGCAATGAGATAACAACAGATGTGATAACCAAATGGCGCATCGCATGCTGCCGCGACGTCACCAGCCCCAGTGCCCATCCCGCAGCGACACCACAGGAAGGCACATTGGTACCGTCCGTGGTATCACAAGCAGGAGACGCAGTGGAGAAAGCACGCAGCGGAAACAGGAGATGCGTCCAGGCACCACATCAATACTATATGGTGGAAGTAAGTATAAGGGCAAATAATAGCAGATCATAATTTATGGAGCTAAACAATTTAAATTGACAAAATAAGGTTATTTTAAAAACCCGGACTAAACTAATAAATGTGCAGTGAGAAAAAATATTATATATGTAACTCCTCAAAAAATAAACAAAGAATAAATATAAACAAAAAATATATAACACCAAACGTAATATGATAAAGGTGTCAATTAATAAATCTAAAAACTATTTTATGTGAAACACAACTTAATACCATTTAAGATATAAAGTGCAAAGGTGTGTAATCCAGTGTACGAAAGTCCGGATTCCTATATAGATGTCCAATCGATTTACATGACTCTTCATAGTCAAATATCCATATTGCATGAATCCTCACAGTCAAAATATCCATGTACAGAAGACGCAAAACAGCCCTACATATAAATAGATGAAAGAAAAAAGCCATTAAAATCAAATAATACTCAGCCCCAATTGAATGGGAGGGATGTGCCACAAAACCACCCTATGAAAGAATATATAACACGGACAAACACTAAGATAAATATATTCAAAAAATGGTTAAAAACACACATTAAAAAACTTTTATAATGTCAGACAGACGACAGCGCAGAGACCCAAAGTCAGGAGGGAATATAATTTACAAAAAGCTAGAAAATCCCCACTGGTCGTTAAGGCCATATGGCTTAATTGTTCTAAGAGTGGTAATCCAGCGGCATTCTTTTTGGGCTAACCTATTCATGATATTCCCCCCACGAATGCCCAAATGCACTACATCAATACCTTTTACTTGGAGTTCAATTGGTCCAAATGGATGAAATTCCCGGTAGTGAGCAGGTATTGTCTTTAATTTGACACTGTCTTCATTCTGAGAATTTTCCTGGTTCAGAAGTCTTGCCGATCTAATATCTCTCACATGTTCCAATATTCGTACTCGGAGTTGTCTTGATGTAAGGCCCACATAAATAAGCCCACATGGGCATGTCAAATAATATATGACCGATGTGGTTTTACAGTTGATTGGATGGACAATTTTGAAGTCACGTGCCTGCGAGGAGTTGCTAAATGTTTCCGCCTTGATCATATATCTGCAAGCACTGCAATTACCACACGCACGAGACCCCCACTTGGGACCTTTAGAGTTAAATATAAAATTTGACTTGGGTACAACATAATGACTATGTGTGATGGTTTCCCCAATAGTTTTCCTTCTTCTTGCAACAATTGACGGTTTATCCTCAATAAATTTAGCCAACCCAGGATCTTGTCTTAAAATCGGCCAAAATTGATTGAATATACTATTCATATCTTTCCATCTCCCATGATAATTCGTGATGATTCGCAGCCGTGAGTCCTCTTTTTTTTGTAACTTTGTTCTGCAACAATGAGTTTCGATCCAATTCCTTCGCTTGTTGGTAACCACGATTAATGTCTTCATATTTATATCCCCGATCCAGAAATCTACCTGTCATGTCACGGGCTTGCCTTTCGAACTCCTCATTGGTATCACAAATTCTTCTTGCACAAATGAATTGCCCCTTGGGAATTGCCCTTATGGTGTGTCAGATAAGTTAACTGAGAAGATAACTGAATGAAATCTTAAAGTTAAACACCTAGACTTTTATTACTTGATGCAAAAAAACATCAATCAATAAAAAAATAAAACTTCCACAAAGATATGAGGTAAAGAATCTACCGCACTTCTCAGTAGTTATACATTAACAGCAGCTGTGTGTTTAAGTAAGATAGAAAGAGAGCTGCACACTACTCAACCAATCAGAAACAAGGTGAGAAAACCAGTGAAGTGATAAGATCAAGTAACAATTGCATTCTAAAGGTACCGTCACACTAAACGATATCGCTAGCGATCCGTGACGTTGCAGCGTCCTGGCTAGCGATATCGTTGAGTTTGACACGCAGCAGCGATCTGAATCCTGCTGTGATATCGCTGGTCGTTGCTGAAAGTTCAGAACTTTATTTGGTCGTCAGATCGGCGTGTATCGTCGTGTTTGACACCAAAAGCAACGATGCCAGCGATGTTTTACAATGGTAACCAGGGTAAATATCGGGTTACTAAGCGCAGGGCCGCACTTAGTAACCCGATGTTTACCCTGGTTATCAGCGTAAAAGTAAAAAAAAACAAACACTACATACTTACATTCCGCTGTCTGTCCCCCGGCGTTCTGCTTCTCTGCACTGTGTAAGCACAGCGGCCGGAAAGCAGAGCGGTGACGTCACCGCTGTGCCCTGCTTTCCGGCTGTCACTTACACAGTGCAGAGAAGCAGAACGCCGGGGGACAGACAGCGGAATGTAAGTATGTAGTGTTTGTTTTTTTTTACTTTTACGCTGGTAACCAGGGTAAACATCGGGTTACTAAGCGTGGCCCTGCACTTAGCAACCCGATGTTTACCCTGGTTACCCGGGGACTTCGGCATCGTTGGTCGCTGGAGAGCTGTCTGTGTGACAGCTCTCCAGCGACCAAACAGCGACGCTGCAGCGATCGGAATCGTTGTCTGTATCGCTGCAGCGTCGCTAAGTGTGACGGTACCTTAAGGTAAAAGCCCTTATCTTAATGGACAACAGAGTAATCTCAGATGTATTGTATTGTAAGATGAATCTTCATCATGTGATTAACAACACAAATACCTTCCCACTAAGTCAGTTTTAGGTTATTAAAAAATGGCATCTAAAATCTATTTAATTTACAAGGGCTTGTAAAATTAAGGGGTACACTGTAGCCTGGAGGAGCATAGATTGGCACTCCGGATTTAATCTGGACAGGGATTAACTTGGCCTGTTAGGGTATGTGCACACGTCCAGATTTCTTGCAGAAATTTCCTGAAGAAAACCGGAAATTTTCTGCAAGAAATCCACATTTCTTTTTTTGCGTTTTTTTTTTCCGTTTTTTTCGCGTTTTTTTTAGCATTCTGCAAGCGTAATTAGCTTGCAGAATGCTAAAGTTTTCCAAGCGATCTGTAGCATCGTTTGGAAAACTGACTGACAGGTTGGTCACACTTGTCAAACATACTGTTTGACAAGTGTGACCAACTTTTTAGTATAGATGCTGCTTATGCAGCATCTATAGTAAAAGATAGAATGTTTAAAAATAATAAAAAAAGTTAAAAAAATGCTTATACTCACCTGCAGACCTCAGCGGCGTCCGTTCCGTATAGATGGTGTGTGCGCGCAGGACCTTCCATGACGTCGCGGTCACGTGAGCGGTCACATGACCGGTCTCGACCAATCACAGGACCGTGACGTCATCGCAGGTCCTTCACCGCACACCAGATACAGGAACCGAAGCGGCAGCATGTACCTGAGAGGCGGGAAGACATCGAAGGTGAGTATATCACTATTTTTTATTTTAATTCTTTTTTTTTTACCAATTATATGGTGCCCAGTCCATGGAGGAGAGTCTCCTCTCCTCCACCCTGGCTACCAACCGCACATAATCTGCTTACTTCCCGCATGGTGTGCACAGCCCCGTGCGGGAAGTAAGCAGATCAATGGACTCCTAGGTGTGCGGAATCCCCGCAATTCCGCATTTTTAATGAACATGTTGCTTTTTTTTCCGCTATGCGATTTTTTCGCGGAAAAAATCGCAACATTTGCACAAAAAATGCGGAATACACTGTAAATAATAGGAGGCATAGGATAGCGTTTTTTTCGCGTTTTTATCACGTTTTTATAGCGAAAAAACGCGAAAAATCCTGAACGTGTGCACATGACCTTAGGGTACTGTCACACTAAACGATTTACCAACGATCACGACCAGCGATACGACCTGGCCGTGATCGTTGGTAAGTCGTTGTGTGGTCGCTGGGGAGCTGTCACACAGACCGCTCTCCAGCGACCAACGATGCCGAAGTCCCCGGGTAACCAGGGTAAACATCGGGTTACTAAGCGCAGGGCCGCGCTTAGTAACCCGATGTTTACCGTGGTTACCAACGTAAAAGTAAAAAAAACAAACAGTACATACTTACATTCCGGTCTCTGTCCCCCGGCGTTCTGCTTCTCTCCACTGTGTCTGTGCCAGTCGGAAAGCACAGCGGTGACGTCACCGCTGTGCTCGCTTTCCGGCCGGCGCTCACAGTGCAGAGAAGCAGAACGCCGGGGGACAGACACCGGAATGTGAGTATGTACTGTTTGTTTTTTTTTACTTTTACGCTGGTAACCACGGTAAATATCGGGTTACTAAGCGCGGCCCTGCGCTTAGTAACCCGATGTTTACCCTGGTTACAAGCGAACGCATTGCTGGATCGCTGTCACACACAACGATCCAGCGATGACAGCGGGAGATCCAGCGACGAAAGAAAGTTCCAAACGATCTGCTACGACGTACGATTCTCAGCAGGATCCCTGATCGCTGCTGCGTGTCAGACACAGCGATATCGTATGGATATCGCTGGAACGTCACGGATCGTACCGTCGTAGCGATCAAAGTGCCACTGTGTGACAGTACCCTTTCACTGGTCCTTTCTATGGATAAGAATAATGCATTTTATAGCTGATAGCTACTGAAAACGTCAGCTCTGTGGAAACGCGTTCAAAGCTCCCCAGAAACCAGTCATGTCTGCAATGTGAAAGTTGATGCAAACACCCAATTCTTTTGTCCCCAGAGAGACAATACTCTGTTTACACAGACAGATAAACTGCCCAACCGAGTGCTGATCAATGATACCAGAATTGATAGAAGGTCTTTTTAGGCCAGATCATAGATATGACCATTGATTCTCTCATAGTCGGGGTTGACTATGCTAATGAAACTCAAACTGTCAGAGATTAATCCGAGGGTCATCTGAGTGTTATCCAAAATAATTTTTCAAGCTGGCGTTATAAAGTATTCTAATTTACTGAGATAATGACTTTTGGGTTTTCATTGGCTGTAAACCATAATCATCAACATTAACAGAAATAAACCCTTGAAATAGATGACTCTGTTTGTAATGACTCTATAGAATATACGAGTTTCACTTTTTGTATTGAAGAACTGAAATACATTTTATGAGAAGCACCTGTAGGTAGGGTGGTGACATAGCAGAGAGTGAGAACAGTAGAATGCAGGGAGCGAGGAGCTGAAAGCACAGAAGCAAGAGTGAACCATAAAAATCATAAGGACTGTACAGCAATAGGAAAGCAATAAAAAAAAAATATTACATTTTGTAGCAAACAATGACAATAATATACGATGTTCTATGTGGGATCCGATTTTTTTTTTTACACACCCATAGACCTGAATGTGTGAGTCTCATCCGAGATTTAGAAGAAAATGGTGCATTTTGCAAATTTTCTTTCTCACGGACAGTCGGGCTGAAAGAAAAATTGTTAATTGGAACAGATGTATTGAATACCATGGGTCAGTGTGCTGTCTGTGTTTATTCAGATCAAAAATCAGATAGCACGTGTCTGATTTATACGCTCGTCTGCTTGTGCCCTTGAGGTAAGTTTACACTAACGTGTAAAAAAATCATCCACTTTTCATCCAGACAAAATGAACAATTTTATACCTATATTGTCATCTCTGAACCATCCGTATATCCAATTTTGACATCGGCATGGCAGATATCTAAGGGTATGTGCACACGTCAGGATTTCTTGCAGAAATTTTCCTGACAAAAACAGGACATTTCTGCCAGAAAACCGTATGCGTTTTTTTTTCGCGTTTTTGACGCATTTTTGTGCGTTTTTTTCCAAATGCATAGAATTGCGGGAAAAACGCAGAAAATCCGCAAAATTAATGAACATGCTGCTTTTTTTACCGCGATGCGTTTTTTTCACGGAACAAAACGCACCATGTGCACAAAACATGCAGAATGCATTCTAAATGATAGGAAGCATAATGTATGCGTTTTTAATGAGTTTTTATAGCGTTTTTATCGCGAAAAATCGTGAAAAAAAGCGAAAAAACCTGAACGTGTGCACATAGCCTAAAACTACATTGAAGTTTATTTACCCTTCTCGTGCTTCACAGGAATTAATGAAATGTGGAAGGAAAAAATAAACATTTAACTTTCTTTCACCAAAATTTTCCTTTAGACCAAATTTTTTTTTTTAACTTTCACAAGGGCAACAGGAGACAATGTACCATACAATATGTTGTGCAATTTCTCCTAAGCATGCCAATACCCCATATATGGGGGAAAGCCACTGTTTGGGCGCACGGCAGGGTACATAAGGGAAGGAGCGCCATTTGACTTTTTGAATGTAAAATTTGCTATCATAATAAGCGGACGCGTTTAGAGAGCCCCTGATGTGCATTAACAGTGGAAACCCTCCACAAGTGAAACCATTTTAGAAACTAGAACCCTCAGGGAACTTATCTACACCGTGTTCCAAACTATTATGCAAATTGGATTTAAGTGTCATAAAGATTTAATTGTTTTGTTTTTCAAATAAACTCGTGGATGGTATTGTGTCTCAGGGCTCAATGGATCACTGAAATCAATCTTAAACACATGTGATAATTAGTTTTCCAGGTAAATTCTAATTAAAGGAAAACTACTTAAAAATGATGTTCCACATTATTAAGAAGCCACAGGTTTCAAGCAATATGGGAAATAAAAATGATCTCTCTGCTGCTGAAAAGCGTTAAATAGTGCAATGCCTTGGACAAGGTATGAAAACATTAGATATTTCACGAAAACTTAAGAGTGATCATCATACTGTGAAGAGATTTGTGACTGAAACAGAGCACAGACATAGTTCATGCAGATAAAGGCATAATGAGGAAGGTTTCTGCCAAATTCATTGGATTAAGAGAGCAGCTGCCAAAATACCATGACAAAGCAGCAAACAGTTATTTGAAGCTGCTGGTGCCTCTGGAGTCCCTCGAACCTCAAGGTGTAGGATCCTTCAAAGGCTTGCTGTGGTGCATAAACCTACTATTCGGGCACCTCTAAACAGTGTTCACAAGCAGAAATGGTTGCAGTGGGCCCAGACATACATAAAGACTAATTTTCAAACAGTCTTTACTGATGAGTGTCGGCAACCCTGGATGGTCCAAATGGATGGAGTAATGGATGGTTGGTGGATGGCCACCATGTCCCAACAAGGCTGCGACATCAGCAAGGAAGTGGAGTCATTTTGGGCCGGAATCATGGGGAAACAGCTGGTAGGGCCCTTTAAGGTTCCTGAAGGTGTGAAAATGACCTCTGCAAAGTATATAGTTTCTGACTGACAACTTTCTTCCAAGGTATAAAAAGCAGAAAAGTGCCTTCAGGAGCAAAATAATCTTCATGCATGACAATGCACCATCTCATGCTGCAAAGAATACCTCTGAGTCATTGGCTGCTATGGGCATAAAAGGAGATAAACTCATGGTGTGGCCACCATCTTCCCCTGACCTCAACCCTATAGAGAACCTTTGGAGTATCATCAAGCAAAAGATCTATGAGGGTGAGATGTAGTTCACATCAAAACAGCAGCTCTGGGAGGCTATTCTGACTTCATGCAAAGAAATACAAGCAGAAACTCTCCAAAAACTCACAAGTTCAATGGATGCAAGAATTGTGAAGGTGACATCAAAGAAGGGTTCCTATGTTAACATGTAACTTGGCCTGTTAGGATGATTTCTAGTTAAATAGCGTTTTTGTTCAGTGAATATGACCTCCTAATGCTGCAAATTCAACAAATGAGCATTTTCAGTTCTTTAAAACATATCAAATGTTTAGAAATTCTACTGTGCCTAATAATTTGGAACAGTGCATTTTGAGTTTTTATTCATTTTGGAGATTATACTGTTATCATTGGGAGGTTTCTTCAATAAAATTCGAAGTATACTCTAACGGGTGATGACTTTTATTAGACTGACTGTCATTTGCACGGACCATTTAGGAAAACCCAAGAAAAATGTAATTTGCATAATAATTTGGAATATGGTGTAGATGTGTATTGAGCACCTTGAATCCCTAGCTGCTTGACAGAAGTTTATAACGTTTAGCCATGAAAATAAAAAAAATCACATTTTTCCCACAAAAATTTTTTCAGCTACAAATTTTGCATTTTCAGAAGGGTAACAGGAGAAATTATAACATACAATTTGTTGTGCAATTTCACCAGAGTACGCTGATACCCAATATGTGGAGGAA
The DNA here is from genome assembly GCF_051348905.1 of Ranitomeya variabilis. Lineage (NCBI taxonomy): Eukaryota > Metazoa > Chordata > Amphibia > Anura > Dendrobatidae > Ranitomeya > Ranitomeya variabilis. Next base: position 632,286,181 of record NC_135234.1, on the reverse strand, counting down.
AACTACTGTTTAGGCGCATGGCAAGGTTTGGAATGGAAGGTGTGCCATTTTCCTTTTTGAATGCAAAATTTGCTGAAATTAATGTATTGCATTTTCAAAAGGGTAACAGGAGAAAATGGACCTGAAAATTTGTTGTGCAATTTCTCCTTAGTTCACCATTACCCCATATGTGGTCAAAAACTATTTTTAAGGTACAGTGCAAAGCTCAGAAGGGAAGGAGCGCCATATTACAGTGCATTTTGCTGCACTGGTTTGAGGGTGAAATGTCACATTGGCAGAGCCCCTGAGGAGCCAGAACAGCAAACCTCCCAAAAGTATCCCCATTTCACAAACTACACCTCTCAATGAATTTATATAGGGGTGCATTGATCATATTGACACTACAGGTGTGTAACAGAATTTTATACCATTGGGCAGTGAAGAAAAAACAAATTAACATTTTTATCACCAAGATTGTGTGTGTTAACCCCAAATTTTAGATTTTCATACTCGAAAATGGGTAAAAATGGTACCAAAATTTGTCCCACAATTTCTGCTGAATGTATAAATACACTATATGTGGCTGTACAGTACTGCGTAGCCACAAGGCGAGACTCGTGAGGAACGGAGAGCTATTTGCCTCCTGGAGAGTAGCTTTTCCTAGAATAGTTTGCGGACTCCATATACAGAACCCCTAAGTGATAGAAAAGCAGAATTCCCCCTCAAGTGACCCCATTTTGGAAATTATTCCCCTTTAGGAATTTATCTACAGGTGTACTGATGATTTTGAATCCATGCGTGTTTGCCAGAATCATGCAGCAATGAATGTTGCCGAGTGAAAATTGCAAACTGCCGTTGTAATGACCAGTACATTATGCCCAGCCCATGGTTCTGGAGACACGCACGAATAAATTAGGCAGGTTCTCATCACTACAGAAATGCCAAGCATGTGGGCGCTACATGTGGATTAGGTACACTGTGGGGCTCAAAAGGGAAGGGGGCATTTGGATTTGGAAGAGCAGAATTTCTTTTGAGGGGGTGAGGAGCCATAATGCTTTTCCAGAGCCTTTGTACTACCTATAACGTGGAAGGACCTGAGTGGGGACTTGGTGTCACGACACAGCTGTCGGGTGACCTGGGGATCCTTCCTTGTCCCTAACACTAAGGGGCGCCCTAGCTCGCCCTATTCCCCCGGATACTTCTGAAGGTGAAAATGCCGGGGCCTCCACCCTTCCCTTATCTCATGAGTCAGCCCAGCCCTCCGTCTGTTCTCTTCTACCAACCAGGGAAGAGGGGGCGCTACTGTGCACCGTAGTACACCAACCCGCCAAACAAGGCAACACAGAAAAGGGTTTACAGAAAACTCCAGGCATACAAAATATTCACTCACATTTAACAGAGGAATACACTGGGGCGTGGAGGAAGGGGAATAAACCAAAATACAGAAGGATAGGGAAATACTACATATACAAACCAAGGAACAGTCCTAGATAATGCCTCCAACACTCCTCATATGAACACCTCTCCCTCTCCCTAGCCATGCAGCAAATGCTAGCTCTGACAAGGATTTGCAACAGAGCCCAGATTATAAAGGGGAAAGGAGTGGCTTACTGAGCTCAGCTGCGAGCACAGAGATTTCCAACATGGCCGATTAACCCCTGTTCTGCCAGAAGGAATAAACACTATTAAAATGAAGGAGAAGTGTGTCTTCTTAGCACAGGAGCAGAAGTAATCAGATACTGCGGTCTTCCAGCTCCATACTGTTGCAGTAACCCGTGACAGTACCCCCTCTGCTCTGGAACCTTAGGTCCAGGCTTATCGGATGTGCCACATGAAAAGACCGGACCAGTTTGGCCACATGAACATCAGATGCTGGTACCCACATCCTCTCCTCAGAACCCTACTCCCTCCATTATACCTGATACTGAAGCGACCTACAAACAAGACCAGAATCCAAGATTTTCGCTATCTGAAACTCCAAGTTTCCATCAACAATGACAGGAGATGGTGGTAGTAGTGATGGTACTGATGATGCAACGTATATTTTTAAGGAGGGATCGATGAAATACATTATGGATCCTAAAGGTAGGTGGTAAAGCAAGGCAAAATGCTACAGGATTGACGATGACTACGATCTTATAAGAACCGATAAACCTGGGACTAGTGTTGAGCGATACCGTCCGATACTTGAAAGTATCGGTATCGGAAAGTATCGGCCGATACCGGCAAAGTATCGGATCTAATCCGATACCGATACCCGATACCAATACAAGTCAATGGGACTCAAGTATCGGACGGTATTCCTGATGGTTCCCAGGGTCTGAAGGAGAGGAAACTCTCCTTCAGGCCCTGGGATCCATATTAATGTGTAAAATAAAGAATTAAAATAAAAAATATTGCTATACTCACCTCTCCGACGCAGCCTGGACCTCACCGAGGGAACCGGCAGCGTTCTTTGCTTAAAATGCGCGCTTTTCCTTCCTTCCGTGACGTCACGGCTTGTGATTGGTCGCGTGCCGCCCATGTGGCCGCGACGCGACCAATCACAGCAAGCCGTGACGTAATTTTCAGGTCCTTCTAGGCATTCAGTATTTTAAAATTACGTTCCGGCTTTGTGATTGGTCGCGTCGCGGTCACATGGGCGACGCGACCAATCACAAGCCGTGACGTCACGGGAGGCAGGAGATGCGCGCATTTTTAAAATTACGTCACGGCTTGTGATTGGTTGCGTGCCGCCCATGTGACCGCGACGCGACCAATCACAGCAAGCCGTGACGTAATTTCAGGTCCTGATGCCTATTTCTGCATTCAGGACCTGAAATTACGTCACGGCTTGCTGTGATTGGTCGCGTCGCGGTCACATGGGCGGCACGCAACCAATCACAAGCCGTGACGTAATTTTAAAAATGCGTGCGTCTCCTTCCTCCCGTGACGTCACGGCTTGTGATTGGTCGCGTCGCCCATGTGACCGCGACGCGACCAATCACAAAGCCGGAACGTAATTTTAAAATACTGAATGCCTAGAAGGACCTGAAAATTACGTCACGGCTTGCTGTGATTGGTCGCGTCGCGGCCACATGGGCGGCACGCGACCAATCAGAAGCTGTGACGTCACGGAAGGAAGGAAAAGCGCGCATTTTAAGCAAAGAACGCTGCCGGTTCCCTCGGTGAGGTCCAGGCTGCGTCGGAGAGGTGAGTATAGCAATATTTTTTATTTTAATTCTTTATTTTACACATTAATGTTGTATTTTACACATTAATGTTGTTTCGATACCGATACCCGATACCACAAAAGTATCGGATCTCGGTATCGGAATTCCGATACCCGCAAGTATCGGCCGATACCCGATACTTGCGGTATCGGAATGCTCAACACTACCTGGGACCCATTTTTCCAAACAGAAACTTCAGCTTAATGTTCCTAGAGGACAACCACACCAAGTCACCAGCACACAGATCTGGATCCACCAAACGTCTCCGATCAGCCACACTCATGCATTTGGTTCCCATCTTCCTCAAAGTATCCATAACCCCCTGCCATATGGTAGTAATAGAAGATGAAAACCATTCCTCTTCTGGTAATCCAGTAGGGCGATTTCTATTAAATTAACTAAACTGAGGATATGCCCCCCAAAATGGGGACTTACTGGTCGATTCCTGATGATTATTTACAGCGAATTCTGCTAACGATAAATAGGTAACCCAGTCCTCCTGATTCTCAGACACAAAACACCTGAGATACGTCTCCAGATTCTGGTTCACCCGTTCAGTCTGCCCATTAGACTGTGGGTGAAATGTGGAAGAAAATGATAAATGAATCCCAAGATGGGTGCAAAATGCCCTCCAATACTTCGAGACAAACTGCAGCCCTCGGTCAGAAATAATATCGCTCTGGATCCCATGTAATCAAATTATTTCTCTGATGAAAATTTGTGCGATTTGGTAACGCGATAAAATGAGGCATTTTACTGAATCTGTCTACCACCACCAGAATTACAATATTCCCTGCAGACATGGGAAGATCTGTGATAAAATTGACCGACAAGTGAGTCCAATGTCTACTGGAAATCTCTAACGGTTGGAGAGCGCCCGACGGACGAGTATGAGAGGTCTTAGAACGCGCATTAACACTGCAGGTGGCTACAAACTCGCTGACATCCTGATGAGCACCGGGCCACCAAAAACACAGAGTAAGCAAATCAGCGGTGGCTTTATTACCGGAATGTCCGGCTAACACTGAATCATGATGTTCACTAGGGACTCTAAGACGAAGATTAACAGGAACAAATAGTTTACCAAGTGGACTGTCAGCAGGGGCGTCCCACTCAGCGTCAACAACTTCTCTTTCCAGATAGCAGCATATAGATGCCATAACCACCCCTTTTTGAAGAATAAGTACCGTTTCACACTTATTTCCTCCCCCAGGAAAACAGGGAGATAAAGCATCGGCCTTAATGTTTTTGTTCCCCGGCCTATAACCGAATGAACTGCTCACTCCAAAAAATGACGCTACTCTTCAAAAGCCCATTTGATTGCCAAGAGTGCCCTGTTACCAATGTCATATTCTCAGCAGCTGACAGTTTCTCAGAAAGATAAGCACATGGTTGCCATTTACCAGGAGACACACACTGCGAGAAAACAGCCCCTACTCCCACCTTAGATGCATTGTCCTCAACGATAAAAGGCTGAGAGACGGCAGGCTGAATAAGGAACGGCACAGATGAAAAACACCTCTTCAACGTATCAAATGCCTCCCTGGCAGGACTTGACCAGTTGGAGAAGTCCGTCCCCTTCTTGGTCATATCCATAACTGTAATGATCCGGTGACCGTGGAGCCTCATGAGAGACTTTCTCAGGAGTAGGTGGTACCTGTACTGACTGCAAACCCTAAACTACACCGCAACTAGAAGTAGCCGTGGGATGTACCTAACAAGTCCTAGACACCTCGACACAGCCGGAGGACTAAATACCCCTATAGATGGAAATGGGAATTCTATCTTGCCTCAGAGCAGAACCCCAAAGGATAGGCAGCCCCCCACAAATATTGACTGTGAGTATAAGAGGAAAGACACACGCAGGCAGAACACAGGATTTAAAGAGGCACTTCTAGCTAAATAGAAAAGAACAGGACAGAATTCTAAGCGGTCAGTATTAAAATCCTAAAAATATCCACAGCAGATAATACAAATATTCTACATCTAACTAAAGACATAGAAAGTAAATCTGCATCTCCTGAGAATCCAGCATGACTGAAAAATCCAAACAAAGTCTAAGCTGGACAAAAACACAATGAATTGCACTGAATTGCAAAGCACACTGCATGTGTGCAAAGAGACAAAAAACCAAACACTTATCTTAGCCGAATTGGCAGCAGGGCATGAGGAGCCAGAGAGAGATGCAATCCCTCCAAGAACAATGGACAACTGGCAAGGACTCATGGATCCTGCACACCTAAATACCTAATAGAGCTGCAATTAGCAGAAACACTTGCCCGCATTACAACCCCAAGACAACTGCACTACCACCAACAACCACCGGAGGGAGCCCAAGAGCAGAATTCACAACAGTACCCCCCCCTTGAAGAGGGGTCACCGAACCCTCACCAGAGCCCCCAGGCCGATCAGGACGAGCCAGATGAAAGGCACGGACCAAATCAGCAGCATGGACATCAGAGGCAAAAACCCGAGAATTATCCTCCTGGCCATAACCCTTCCATTTGACAAGGTACTGTAGCCTCCGCCTCGAAAAGCGAGAATCCAAAATCTTCTCAACCACATACTCCAACTCCCCATCAACCAACACAGGAGCAGGAGGATCAACCAAGGGAACAACTGGCACCACATATTTCTAAGATCTATGGAAAACATTATGGATGGCAAAAGAGGCCGGAAGGGCCAAACGAAAAGACACCGGATTGATAATCTCAGAAATCCTATAAGGACCAATAAACCGAGGCTTAAACTTAGGGGAAGAAACCTTCATAGGAACATGACGGGAAGACAATCAGACCAAATCCCCAACCCGAAGCCGGGAACCAACACACCGACGACGGTTAGCAAAACGCTGAGCCTCTTCCTGAGACAACACCAAATTGTCCACCACATGAGCCCAAATCTGCTGCAACCTGTCAACCACAGAATCCACATCAGGACAATCAGAAGGTTCAACTTGCCCCGAAGAAAAACGAGGATGAAAACCAAAATTACAAAAGAAGGGTGAAACCAAGGTAGCCGAACTAGCCCGATTATTAAGGGCAAACTCGGCCAATGGCAAGAAAGCCACCCAATCATCCTGATCAGCAGACACAAAGCATCTCAAATAAGTTTCCAAAGTCTGATTAGTTCGCTCGGTCTGGCCATTTGTCTGAGGATGAAATGCGGAAGAAAAAGACAAATCAATGCCCAGCCTAGCACAAAAGGCCCGCCAAAACCTAGAAACAAACTGGGAACCTCTGTCGGACACAATATTCTCCGGAATACCATGCAAACGAACCACATGCGGAAAAAACAACGGAACTAAATCAGAAGAGGAAGGCAATTTAGGCAAAGGCACCAAATGAACCGTCTTAGAAAACCGGTCACAAACCACCCAGATAACCGACATCCTCTGGGAAACCGGAAGATATGAAAAAAATCCATAGAAATATGCGTCCAGGGCCTCTCAGGGATCGGCAATTGGCAAAAGCAACCCACTAGCACGGGAACAACAAGGCTTGGCCTGCGCACAAGTCCCACAGGACTGCACAAAAGAACGCACATCACGCGACAAAGAAGGCCACCAAAAGGACCTACCAACCAAATCTCTGGTACCCAAAATACCAGGATGACCAGCCAACACAGAACAGTGAACCTCAGAAATCACTCTACTAGTCCATCTATCAGGAACAAACAGTTTCCCCACTGGACAGCGATCAGGTTTGTCAGCCTGAAATTCCTGCAGAACCCGTCGCAAATCAGGGGAAATGGCAGAAAGGACCACCCCTTCCTTCAGAATGCCGACCGGCTCAAGTACCTCAGGAGAATCAGGCAAAAAACTCCTAGAGAGGGCATCAGCCTTAATATTCTTAGAACCCGGAAGATACGAGACCACGAAATCAAAACGGGAGAAAAACAGGGACCATCGAGCCTGTCTAGGATTCAGCCGTTTGGCAGATTCGAGGTAAATCAGATTTTTATGATCGGTCAAGACCACAATACGGTGCTTGGCTCCCTCAAGCCAATGTCGCCATTCCTCAAACACCCACTTCATAGCCAACAACTCCCAATTGCCGACATCATAATTGCATTCAGCAGGCGAAAACTTATGGGAAAAGAAGGCACACGGTTTCATCAAGGAACCATCAGAATTCCTCTGAGACAAAACGGCCCCTGCCCCAATCTCAGAAGCGTCAACCTCAACCTGAAACGGAAGAGAAACATCTGGCTGATGCAACACCGGGGCAGAAGTAAATCGGCGTTTAAGCTCCTGAAAGGCAGAGACAGCCGCAGAGGACCAATTCGTTACATCAGCGCCTTTCTTCGTCAAATCGGTCAGGGGTTTAACCACACTGGAGAAGTTAGCAATGAAACGGCGATAAAAATTAGCAAAGCCCAAAAATTTCTGAAGGCTCTTCACGGATGTGGGCTGAATCCAATCATGAATGGCCTGAACCTTAACCGGATCCATCTCTATAGATGAGGGAGAAAAAATGAAGCCCAAAAAAGAAACCTTCTGCACTCCAAAGAGACACTTAGACCCCTTCACAAACAAAGCATTATCACGAAGGATCTGAAATACCATCCTGACCTGTTTCACATGAGACTCCCAATCATGGGAAAAAATTAAGATATCCAAATATACAATCATGAATTTATCAAGATAATTCCGGAAGATATCATGCATGAAGGACTGAAAAACAGATGGCGCATTAGAGAGCCCGAATGGCATCACAAGGTATTCAAAATGGCCTTCGGGCGTATTAAACGCAGTTTTCTGTTATGATCCTTAGTGGTTGAGGATCACAAATTACTCCAGCTAAGTAACAAACATAGGACAAGCTCTAGGGAGGTGGCAAACTGGACTGACCGCAAATATGAACCTATCCAAACACACTAGAAGTAGCCGGTGAACGTGCCTAAAAATCCTAGACGTCTCGAGCCAGCCTGAGGAACTAACTACCCCTAGAGAGAAAGAAAGACCTCTCTTGCCTCCAGAGAAATAATCCCCAAAGATATAGAAGCCCCCAACAGATAATAACAGTGAGGTAAGAGGAAGGCACATACACAGGGGTGAAAGCAGATTCAGCAAATGAGGCCCACTAATACTAGATAGCAGAAAATAGAAAAGGGAATCTATGCGGTCAGTAAAAAACCCTTACAAAATATCCACACTGAGATTTTAAGAACCCCCACACCAACTCACGGTGTGGGGGGAGAAACTCAGTCCCCTAGAGCAACCAGCAAGCGAGGAAATAACATTTTAGCGAGCTGGACTAAAAACATAATGAACACTGATAATCAAAAAATGATCAAACAAAAACTTAGCTTGTCTTGGAGAGACTGGGAGCAAGGTAGACACAAGGAATCTGAAGAGCACTGAATACATTGATAGCAGGCAAGGAACTGAGTCTCCAGGTGAGCTAAATAGGAAACCAACCAAGGATAACGAACCAGCTGATACAGCCAACCTGCAGAAAGACAACACTACACAGTACCGCTTGTGACCACTAGAGGGAGCCCAAAAATAGAATTCACAACAGTTTTCCATTCGTCACCCTGCCTAATACGAACAAGATTATATGCCCCCCGAAGGTCAATTTTAGTAAACCAACTAGCCCCCTTAATCCTGGCAAACAAATCAGAAAGCAAAGGTAAAGGGTATTGAAACTTGACTGTGATCTTATTCAAGAGGCGATAATCAATACAGGGTCTCAAGGAGCCATCCTTCTTAGCAACAAAAAAAAATCCCGCTCCCAACGGTGAAGAAGATGGCCGAATATGCCCTTTCTCCAAAGACTCCTTAACATAACTCCGCATCGCGGTATGTTCAGGCACAGACAGGTTGAAAAGTCGGCCCTTAGGAAACTTACAGCCTGGCATCAAGTCAATAGCACAATCACAGTCCCTATGCGGTGGAAGGAAACTGGACTTGGGCTCATCGAATACATCCTGAAAATCAGACAAAAACTCTGGAACTTCAGAAGAGGAGGAAGAGGAGATTGACATCACAGGAACGTCATTATGAACCCCCTGACAACCCCAACTAGTCACAGACATAGACTTCCAATCCAACACAGGATTATGTATCTGCAACCATGGAAAACCCAGCACAATAGCATCATGCAAATTATGCAACACCAGAAAACGACAATCTTCCTGATGGGCTGGCGCCATGCACATGGTCACCTGTGTCCAAAACTGGGGTTTATTTTTAGCCAAAGGTGTAGCATCAATGCCCCTTAAAGGAATAGGGTTCTGCAAAGACTGCAAGGGGAAACCACAACGCCTGGCAAATTCAAAGTCCATTAAGTTCAAAGCGGCGCCTGAATCCACAAACGCCGTGACAGAAAATGACGACAATGAACAAATCAAGGTCACAGATAACAGAAATTTAGGTTGTACAGTTCCGATGGTAACTGAACTAGCGATTCTCTTTGTACGCTTTGGGCAGACTGAAATGACATGAGAAGCATCGCCACAATAAAAACAACCTATTCTGACGTCTGAATCCTTGTCGTTCCGTTCTAGACAGAATCCTATCGCACTGCATAGGCTCAGGCATCTGCTCTGAGGACAACGCCACAGCGCGCACAGTTCTGCGCTCCCGCAAGCGCCGATCGATCTGAATGGCCAGAGACATAGAATCACTCAGACCAACAGGCGTGGGAAACCCCACAACATTTTTAACAGATTCAGAAAGACCCTTTCTGAAAATTGCCGCCAAAGCATCCTCATTCCATTTAGTCAACACAGACCATTTCCTAAATTTCTGACAATACAATTCTGCCGCCTCTTGACCCTGAGACAGGACCAACAAGGTCTTCTCCGCTTGATCCACAGAATTTGGTTCATCATATAATAATCCTAGAGCCTGAAAAAAGGCATCTACATTAAGCAAGGCCAGATTCCCAGATTCCAGGGAAAATGCCCAATCCTGAGGGTCGCCACGCAGCAGGGAGATAACAATTTTAACCTGCTGAATGGGATCACCAGAGGAACGAGGCTTCAGAGCAAAAAATAGTTTACAGTTGTTTTTAAAACTCAAAAATTTGGACCTGTCCCCAAAAAACAAATCAGGAGTAGGAATCTTAGGCTCTAAAACTGGAGTCTGAACAATATAATCAGAAATACCCTGTACCCTAGCAGCAAGCTGGTCTACACGAGAAACTAATCCCTGAACATCCATGCTAGCACAAGACTCCTCAGTCACCCAGAGGAAAATAGGGAAGAAAAGACAAAGCAGGCTACAGAAAAAAAATGGCTCTTTCTTCCCTTCTTCTGAGATGCATTTAACTCATTGTTGGCCAGTTGTACCGTTATGATCCGGTGACCGTGGAGCCGCATGAGAGACTTTCTCAGGAGTAGGTGGTACCTGTACTGACCGCAAACCCTAAACTAACACCGCAACTAGAAGTAGCCATGGGATGTACCTAACAAGTCCTAGACACCTCGACACAGCCGGAGGACTAAATACCCCTATAGATGGAAATGGGAATTCTATCTTGCCTCAGAGCAGAACCCCAAAGGATAGGCAGCCCCCCACAAATATTGACTGTGAGTATAAGAGGAAAGACACACGCAGGCAGAAAAACAGGATTTAGCAAAAGAGGCACTTCTAGCTAAATAGAAAAGGACAGGACAGAATTCTAAGCGGTCAGTATTAAAATCCTAAAAATATCCACAGCAGATAATACAAATATTCTACATCTAACTAAAGACATAGAAAGTAAATCTGCATCTCCTGAGAATCCAGCATGACTGAAAAATCCAAACAAAGTCTAAGCTGGACAAAAACACAATGAATTGCACTGAATTGCAAAGCACACTGCATGTGTGCAAAGAGACAAAAAAACAGACACTTATCTTAGCCGAATTGGCAGCAGGGCATGAGGAGCCAGAGAGAGATGCAATCCCTCCAAGTACAATGGACAACTGGCATGGACTCATGGATCCTGCACACCTAAATACCTAATAGAGCTGCAATTAGCAGAAACACCTGCCGCATTACAACCCCAAGACAACTGCACTACCACCAACAACCACCGGAGGGAGCCCAAGAGCAGAATTCACAACACGTAATAGGTTTGGCTACTACCGAAAAGTTTTTTTATGAACTTACAGTAGTAGTTGGAGAAACCTAAAAATCTTTGTAACACCTTCAAATCCTCTGGACGATCTCAATTCAATCCCGCCCTGACTTTGGCCAGATCCATGCGAAAACCAGTGGATGATAACACTTATCCTAGGAAAGGGATCTCCTCAACTGAGAACATACACTTTTTGGGTTTGACATATACCGTATTTTTCAGATTATAAAATGCTCCAGATTATAAAACGCACCCCAAATTTTGAAGAGAAAAATAGGAAAAAACTTTTTTTAATAAAATGGTGATGCTTCTAATAATTCATGCGTCTTTTTGCTTAACGGGGGTGGTGACTGCGGTGAAGCAGGGTCCAGGGTCGCTGCTGGAGGAGGCAAGAGTGGAGCGTTGCTGCAAGCCGCAGGCTGGGATGAGGAAGTGTTCGGATGTGCGGCACGCTGCTGTGGGTGTTCAGTGCTGCGGGTGGTGTCCGATGCTGCGGGTGGTGTCCGATGCTGTGGGTAGTGTCCTTTGCTGCGGGTGGTGTCCGCTGCTGCGGGGGCTCTGCCGACATTTTGTGAAAGGCCAGAGCCCCTGCAATTCCATGGTTTCCTATGTGGTGGACTCCAGGAAAATGGCTACTGGGGGCGGCGCATGCGCAGATGGAGATCTTGGCATCAAGATCTTGGGAGATGAGATCTCAGCGCTCTGGCCTTTCACAAAATGTCGGCAGAGCCCCCGCAACAGCAGACACCACCCGCAGCACTGGCTGAGCGCCGCATGTCCGAACACCCCCTGTGATTTGCAGCAACGCTCCACTCTTGCCTCCTCCAGCAGCGACCCTGGGACCCAGCGACTGGTAAGGTATATCCGCATTATAAGACACACCCCCATTTTCCCCCAAAATATGAGGGGAAAATAGTGCGTCTTATAATCCGAAAAATACGGTAACTTATTGTTTGAGTATATGTAAGACCTGCCTGACATGTACCTGATGTGACTCAAGATAAGGTGAATAAATTAATATGTCATCCAGATAGATAACCATGACGTAATTTATAAAGTGTTGAAAGACGGTGGGCCCGTTAATCAACCGAAGAGGCATCACCAAATTCTCAGTGTCCCTCAGGCGCATTTAACGCTGTCTTCCACTCATCTCTCTCTTTACTGCGAATAAGGTTATATGCCCCCTGAAGTCAATTTTTGAGAACCACTTTGCCCCTATAATCTGACTAAAGAGGTCGGGAATGAGAGGGAGCGGATAAGGATCACGGACAGTGATCACATTAAGTTCGCAGAAATCTAGGCATGGGCATAACCCTTTTTTTATAAAAAAGAACCTCGTGGCAACGGGGTTGAGGATGGTCTGATATGACCTCTAGCCAGGCTTTCCAAGATGTAGGACTCTTCATGGCCTGCCTCTCTGGATCAGAGATATTATAGAGTCTGCTTTTAAGCAGCTTTGGCACCAGGGACAAGATTTATGGCAGAATCATCAGGACGATTGGGAGGGAGTTCTTGGCACGCCTGCTCCGAGAACACGTCCCCAAAATCCGACAGGTAACTCGGCACAGACTGGGTATCCACCCTAGCAAACTGGTTACCCAAGCAGCGTCTTTGACAATACCCACTCCATTTTACTACCTCCTGGGTCTGCCAGTGTATCACAAGATTGTGCAGAGCGAGACAAGGAAGCAGCAGTACCACAGGTGAGGGCAGACCCTCTAGCACATAACAGTCTATCACCTCAGAGTGCAAGGCCCCACCTGAAGCCGTAAGTCACAGATAACTTGAGTAAAATGCCCCTGTCTCAAGGGGGTGGAGTCAATGGTGATTGTGGGTATGGGTCTGGACAGAGTATGTGGATTGAGGCCTTGGACCTGGATGAACGTAGCATTGATCAAATTTCAAATTAAACCCGGCCCCACTGTCCAGAAATGCAGACAAGTCCACCGTAAACCCGCACAGGTGGATTACAGCTGGTAAGAAAGAATGTGTCCTACCCACGGACGTGATGAGGACACCCAGGTTGCTAACCTCCCCTGCAACCCGGGCAACCGGACCTCCCTCACACAGAAGGGACTCCCTATGTGAAGGATGCTTAAGCTCTATATGAGAATCCAAAAAAAAAAAAAAGAGGAAAGAATGGACTAAAGTACGGCTCGCACAACCATATATAATGTGAAAGTACAAAAAATATGTTTATTCAAAACACCACAACACAAGAAATGTAAAAACACTTAAAAACACAACCATATTGTGTATATCACCCTCATATAATGATGTAAATCACAAATAGGGGAAAGTCCCCAAATAATTGTATCACACATATCATGCAACGGACACAGTCAACAATCAGGTGCAATATCTCGGAAAATCATAGCAACTGCAAAACCACCGTGGGCATAATCTTATATATTGGTGGAAAAAACACCCCTAGGTTGAGACCACAATAAATAAATGGACAATCCTAAGATATGAATCTATAGCGGTATAAAGGGTGGTATAGCGCCACATGATCAGTCACTGCCACTGAATAGTAAAGCGAGAAGGGTCGTCACCCAAATCTCAACAAACAATAGGATCTTACATAAAGGTCCAAAGATGGTGTCCGGCATGTGGATACAGAAAATGAGGTGATAAGCAAGCGCCCCACGCGTATCGCCGCCGCTGCGGCTTCGTCAGGGGAAGTGAGTGTGGTGGTGGGAAGAACTTACATATATACATAGATCCATCATCATCCGGAGTGTCTGCAGCTGAATCGCCGCCATGCAGGAGGCGGAGAAGAGGAGAGGCGTGCTGGCCGCACAGCAGGAAGTAGAGGCACCGGAAGTGAAGAAGATCTCCATGGAGATGAGCGGCGTCTGCGCAACACCGACTCAGAATTGAGTCGGCTTGCGCAAGCGTCAGGAGAAACAAGCCCAAACCCAAAGAGATGGGTCGGCCGGTACTGAGATGGAATAAGAGATGAATGTATAATAAATAAAAATGGAGAGAGGGAAAATGCGGAACAATAAGAAAACATAGGAGCATAGGAGCATACGGACTAGATAAAAAGTAATATACTTGGAGTGAATTATAGAGGGGGGCCATGTGATCAATGGGACACCTGAAAAGCAAACATCAGGTTAGAGAAGAATACATATAACCATAAAATGAATACGTGAGGAAATGGCGGTATATGATGCGGGACCCGGTCTGTAGAGAAAGAGACATGCAGTACCAGTCAGAAGTAATTATATCCTGGCATCATCGGGATACGCATGCACATACGCGTAGTATGTGTATGCATATGAATCTAAAAGCATATCCCGCATACGGCCATGTTCACCAATCTATAAATAATATACCCACATCTCATATTGTACAACTGAAGATAGTCCAAAAGCGATACAAAAGTAATCAATATAAATACAAATCGTCCCAATAAACACTCTTCGTCAGTTTTATCCATAATCTGACACGGCATCATAGGAGGTACAGGGCACATGGTCCCTATCAATCAGATCATGTGTATAGGTAAAGTATCCAGTCTAATTCCACATATATGGCATTCCGATGTAAGGACTATTAAGCCATCTGGAAACAAGGAGACGAAGGTGGCTTGTCACAAAGTCCCTGATCATTCAACCCATTCCAGAATCCACTCGCCAATTCCAATATCGATCAGTCCGATGTACAGATGATGAGGAGATAAATGGTAGAAGTTCACTCAGCCAGTCATGTCAACCTAAGGACAGGATTGTCACACATAAGTCACATATAGAAGGTATCCAGGATAAGGAATGAGAAAGATATTATAGAAGGGGCCAATACTCAGCAACCAAGGAATCCTGTAAAGAGAAGTTCCTCATTGAGTCCGAGGGGGGCCACAGTTTGTAGTTGGAAAATCCACCTAGATTCCACTTGTAAAAGAGTTTTATGTTTATCCCCTCCCCTCTCATTACGGGTGATCTTTTGTAAACCGACCACCTGCAAATTCGCAGAGGAACCACTATGATGTTCCAAAAAATGTTGAGACACAGGAGTCAGGACCCTTCCTTTTCTCGTGTCCGAAGCTGCCAGATGTATTGTGGAGATATGCTTCTGGACCCGTTTCCTAAGCTCCTGCGATGTTTGCCCTACATATACCATTTTACATGGACAGATGAGGGCATAGATAACATCCCTTGACTTGCAGTTGATATACGCCTTCAGGGGATGCCTGCTAAGACGAGTAGGATGGAAAAAAACGTCCCGTATGACTGCCATGTGGGGACAGACATTGCAATCCCCACACGGAAACGAACCCCTCAGGACAATACCTCTATTTAATCTCGTTGTGGGTCTATTGAAGTGGCTCCTAGTAATCAAATCCCTCAGATTTGGAGCCCGTCTTGCTGTCATGAGAGGCCGCTCACTAGTAACTTCTGCTGTTTGTGGGTCTATTCGTAGAATCTGCCAGTGTTTGGTTAAAATATTACTGACCTGCGTCCAACTACTGTTAAAGTCCGTAATGAATCTGGTCTGTGTCTCCTGACACCGTGGCCTGGGAACTAAAAGGGATCTCTGATCCTGGCTTCTTGCTCTCTGGTAGGCAGTAGAAATAACACGTTTCGGATAACCCCTCTGCTGAAAGCGATCCGTTAAATCCCGAGCCTGGACAGAAAAATCGGAATCACGAGTGCAGTTACGCCTGACACGTAAAAATTGTCCTGTGGGGACACCCACCTTCGTATGCCAGGGATGAAAGCTTGTGAATGCCAGAAGCGAGTTCGTTGCAGTTGGCTTGCGATAAAGATTCGTCGCCAGGCCATTCCCCTGGGGAAAGATCTTCAAGTCCAAGAAGGTGGTTTCACTACTAGAGAGGGAATATGTGAGATAAATGTTATATGAATTGGCATTGAGATGGTTAAAAAAATCCACACACTCCTCTACAGTGCCCTTCCACAGGATAAAAACGTCATCTATGAAGCGAAGCCAGGCGTGTACGTGGGCCGCGAATGCAGGTGACGGGTAGACGCAGGTCTCTTCCCACCAGCCCAAGAAGATGTTCGCATAGGCTGGTGCACATTTCGCGCCCATCGCCACGCCTGATCGCTGGAGATAATACACCCTATCAAAAAGGAAGAAGTTGTGATGGAGAATGAAGGTCAATATGTCAAGCAGGAAGGAATCATGGCCTCTATCAATAGAACTATTTTTATTCAAAAAGTATGCAACTGCCTCCGTCCCCTCTTTATGACCAATATTAGAATACAGCGATTCAACATCGCATGTCACTAATAGATATTTTTCCGGAAGATCAATCTGTCCACAGATATCAATGAAATGCGAGGAGTCGCGAATGAAAGAGGGAAGGGATGAGGCAATAGGTTGAAGAAAAAAGTCCAGATACTCACACGCTTTTTCGCACATGCTGCCAATGCTGGAGACAATGGGTCTCCCCGGAGGTCTATTTCTATCCTTGTGGATCTTTGGCAGCATGTAGAAAGTAGCCGTACTCGGGCTGGCTACCCATAGGTATTGTTTCTCCTGTTGAGTGATGATGGAAAGCTGTAGAGCCCTACAGAGAAATTTTTCATATTTGGAGAGAAACAGAGATGTAGGGTCAGACGGGAGTCTCTGATAATATTGGGTGTTATTGAGCTGCCTTTTGGCCTCAGCCTCGTACAATTGCACAGACCATAACACCACATTCCCCCCTTTGTCTGCCTCTTTGATGGTAAAGTCCCTATTATCTCGTAAAGCCGTTAGGGCTCGTTTTTCTTCCATATTCAAATTGGGTAGGCCACTTACCCGAGTAGGCATAGACATGATGTCCCGCTTGACCACTTCAAAGAAAATCTTGATGGCCGGTATCAAAGAAAAAGACGGTGTTTTGAGCGATTTGTTCTTGTAGGGAAACCTTCTTCTGTTCAGACCAGATTCATTTTCCTCCAACAATTCTAGCAGATCCTGGAAAGTGCGACGTTCATCCAAAGGCATCGTTTGTAAGACATCGGGCCTCCTGTACATGACCTGAAAGGTAAGTCTCCTACAAAACAAATATAAATCCTTAATAAGAGTAAATTTGTCAGCTGGATGTGTAGGGACAAAGGAAAGACCTCTCTGAAGAACTGATAATTCCGTAGGTGTAAGATTATGGTCAGAGAGGTTAATTACCTGTAGTTCTATGGACCTGAGGTCTTGAGTCAGGGTTCCTTGATAGGAGGCCCCCAAATCCTCTATTTCCGCCTGGTTAGATAATTGTGCCGGCGGGGAGATGTATGGCCCCTGTGCCGTGTCAGTCTTTTCCTTGCGTTGCTTACGCTTCCGCCCTCGTCGGGTCCGTGATCCACCTCGCTCCCGGTGGATGACAAAAAATCACTAGAAAAACCATCTCCATGCGAGGAGGTAGTGGCCGTGGGTGGAACATAATCCCTAGGAGCCCTAGGGCGGCGGGCATTGCCCACATGTCTCCATTTGTACGCCATCTTCTGCTCGAAGTCAGATTTATCACGTTGGAATTTCTTACATTTGCGTTGGGTCACTTCAGTCTCGTATTTATCTATTGTATCCTTAAGCTTGTTTTTAAAGATCAAGACTTGTCCTTCATCAAAAGTGGCCAATTTTGTTTCTAGTTCTTTAATACTATTTTTTGTCAACGTAAATAATGACCTATCATGGTCCAATAATAAATTCATTAAGATGGTTGAGCAACGGGTAAGACCCTGTTCCCATAAATTTTGGAATGCTTCAGACGGTTCCCAAGCCGGGAAAATGGATACACGGAGGCCCCTGGGTACATAGCCTGATCTGATGTACTCATCTAGACTTCTAATATTCCACCACAACCTAACACAAGTTTTATGGGCTCTTGTTAAATCTGAACACAAAGTGGAAAAACCATTGTCCATCGGAACCGCCAAAGATGCAGTAACTGTGAACATACTGGTAGATTTGGCCATCAAGGCCGCCTCCCTAGCCTCCCAATCCATGGCGGCTATCAAAGGAAAACACCCCGGGGAAAATACAAAACCAAAAAATGTATGGTAATAAAAGTAGACACGGCACCACCCAAATAGGTGTGTGCTACCCTGGAGAAAATACCCTGGAACACAGGGCTAGCAATATAGTAATATAATGAAAAACAGGGTGCACTCAAGCCGTGTAGAGCTAATTTAGGGGCGTGCAGAGCCAAGTCCAATGTAATATGACTGAAGAAAAAAAAAAAAAAAAAAGAGGAAAGAATGGACTAAAGTACGGCTCGCACAACCATATATAATGTGAAAGTACAAAAAATATGTTTATTCAAAACACCACAACACAAGAAATGTAAAAACACTTAAAAACACAACCATATTGTGTATATCACCCTCATATAATGATGTAAATCACAAATAGGGGAAAGTCCCCAAATAATTGTATCACACATATCATGCAACGGACACAGTCAACAATCAGGTGCAATATCTCGGAAAATCATAGCAACTGCAAAACCACCGTGGGCATAATCTTATATTGGTGGAAAAAACACCCCTAGGTTGAGACCACAATAAATAAATGGACAATCCTAAGATATGAATCTATAGCGGTATAAAGGGTGGTATAGCGCCACATGATCAGTCACTGCCACTGAATAGTAAAGAGCAAGCGCCCCACGCGTATCGCCGCCGCTGCGGCTTCGTCAGGGGAAGTGAGTGTGGTGGTGGGAAGAACTTACATATATACATAGATCCATCATCATCCGGAGTGTCTGCAGCTGAATCGCCGCCATGCACGCGTGGGGCGCTTGCTTATCACCTCATTTTCTGTATCCACATGCCGGACACCATCTTTGGACCTTTATGTAAGATCCTATTGTTTGTTGAGATTTGGGTGACGACCCTTCTCGCTTTACTATTCAGTGGCAGTGACTGATCATGTGGCGTTATACCACCCTTTATACCGCTATAGATTCATATCTTAGGATTGTCCATTTATTTATTGTGGTCTCAACCTAGGGGTGTTTTTTCCACCAATATATAAGATTATGCCCACGGTGGTTTTGCAGTTGCTATGATTTTCCGAGATATTGCACCTGATTGTTGACTGTGTCCGTTGCATGATATGTGTGATACAATTATTTGGGGACTTTCCCCTATTTGTGATTTACATCATTATATGAGGGTGATATACACAATATGGTTGTGTTTTTAAGTGTTTTTACATTTCTTGTGTTGTGGTGTTTTGAATAAACATATTTTTTGTACTTTCACATTATATATGGTTGTGCGAGCCGTACTTTAGTCCATTCTTTCTTTTTTTTTTTTTTTTTTTCTTCAGTCATATTACATTGGACTTGGCTCTGCACGCCCCTAAATTAGCTCTACACGGCTTGAGTGCACCCTGTTTTTCATTATATTACTATATTGCTAGCCCTGTGTTCCAGGGTATTTTCTCCAGGGTAGCACACACCTATTTGGGTGGTGCCGTGTCTACTTTTATTACCATACATTTTTTGGTTTTGTATTTTCCCCGGGGTGTTTTCCTTTGATAGCCGCCATGGATTGGGAGGCTAGGGAGGCGGCCTTGATGGCCAAATCTACCAGTATGTTCACAGTTACTGCATCTTTGGCGGTTCCGATGGACAATGGTTTTTCCACTTTGTGTTCAGATTTAACAAGAGCCCATAAAACTTGTGTTAGGTTGTGGTGGAATATTAGAAGTCTAGATGAGTACATCAGATCAGGCTATGTACCCAGGGGCCTCCGTGTATCCATTTTCCCGGCTTGGGAACCGTCTGAAGCATTCCAAAATTTATGGGAACAGGGTCTTACCCGTTGCTCAACCATCTTAATGAATTTATTATTGGACCATGATAGGTCATTATTTACGTTGACAAAAAATAGTATTAAAGAACTAGAAACAAAATTGGCCACTTTTGATGAAGGACAAGTCTTGATCTTTAAAAACAAGCTTAAGGATACAATAGATAAATACGAGACTGAAGTGACCCAACGCAAATGTAAGAAATTCCAACGTGATAAATCTGACTTCGAGCAGAAGATGGCATACAAATGGAGACATGTGGGCAATGCCCGCCGCCCTAGGGCTCCTAGGGATTATGTTCCACCCACGGCCACTACCTCCTCGCATGGAGATGGTTTTTCTAGTGATTTTTTGTCATCCACCGGGAGCGAGGTGGATCACGGACCCGACGAGGGCGGAAGCGTAAGCAACGCAAGGAAAAGACTGACACGGCACAGGGGCCATACATCTCCCCGCCGGCACAATTATCTAACCAGGCGGAAATAGAGGATTTGGGGGCCTCCTATCAAGGAACCCTGACTCAAGACCTCAGGTCCATAGAACTACAGGTAATTAACCTCTCTGACCATAATCTTACACCTACGGAATTATCAGTTCTTCAGAGAGGTCTTTCCTTTGTCCCTACACATCCAGCTGACAAATTTACTCTTATTAAGGATTTATATTTGTTTTGTAGGAGACTTACCTTTCAGGTCATGTACAGGAGGCCCGATGTCTTACAAACGATGCCTTTGGATGAACGTCGCACTTTCCAGGATCTGCTAGAATTGTTGGAGGAAAATGAATCTGGTCTGAACAGAAGAAGGTTTCCCTACAAGAACAAATCGCTCAAAACACCGTCTTTTTCTTTGATACCGGCCATCAAGATTTTCTTTGAAGTGGTCAAGCGGGACATCATGTCTGTGCCTACTCGGGTAAGTGGCCTACCCAATTTGAATATGGAAGAAAAACGAGCCCTAACGGCTTTACGAGATAATAGGGACTTTACCATCAAAGAGGCAGACAAAGGGGGGAATGTGGTGTTATGGTCTGTGCAATTGTACGAGGCTGAGGCCAAAAGGCAGCTCAATAACACCCAATATTATCAGAGACTCCCGTCTGACCCTACATCTCTGTTTCTCTCCAAATATGAAAAATTTCTCTGTAGGGCTCTACAGCTTTCCATCATCACTCAACAGGAGAAACAATACCTATGGGTAGCCAGCCCGAGTACGGCTACTTTCTACATGCTGCCAAAGATCCACAAGGATAGAAATAGACCTCCGGGGAGACCCATTGTCTCCAGCATTGGCAGCATGTGCGAAAAAGCGTGTGAGTATCTGGACTTTTTTCTTCAACCTATTGCCTCATCCCTTCCCTCTTTCATTCGCGACTCCTCGCATTTCATTGATATCTGTGGACAGATTGATCTTCCGGAAAAATATCTATTAGTGACATGCGATGTTGAATCGCTGTATTCTAATATTGGTCATAAAGAGGGGACGGAGGCAGTTGCATACTTTTTGAATAAAAATAGTTCTATTGATAGAGGCCATGATTCCTTCCTGCTTGACCTATTGACCTTCATTCTCCATCACAACTTCTTCCTTTTTGATAGGGTGTATTATCTCCAGCGATCAGGCGTGGCGATGGGCGCGAAATGTGCACCAGCCTATGCGAACATCTTTTTGGGCTGGTGGGAAGAGACCTGCGTCTACCCGTCACCTGCATTCGCGGCCCACGTACACGCCTGGCTTCGCTTCATAGATGACGTTTTTATCCTGTGGAAGGGCACTGTAGAGGAGTGTGTGGATTTTTTTAACCATCTCAATGCCAATTCATATAACATTTATCTCACATATTCCCTCTCTAGTAGTGAAACCACCTTCTTGGACTTGAAGATCTTTCCCCAGGGGAATGGCCTGGCGACGAATCTTTATCGCAAGCCAACTGCAACGAACTCGCTTCTGGCATTCACAAGCTTTCATCCCTGGCATACGAAGGTGGGTGTCCCCACAGGACAATTTTTACGTGTCAGGCGTAACTGCACTCGTGATTCCGATTTTTCTGTCCAGGCTCGGGATTTAACGGATCGCTTTCAGCAGAGGGGTTATCCGAAACGTGTTATTTCTACTGCCTACCAGAGAGCAAGAAGCCAGGATCAGAGATCCCTTTTAGTTCCCAGGCCACGGTGTCAGGAGACACAGACCAGATTCATTACGGACTTTAACAGTAGTTGGACGCAGGTCAGTAATATTTTAACCAAACACTGGCAGATTCTACGAATAGACCCACAAACAGCAGAAGTTACTAGTGAGCGGCCTCTCATGACAGCAAGACGGGCTCCAAATCTGAGGGATTTGATTACTAGGAGCCACTTCAATAGACCCACAACGAGATTAAATAGAGGTATTGTCCTGAGGGGTTCGTTTCCGTGTGGGGATTGCAATGTCTGTCCCCACATGGCAGTCATACGGGACGTTTTTTTCCATCCTACTCGTCTTAGCAGGCATCCCCTGAAGGCGTATATCAACTGCAAGTCAAGGGATGTTATCTATGCCCTCATCTGTCCATGTAAAATGGTATATGTAGGGCAAACATCGCAGGAGCTTAGGAAACGGGTCCAGAAGCATATCTCCACAATACATCTGGCAGCTTCGGACACGAGAAAAGGAAGGGTCCTGACTCCTGTGTCTCAACATTTTTTGGAACATCATAGTGGTTCCTCTGCGAATTTGCAGGTGGTCGGTTTACAAAAGATCACCCGTAATGAGAGGGGAGGGGATAAACATAAAACTCTTTTACAAGTGGAATCTAGGTGGATTTTCCAACTACAAACTGTGGCCCCCCTCGGACTCAATGAGGAACTTCTCTTTACAGGATTCCTTGGTTGCTGAGTATTGGCCCCTTCTATAATATCTTTCTCATTCCTTATCCTGGATACCTTCTATATGTGACTTATGTGTGACAATCCTGTCCTTAGGTTGACATGACTGGCTGAGTGAACTTCTACCATTTATCTCCTCATCATCTGTACATCGGACTGATCGATATTGGAATTGGCGAGTGGATTCTGGAATGGGTTGAATGATCAGGGACTTTGTGACAAGCCACCTTCGTCTCCTTGTTTCCAGATGGCTTAATAGTCCTTACATCGGAATGCCATATATGTGGAATTAGACTGGATACTTTACCTATACACATGATCTGATTGATAGGGACCATGTGCCCTGTACCTCCTATGATGCCGTGTCAGATTATGGATAAAACTGACGAAGAGTGTTTATTGGGACGATTTGTATTTATATTGATTACTTTTGTATCGCTTTTGGACTATCTTCAGTTGTACAATATGAGATGTGGGTATATTATTTATAGATTGGTGAACATGGCCGTATGCGGGATATGCTTTTAGATTCATATGCATACACATACTACGCGTATGTGCATGCGTATCCCGATGATGCCAGGATATAATTACTTCTGACTGGTACTGCATGTCTCTTTCTCTACAGACCGGGTCCCGCATCATATACCGCCATTTCCTCACGTATTCATTTTATGGTTATATGTATTCTTCTCTAACCTGATGTTTGCTTTTCAGGTGTCCCATTGATCACATGGCCCCCCTCTATAATTCACTCCAAGTATATTACTTTTTATCTAGTCCGTATGCTCCTATGTTTTCTTATTCTTCCGCATTTTCCCTCTCTCCATTTTTATTTATTATACATTCATCTCTTATTCCATCTCAGTACCGGCCGACCCATCTCTTTGGGTTTGGGCTTGTTTCTCCTGACGCTTGCGCAAGCCGACTCAATTCTGAGTCGGTGTTGCGCAGACGCCGCTCATCTCCATGGAGATCTTCTTCACTTCCGGTGCCTCTACTTCCTGCTGTGCGGCCAGCACGCCTCTCCTCTTCTCCGCCTCCTGCATGGCGGCGATTCAGCTGCAGACACTCCGGATGATGATGGATCTATGTATATATGTAAGTTCTTCCCACCACCACACTCACTTCCCCTGACGAAGCCGCAGCGGCGGCGATACGCGTGGGGCGCTTGCTTATCACCTCATTTTCTGTATCCACATGCCGGACACCATCTTTGGACCTTTATGTAAGATCCTATTGTTTGTTGAGATTTGGGTGACGACCCTTCTTGCTTTACTATTCAGTGGCAGTGACTGATCATGTGGCGCTATACCACCATTTATACCGCTATAGATTCATATCTTAGGATTGTCCATTTATTTATTGTGGTCTCAACCTAAGGGTGTTTTTTCCACCAATATATAAGATTATGCCCACGGTGGTTTTGCAGTTGCTATGATTTTCCGAGATATTGCACCTGATTGTTGACTGTGTCCGTTGCATGATATGTGTGATACAATTATTTGGGGACTTTCCCCTATTTGTGATTTACATCATTATATGAGGGTGATATACACAATATGGTTGTGTTTTTAAGTGTTTTTACATTTGTGTTGTGGTGTTTTGAATAAACATATTTTTTGTACTTTCACATTATATATGGTTGTGCGAGCCGTACTTTAGTCCATTCTTTCCTCTTTTTTTTTTTTTTTTCTTCAGTCATATTACATTGGACTTGGCTCTGCACGCCCCTAAATTAGCTCTACACGTCTTGAGTGCACCCTGTTTTTCATTATATTACTATATGAGAATCCAGTCTCCCTTGAGGCAGCCATGTCTCTGGCGATCCGGGTTGATCGCCATTTTTGCCAGAGACATGGCTGCCTCAAGGGAGACTGGCGTCTCATACAGAGCTTAAGCATCCTTCACCCTTACTGTAAGCCCCTCACAGAACTGACTATGGAGTGCGGGGTCATTCCACTTAGTATCCGTGGCCCACCTCCGAAACTCAGAGCAATACTCCTCCACCGGCCGGTCTCCTTGCTGAAGTTGGCACAGTGTGGACTCAGCTAAGGAGATGTGATCGAGGTCATCATATAAAAGGCCCAGTGCCTTATTCCTCCACCGACTGAAGTGAGAGTCAGATGGGAGAGAAAAAACCCATGCTTGAGGGTCCCCCTGGAAGAGCAAGATTTCTATATCGACACATCGCTCCTCTGTACCTGAGGAACCCGGTAGTAACCAGAAGTACAGTTTACAGGTCTCCCGGAACACAGCAAACTTGTCACACCCCCCAGAGAACCTGTCAGGCAAAGTGATCTTTGGCTCCATTATGGTTTGCCTGGGAGATGAGAGTCCCACACCAGATGTATGAGGGTGCTGCAAAACCACCATGTGTAAATCTTCCACCTCCAGACTGAGCTACCATAGTTGCCCTGTCAGAGCAATGATTGGATACATAATGGATAAGAATAAATGGTTATGGTCAGAGCTAATGTCACGACACAGCTGTCGGGTGACCCAGGACTCCTTCCCTGTCCCTAATAATAGGGAGCGCCCTAGCTCGCCATATTCCCCGCGATACTTCTGAAGGTGAAGATACCGGGGCCTCCATCCTTGTCTTATCTCCTGAGTCAGCCCTCCATCTGTTCTCATCCAGGGAAGAGGGACGCTACTGTACACCGTACGGCACCAACCCAACAAACAAGGCAACACGAACAAGGGCGGCGCTCTATAGTGAGCACTTACTTTGGGATTTTGAAACATTTGTGACTGCAGAACAGCAAGTCCCAGGTTGTAACACAACACCATAGGAGGTCATAATATCTAAAGTTGCAATGTGCTGTTGCGACACAAGTTGCCATATAACCTTAAAATGGTTATCCAGGACTATTTATGTTTACTATGGGCCTAATAACTAACAGGAAGGTAGTTGGTAACAGATGCTAATACTGGCCTGTTCCACCTGCTGTCAGCTCAGAAGAGTTGATGTGCTGCTCTGTTGACATGGTGTGACTGCTGGCATCATACTGATTTACAGCCAGCTCCCCGCAGTTAGGCAGCAGGGAGCCAACTGTAACACCCCATGGACAAAGCAGAGCCGGAGAAGCCATTGCTCTGTTAACGAAGCTGCTGAATCGCTGGCAGGAGCGTTCAGTGTCCGCTCTGTGGCAGCAGTGATCGGCAGCAGGAATAACAGGAAGTGAGATAGCAACTACCTGCTTGTTAGTTCTGAGGCCCGTAGTAAAAAAAAAGTTCTGGATAACCCTTTTAATGACCGACCCTTACAGATTAGAATTGACAGGCACTATGACAGATCTACTGTAAATCCATGCCTCAGGCTAGTCAGATTTATAGCCAAATGTGATGCATTATTTGGTGCGTTCAGTAGTGTCTGAGCTACGGCCTTTATCGGGATTTTAGTGCTAAACCGGCAGGCACACTGGTATTTGTACATGTCCATGACATTACGTTATGTGGGCGACACGTCACTGCCATCTAGTAACATGGCCGACAGCGAACAAGGCAGGAATCAGGGGAAGAATTAGATTACATTGGTTGAAATAAGACCTAGGTCCATCAAGTTCAACCGTTCTCCAATTGTTCATCTCATCACCAAATTAGCTATAACGCGTAATGTTATGTGTATGGATGAAACCCTCCAGCCCTTTTATATAACACGTAATAGTGTCGGCCATTATTACCTCTTGTGGTCGGTATTCCACTCTGACTGCTCTAACTGTAAAGAACCCTTTCCTATTTAGCTGATGGAATCGCCTTTCTTCCACCCGCAAAAAGCGCCCCTTGGTCCTAAATAAGTCATGTGCCAGCCCTCTGTACTGACCACACACACAGCACTGTAATGAGATCCCCTCTGAGGTGTCTTTTTACTAAGCTAAATAAGCCCAGCTTTCCCAACCTCTCCTCACACGAGGCCTCCATCCCTTGTAATAATCTGGTTGACTCCTTGTTATTTTTGGACATTTCCTGTCACCACTGGGGTCTGTGACCAGCTCCTGGTGTGAAAGCCTCATTGGGGGGAGACGGCAGGAGCTACCACAGTACCGCTCAGTGAGCCGTCATTACACGGGCTGAGTCACGGGGGTTCCCGGCCGGTGAGAGGCACCAGCCAGGCTCCCGCCTTCCCCGCCAGGGTCACATGACTTAGAGAGCGGGGGCAGGAAGTTTAGCAGGGAGGGGCCGCCCACATCTGCCATTTAGTGAACTCCTCAGTGAGGAGCAGCAGCAACAGGCAGGAGACGGTGCGAGGAGCAGCAGAGGTGAGTGCGCAGCTCCGGGCCGTGAGTGCAGTGAGGAGGGCGGTTACTCCCCATGGGAAGGCGTCATAGCTCTGCCCTGGCCGGAGGGCACCGTCTGACTGCGGGAGTGTAGGGACGGCCCGGGTGTAGCCGGGCAGGGCGGGCGGGCCGGCGTCCTCCTAGTAAACGTGTATAATAGATGGCTTCTAACACCGTGTGATCTTTCCTGTGCAGACTCGGCAGCAGGATGGCGGTGGAAGGAGGGATGAAGTGTGTCAAGTATCTCGTCTTCATATTTAACCTCTTGTTCTGGGTAAGTGGCTCTTTCCCTCAGTGCCCGTGTGATACTGTCTCCTGCGGCCATCGCGTAGGGCGATCTGTGCGGTGGGATCACGTGTTCTCCGCAGTGTGCAGCTTGTGTCTCGCCTGGAGGGGCTGATCAGCTGCTTGGTGACTCCATACTATGGAGACGTGGGCTCTAAAGTAGATCGCAGCCCTCTAACCCCATGTCGTCATTGGTGCGATTCTCCTCTGCATTGTGGGGAATGGCTGCTGATGATCTTGCCTTTCTTGAGAGCTATTGTGTTGCTAAATTCTGTTCATGATACAAGAAATTTTAAATTGTGAAGTGTAACTTTACACACAGGCCTATGTGAGTGTTCACGTTATGGTCCACAGCTGTAATACTCCTCCCGAGTCTCCCCTGGCTCTTGCTGAACTTATAAACCTTGCCATCTATACATGGAGGCTGGTTGTCCAGGGCCCTAACATTGATATAGGCTGTCAATGTCTGATCAGTGGTGATGGGACACCCAGCACTCCGCCGATCAGCTGTTTCCGGTGCTGGAACTGTTCAGTTGTTCCGCTGACAGAGCAGAGGCCAGGCACTGCACATCCGACCATATTGACTCGAATAGGTGGCAATCGTCTAGTACTTGGTTGCAGCCAATATTCCATCCATGGAGCTGTGCAGCTGAGTAACTGAGAAGTTCCAGGGACTCTGTCAACAGCTGATCAGCAGGAGTGCAGGGTCACACCCCCACTGACCAGACACTGATCTATCCTAAGGATAGTGTAAATGTTAAAGTCCTGGACAACCCTTTTAAAAGGTAAAACGTCTTATTCAGTAGCTGAAGGCTATCTTTTCAAGAATAATAATAATTTTATATAGCGCCAACATATTCCGCAGCGCTTTACAACTTATAGAGGGGACTTGTACAGACAATACAGCATAACAATAAACACAGTTCAAAATGGATACCAAGAGGAATGAGGGCCCTGCTTACAAACTATGAGGAAAAGGGGAGACACAAGAGGTGGATGGTACCAATTGCTTTAGTTATTTGGACCAGCCATAGTGTAAGGCTCGGGTGTTCATGTAAAGCTTCATGTAAAGTTCATGAAAAGCTTTGAAAATATCTATGATCCATAATATGGGGGTCTGGCTGCTGGGACCCACTCATCCTGAGAACCAGGGCTGATGATCCCCATGTGGATGGAGTTGTGGTTGGCCATCTGCATCTCCTTCCTTTTCTTGCTGTTATTGCGGAGATAGTAGAGTGCAACGCTTGGCTGGTCTTTGGTAGTCCCATCAGACTGAATGGAGCAGCGGTACGCATAATTGACCAACTCTCCATTCACAATGAGGCTCTTCAGACCCCTGGTTTCTGAGATCGGTGGGGGTCCAAATGATTGGCCTTATTCTGTGAATAGGGGATAACTTTGACACTTGGGGAAACCACTGTAATTTGGCAGATCAGGCATGTTGGTTAGGTGACTCCCTCTGGGATCATTTATTTTCTGAAGGGAAAAGAATGGGACCGACTTATGTGATCTCAGTGGCTGTACTTAGAATTTAGTTGATCAAACATTGACTCAGTGTTTGCTGAACGGTCATGAGATTGCGGTATACATGTTAGATATTAGTCATTAGCAGTACTTCAGGGTGGTCAGATGTTAGTTTCCACTAGGTAAGCAGTGGCCGTTGTATGTCTAGTGGAGGACAGTCGTCCGTGATGCATACACTTGGGTGAAATTTTGCTCCTGCTGTGGCCCATAGCTGTCCACTGGTCACTGCATGTGTAGTTTTATGGCTGTGGGCAGCCAGCGTCCGCATAGTCTCATTTCTACTTTTCCCCTATGTGAATTGTTCTCCAGACTATAGATGGTTAAATGGGCCAGTGCACTATTAGAGGAAAATAGAAACATTCTGAAAACCATACTTTGCAAAATTCCAAATCACGTTTGTTATGGTTCAAATATTAACTTTCGTCAACTTCCATTGCCACCAACATTGGGGAACAGGCTGGTTGTAGAAGTACACCATGTTTGGCCATTTCATCAGTCGTCAAGGTTCACTGGTAAATGCGCAATGTATAGTAGGAGCAGATCCCAATTCCCTGTGTCAGATCTGAGTGGGTGTTAAGAGAAATGTTTTTCTGGGGAAGTCAGCTGGAAAGGTTACACCACGGCATCTAGGTTGCACAACCACTTCCTTCAGTCCAGGTCTTATAATTATCCAGATGTAGCAAGCTGTATTTGTTTGTTTACACCTTTTTTGCTCCTTTTTATATAGTGTTCCTCATGGATGTATCTTGTGTAACCCTTCCCTTGCTCTTTGCCTTACATAATTGCTGTCCTGAGGCCTAATTTTAACCCTGTACGTGTTTGTGTACAAACTGTCTTGTTACCCAGCTGTGTTTGGTTTATCAGAAACTGGTTTTCAGCCACTGAAGTCTGTTCTTGGAGATTGAGAATGTCAGAAAGTCTAGATTCTTCAGATAGTTGTTATGCTCTTAAAAGTGACAATACCGGTAACGCTAGTCTTAAGATTGAATGAGTTTATAGCTTTACATTTACCATAGGTTACGCAGTTTTATAACTACATCTTACACTTGCGGTATATACCAGTTACGTGATATCTATTTCAGGAGAATATCACATTCTAAACTTGATCTACAGGTTTTGCTGAAGCCTCTAATGGATGTGTGTTGTTGGTTGGAAAGATGCAGGAAAAGCAAGGAAAGCCATAATCATGTGGTCTTTGGATTCTTTCCACTTGCTTACTGACTCGCTGTGTGTTTTGGCAGTGTATTTCCTCTATTTATATCTGAGATTCTTGTGTTTATCTTCTGATTGTCTGTTCTGGATGCAGGTTGTCTTGTCACATGTTGCTGTGATATTTAGCTGGTGTGCTATCACACATATAAAGTGACATGGGAGCCTAGCTGCAGTTTTACGCACAGGAGCAGGGTAACAGGCTTTGTTAAAAAGGCACAACACATGTCCACAGTATGTGGTATTGCAACTCGGTTGCACTTAACTCTGTAGTGCTGAAGTTCAATGCAAGACACAAGTTATATTCCTAGTGGAACTTAAAGAAGCACATCTATGAACTTTACCAATCCACCTCAATCTGTATGTGTAGTTTAGCATACTCACTTTGTCTCATCCAGTATCCAGCACCATTCCGCTCCTCATCTGAGTGACACGATTTCAGGACGCGCAGTATCGGATCACATTTAAAACCTTTTCGAGTCTGAACAATTTTAAATCTAGAAAGAGGTGAACGATACAATCTGTGTGCAATCATAGACTGTATAATACTAGAATTGTGGGTCAAGGACGCTACTGGTCCAAACATACGTCCACATATATTCAAGAGCTCTATTGTAAAGGGGCATACTGTATAAGGCTACAGTCACATAAAATATTATCAGCGGGTCCTATCTGTCTTGCATCTCACTCGCCCATTATCTATGAAGATCCTTATGAAACACGGATAACTTTGTACTTGAGGCGGTGTCTGTTGTGGAGGGCCGAACCCATAGGCTGAAATCCCGTGAGTGTAATAAATAATATGTATGTACCAATGCTTTTTAGCTGATGTTTTGGTCACTTTTGAATGTTGGTTGTGCTTTCACACTTGTGGTAGCATGGGACGGACTCTACAACCCACACAAGTGGCTCAGGTAGTGCATCTTATCCAGGTTGGCACATCAATGCAAGCTGTGACAAGAAGGTTTGCTGTCTGTCAGCGTAATGTCCAGAGGCTGGAGGCGCTGCCAGGAGACGTGGAGAGGGGCTGTAGGAGGACAGCAGGACTGCTACCTCAGCCTTTGTGCAAGGAGGAGCACTGCCAGAGCCCTGCAATATGACCTCCAGCAGGCCACAAATGTGCATGTCAGCGCAAACGGTTAGAAACCGACCTCATGAGGATGGTCTGAGTGCCTAGCATCCACAGATTGGGGGGGCGGGGGGGACGGGTTGTGTTCACAGCTCAACACCGTGCAGGACGCTTGGCATTTGCCACAACGCCAGGATTGTCAAATTCGCCACTGGTACCCTGTGCTCTTCACAGATGAAAGCAGGTTCACACTGAGCACATGTGACAGTCTGGAGACGCCGTGGAGAGCGATCTGCCTACAACATCCTTCAGCATGACCGGTTTGGTAGTGGGTCAGTAATGGTGTGGGGTGGCATTGCTTTGGAGGGCTGCACAGCCCTCCATGTGCTCGCCATAGGTAGCCTGACTGCCATTGGGTACCGAGATGAAATCCTGAGATCCCTTGTGAGACCATGTGCTAGTGCTGTTGGTTCTGGGTTCCTCCTAATGCAGGACAGTGCCAGATCTCATGTGGCTGGAGTGTCAGCAGTTCCTGCAAGATGAAGACATTGAAGCTATGGACTGGCCCACCCATTCCCCAGACCTGAATCAGATTGAACACATTTGGGACATCATGTTTTGCACCAGACTGTCCAGGAGTTGGCGGATGCTTTAGTCCAGGTCTGGGAGGAGAGCCCTCAGGAGACCATCTGCCACCTCATCAGGAGCCTGCCCAGGCGTTGTAGGGAGATCATGCAGGCACGTGGAGGCCACACATACTACTGAGCATCATTTCCGTGTCTTGAGGCATTTTCACTGAAGTTGGATCAGCCTGTAACTTCATTTTCCACTTTGATTTTGAGCATTATTCCAACTCCAGACCTCCGTGGGATATTATTTTTTTTACGTTGATAATTTTTAGGTTTTATTCTCAACACATTCCACTATGTAATGAATAAAGATTTACAACTGGAATATTTCATTCAGTGATATCTAGGATGTGGGATTTTACTTGTTCCCTTTATTTTCTTTGAGCTGTGAGTTTTGTTTGTTTTTTTTTTTTTTTGTCCTGGCTGTTGCTGGTACTACAAAGTGCTTATTTGTATTTACAAAAAAAGCATCTGCGTGGGGAAAATGCCCAACTGATTCAGATCTAGTTTGTAAAAGTGAGAACTGACCTTGTACAGGAAGTGAGACCATCCAAAATGGGTGTACACAATGCAAGTTTCAGATTGACTTTTATTTACTTCCTGAATTAATGTCTAATCTAGTCCAATCAATCTTCGCCAAAAAGACTTGCAGGACCCTGGTCCAACGTTTAGGGTATGTGCACACGCTGCGGTTTTTGCTGCGGATCCGCAGCGGATTTGATGCTGCGGATCCGCAGCAGTTTTCCATGCGGTGTACAGTACCATGTTACTGTATGGAAAACCAAAACCGCAGTGCCCACGATGCAGAAAAAGCCGCACGGAATTGCTGCAGAAAAAAAGGACCATGTCACTTCTTTCTGCGGATTCCGCAGCGGTTTTCAACATGCACCAATAGGAAAGTGCTGTTGAAAACCCACAGAGGAATCTGCAGAAGAAACCGCAGGAAAATCCGCAGTGGTTTTGCACTGCGGATTTTCCAATTCCACAGCGGAAAAAACCGCAGCAGATTCCGCAGCGTGTGCACGGGGCCTAATGCAGGTAATCCATGGCTGCCAACAGTGCACTGTGAAGCTACCTGCGCCATCCCCCGTACCTCTTCTGATTAGAAGCCCTGCAATGCCATTACACTGCAGCATAAAACACCCGTGAAGTTGCAGGTGGCAACTAATCAGTTTCTGGCATTGGCACAGTTAATGGGAGGATTGCAGTGCTCTGGTCCTGAGACCATGAACTACTAGGGTCCCGCAAATTAACTGGCTCGACTGTATTTAGAATAAGAAAACCCTGCCTTTTATTCCGCCTATTCCCCTGCTTCCTGAATTCACAATCTACTGTGCAAAAGCAGCTCATATCTGGCTTTGTTTTTTTTTCCCACTGGATTCACAACTACACTGATTAGTACTAGCTCTTCTTTCTGTGTGCTAACTGAGCAGTAATCCATTCTGGTGTGTATGGGAGATGACCTAGCAGTCTAACCACCAGCTCAGTCAAATCTAAATTAAAGGGCTTGTATGCTACCTTAAGGGTACCGTCACACAGTACCATTTACATCGCTACGACGGCACGATTCGTGAAAACAGCGGTGAGGAGGAGGCGGCGCCAAGAAGATGTGAGTGACAGCTGTGTGCTATCTGAAGCAGGGGGGAAACGCCGGCCCATTTGACTGAAGAGCAGGTATTTCAGGCAAATTATAAAACTGATTATTTCTCTAGTTACAGCACCCAGAACTAAAAGAGCCACCTTGTCAGAATGCAGCATTACTGCTGCACAAGGTGGCTCTTTTTTAGTTTGAAACGACTGGGGGGGGTGGGGTGACAGGTTCCCTTTAAGTGCTGTAACGCAGCTTACTACGCATGTGTACTAATTTACATAACAGTGAATCTTGCGACACAGCCGGACGTACATGACACAAAGTTGAGGAAAGCAGAGAGGTCCCTTTCTTTTTAATAAAAATTAAAAATAAATGTAAAAAAATAGCGTGGTTTCCCCCTATACTTGTTAACCAGCCAGAGGAAAGCAGACTACTGGGACTGATATTTCAGGCTAGTAAGGATCCAATATCCATAAACCTTACCAGCCTGATAATACCAGACCACAGCAGCCTGCTTACCTTGGATGGCTAGCAAAAAAGTGGGATCCCCTATAAAAAAAAATAAATAAAAAAAAAAAAAAAATCGTAGGGTCCCCCTATTTTTGTTACCCAGCCAAGGAAAAAGCAGACAGCTGCAGCCTGGTATTCTCAGGCTGGCAAGGCCCATGGATTTTGACCCTCACCAGCCTAAAAATAGCAGCCTGCAGCTACTCCACATTGGCACATCCAAAGATGTGCCAATTGTGGCACTTTACCCTGCTCTTCCCACTTGCGCTGTAGCGGTGGCAAGTGGGCTCATATTTGTGGAGTTGATGTTCACCTTTGTATTGTGCGGTGACATCAAGCCCACGGATTAGTAATGGAGAGTCATCTATAAGAAACCTATCCATTACTAATCGTATAGTTATATGGTCAATAAAGACACAGCAAGAATAAAGTCCTTTTAATAATCTTAATTAACCATACTTACTGCATCGCCTAATCCCCTGACGCCCTCAAACTCCTGCAAAAAAAAAATAAATAAATAAACCAACACATACTCCCTGTCTGACGTAGTCCAATTGCTGAGTGTCCCACGACGAGTCCAGCTCTGCTACATCTGGGTGCCTTTGGCTGAATAGTGGCAATATACCACCATCCAGCCAGACACAGCACAGCTTGTAGATGACCACCGGAGATAATTTGGTCTCCGGCAATCACCTGCACTACAGGTATCACGATCAGCTGATTTAATCACGAAAACTGCAGTGTACGTGAACGTCCAGCTGCAACAAGGTAAGACATTGTTTAAATTAGTACACATGCGTAGTAAGCTGTTTCCGCACTTACTACGCATGTGACTATAAAGATGATGCGGTTTTACCGCATCTAATAGTCTATGTGAAATTTATGCTGCGGAGACTGAGCGTCTACAAAGAGGCGCCGCATGTCTGTTTGCGCAGGGAGCCGCGGGCGTCTTAACGCTTATTGGAGATGGGACTTCTTGAAATCACCTCCACTATGCTGTAGCATCTGGACGCTGCGGGTTTGACACTGCGGCTGTACGCAGCGTCAAACCCGCAGCGTTAACCGTGGAGACATACCCTTAGAGTTGGAAGGGACCTCCATGGTCAGGGTGTCCAACCCCCTGCTCCATGCAGCATTCACGAAACCATCTCACATAGTGGTCTGTCCAGCCTCTGAAGACTTCCATTGAAGGAGAACTCACACCTCTCATGGCAGCCTGTTCCGCTCATTGATCACCCCAGGTGTTTTTTTTTTTTTTTTTTTTTTTTTTTCACCCTAATCTAACTTTTCCCATTCAGTTTTGGTCCATTTCTTCTCGTGTTTCCATGTGCAAATGAGAATAACGTATAGGTTGTACTAGAAGCCATGGGATTTTTGAGCTTTTACAGATGAAAGGTGTAGATTGAGAAGAGTAGGGTCCCATCACATAAATGGTTGGTGTAAGCAGTCTGACTATCCCAGCATCTGGTCTTATCTTGATTATTAACTTCCCCCTTATTTCTATGCACATACTGTAACTGCGTACTTGTGGTTTGTGTGGCCGTTTTTTTTTTGTTTGTTTTTTTTTCTTGTATTAGGTGTTTTTTTTTGTTTTTTTTAACAAATTGCTTCAGGTCACTGCTGGGCACTTTACGCCTGATCCAGCGTAGGAAAAATGTCAGTTATGTGAATGTGCCCTTGAACCAAATCATGCTACAAGATATCGCGTGACTCTGAACTAGACTGCGCTGCAGAGTCACAAATGTTTCCAATATGTCAATTATTTATTTTTATTTTTTCTCCCCTCTGTCCCACTCCTGGTTTCAGCTTAAAAATACAATCAGAGGAAATAGAAACCCGTCACCACTTCTGTATTTATCACCCGCTCCTGGTTTTGGCTTGCACATACTGAGGTAAAAAGACCTCGCCGAATCCTCAGTGTGCACCTGGCCTTATGGCCGTTAAACCACCGCTGATTGGCTGCATGTAACTGGTCGGTTTAGTCCAGCTGATTACATGTCTGCGTACACAGACAATAACGTACACAGATAAGATTGCCTGTTTACACGGGATGAAGTGCTCCCAAAAAAAACTATTTTAAGCAAGCTTAAAAAAAAGATCATTGCTCCAGATCAATGAGTGAGCCGGGTTGTTTAGATTGAAGAGAAAATTGCTGTGTAATGTCAGACTGGACAACATGTTCACTGTGCGAGGATCATATTCATGAATATTAATAGATTAGCTTTCATAGAAGCAGAAGCTGTCCCTCCAGAGTGCTGCCTGCTTGACATGCTCATGTGACTAGCGGCCATGATTTCCGTGTTCTGCGCCTGGTGACTGCCTGGATCAATATTTGCCAGAGTGATATAAAGCAGCTGGAGCGACTAGGCGCAAGAGTTTGTAGCTCACCTTCATGTGCTATTAACCACTTGGTGTCCAGAAGACAGTGAACGCTCCTTTACAGGTCACCACCTGACAGCACCATGGAGGACGTCCTTCTTATCCATAGTGGGACAGGAAACCACGAGAGTTTAAAAGGACCCTCCCCTTTCCACCCTTCAGTGTTTTTCCTGTCCCACTATGGATGGGAACGACGAGAGATTCGCCTGTCCCGTGCAGAGTGTGGATCGGGGGGGCTCGGCCTCTTCCTTCCCACTGTGTCCTCTGTATAGCTGACACCCAAGTAATCGGGTCCCTCAGCAGCACCAGTGCAGCGCTGCTCCTGTTGGAAGGGTCGCTTCCCCCTAGGGGGGCTCTCGACCTGGGATGAAGCCCCCTGATGTACCTGCATATTCGTCCTGCAAGGACGCTCCCTTCGCAGGCGGATCCGATGGTGGCAGGCATCTGGGAACGCTGGAGCGGCCAGAGACGCTGGGCGGCGACTCGCTTCCGGTTCACCGCTGCTGTGCGCGTCACTTCCGGGTCGCAGCAGGGGCGGTCATCCTCTTCGCTCCTGCATTAGGAGTTCCGGGACTAGAAGACAAAAGGATAAAAAAAGGTATAAAGGTATGTGCGGTGCGCAGTAAGGCGGCAGAGTTATGGAGGATTCAAACCCTGTAGCTGCAGTCAGCACGGAGGCGGTTACCCAGGCACATGTGAGTTCCCTCTTTGTGGTGTGCTCCCTACAGCCCCTATTGAAGATACCGTCAGTGGTCTTTTTGTCTGTTCTAGGGGCGTCCCTCATCCGGAGATAGGAAGGCTGGCAGGACTAAGAGGTGCCCTATATGTGCCACAAAACTTACCGTCTCATGGCAGAAGCCTCTCTGCGAGTCCTGCACGGCTCGTATTGTAGGAGAGGAGCAGGCCTCCCTACTAACAAGCATGAGAGCCATGGTTAGAGAAGAAGTGCAGGATTCGATATCTAACTTATCTGCTCCCCAGTCGATCCAGTCTGATTTCCAGGATCCTCCCAGGTCCAGGAAAAGACAGAGGGAGTCCGATCTGTCATTTGAAGACAGTTCCTTCGAGTCTGATGTGGAGGAAGAGGAAGTGTGCAGAGACCCTCCTCATAAGGGGAAAAAGTACTTGTTCTCCTCTAATGATATCGATGAGCTTCTGGGTGCGGTGAGACAGACTATGCAGGTTGAGGAGCCTTCAACCACTCAGTCTATCCAAGATGAGATGTTCGGAGGGCTCTGTTCACAAACATCAAAAGTCTTCCCGGTTAATGCCCATATTCGGTGAGTCTGAGCTGCCAGGCTCTGACATTGCTCACAGTTTGCAGCCGTTAACCTCTTCATCACCTCTTCCCGCAGCTCAACGATTTTAGAAGAGTGGGAAGAGGCAGAGAAGAGGATATCCATTCCGAGAGACTTTAGGCTACGTCTTCCTTTTGACCATGAAGAGGTCAAAGATTGGGAAGATATACCGATGATCGACATCCCACTAGCGAAGGTGTCTAAGACATTTGAAGACTCCTCGAACTTGAAGGAGCCTATGGACAGGAAGGCAGATGGTCTCCTAAAGAGAGCTTGGGAGAGCTCGGCCGCAGTAATCCGCACAAATATAGCGGTAACATCTGTGGCGAGAGCAATGCATCTATGGGTTGACTATTTAAAAGATCAGTTGTCGGCCAAAGCTTCTAGGGAGTCTATTGTGAATGCTATCCCTTTACTAAAACTAGCAACGGGGTTTCTGGCAGATGCTACTGCAGAATCTGTCAGATTCACAGCTAGAGGCCAGTCATTATCAAATGCAGCCCGAATGGCTATATGGTTAAAAAGCTGGTCAGGGGATGTCCATTCAAAGAACAAATTATGTTCCATTACCTTTTCAGGAGGCAGAGTCTTTGGCCCTATATTAGACGACATTCTGGAAAAAGCTTCTGATGAAAAGAAGGGGTTTCCAGAGGAAAAAAAGAAAAAATCCCAGCCCTTTCGTAGGCCCTATTACAGTCACGAGATCAGACTATAGGGGTAAGGGTAAACAAGGGAGATGGAGCTACCAGAAAGGGGGGGAAAATAGGAACCGAAATAGAGATCCAGGTCCCTCAAACCCTACGTCAGAGTTCCGGAGGAAATGACGCCACCAGGATAGGGGGACGGTTGCTGAACTACCTGAGGGAGTGGGAGAAAATTACCACAAGTCCGTGGGTCCTTCAGGTTATATCTCAGGGTTACAGGATAGAA
The DNA here is from genome assembly GCF_051348905.1 of Ranitomeya variabilis. Taxonomy (NCBI): domain Eukaryota; kingdom Metazoa; phylum Chordata; class Amphibia; order Anura; family Dendrobatidae; genus Ranitomeya; species Ranitomeya variabilis. The sequence continues at coordinate 632,247,585 of NC_135234.1, read as the reverse complement.
TTCGACTCCCTTCCCCCAGAAAGATATTTCGTATCCAACGCCCGTCTCTCTTCAGCCTCTCCAATGTGGTTGGACGTACAGGATCTCCTCCGGATGGAGGCGATATCTCCTGTTCCTCCTCACCAAATAGGAACAGGTCACTACTCGGGTCTCTTTTCTATAAAGAAACCTTCAGGAGAATCCCGAACCATTATAAATCTCAAGCCTCTAAACAGATGGCTACAGTACAAAAGGTTCAAGATGGAGTCCATCCGCTCCACAATTCCCCTATTAGGAAAAGACGTGGTAATGTGCACTTTAGACTTAAAGTGCATATTACCACGTGCCAATATTTCCACATCAGAGATACCTGAGATTTGCAATAGAAAAGGAAGGATCAATCTTCCATTATCAGTTTCGTTGCCTTCCATTTGGATTGGCGTCGGCTCCAAGAGTTTTCACAAAACTCATTATAGAGATCGTGTCTTATCTCAGAAAACGAGATATCCCGATAATACCCTATCTGGACGATTTCCTGTTAGTGGCAGATTCTGTGGGGCAACTCAAGGTCGATTCTCAGTTAGTGATCTCCACACTGCAGAAGTTAGGATGAGTGTTGAACTGGGAAAAATCACACCCAACTCCAAAATCAAGAAGACAGTTCTTAGGTGTAGTACTGGATTCGAAAATCAGGAAATCGTTTCTTCCGGACGGAAGGCGGTCCGACCTGATAAAGAAAGTTCGACAGTTCGCAGGAAATCGAGTGACAATAAGAGATGCAATGAAGATCCTAGGCATCATGACAGCCTGTATCCCATGTGTCAGCTGGAGTCAGTTCCATTCCCGTCAGTTACAAAGAGCAGTTCTAACATCATGGGACAGAAGACAGTCTTCGATAGACAAGCAGTTTTTCCTATCATCGGGTCAGACAATCCCTACGATGGTGGACGGTGTCAGAAAACCTCCAGGTCGGTGTCCCTTGGATCCAGACCCCAGCAGTCACGGTAACAACGGACGCAAGCCAGCAGGGTTGGGGTGGCCAGGTTCTCGGAAGGTACTACCAGGGACAATGGAATCTGGAAGACAGCAGCAATTCCTCAAACCACAGAGAGCTGCATGCGGTTTGGAAGGTTTTGTGTTCAGCCCGGATCTTGTTAAAAAAACAAACACCTAGAGATCCTATCGGACAACATGACGACGGTGGCCTTTCTTCGTCATCAGGGAAGTCTAAGGCATCCGAAGCTACAACATCTGGCAGATCAGATTTTCGTCTGGGCAGAAAGATCGGTACTTTCGATTTCAGCGGTCCACTAAGAAGGCTCAAGAAACCAGATTGCGGACTTTCTGAGCAGAGAAAAATTATCACCCACAGAGTGGGAACTGAACAGCAAGATTTTCGATACCCTGTGTCGACGCTGGGGAACTCCGATGGTGGACCTATTTGCAACCAGAAGAAATGCAAAGGTAAGAGCATTTTACTCTCTGAACCCTCAGGAGAACCCGGCAGGGGTAGATGCCCTCTCTGTCATGGAGCAAGGGTCTGCTATATGCCTTTCCCCTTCTGGCTTTAGTGCCGAGGGTCCTCATAAAGATATGCGAGGAAGGAGCTCGAGTGATCTTGGTGGTTCCCTTCTGGCCCGGAAGAAGCTGGTTCCCTCTCCTAAGGAAGCTGGCAGTGGACCATCCTTACCATCTTCCAGAATGGAGGGACTTACTTTCTCAGGGTCCGGTCCTTCATCAGAACCCAGAGAATCTGCAGTTAGCCGCGTGGATCCTGAGCGGCAGCTCCTAAGAGCAAGAGGCTTATCAGAAGGAGTAATTTCTATCCTACAAGCAAGTAGAAAACCAGTGACTTCAACGATATACCTTAAGATCTGGAAAAAATTCTGCAGCTTTTGTGGAGACACAACAATCAATGTTGATTGCCCTAACATTCCTAGAATTCTTGATTTCTTACAGCAGGGATTCAAGAAAGGGCTTAAACCAAGTACCTTAAGGGTCCAGATATCAGCCCTCAGCGTGTTTTATGATTCCCTTGCTGCCCATCCTTGGATCGCTCGGTTCTCTAAAGCAATTATGAGGTTAAGACCCAATTATGAGGTTAAGACCCCTAATCAGGAAGATTGTCCCAGCTTGGGACCTTAACCTAGTCCTTAATGAATTGTGTAAGAAGCCCTTTGATATAAAGGAAGATATAAACATTTCTAATCTTTCCCTTAAAACAGTATTTTTGGTAGCCATCACATCGGCCAAGAGATTGGGTGAACTTCAGGCCCTGTCCATCCAGAACCCTTATCTACAAATATTCGATGATAGGCTGGTTTTAAGGCTTGACCCAGGGTTCCTTCCCAAAGTTGCTTCAGTTTCAAATATAAACCAAGAAGTTGTACTTCCATCCTTTTGCCAGTTTCCTAGGAACGAGAGTCTTTCTTCCATAACCTAGACGTCAGGGAAACGGTACTTAAATACTTGGACATGACTAGGGCCTGGAGGCAAGATGGTAATCTCTTCATCCTTTACGGGGGTCCTAATAGAGGGGAAAAAAGCATCAAAGTCCACCATAGCCAGATGGATTCGATCCGCTATTAGCGTAGCCTATCAGGCACAGGGAAAGAATCCCCAGAGGGCCTTAAAGCTCACTCGTCTAGGGCTATGTCCGCATCTTGGGCAGAGAAAGGGGGAGCCTCGGTAGAACAGATTTGCAGAGCGGCATCTTGGTCTAATATTAGCACCTTTTCAAAACACTACAAATTAGACTTAGTCTCTTCTCAATTAGCTTTTGGCAGGAAGGTGCTTCAAGCGGTAGTCCCACCCTAAAACCAGGAAGTTTCCTTTGGTACTTCTCCATGGTGCTGTCAGGTGGTGACCTGGAAAACGGTAATTAGTCTTACCGATAATTGTATTTCCAGGAATCCATCCTGACAGCACGGATAGTTCCCTCCCTAATGTAAATATGTGATATACTTATGTGAAGTAACATTTGTATTTAACTTATGTTCGAAATAAATTTTTTGTTTGCATCCATCCAGATGTGTTACTTTGGAAGATCACTGAAGGGTGGAAAGGGGAGGGTCCTTTTAAACTCTCGTGGTTTCCTTTCCCACTATGGATAAGAAGGACGTCCTCCATGGTGCTGTCAGGATGGATTCCTGGAAATACAATTATCGGTAAGACTAATTACCGTTTTTTAGATGTAGTTTAATAATTTTATTTCTGCTGCACTTTATTGGGTATTAGGAATTGATTTGTCCTGGGATCTTCTAGAGAACTGGTGCAGCACATGGAAGTCTGTTTTGAGTGGGAGGTCCAGACTATTGGGGATGTTGGGGAGTGTCCACAGGCCGGATTACATCTGGATTAGCTGCGGATTGAACGCTGCATACAACCGCAGCGTTTAACCCACAGCGTCCTGATGTTACAGCATAGTGGAGGGGATTTTATCAAATCCCGTCTCCACTATACATGCGCACACGCATCTGGCGGCCCTGCGTTTAGACATGGTGTTTTTTTTTTGTTTTGTTTTTTTTTTTTTTTTGAGCGCGGCATGTCAGTCTACCTTGCGGTAACACTGTCACCGCAAGGTAAATAACAGTCCTATGTATAGGGTGCGGCCCTTCCAGATGTGTGCAATGAACACCTCTGAAATTGTCGCGAGTACAGAAGGGGTCGTCACTTTGGACGGAGCGGAAAACCCACAATCCGGACAGACATGCACCCTTAGTCTTGGGTCATTAGTAGAACATGGTGCACAGGGAGGCAGGAGATGCAGGGTGGAGCGCTTTGTGGGAGAGTGTGATAATCTCATGCTGGACTCTGTAGCGGATGGGCAACCAGTGCAACGACTGGCACAGGATTTAAAGTGAAGTTTCTGAATCTAGTTTTTAGTTCTCCAGTTGTGCATAGTTATTGCTCGTGTCCAGCATGGCTATAACACAACCCCAATTCCATGTAGCTTTCTGTCAGTCTGCGCAGCTAGAACACCGACTTTTAAGCCCGTTTACACTGACCATTAATCTGTTACGCTAATGACTCATCATTCATGATAATCATGTAATGTGAACGGGTGGGTGACTGATTTGTGAAGAAAAACACACGTGTATCGTGCATGTAATTGTTTGAGAATAACATGCTTTCTCGTCTTTCAAAAATTGTGTAGATTAATCATCGAATAAGCGAACTGACATCTAAAAGGAGTGGAAATTCAAGTCTTATTTTTTTAATTTTTTTTGTCCCTCATGCTGCCACACTTATTGTCCCAATTGAAAGGGCTCTAGAGCAAGGGTGTACATATTTGAAGCTGCGCTATGTTGGCTTTTCTGTTCTTAGGGCCTTGCTTGTTGAACTGCAAGTTCTGAGCTCTTGGCCCCCGTTTGACAGGAGTTATGGTTTCTCACATTGTCCTACAGACAAGATTTATGTATAACTATTTTTCTTTTTTTTTTTTGTGTTACAAGTATGAATTAAACTAGCACTGACCAGATGCCTCTCGTGCTTCCACAATGTGACTTCCTCATACTACATGGGGGTGGGCGGGGGTTTGATGAAAAATGTAGAAATTGCCATGTTTCCTTGGGTTTAACATTTGTTCCCCTTTATCCGTTAACTCAGAGGGGTGCAGAATGGATTCCCTCAAGACAACTTAAATTTGCCTTGAACATTAATATAAAGATCCAAGTGGTCCCCTGCCCACTCGTCACACGGTCTCTGAACACGGCCCCATGATGTATTACAGCTGTTACGAGGGCAATGTCCAGCAGAATGTAGGATAATCTGCTGTTTGCTGGAGGTCTCAGCATCTCTCATTCCCTTTTGAGACTCCCAACTCCCTTTTAATTAGGGAAGAGGCAGCTTTCTTACCTCCCTGTCTTCTAACCCTATTATGCTCTCTATAAAGCTGCAAGTCCTTGTAACCTCCTAAACTTCAAGTTGTGAAATGAAGAAAAAGGGAATGTCTGGTTTTAGAGCATATGACTGCAATGCAAAAAGCATATGATCTCACAAAGCCGTACACTGCCAAGGATGAGCTCATAATTGTGGGGTTATTGTAGTGAACTGCTGGCATTGTTTCAGCCAGGACTTAAAGGGGTGGTCCGGAATACAAATTAAATTTCATCCAAAAAGCCTATTTTCTAATATACTTAACAATCAATTTTTATTTTTTTTTCAAACTATTTTTTGATAACTCTTCGTTTGAGAATCTCAGTGCATGCTGGGATATTGAAACAAAGCGTCATCAGGGGTTAGAGGCTGTGGTGGTGTCACTTGCAGGGTCTACGCTCTGTTGCTGGTGAGAGCGCACTCTATTATGCACATCGGTGACAGCAGGGACTAGCCCACCCCTGAAATGAAGGTCACTGACCCTTTGTGTTGGGGAGCGGGTAGGGAATCTGGCAGTCACCTCAGACTCTGCCCCCCTAATTATGCTTTGTTTGGGTGTCCCAGCATACACTGGGATTCTCAGTGTTATCAAAAGGAAAGTTACCATAAAAAAAAAAATATATATATATATATATATATATATATATATATATATATATATATATATATATATATATATATATATATATATATATATATACACACACACACACTCACCGGCCACTTTATTAGGTACACCTGTCCAACTTCTTGTTAACACTTAATTTCTAATCTGCCAATCACATGGCGGCAACTCAGTGCATTTAGGCATGTAGACATGGTCAAGACAATCTCCTGCAGTTCAAACCGAGCATCAGTATGGGGAAGAAAGGTGATTTGAGTGCCTTTGAACGTGGCATGGTTGTTGGTGCCAGAAGGGCTGGTCTGAGTATTTCAGAAACTGCTGATCTACTGGGATTTTCACGCACAACCATCTCTAGGGTTTACAGAGAATGGTCCGAAAAAGAAAAAAAATCCAGTGAGCGGCAGTTCTGTGGGCGGAAATGCCTTGTTGATGCCAGAGGTCAGAGGAGAATGGGCAGACTGGTTCGAGCTGATAGAAAGGCAACAGTGACTCAAATCGCCACCCGTTACAACCAAGGTAGGCCTAAGAGCATCTCTGAACGCACAGTGCGTCGAACTTTGAGGCAGATGGGCTACAGCAGCAGAAGACCACACCGGGTACCACTCCTTTCAGCTAAGAACAGGAAACTGAGGCTACAATTTGTACAAGCTCATCGAAATTGGACAGTAGAAGATTGGAAAAACGTTGCTTGGTCTGAGTCTCGATTTCTGCTGCGACATTCGGATGGTAGGGTCAGAATTTGGCGTAAACAACATGAAAGCATGGATCCATCCTGCCTTGTCTGGAGCATCTTTGGGATGTGCAGCCGACAAATCTGCGGCAACTGTGTGATGCCATCATGTCAATATGGACCAAAATCTCTGAGGAATGCTTCCAGCACCTTGTTGAATCTATGCCACAAAGAATTGAGGCAGTTCTGAAGGCAAAAGGGGGTCCAACCCGTTACTAGCATGGTGTAACTAATAAAGTGGCCGGTGAGTGTATGTGTATGTATGTATATATATGTATATATATATATATATATATATATATATATATATATATATATATATATATATATATACTTTTGTATAAAATAGAATGTTAGTTGGATAGTTTCTCCCGGGTCATCGTGTCCAGCCCCTGCTCAATGCATTGAACCATTAAAAAATGGATAAGATTATTGCATTAAATTAGGCATTTAGGGGGAAAATAATTTGTTTCGGTCCACCCCTTAAAGGGAACCTCACCGTCATCAGGGGCTTATCTACAGTATTCTGTAATGCAGTAGATAAGCTGCTGATGTTAACCTGAAAGAGGAGAAAAAGACGTTAGATTATACTCACCCAGGGGCGGTCCTGCTGCGGTCCGGTCCGATGGGCGTCGTGGTCCGGGGCCTCCCATCTTCATTCCATGACGTCCTCTTCTGGTCTTCACGCTGTGGCGCAGGCGTATTTTCTGCCCTGTTGAGGGCAGAGCAAAGTACTGTAGTGGCCTCTCTGACCTGTCCCGGCGCCTGTGCACTGCAGCATTTTGCTCTGCCTTCAACAGGGCAGAAAGTACGCCTGCGGCAGGAAGACAAGAAGAGGATGTCATGGAATGAAGATGGGAGGCCCCGGACCGCAACGCCCATCGGACGGGACCGTCCCTGGGTGAGTATAATCTAACGTCTTTTTCTCCTCTTTCAGGATACATCAGAGGCTTATCTACAGCATTACAGAATACCGTAAGACCCTGATGACGGTGGGCTACCTCACCATTAATTTTGGGGGGTGACAGGTTCCCTTTAACCTATAAATTATTGAATACTCAATATTAGAACTGATCCTCTACTCCCACAGTAGCTACAACCTGTAAAATGACTATTGGACAGCTGCCTGCAGATTGTGAGGTGAACAGTGATGCAGAAAAATCCGTTACCGCAATGCTTAAAGCTGTTACGTGGGTTTTTTTTTTTTTTAGTTCTTTAACCCATTCTCAACTGGGCTTTTTTAATGTGTAATATACAGTGTGTGTGTGTGTGTGTATATATCGTTCTTGAGGATCACTGCCCCTTGGCTAGCACTATTAATTACATCCATGGTGAAAAAAGGGAAGAGTCCATATCTCGGGGTGGGGACCAAACCTGGTTCGGGAGAAGTCATTTAAACCTTGCAAAAAAGACGTTTATGGCAAGTGATGAGTCTCTTTAAAGAGACTGTTGTGCTCCTGATGTGACAGATCCGTGAACGGTCTTTGCTTGATGTAGCATAGACACAAAGGTTTGACTCCATAGCACAATATTTGGCCTATGACTATGAACAAGTCATGTGTGCCCTTGGTGGGTTGTTGGTAGAGCTAGGGCGTGTGTCTGCTCTGTAAAGGCCCCGTCTCACTAAGCGATTTACCAACGATCACGACCAGCGATATGACCTGGCCGTGATCGTTGGTAAGTCGCTGTGTGGTCGCTGGGGAGCTGTCACACAGACCGCTCTCCCCAGCGACCAACGATCAGGGGAACGACTTCGGCATCGTTGAAACTGTCTTCAACGATGCCGAAGTCCCCCTGCAGCACCCGGGTAACCAGGGTAAACATCGGGTTACTAAGCGCAGGGCCGCGCTTAGTAACCCGATGTTTACCCTGGTTACCAAAAAAAACAAACAGTACATACTCGCCTTTCGGTGTCCCTTGCCGTCTGCTTCCTGCTCTGACTGAGCCGCCGTACTGTGAGAGCAGAGCGCAGCGGTGACGTCACTGCTGTGCTCTCACTTCTCACTGTACGGCCGGGAGTCAGTGAGAGCAGGAAGCAGACGGCAAGGGACACCGAAAGGCGAGTATGTACTGTTTGTTTTTTTTGGTAACCAGGGTAAACATCGGGTTACTAAGCGCGGCCCTGCGCTTAGTAACCCGATGTTTACCCTGGTTACCAGTGAAGACATCGCTGGATCGGTGTCACACACACCGATTCAGCGATGTCAGCGGGGCCTCAACGACCAAAAAAAGGTCCAGGCCATTCTGACACGACCAGCGATCTCGCAGCAGGGGCCTGATCGCTGGTACGTGTCACACATAGCGAGATCGCTATGGAGGTCGCTGTTGCGTCACAAAACTTGTGACTCAGCAGCGATCTCGCTAGCGATCTCGCTATGTGAGACGGGGCCTTAACATTAACCTCATTTTAGATAAGGCACTAGGTAAATGTTTCTGTTTGCAGATCTCTGGGTGTTTCGCTTCTACAGTAATGATGCATGTGTCACGTCCTCCTTATTAAAGGAACACTGAACCTACAAATGTTTTAAGTAAAAAGATGAAAATTTTTTTCCTCACTGTTGGACTACCTTACCATGAGTGCTTGGTACATTTTTATTTCAAACACAACATGCTAAAAGGAGACAAGTCGTAGCGAAAAGCAACACAGCCCAATTGGTGCTGAAAGTCTGCGACATCAACTACTCATCGTGAAAACTTGTCCTTGGTCTGCAGCATTTTGTGCATTACCCTGAAACTCTTGTGGGAATCCTACAGAACAACATGAGGGTTGATCTACTAATAAGTTTAATCTTCAGCTAGTGATCGACAGCATTCATGCCACATGGCCAAAGGAACTAGGCTGTTTTGGGACTCTAGAAAAATTTCTGCCGTTACTTCTGCAACGCGCACACTGTCACGATTCCACGGCATTGACGATTACTTTCTCAGTAGAAAACAGAACCACTGCTGAAAGAAGATGACTTTAGTCGGTACGTGACCACAACTGTGTAAACTGCTTAGGGGTCAGGTGGTTGTGTGATCCTCCATCGTGTGAGAGGATTGGAGCACTGATACTCAGCTCACCGCTCGCAGCAGAGCAGGAGCCAATGTATGCGGCATCCGATGCGACAACTAGTGGGATTGCAGCCTTAGGGAGAGAAGCTCGTCACAAATCCTGCTTAATTCTAAGGCAGGATTTACCCTGGCTGATTATCATAACTCCTCCCAATAATCAGTCATTGTATACAGCCTGCTAATTGCCTAACGAGCAAAATGTCCATTTAAGTGAAGCTATTTTTTACTAGTCTTAAAAATAAATAAATCTTTGCTCACGCCAGCACATCATCCGGTGTATAAAGGCCATGTGCTACCGAGACCAATGTTCTGTGCGCATAGCTTGCCAATCTTACTGGTTTTCCTGTGCGGATCAAAAACAGTCGGCCTGTCTAAGCTGGCGGTTTTCGGAGCCTTTCAGCAATCAAGTAGCCGATTAGCGGTCATTTTACTCAATCAGTTGGGCGGTGAATCTGCCCTTAGAAGGGGTTGTCTTTTACGGATAGCTTGCCCATAGACAAAACCATTCCTGAATCTTGCTCAACTTACCGCTTGTTGGATTGTATCTTGCTGTTGATATTGTTGAAGTTGAGAGATGGCCGTCAGCCGAACAAGCTTGTTCAACAGGTATCTGATATGTATGGCCGCCTTTTTGGATGTGAGGATTCCAGTGTCTCTTATAAGGAACCGATCATGTCAATGTCAGGAATACTATTTGCATGCATTTGTATTGGTAACGTACAGGTTAGTGGCGCTTAAATTCTGAGTAGCCGTCTTACTGGAGCAGCAGCTACAGGGAGAAAAGGAAGTTATTCTTCCTGCAGCTGCTTGTTTCTAGTCAAGGGGTCTATGCAAAGAGCTGTCAGTCACTACCTAATGTACAGTGAACATGCTATAATCGCTCTGCACATACCACAGGCTGGCAATGCGCATGGAAGCGGACTGTCAGTATGCCGGGAAGTAATTACAGCTGCACTCACGGTCCTGAGAGGTGACTAAAAGCCCCCTGATGACTGAGCTGCTGTTGGGAGAAATCTTAATTTTCTCCTTGTAGCCACTGCTCCATTGAGCCCAGTAGACATGATTTAACCACCATTTACCTGCCGACTATCCTCATATCTGCAGCTGAATAGCGTTTCCAGATGTTACAAGTTCCCTTTAAGGTTCTGCAGGTTTACGTGTCTGTCTTGGGCAAGGACCATCTCTATTGAACAATGCAAACAAAGCTGAGCCGTACTCCAGGCTGGGTGTATATTTGCTTCTTAAGGCTGTAAAAGGAAAGGTTGGGAAATCCATTTGATGGGGCTAAGTGACTTTCTACATTGTTTGGGAATGAGCTATGCGTTCATGTTTAGTAGCGTATGTATTGTCCCTGCCGTTCTTCTGACTTTTGTCTTTTTCTTCTCCCCTCCAGATTTGTGGTTGTGCTCTCATAGGACTGGGAATCTATGTGCTGGTCCAAATGCACAACCCGCAAATATTTAAAAACGCCTCCATATTCGGGCCCCCTATTGTCATTATTGCCGTGGGTGTTGTCATTTTCTTCATCTCCTTCTTTGGCTGCTGTGGAGCTGTAAAGGAGAACTACTGCATGGTCACCACGGTGAGGACGCTTCTCTTCGGTTGATGTGGATTGGTGGTATAGAAAGATGAGTGTTATATATCTTAATGCCATGTTTTTTTTTTCCAGTTCGCTGTCTTGCTTGGTTTGATATTCCTGGTGGAAATCGCAGCTGCAATCGCTGGATATGTCTACAGGGGTCAGGTAAGTCTCTTTGTTGCTGTAGCCCCACTTAGGTCACGTACATCAAGAGATGGCATATCCATCTCAATAGACTCTTATTAGTTCTGCTGTGATAGTGGAGTGAGAGCAGTATGTTTGGGACTAACTTGTACAGAGGTCCCTTACGCCTGATGCACAGACCAACCATGGGTCTCCTGACTTGAATGCTACAGCCACCTATATGCCAATGAGCCTTTTGTATGCCTAGGAGGCTGTTATTTCAGGGCAGGAGACCTTCATCTGGTCCTGTTATCCAAGCATCTGGGCATGCTCCGAATATGTTCGTGTCCCTGTGACAGCATGTGTTGGAGAATCTCGCGTGTTGAGGCGGTCTAACAAACAGGCCATTCCTGCACGTGTTGTGGCTGTCTTAACAGCCACGCCAAGATACTCAGCTAAGAGCCTGCGCATGCTCTGATATTATCAGAGCACATTAACTCATCCCTACTAATAATCCTTCATATTGGAGGGTCAGAAAGTAGAACATTTAGTTGAATATTTTCAGTATGTAGAGGAAAGTAAGCCACCAATAAGTCACGACTGTTTTCCTTGAAGTTTGCTTTTGGAGTTTGGGTGGTAGAATTGATAGCCCTTCTAATGTGTCGGTGTATGGCCTAAAGACCCTTTGCCACATGAGGACTGTCTTATATAACTTCGTGATTTTAGCAGGGCTAGTATAAATTCTGCTATTGGGCTCAGGATCTTCTGCAGCCTATCAAAATTTTTTTTCTCCCAACAGTAGGGAAAGCTATGAAGGAATTGATCCCATAATCTGCCTTGGGATCCCTGACACTTATTCAGCTCATCAGTTGTTACTGCGCCGGGTTCTTGAATGAGTCTGAGCAAATCAAGTATTTTCCGGTGATGGTGAAATGTGAGTTTGACTTTTTTTTTTTCATGATTTTTAGTTACAGAGTGCATTCTCGGATACCATCACAGATGGCCTGAAAAATTACAATAAGACTTCCGAAGCAAAGAAGGGAATTGATGATCTTCAGAAAGGTGTAAGTTATGGCTGACATTCCAATGAGCAGATTTATATTAATCATCCAGAGCAGGCGTCGCTGATATAGAATGACTTAGATCTGACTAGGGCATCCTCAGCTGAAGTTAATGTATGATAGCAACTTGAATTAACGAGAAATCTAGACAAGGTTGTCTCGTTACAACTTTTTTTTATAAAGTGTTTAACCCCTTCCTGACATGACTGACATTTTGCAGGAACTACATCCTGTAAATGTCTATGTAAATTCTGCTGCTTGTGGAATTGCAGATATTGTGCTTCGTAATCAACAGAAGTCCAGCAGTTTTCCAGCTATCACAAAAGAAAAATCCAATCCTGGCCATTTATTCCCGATAGATGAAGAGATCAATAATCTGGCAATATTTAATAGGCTGCCGGTTAGTCTGCCAATGGGTGGCGGGTATATTGCTCTGCAGTACACAAGTATTGCAGGGTACTGTGTACGCAACTTATACTTGCACGGTCATGTTCTCTTTTTGGACTAATGTAAAAATCAGCATTTCTTCAAAACAGTGTATATTTTTTATAAAAAACAAGCCATAATTGTGTTCTTATATCGCTTTCCAAAAAAAAAAGGAATGAAGTGATCAAATATTTGTACCCCAGAAATGGTACTAATTAAAACCATAGCTCGTTCTGCAAAAAAGCCTTTACATAATATAACAATATGGTGGTTGTTTGGGGAATATAGATTCGTGACTTGCTGTCATGATTCTACAGTCACATATAGCGACTGCAGACACAACCTTTAATAAAGACTTCACTATGTAACGTAGGGGAGACCGCTGCCCTGCGTGCCCATCCTCTCTGGTAAGACGTTGCGCTCATGCACTTACCAGCCCTCACCTCCAATACAGACAAGTATGGGGAATGTTTTTATAAACCTAATCTTCTATTCAGGAAGGGCGAGCAGAGATGGAAGAAATAAGTTACACAATATATCAGACAATTGCAGAACTTGGTTTGCTGTATATCCCGGAAAGGTTTATAGAATTTACTTGAAAATTTGCCACATTTAGCAATGTCGTTCGGTGATCTTTATTATGGTTCATAATAAAACTTCAACTACAAGTTATTGTATACCCATAACTTTCTGCTTCCAATACCGAACCACATTGTCCTCTTCCTCTCCAGTTCAAGTGCTGCGGTGCCAATAACTTTACCGACTGGAAGAACTATGACCCATTTAAAGGTACAAATAACGTGCCCGACACTTGCTGCAAGGAGATTTCGCTAAACTGTGGCAAGAACCTGACCAACATTTATACTGCTGTAAGTATGCATAGAAGCACTTTTTTTTATTTTTTATCTCTTGGTCTTCAGCATAGGTTTACTTTAATACAGGAAGGATACAAGCTGCTTTCAGACACCTCCCAAGTAAAAGGATTATGCTTGAAATCCAGTCTGCCCAATTTTCTCCTCCATCTGAATAAAATGGGGTCCCGCCCAGCTACGGCAATGTGACCAACCAGCTTTATTGTGCGATTGTCATTGGGGTCTCCCATAATGCACTGTTTTCACGTAATTGTCATAATCAGCAGCAGAACTTTGAACAACTTTTTTCCCTTGGTGGGATAATGAAATATGTATTCAAAAAGGTTCACGAATCTGCCAAGACCTCCAAAAATCTGAACAATTTCTGAAATGGAGACTCCAAAACCATGTTTGTAGCAGCACATTCCCTTTCATACAGAAGTGGCCACATAATTACCGTATTTTCTGGAGTAGAAGATGCACCGGCGCATGAGAGTCTCCACGGCTCCGTATCACATTGCAGTCACCAACAGAATGTCTCTGCACTGTGATCCTAAGGTCATGTGCACACGTTCAGTATTTTTCGCGTTTTTTTCGCTATAAAAACGTGAAAAAAACGCTAACATATGCCTCCCATTATTTTCAGTGTATTCCGCATTTTTTGTGCAAATGTAGCCTTGGTACACTCCTCCACGGACTGGGCACCATATAATTGGTCAAAAAAAAAGAATTAAAATAAAAAATAGTGATATACTCACCTTCGATGTCTTCCCGCCTCTCAGCTGCATGCTGCAGCTTCGGTTTCTATAGCTGGTGTGCGGTGAAGGACCTGCGATGACGTCACGGTCTTGTGATTGGTCGAGACCGGTCATGTGACCGCTCACGTCAACGCGACGTCATGGAAGGTCCTGAACCACACCGGCATTTATAGGAACGGACGCCTGCAGGTGAGTATAACCATTTTTTATTTTTTTTATTATTTTTAAACATTCTATCTTTTACTATAGATGCTGCATAGGCAGCATCTATAGTAAAAAGATGGTCACACTTGTCAAACGCTATGTTTGACAAGTGTGACCAACCTGTCAGTCAGTTTTCCAAGCGATGCTACAGATCGCTTGGAAAACTTTAGCATTCTGCAAGCTAATTACGCTTGCAGAATGCTAAAAAAACGCAAAAAAAAATGCGGTTTTCTTGCAGAAAATTTCCGGTTTTCTTCAGGAAATTTCTGCAAGAAATCCGGACGTGTGCACATACCCTAAATGTCATCCTGCTTTATCCTTGTGCAAACACCCAGGAGGGGGTCCATTTACTGGAGTCCATTTCCTGCAGTCCCAGTGGGAGCTAATGCTACAGTAGGTTTTCACTGCAAATGCCAGCAGCTGCTCCCCCTAGTGTTTATTAAGGCAGAAATTTTCCTGACAAAATCCGGACATTTCTGCCAGAAATCCGCATGCGTTTTTTGTGCGTTTTTTTTTTTCCCCAATGCATAGAATAGCAGGAAAAACTCGAATAAAACGCAAAATTAATGAACATGCTACTTTTTTTTTTTTTTAACTGCAATGCGTTTTTTTCGCGGGAAAAAAACGCACCATGTGCACAAAACATGCAGAATGCATTCTAAATGATAGGATGCATAATGTATGCATTTTTAATGAGTGTTTATAGCGTTTTTATCGCGAAAAAACACGACAAACGCGAAAACCTGAACGTGTGCACATACCCTAAAAGTTGAAAACCTCAAAACTTTTGAAAATATTTTTCATGATTTATATCATTAAAACATTACTTTACATTTTTTTTCCATTGATGAAAATGGAATTCTTAACATTTCCTGTAAGACCCCCACCCTTACACATTAGGTTAGCAGCCAGTCACACAGATAATGGGTTGGATCATCCGACTTTATCGTGTGTGAATTTTACCACCCGGCACTTCTTGTTCAGAAGAGTGAAAGGTTCGTCTGTATGGGGCAGTCGGAAGAGATGGCTGACAGCTGATTGCTCATTTTGGCCTTTGGATTTCTTATGTATATGGCCGGCTTTACACTTGTTTGAGGCACTCATTGAGGTATTGATTAAATTACCAAATATAGCATAGACTTCCTACCTCCTATATTAGGCTTCCTTTGCACTTATGCACTAAAATCAATGGGGCAATAGTACAACAATGTGAATACAGCCCTATAAAAGAGAATTGCATTAATTCATGAACCTAGATGACCTACTGGCTGTATACAGATCACAACTGACATGCAATCTCCACTATGTCTGTATGCCTTAGATGCTATCCAGAGATGGCTGAAGTGGTGAGGAGGCTGGTGACACTTTGTTCTGGTCTGTGTGCAATTAAAAAAAACTACATCTCCCCCTTCCCCTCCCTGCATAGTTACAGCTGATGTATGAGGTGTGTGTGTGTATATATATATCTATATATATCTATATCTCTCTCCTATAGGTTCATGTGCGAAAACGTCATCCTCTTGTCAGACTTGCCAGAAACTAACTCTCACATCCTGTGCTCTCGTTTTCACACATAACTTGTCTTATTGTGAGCCTCCTATATTTTCGGATGGTGTGTTTTGTTTTTTTTTCTTACTTCAGCAATTACCCCTTCAAGAAAATGAGCGCGGACAATAGAACTTGATGGTATCGGCTATCCATTAGATCGTTATTTGTTCTCAATAGATCTTTGAGAGCTGTAGAAAAAAAATAAAATTTCCCAACCACAAAAGTCCATAATGATTGTGAATAGTAATGTATGTAGGACATGAATGAAGAATAAGCTTTATTACTTTAGTGACTGATTTTGGCACTTCTGCTTACTCTTCCTTACGCAGGGTTGTGTGCCCACAATAGAAGCCATATTCAAAACCAACATAGGCATCATCGCTGGCGTTGCCTTGGGCATTGCATTCTTCGAGGTGAGTCCTTATTTTCATTTTAAGAGGGATTTTTCTGCACTTGCACGTTTATCAGCACGGTCTGAGTCCGGCAATAGTCATAGTATGGCGAAGCAGAAACTCTCCTGTCATAAATCTGACTTGGGAGGGTGCTAGACCAGGGACTATCTCTTACCCCAAGATCCGTGTCTTGTTGAAGCAGCAGATCTATGAAATTTGGCTTGTTTCCACCTTATGTTGAGATATGCAATAAAAAAAGTGAATATTTGTTCTTCACTATGGGACTATGTAATAAAACCACCATTATGGACAGTGTGAATCCTACACACGACCAAAAAGGAGTACATGTCCCACTTAATTAGTCAAATTTAAATATTTTATTAATAAATACAATATCACAGAATCAATATAAAAAACAGACATGAAAAAGGCTTCAGACAACAACTCATGAGGGGGGAGAACAACACAACTGGAATAACGGAATAGATAAGTGAGCAGACCTAGTGAGCGTGTAGTCCAAATTCACCAGTATCCACTATAACAGGTAAACCCCCTAATAGGGTTGGATATCTGTGAAAGTACCATAGCATAAACAGGTAAGTCCTGGATCTCAAATGCTCAATTAACCCCTTCCTGACATCTGACGTACTATCCCGTCGAGGTGGGGTGGGCCCGTATGACCGCCGACGGGATAGTACGTCATACGCGATCAGCGGCGCTCACGGGGGGAGCGCCGCCGATCGCGGCCGGGTGTCAGCTGATTATCACAGCTGACATCCGGCACTATGTGCCAGGAGCGGTCACGGACCGCCCCCGGCACATTAACCCCCGGCACACCACGATCAAACATGATCGCGATGTGCCGGCGGTGCAGGGAAGCATCGCGCAGGGAGGGGGCTCCCTGCGGGCTTCCCTGAGCCCCCCGCAGCAACGCGATGTGATCGCGTTGCTGCGAGGGTCTTACCTCCCTCCCTGCAGCTCCCAGACCCGGATCCAAGATGGCCGCGGATCCGGGTCCTGCAGGGAGGGAGGTGGCTTCACAGACGCCTGCTCAGAGCAGGCACTGTGAAGCAGCCTGCACTTTCCTCAGATCGGTGATCTGTCAGAGTGCTGTGCACACTGCCAGATCACCGATCTGTATTGTCCCCCCCTGGAGCAAAGTAAAAAAGTAAAAAAAAAAATTTTCCAAATGTGTAAAAAAAAAAAAAAAAAAAAAAAAAAAATATTCCAAAATAATGAAAAAAAAAATAAAATATTATTCCCATAAATACATTTCTTTATCTAAATAAAATAAAAAAAACAATAAAAGTACACATATTTAGTATCGCCGCGTCCGTAACGACCCAACCTATAAAACTGCCCCACTAGTTAACCCCTTCAGTAAACACCGTAAGAAAAAAAAAAAACGAGGCAAAAAACAACGCTTTATTACCATACCGCCGAACAAAAAGTGGAATAACACGCGATCAAAAAGACGGATATAAATAACCATGGTACCGCTGAAAACGTCATCTTGTCCCGCAAAAAACGAGCCGCCATACAGCATCATCAGCAAAAAAATAAAAAAGTTATAGTCCTGAGAATAAAGCGATACCAAAATAATTATTTTTTCTATAAAATAGTTTTTATCGTATAAAAGCGCCAAAACATAAAAAAATTATATAAATGAGATATCGCTGTAATCGTACTGACCCGACGAATAAAACTGCTTTATCAATTTTACCAAACGCGGAACGGTATAAACGCCTCCCCCAAAAGAAATTCATGAATAGCTGGTTTTTGGTCATTCTGCCTCACAAAAATCGGAATAAAAAGTGATCAAAAATGGTCACGTGTCCGAAAATGTTACCAATAAAAACGTCAACTCGTCCCACAAAAAACAAGACCTCACATGACTCTGTGGACCAAAATGTGGAAAAATTATAGGTCTCAAAATGTGGAGACGCAAAAACTTTTTTGCTATAAAAAGCGTCTTTTAGGCTGGTTTCACACTTGCGTTTTTATCTGCATGCGTTTTTTAAAAAAACGCATGTGTGAAAAAACGCATGTAAACGTGGTAAAACGCATGCGTTTTTAGACGCATGCGTTTTTATAGAAAAACACAAGAAAACAAACAAAAAAAAAAAACCCTACCCCTAACCCTACCCCTAACCTGAAATACGTGGCACTAAAATATACGTTTATATACGTATATAAGTGCCACGATATTTCAGTGGCCACGTATATAAGTGCCACGTATATAAGTGCCACGTACTTAAGTGCCACGTACTTAAGTGCCACGTACTTAAGTGCCACGTACTTAAGTGCCACGTACTTAAGTGCCACGTACTTAAGTGCCACGTACTTAAGTGCCACGTACTTAAGTGCCACGTACTTAAGTGCCACGTACTTAAGTGCCACGTACTTAAGTGCCACGTACTTAAGTGCCACGTACTTAAGTGCCACGTACTTAAGTGCCACGTACTTAAGTGCCACGTACTTAAGTGCCACGTACTTAAGTGCCACGTACTTAAGTGCCACGTACTTAAGTGCCACGTACTTAAGTGCCACGTACTTAAGTGCCACGTACTTAAGTGCCACGTACTTAAGTGCCACGTACTTAAGTGCCACGTACTTAAGTGCCACGTACTTAAGTGCCACGTACTTAAGTGCCACGTACTTAAGTGCCACGTACTTAAGTGCCACGTACTTAAGTGCCACGTACTTAAGTGCCACGTACTTAAGTGCCACGTACTTAAGTGCCACGTACTTAAGTGCCACGTACTTAAGTGCCACGTACTTAAGTGCCACGTACTTAAGTGCCACGTACTTAAGTGCCACGTACTTAAGTGCCACGTACTTAAGTGCCACGTACTTAAGTGCCACGTACTTAAGTGCCACGTACTTAAGTGCCACGTACTTAAGTGCCACGTACTTAAGTGCCACGTACTTAAGTGCCACGTACTTAAGTGCCACGTACTTAAGTGCCACGTACTTAAGTGCCACGTACTTAAGTGCCACGTACTTAAGTGCCACGTACTTAAGTGCCACGTACTTAAGTGCCACGTACTTAAGTGCCACGTACTTAAGTGCCACGTACTTAAGTGCCACGTACTTAAGTGCCACGTACTTAAGTGCCACGTACTTAAGTGCCACGTACTTAAGTGCCACGTACTTAAGTGCCACGTACTTAAGTGCCACGTACTTAAGTGCCACGTACTTAAGTGCCACGTACTTAAGTGCCACGTACTTAAGTGCCACGTACTTAAGTGCCACGTACTTAAGTGCCACGTACTTAAGTGCCACGTACTTAAGTGCCACGTACTTAAGTGCCACGTACTTAAGTGCCACGTACTTAAGTGCCACGTACTTAAGTGCCACGTACTTAAGTGCCACGTACTTAAGTGCCACGTACTTAAGTGCCACGTACTTAAGTGCCACGTACTTAAGTGCCACGTACTTAAGTGCCACGTACTTAAGTGCCACGTACTTAAGTGCCACGTACTTAAGTGCCACGTACTTAAGTGCCACGTACTTAAGTGCCACGTACTTAAGTGCCACGTACTTAAGTGCCACGTACTTAAGTGCCACGTACTTAAGTGCCACGTACTTAAGTGCCACGTACTACCACATAGTTATAGTATTTATAGTACGTGGCACTGAAACACGTGGCACTTATGACTGTCAGAAAATGTTCATTAAACGGTTAGAGGTGAGGTTAGGGGTAGGGTTAGGGTTACCGTTGGGATTAGGGTTAGGGGTGTGTTTGGGTTAGGGTTTCAGGTAGAATTGGGGAGTTTCCACTGTTCAGGCACATCAGGGGCTCTCCAAACGCGACATGGCGTCCGATCTCAATTCCAGCCAATTCTGCGTTGAAAAAGTAAAACAGTGCTCCTTCCCTTCCGAGCTCTCCCGTGCGTCCAAAAAGGGGTTTATCCCAACATATGGGTTATCAGCGTACTCGGGACAAATTGAACAACAACTTCTGGGGTCCAAGTTCTCTTGTTATCCTTGGGAAAATAAAAATTTGGGGGGCTAAAAATCATTTTTGTGGGAAAAAAATATGTTTTATTTTCACGGCTCTGCGTTGTAAACTGTAGTGAAACACTTGGGGGTTCAAAGTTCTCACAACACATCTAGATAAGTTCCTTGGGAGGTCTAGTTTCCAATATGGGGTCACTTGTGGGGGGTTTGTACTGTTTGGGTACATCAGGGGCTCTGCAAATGCAACGTGACGCCTGCAGACCAATCCATTTAAGTCTGCATTCCAAATGGCGCTCCTTCCCTTCCGAGCTCTGTCATGTGCCCAAACAGTGGTTACCCCCCACATAGGGGGTATCAGCGTACTCAGGACAAATTGGAAAACAACTTTTAGGGTCCAATTTATTCTGTTAATGTAAAAATACAAAGCTGGGGGCTAAAAAATCATTTTTGTGAAAAAAAAAAAGAATTTTTATTTTCACGGCTTTGCGTTACAAACTGTAGTGAAACACTTGGGGGTGCAAAGCTCTCAAAACACATCTAGATAAGTTCCTTAGGGGGTCTAATTTCCAAAATGGTGTCATTTGTGGGGGGTTTCAATGTTTAGGCACATCAGGGGCTCTCCAAACGCAACATGGCGTCCCATCTCAATTCCAGTCAATTTTGCATTGAAAAGTCAAATGGCGCTCCTTCCCTTCCAAGCTCTGCCATGCGCCCAAACAGTGGTTTACCCCAACATATGGGGTATCTGCGTACTCAGGACAAATTGCACAACGTTTTTTGGGGACCAATTTCTTCTCTTACCCTTGGGAAAATAAAAAATTGGGGGCGAAAAGATCATTTTTGTGAAAAAATATGATTTTTTTATTTTTACGGCTCTGCATTATAAACTTCTGTGAAGCACTTGGTGGGTCAAAGTGCTCACCACACATCTAGATAAGTTCCTTAGGGGGTCTACTTTCCAAAATGGTGTCACTTGTAGGAGGTTTCAATGTTTAGGCACATCAGGGGCTCTCCAAACGCAACATGGCGTCCCATCTCAATTCCAGTCAATTTTGCATTGAAAAGTCAAATGGCGCTCCTTCCCTTCCAAGCTCTGCCATGCGCCCAAACAATGGTTTACACCCACATATGGGGTATCAGCGTACTCAGGACAAATTGTACAACAACTTTTGCAGTCTATTTTCTCCTGTTACCCTTGGTAAAATAAAACAAATTGGAGCTGAAATAAATTTTGTGTGAAAAAAAATTAAATGTTCATTTTTATTTAAACATTCCAAAAATTCCTGTGAAACACCTGAAGGGTTAATAAACTTCTTGAGTGTGGTTTTGAGCACCTTGAGGGGTGCAGTTTTTAGAATGGTGTCACACTTGGGTATTTTCTATCATACAGACCCCTCAAAATGACTTCAAATGAGATGTGGTCCCTAAAAAAAAAAATGGTGTTGTAAAAATGAGAAATTTCTGGTCAACTTTTAACCCTTATAACTCCCTAACAAAAAAAAATTTTGGTTCCAAAATTGTGCTGATGTAAAGTAGACATGTGGGAAATGTTACTTATTAAGTATTTTGCGTGACATATGTCTGTGATTTAAGGGCATAAAAATTCAAAGTTGGAAAATTGCAAAATTTTCAAAATTTTCGCCAAATTTCCGTTTTTTTTCACAAATAAACGCAAGTTATATCGAAGAAATTTTACCACTATCATGAAGTACAATATGTCACAAGAAAACAATGTCAGAATCGCCAAGATCCGTTGAAGCGTTCCAGAGTTATAACCTCCTAAAGGGACAGTGGTCAGAATTGTAAAAATTGGCCCGGTCATTAACGTGCAAACCACCCTTGGGGGTGAAGGGGTTAAGCATGGTACAGAAAAAAAGGATATATGGACCCCTTTAAGGGACGCTCAGCTTACCCATAGTAATGTCCGTCAGTGTGCACTCCACAGCAGCCCCAACGCGCGTTTCGCGTGGGCTTCTTCCGGGGGCTGTGTCACACACAGCCCCCGGAAGAAGCCCACGCGAAACGCGCGTTGGGGCTGCTGTGGAGTGCACACTGACGGACATTACTATGGGTAAGCTGAGCGTCCCTTAAAGGGGTCCATATATCCTTTTTTTCTGTACCATGCTTAATTGAGCATTTGAGATCCAGGACTTACCTGTTTATGCTATGGTACTTTCACAGATATCCAACCCTATTAGGGGGTTTACCTGTTATAGTGGATACTGGTGAATTTGGACTACACGCTCACTAGGTCTGCTCACTTATCTATTCTGTTATTCCAGTTGTGTTGTTCTCCCCCCTCATGAGTTGTTGTCTGAAGCCTTTTTCATGTCTGATTTTTATATTGATTCTGTGATATTGTATTTATTAATAAAATATTTAAATTTGACTAAGTGGGACATGTACTCCTTTTTGGTCGTGTGTAGGATTCATAGTATTCGGTGTGTCCTGAGATATCTATGAGAAGTCTATCAATGAGGCATTTTGCCCCTTGGAGATATTTCTATATGCTTCAGTGGACTGTTTTTCATTATGGACAGTGTGCGGTGTGAGACTGGAGTGGTTTTAAGTTGCATTAATACTTTTGGTTTTCTTTCAGCTCTTGGGAATCATCTTTGCCTGCTGTCTAATGAAGGGAATCCGCAGTGGATATGAAGTCATGTGAACGTCTCCAGTGTAGAAGATTGCGCCGTGCTGTCACTTCCTCCGTCGCCATATTAAGCTATATGCTGGGCTCTGCTGGATTTGTGTGATTTGCAACTTTTTGGCATACGCCAGGCTGTAGCTTCATAAGGCAGTGTGTTATTTCCTGTGTGAATTAAATGCTCTGTATTACTAGTTTTTATGCGTTTGTGGGGAAACCTGTAGCTGTCACGTCTTACTCACAACTTCCATATATAATGCACATTTTAGCTACAGATGTTCCTACAAGCCGTTGTAAAGTAATGGATTTAATTTCTCATTTTTAAAGCTTTACCAGTCTTGTTTAAGACCAATTTATGGGGGGAAAAAAATCATATAAAAAATATTAAATACTGTAACATTCCTTCAGTGCCTTAATGCAATATTTTTGCCAATGCCCATAATGGAGCGGACTATATATATCTATATCTTCAATGCAGAAGAAATGTAAAAAGTGTATGTAAGTTGTGCCATAAGTGTTGCCAAGGGGTGATGTCCTGTAATTTTTGCGAATAGCATGTGCTGTCGTACTTAACAATTACTGTCTAACTTTATATTTCTACAAAGTGGAAAATTTTTAATGCCAATAATAAAGTGATTAGAACGGCTGTCTGACCTGAGCTTGATCTGTTCAAATTAGATATAATGACATATGCAGTAATTGCCTTCGTCTGAAGACTTTGGGCCCCGATTCATCAAGGCTTTCACTCCAGTGTTTTGGCATAAAAGCTTTGAAAAGTTGGAAGTTTAGGCACAACTTGGAGTTCTTGGTAAAACTTAGCATCTTCACACCAGTTTCTCATGGCAGAAGTTATAACTCCACAACTCGTCTAACTCATGACAATCGGTGGCGTTCACTGAAAGAATGTCACTCCAGTCCCTGACTATTTTAGCATATAATATAATTCATCCCAGGAAGGGTTGCCAACTTGAGTTGTTTGATTGTACTTAAGAGTAATTTTTGGTAAGCTGTCCAGAAAAAAAACAAAAAAAAAAACCAAAGTTCTTCAGCTCCAAAAAAAACCTTCACGGATGCCTTGCTTTTTTATATTTTTTTTACTGGTAAGGCAAAGTGCCCTATTTTTACAGACTGTTCTGGAGTATTGGCAACCCTGATCCTAAAGGTATGTGCACACGTTGCGGATTCTGCTGCGGATTTTTCCGCAGCGGATTTGGAAAATCCGCAGTGCAAAACCACTGCGGTTTTCGCTGCGGATTTTATAGCGGTTTCTTCTGCGGATTCCACTGCAGTTTTACATTTGCAGTTTCCTATTGGTGCAGGTGTAAAACTGCTGCGGAATCCGCACAAAGAATTGACATGCTGCAGAAAATAATCCGCTGCGTTTCCGCACGTTTTTTTTCCGCAGCATGTGCACAGTGGTTTTTTTTTTTTCCCATAGGTTTACATGGTACTGTAAACTTAGGGCAAACTGCTGCGGATCCGCAGCGTCAAAACCGCTGCGGATCCGCAACGTGTGAACATAGCCTTAGTGTGATGTAACGGTGGAAAAAAGCAATTCTGCCATTGTGTTGGTATTTTATTTTTTTTTGCTTTTATGTTGATCGTTCATGGTTTTTTTTTTTTTTTTAATATCTTATTTTTAATGGGGGGAAGTGTAATTCAAATTTTACAAATTTTTTTTTTTTTTTACCCCGCCCCCCAGTACATCCCTCATGACGGGAGGTAGTCCTACTCATCCTCTAGGGACAGGAAACATGAAGTTAAAAGCCTTTTCCACGTCACCCTCAGTGTTTTTCCTGTCCCTAGCAGGAGGGAGGAGAGATGGAAGGGGGAGGGGTATGCAGGAAGGAATAAAGGCAAGAAAGCCTCAAAGTCGACTTTATCCAGGTGGATTACTTCAACTATTTCTCAGTCATACAAATCAGAAAACAGCCCCACTTAAAATTAAAGCTCACTCCACAGGAGCAATTTTGGTGTCCTGGGCTGAGAGCTGGAGCTTCCGCAGACCAAATTTGCAGAGCTGCTACTTTGTCTAATATAACAACTTTCTGTAGACACTACAAGCTAGATGTAATGTAAGGTTAGCAGTTGGCTTATGGATGCAAAGTCCTGCAGGCATTGGTCCTACCCTGAGATGCTATTGATTTGGTATTTCTCCAGTTGTGCTGTCATGAGGGACATCCTAGGGAAAATGGGAATTAGTTCTACCAGTAATTATATTTCCAGGAGTCCATCATGACGACGGCACAATTACATTCCCTCCCCTGAATTCTGAAAGCTTATGTGAGGTTAACATTTGTAAAGCATTCAATAAAATGGAGTTGCTTCCATCCTGGTGGGGTGATTGGTAAAGACACTGGGGGTGAGGCGGAAGAGGTGGGGGCTTTTAACATCTTGTGCTGCTTGTCTCTAGAGGATGAGTGGGACTACCTCCTGTCCTGCTGTCATGATGGACCCCTGGAAAGGAAATACAATTACTGATAGGACTAAAAATATATATATATATATATTTTTTTTTTTTTTATCCCGTCTTCAATCCCCACACCCGTCTTTATTCATGCAGCATTTGGATCCCTTGCTCTATATATTGCATTACCATGGTGTTTCACAATATCATTAAAAGGTCTCCTATGAATGCCTGGGCTTCCCATCAGTGAATGCCTGGGCTTCCCATCAGTGCCAAGTTGGTAGCCAGAAGGGACTTCAGCAGGCAAGGAGCTAATGGGACCCAGTGAGTGTATGCACCATTGATCTCTCCATTTAAATGCCATCAGTGACAGCACCAACTAAATCCGTGTTCCCCAACTCCAGTCCTCAAGACCCACCAACAGATCATGTTTTCAGGATTTCCTTAGTATTGCATAGGTGATGGAATCGATGCTTGAGCAGGTGACGAAATTTATCTCTTGAGCAATACTAAGGATATCCTGAAAACATGACCTGTTGGTGGCTCTTGAGGACTGGAGTTGAAAAATGCTTGTCTAAATGCTTAAAGTGAACCTGTCAGATGGATTTAATCAACTAAAATATCATTTTAATCAGTATAACGGCACTGACCTGACAGTGTCTGTAGGTTACTGAGCACAATCCTGCTAACAGGTTCAACTATCACCGAATAGTGCTCGACTCATATAAGGCAACCTTTAATAAATCTCAATCCAAAAAATATCAGTCAGACAATTATTAATTTTTTTTCAGTCAACACCCCATAAAATGATATGGGTCTCCTATCTGGTACAAAAAAGAAGGAATATTTCACCCGAAGGGTATGTGCCCACGGTCTGTAAACGCTGCTTGTTTGACGCTGCGCAGAGCTGCAGCGTCAAACACGCAGCGTCCAGATGTTCCAGCATAGTGGAGGGGATTTTATGAAATCCCGTGTCCACTATGCGTGGAAACACGCATCCGACTTCCCTGCGACTCCGGACATGCTGTGCGTCTTTTCAGATCGCAGCATGTCCGTGCTACCTGCGGCGACGCTGCGTCGCCGCAAGTAATATCACAGGGCGCTATGCGAGGGTGCGATGATCCCGGATGTGTACAGTTAACACATCCGGCATCATCGCGTCCCAGAAAGGGGGCGGGGCTTAGCGCCGAGCGGCGATACCGCCGGCCATCCTGACCGTGGACACGTACCCTAATAGGTTACTAAAATAACCCTTCCAACCAGCGGAGGTTGGCACCCTAGACCTGTGCATTGGTGCCCCTGCTAACCGTCGACTCTCCCTTCCTTTCCGTAAGTAACCCTATACAGATACGGTGCACAGAAAAAATTCTCATAGTACCATATGTAATAAATTTAGTACCCAACCTTTGCTATACCATATGGTACGTGCAATATATCAGAGGGAGAGGAGATTGACCAAAAGCAAACCCCAAAATAGTTTAGAAAAATAGGCAGATAGTACGGTAGTTGTAATATATATTCCCTTAAAAAATAAATAAATAGTGCCGGCAACAGTATCCTTCATAGATCATCAGCATGTAGATACTTCTCCGATAACAATCAGATTTCACAATATAGGTGTCAAAATAGAGAATATCCCAGCATAGCCATCATAGGCAATCATTATGTCATATCTCAATCGATATTATATTTATATTGCACATTGCCCAGGAAGAAAAGGAACATACCGTATATCCAAAACAAGTTCCCATAACACACATAGTAAGGGAGAAAAGACCAAGGTGCTATTAATTATATTCCTCAGAGGGATTAGATAATCAGTTTAGACCCTCTATTTATTAGTCATTCAGAGGTTTTAGTACCCCATAGAAACCAAGATCAACAAATGGCCAGTATGCATAATTTCTCAACGCGTTTCCCCAACAGTTGGTTCCTCAGGAGAACATGCTGGTATAGAAATCCCATAAAAGGGAGACTTATTTTGTCTATGTATCAGGGTGACAACGTGGGAATAATGCCATATTCGCATGTCAGGAGCCAATATCCGCCATGTTAACAGGTTCCCTTTAATATAGAAGCTCAGTTTCTGAGCATGACCCACACACCATGACCTGCTCCATGACAGAGATGTCATGGAGTGTTAAAGGGTTAAGTTAGACTTTGGTCTGACATGGCATCGGCAAAGACACACATTCAGCTGAAATGTTTTGCAGCACAGACCCTGCGCTATCCAATGCCTGCTTGTTAGTGACAAGGCAGCTCATGGCAGTGTGCACACCAAAGTCCGCTTCTGGCTACAGAGGAGGAGTCATGAGAGCGGGGGAGAGTAAGAATAATCGTTTTTCTTTTTAAAATGTGCTGGATAATAGCGGAAGGGGGGGGATTATTATACCAGTAAGGGATCCAGTATGGGTGGATTTATTCCTAGAAGAGGCCAGGATTGGGGGACACTATACCATGAAGGGATCCAGAATTGGGGACATTATTAGTGGAAGGGGCCAGGCTGAGGACATTATTACTGGAAGGGGCCCGTGTAGGGGGACATCATTACAGGAAGCAGCCAGGAAGGGGACATTATTACATGGGGGTGAACATGCATGTTTATAGAATTTAGAATGCTAGGAGAGCCCATACATCTGACCAACATGCAGCTTTGGCCAAGATCCAAATTCTGCATCGGGGCCCATCCGAATCCTCTCACAAACTTGAATGTATGACAAGGGTAAATATAACAGCTCACAAAGAAAAACCCTATTTAAAATGTAACCTTTAATGCATATATTAAAACATGAATTACAACATATAGATATCCCCTAAATACAAAAAATGCCTTAAAAATGGGCTACAGACAGCTAGAAAAACTCTAGTCTTATAAATCTCGCTAGCACCATGCCAGTCAAACTAGTACCCACCTCCACTAAAAAAAAATGGAGCAGATGCAAAAGGTGAGCCCACCTCACAATCAAAAAAGAAATGGCACCAAAAACAGTTACCCTTATATAAGGTGATACAGTTGTGCTTACATCTAGCAACAGTCTCACTCAGCCAATGTGCAGAAATAAGTGATCTGTCCCTAAATACCAATTTACCTGGATGCCTACCTTGGTGCGGAGGTTGGCACCCTAAGAAGACGAGAATGGTGCCCCGCTCATCCGGCGGCTGTCCCTATTCTACTACACCTTATAAGACTCCACTCTGAAACAGAGGGCCAGATGGCCTGTTTTGGCTATGTAATGACAAAGTAGCTAAGATAATGTATGCACTGCTATGAAAAAAATCAGCCAGCCAAAATTAGAATATGTAGGTATGGAGAAAAAAGGGACAGTCAGGCAGACTTAACCACTCATAGCCAGTACATACAATAGTAACTGATACAAGGTCACAACAATTGGTATTTGGGTGCTATTGTAGCATCATATGCATAACCGTATTAGCATCCCCAAACCATCATAAAACATAGGGACTATATGGTGCCAATATAAACATACAAACTGTCACAAAAATACATGAACATATATCTAAACAAAATAATACCACACTGGCGCTAAGGAAAGTGGCACTGAAGCTGCTGATACCAAGCAGATGTTGTGTCACCTCTGTCACTGGTAAAGAATACAGAAAATAAATTAAAAGGTATCGCGCTAGGAGCAATAGTTTGTGCTGTGCTGGATATCAACCATAAGTTTTAAGAATCAAGGAGACTGGTGCACTGGTAGCCCAATGATAGTGGTAATATACGATGCTGTCAGTAGCGGTCTCATATGGTAAATGATGAATGCTTACTTGTCTGTGAGTTCCTGAATCTCAACCATGGGAAGCTGTCCAGATCCAATTGGTAAACCGTAGGTGCTGCGGTGCTGGATACTTCGGTGTCTAGGCAGCGGGAGCAGACAGAATCGCGCAGAGCCAGGAGCGCCCCAGCCAGTGGCGTCCCTGGATTCGCGCCTGAAAAAAATGGCCGACAAAGCTCAGCAGCGTGTGATGTCACAAGGCTACCGAGCCTTGCTGGGGCAAAATACAACCAACGCATTTCAAGGGACTCCGTCCCTCTTCATCATGGTTACCGCTCCTTACTACCGCTTGCTAGATATATGCTAGCCGACCCTAGTACCTGACCTATTAACACCTAATGTGCTGGATAAAGAGTACCTGCAGCCATATTCAGATAGATCACATTGCAGGATTATGAACAAAATGATACTCATTTGCTGGTGTGCCCTCCACTGTATTCTCACCATAGTCTGCATTGGTTATTCAATCATAGTTAAATGCTGATGCTCAGTGGACTTAAAAAGAGAGTTGAGGAATGCCTGCAAGAAAAAAATGGGAGTGAATGGAAAGGGAAAAAACTTTAAAATAATACCTTTTTTTAATGTATAAAAATTAAAATTTAAAACCACAAATATGCGTGAATATGTTGATGTAAATAAAATTCAGATTAAAATGTATAACCTGCTAAAGTACCATATTGACTGGATTAGCAGTATCCAGATGGGTAGGAACACCGACCTCGCTTGTTAAACCACCTAAACTGGTACTCCAATAGAATCTTTTATAAAAAAAAATTAAATTAAAAATTCTTAGTTATTAAAAATCTTTTTATTTTATTTCAAAAAATTATTTTTATTTACAAAATGGCCGAAGCGCTAAAACCTACTAGTATTAAAAAGCATGTAATTCCAACTCATGGTTAAGACCTTTAGGGCCAAACTGTCCAGAGTGAAAATCCACTGGGACTCCACTCTGGACATTTGTTTAAGAAAATCTCCCCCTCTTTGATTTTGGGAAACGATCTGTATACCACAAAAATAGACATTCCTCAAGGACTGGTTGTGTTTGTCCCTGAAATGTCGTGAAAGAGGGTGTCCTACAAATCCTTTTTGAATATTTTTAAAATGCTCCTTGATACGCTCCATAAGATGTCATTTTGTGCGGCCTATGTATAGTTTCTTACATGGGCACTGAATTAAATAAATGACCCCTGTAGAGAAACAGGATATATTATCTTTAATACTGAATTCTTTAATGCCATCTGAGTCAGAAATTGTAAGTTGATGAATTTTCTTAAAAGAGGTATGTAAACATCCAAAGCACCCTCCACATGATAAAAAACCTACATTCGATTGGTCAGAGGTTTTGGAACAACCGAGTGGTAGCTTTCTACTCACTATAGCTGTAGGGGCTATAAGATTGCCCAGCAGCGTTTGGGCTCTTCTATATACAAACCTAGGATGGATAGGGAAAAATTCTATTAGTTTGTCTTTCTGTAAAACCGGCCAATGTTTACGAATGATGTGAACAAATCTATTACGGTATATCCCGCATTAAACTGTGTAACAAACGGCAAATTGTAAATTTGTTGTATTTTCCAAGTTATAGTTTTTAGTTTGCTTCAATAAAGATGCCCTAGTTGTTTCCGCTATCTCATGTTGTGTTTTTTCCAATAGGGGCCTGGGATACTATATATATATATATATATACACATATATACAGTAATTAAACACCAGAGCACAAAACAACACTCCAACAATGTCAGATAGCCAGTAAGGACTCAAACACAAAAAAGTCTCAATGATAACATTGTACTTATCTACTGGAGTGTAGTGCTGCATATAGGTGGCTGGAGCCCATGATAATATGGCTCTTCAGATAAAGAAATCAGACTCTTCGGACCCATTGGACTGTAGTTACGCCACTGATTCAAAGAGCATTAAAATAGCAACATTAAAGTGATGGATACAAATACAAGTGTATATGGTGTCATTTGTTGCTGTATCCATAGCTTTTTTTTTTCTTTATTTTGTGGACTACTTGTGCCTACATGAATACAAGTAGTGGGTTTTTTTTTCTCTGAATGCATGACTCCAAATGACCTTTATAGAGGTTGTCCGCTACTACTTGAGTAAAAATGTTTGGCTCCAATAAAATGAAAAAACAGCCAACACTCGCGTCACGTGCTGGCACCGTTCCAGCGGTGTCAGCACTCTCTCTACATGGGGATCATGTGTGGTTGTATGACATGTGACCCCAGCACTCAAGCAGCAGTAATGTCACTGTTCCCGCCTTCAGACAAATTGAACATGAAGAGGAAGTCTGGGCTGCAACTACTCTCACTTCCTCTTCATGTTCAATTCGACACGAGGTGGGGACAGTGACCCAACACTGATTGGGCATCACGTGTCAAAACAGCAGCACGGGAGCAGCCGGGAAAAGTGAGTGCCGACACCAAGGGAACGGCACCAGCACCATCATGGGAGGTGAGTATAGGCTTTTTTTAATTATTTTATTGGGGCCAAGCGTGGGGTATGAGAAGTTTCCCAAGTAGTGGATAATTTCTTAAATATGTTGATACAATTGAACATACTCTTGTAGAAGGAGTGATGTGAAAAGTCAAGGTGCGCTTCCTTCCCTCTCCTCCCCCGGGAGGCTGCAATTCCACCTATATCAGCCATTTCTGTTATGGTTCTCAATGGCAAGAGAACATAGCCCAGCAAACATAAGAACTAGCTCTTGGAAGGATGGAAACTAAACTGACCATGAACTAAACCTGCCGCACAACTAACAGTAGCCGGGTAGCGTTGCCTGCGTTTTATCCCTAGACGCCCAGCGCCGGCCGGAGGACTAACTAATCCTGGCAGAGGAAAATATAGTCCTGGCTCACCTCTAGAGAAATTTCCCCGAAAGGCAGACAGAGGCCCCCACATATATTGGCGGTGATTTAAGATGAAAATGACAAACGTAGTATGAAAATAGGTTTAGCAAAATTGAGGTCCGCTTACTCGATAGCAGGAAGACAGAAAGGGGACTTTCATGGTCAGCTGAAAACCCTATCAAAACACCATCCTGAAATTACTTTAAGACTCTAGTATTAACTCATAACATCAGAGTGGCAATTTCAGATCACAAGAGCTTTCCAGACACAGAAACGAAACTACAGCTGTGAACTGGAACAAAATGCAAAAACAAACAAGGACTAAAGTCCAACTTAGCTGGGAGTTGTCTAGCAGCAGGAACATGCACAGAAAGGCTTCTGATTACAATGTTGACCGGCATGGAAGTGACAGAGGAGCAAGGCTAAATAGCGACTCCCACATCCTGATGGAAACAGGTGAACAGAGGGGATGATGCACACCAGTTCAATTCCACCAGTGGCCACCGGGGGAGCCCAAAATCCAATTTCACAACCGTACCCCCCCCCTCAAGGAGGGGGCACCGAACCCTCACCAGAACCACCAGGGCGATCAGGATGAGCCCTATGAAAGGCACGGACCAGATCGGAGGCATGAACATCAGAGGCAGTCACCCAAGAATTATCCTCCTGACCGTATCCCTTCCATTTGACCAGATACTGGAGTTTCCGTCTGGAAACACGGGAGTCCAAGATTTTTTCCACAACGTACTCCAACTCGCCCTCAACCAACACCGGAGCAGGAGGCTCAACGGAAGGCACAACCGGTACCTCATACCTGCGCAATAATGACCGATGAAAAACATTATGAATAGAAAAAGATGCAGGGAGGTCCAAACGGAAGGACACAGGGTTAAGAATCTCCAATATCTTGTACGGGCCGATGAACCGAGGCTTAAACTTAGGAGAAGAAACCCTCATAGGGACAAAACGAGAAGACAACCACACCAAGTCCCCAACACAAAGCCGAGGACCAACCCGACGCCGGCGGTTGGCAAAAAGCTGAGTCTTCTCCTGGGACAACTTCAAATTGTCCACTACTTGCCCCCAAATCTGATGCAACCTCTCCACCACAGCA
This sequence comes from Ranitomeya variabilis, assembly GCF_051348905.1. Lineage (NCBI taxonomy): Eukaryota > Metazoa > Chordata > Amphibia > Anura > Dendrobatidae > Ranitomeya > Ranitomeya variabilis. The sequence goes on along the minus strand of NC_135234.1, from coordinate 632,214,597 downwards.
TCCACTCCAGGACAATCCGAAGATTCCACCTGACCAGAAGAAAATCGAGGATGAAACCCCGAATTACAGAAAAAAGGAGACACCAAGGTAGCAGAGCTGGCCCGATTATTGAGGGCAAACTCCGCTAAAGGCAAAAAAGCAACCCAATCATCCTGATCTGCAGACACAAAACACCTCAAATATGTCTCCAAGGTCTGATTCGTCCGCTCGGTCTGGCCATTAGTCTGAGGATGGAAAGCAGACGAGAAAGACAAATCTATGCCCATCCTAGCACAGAATGCTCGCCAAAATCTAGACACGAATTGGGTTCCTCTGTCAGAAACGATATTCTCCGGAATACCATGCAAACGGACCACATTTTGAAAAAACAGAGGAACCAACTCGGAAGAAGAAGGCAACTTAGGCAGGGGAACCAAATGGACCATCTTAGAGAAACGGTCACACACCACCCAGATGACAGACATCTTCTGAGAAACAGGAAGATCCGAAATAAAATCCATCGAGATGTGCGTCCAGGGCCTCTTCGGGATAGGCAAGGGCAACAACAATCCACTAGCCCGAGAACAACAAGGCTTGGCCCGAGCACAAACGTCACAAGACTGCACGAAGCCTCGCACATCTCGAGACAGGGAAGGCCACCAGAAGGACCTTGCCACCAAATCCCTGGTACTAAAGATTCCAGGATGACCTGCCAACGCAGAAGAATGAACCTCAGAAATGACTTTACTGGTCCAATCATCAGGAACAAACAGTCTACCAGGTGGGCAACGATCAGGTCTATCCGCCTGAAACTAATGCAAGGCCCGCCGCAGGTCTGGAGAAACGGCAGACAATATCACTCCATCCTAAAGGATACCTGTAGGTTCAGAATTACCAGGGGAGTCAGGCTCAAAACTCCTAGAAAGGGCATCCGCCTTAACATTCTTAGAACCCGGCAGGTAGGACACCACAAAATTAAACCGAGAGAAAAACAACGACCAGCGCGCCTGTCTAGGATTCAGGCGTCTGGCGGACTCAAGATAAATTAGATTTTTGTGGTCAGTCAATACCACCACCTGATGTCTAGCCCCCTCAAGCCAATGACGCCACTCCTCAAAAGCCCACTTCATGGCCAAAAGCTCCCGATTCCCAACATCATAATTCCGCTCGGCGGGCGAAAATTTACGCGAGAAAAAAGCACAAGGTCTCATCACGGAGCAATCGGAACTTCTCTGCGACAAAACCGCCCCAGCTCCGATTTCAGAAGCGTCGACCTCAACCTGAAAAGGAAGAGCAACATCAGGCTGACGCAACACAGGGGCGGAAGAAAAGCGGCGCTTAAGCTCCCGAAAGGCCTCCACAGCAGCAGGGGACCAATCAGCAACATCAGCACCCTTCTTAGTCAAATCAGTCAATGGTTTAACAACATCAGAAAAACCAGCAATAAATCGACGATAAAAGTTAGCAAAGCCCAAAAATTTCTGAAGACTCTTAAGAGAAGAGGGTTGCGTCCAATCACAAATAGCCTGAACCTTGACAGGATCCATCTCGATGGAAGAGGGGGAAAAAATATATCCCAAAAAGGAAATCTTTTGAACCCCAAAAACGCACTTAGAACCCTTCACACACAAGGAATTAGACCGCAAAACTTGAAAAACCCTCCTGACCTGCTGGACATGAGAGTCCCAGTCATCCGAAAAAATCAAAATATCATCCAGATACACAATCATAAATTTATCCAAATAATCACGGAAAATGTCATGCATAAAGGACTGAAAGACTGAAGGGGCATTTGAAAGACCAAAAGGCATCACCAAATACTCAAAGTGGCCCTCGGGCGTATTAAATGCGGTTTTCCACTCATCCCCCTGCTTAATTCGCACCAAATTATACGCCCCACGGAGATCTATCTTAGAGAACCACTTGGCCCCCTTTATGCGAGCAAACAAATCAGTAAGCAGTGGCAACGGATATTGATATTTAACCGTGATTTTATTCAAAAGCCGATAATCAATACACGGCCTCAAAGAGCCATCTTTCTTAGCCACAAAGAAAAAACCGGCTCCTAAGGGAGATGACGAAGGACGAATATGTCCCTTTTCCAAGGACTCCTTTATATATTCTCGCATAGCAGCATGTTCAGGCACAGACAGATTAAATAAACGACCCTTAGGGTATTTACTACCCGGAATCAAATCTATGGCACAATCGCACTCCCGGTGCGGAGGTAATGAACCAAGCTTAGGTTCTTCAAAAACGTCACGATATTCAGTCAAGAATTCAGGAATCTCAGAGGGAATAGATGATGAAATGGAAACCACAGGTACGTCCCCATGCGTCCCCTTACATCCCCAGCTTAACACAGACATAGCTTTCCAGTCAAGGACTGGGTTATGCGATTGCAGCCATGGCAATCCAAGCACCAACACATCATGTAGGTTATACAGCACAAGAAAGCGAATAATCTCCTGGTGATCCGGATTAATCCGCATAGTTACTTGTGTCCAGTATTGTGGTTTATTGCTAGCCAATGGGGTGGAGTCAATCCCCTTCAGGGGTATAGGAGTTTCAAGAGGCTCCAAATCATACCCACAGCGTTTGGCAAAGGACCAATCCATAAGACTCAAAGCGGCGCCAGAATCGACATAGGCATCCGCGGTAATAGATGATAAAGAACAAATCAGGGTCACAGATAGAATAAACTTAGACTGTAAAGTGCCAATTGAAACAGACTTATCAAGCTTCTTAGTACGCTTAGAGCATGCTGATATAACATGAGTTGAATCACCGCAATAGAAGCACAACCCATTTTTTCGTCTGAAATTCTGCCGTTCACTTCTGGACAGAATTCTATCACATTGCATATTCTCTGGCGTCTTCTCAGTAGACACCGCCAAATGGTGCACAGGTTTGCGCTCCCGCAGACGCCTATCGATCTGGATAGCCATTGTCATGGACTCATTCAGACCCGCAGGCACAGGGAACCCCACCATAACATCCTTAATGGCATCAGAGAGACCCTCTCTGAAATTCGCCGCCAGGGCGCACTCATTCCACTGAGTAAGCACAGCCCATTTACGGAATTTCTGGCAGTATATTTCAGCTTCGTCTTGCCCCTGAGATAGGGACATCAAGGCCTTTTCAGCCTGAAGCTCTAACTGAGGTTCCTCATAAAGCAACCCCAAGGCCAGAAAAAACGCATCCACATTGAGCAACGCAGGATCCCCTGGAGCCAATGCAAAAGCCCAATCCTGAGGGTCACCCCGGAGCAAGGAAATCACAATCCTGACCTGCTGAGCAGGATCTCCAGCAGAGCGAGATTTCAGGGACAAAAACAACTTGCAATTATTTTTGAAATTTTGAAAGCAAGATCTATTCCCCGAGAAAAATTCAGGCAAAGGAATTCTAGGTTCAGATATAGGAACATGAACAACAAAATCTTGTAAATTTTGAACTTTAGTGGTGAGATTATTCAAACCTGCAGCTAAACTCTGAATATCCATTTTAAACAGGTGAACACAGAGCCATTCCAGGATTAGAAGGAGAGAGAGAGAGAAAGGCTGCAATATAGGCAGACTTGCAAGAGATTCAATTACAAGCACACTCAGAACTGAAGAGAAAAAAAAAAAAAAAAATCTTCAGCAGACTTCTCTTTTCTCTCCTTTCTCTGTCAATTAATTTAACCCTTTTTTGGCCGGTCAAACTGTTATGGTTCTCAATGGCAAGAGAACATAGCCCAGCAAACATAAGAACTAGCTCTTGGAAGGATGGAAACTAAACTGACCATGAACTAAACCTGCCGCACAACTAACAGTAGCCGGGTAGCGTTGCCTGCGTTTTATCCCTAGACGCCCAGCGCCGGCCGGAGGACTAACTAATCCTGGCAGAGGAAAATATAGTCCTGGCTCACCTCTAGAGAAATTTCCCCGAAAGGCAGACAGAGGCCCCCACATATATTGGCGGTGATTTAAGATGAAAATGACAAACGTAGTATGAAAATAGGTTTAGCAAAATTGAGGTCCGCTTACTCGATAGCAGGAAGACAGAAAGGGGACTTTCATGGTCAGCTGAAAACCCTATCAAAACACCATCCTGAAATTACTTTAAGACTCTAGTATTAACTCATAACATCAGAGTGGCAATTTCAGATCACAAGAGCTTTCCAGACACAGAAACGAAACTACAGCTGTGAACTGGAACAAAATGCAAAAACAAACAAGGACTAAAGTCCAACTTAGCTGGGAGTTGTCTAGCAGCAGGAACATGCACAGAAAGGCTTCTGATTACAATGTTGACCGGCATGGAAGTGACAGAGGAGCAAGGCTAAATAGCGACTCCCACATCCTGATGGAAACAGGTGAACAGAGGGGATGATGCACACCAGTTCAATTCCACCAGTGGCCACCGGGGGAGCCCAAAATCCAATTTCACAACACATTTCTTCTCTTCCACCACCTCTGCTATCCATCTTGCCTCTTCAGGTGTGGTGATCAGGGCCTCCTCTGCGTACATGGTCAGGAGGTGTTTTGGGTGCTGAGGTGGACTCACCACCTTAGTTGGGCCGCCTATGTCCACTCGCCTCAGCTGCATTGGTTTGGCTCCACAGCCGCAACTGACCTTCCTCTCATTCCACTTTCTGATTCCGGCTGTGGCATGAGAACCTACTGCTTCCGTCAAACAGATCTCCATGGGGCCCTCAACTGGGACATCTGCTTCCCACAGAATTATGGGCCACTGTTCCTGCTCTGGAAGCGCCGCTTCCAGTCCATGCGGCCATACTTCCACAAAAGGACATACTGTAATGCTACCTCTCCTGGTCTGGTCCGATCAGTAATGGAGCTGAGCTGCTCACCACAAGGAGTACTTCTGGACCATGCCTGTCACTGGGTGAGATCACTTCCAGCAGCTCTGTCCATTCTGCACATGTCCCTGCCCGTTCTCCAATAACTAGCAGCGGGGTTTCTTCTTTCTTCACCAGAGGTGGGCTCTGCTCACGATGGGCCAAACGGATTTTTGCCCAACTTGCTTCCTGCCAATTCCCACACCATCATCCTCCATCTTGAGACTTCTAACTGTTGCCTTTTTGACCGCTTCAGGGGTTCATCTGCTCTCAATGCGAGGACTTTTGAACCTGCTGACTACACTAAGTTGTAAGGTGCCCAAAAGCGGTAGTCATGGGCGAGGGGGCTTTCTTCCCACACCTTTGCATCCCACATATAAAATGTGTCCCAGTTCACATGTGCTGTGTGTTATGCAGAACACTTACGGTTTGGCCAAAAGTCTTCTCTGTCTCCAGGCTTCCGGATCCAGGAACAGTCGCACATAAATCAGGGGACATCCACTTCTTATCAACCAGTTCAACTTGACAGTCCAAGTTCAACTGATGACAAAGCACAGCACATTATCATGTTCTCTGTTTGTTCAGCCTGAACTATCCCTTCACATATTCGCTTCTTCAGCCCCTGGGTTCTTCTGTTCAGCTCTGCAGTATTCTCGAGATCCACCCCAGTTCCCTCACTCATTTCCCCGTCCTGCTTCCACTTGTTGGAAGAGAATAATGCACTCTTTCTTGTACCTAGTTGGGGCCATAGGCCCCGGACATTACAGGAGTGTCCAAAGAAAGTTGACGACGTTGTCATACTGCCAGAACAATAGGTTCTTCTTGAGCCCTCCGGCCTTGAACTCTCACTAACACTATCTAACCTATTCAGGAAGTGATTCCAGTTTTGTATGACCTTGGCACCCTCCCATGTAACTGTTTCCTAACCTGAACACTACTTCCTACAATATGCCAACCACTGCATATTTACCCTTCCTTGATCTAACCTCTAAGCCCTATACTAAATCTTTTACCCTAAATCAAACTCTATACTTTCCCTATATACTACACATTACTAATATTGAACTGCATGCATTAGTACTTATTAGATTCTATAGATTTTCACATACTAAATTACTCCATAGAAATACAGTAAAATCACATTTCACAACACACATTTTATAAACTTGTCTTTCCGGGAGGAGGGCACATGACAGTCCCTTTCACACTCTTCCACATGAATGAGTCTGTATAATGGTGCCACCATAATGAGAATTGTATTCCGGTTGACAATCACCTCCAGGGAGGCATGATTAGAGGATTAATCTGGGGGTAGAGATACCCTCCAAATTAAGCCTGCCTTATTAGTATAAGTGACGCTGTGTAATAAAAATATTTTTTAAGAGCCTCCTACCTAAGTAAGCACATACATCAAACACCTTAATCAGAGCAAAGAAATCTGCACCCATCCCGCTATTGTGGTGGTTGGGAAAAGTCATGGGGCCTGACAGGTTCCCTTTATCCCCATATTGCATATGCATCACAGGGTGCACTTTATACACCTCTTTAAATGTTATTGTCAAACTCGTAAGTAAATATCTGTAATAGTAACATCTGTCTGCAGTGCGCTAAGATTATAACATCCTATAAAGTTTTATTAGCATTTCTGTAGCTTGCATTATTTAGTATAGCCTCTGAGGCTGCACAAACACACCCAGTATTTGTCGTTCTCTGCCCTTAAAACGTGGTGTGCTGTGAGGATCCTTTTACATCGGAAGATAAATTGCCTGCAATAAATACTTATGGACTGTATGGCAAGTTTATCAGAGGACACTCATGAAATACAATGTTTGCAGCAAGTTTATTATGCCAGATTCATAAGAACCATTGTTTGTAGGAAACACATTATTGTTGGCAGCACGCTCACTGCTTACACGAGCTCATGTGCTACGACAATAAAGAACTGCAGAAAATACATCATTGATGACAAGTCGGCATGTTATCGATGGAATTGCACTGATGATCCGGTTTACAATGGAAAATTGCCTAAAGTCAATGTGTAAAATGCCTTTTGGAGATGGCACTGAATTTTCCAATTGTTAAGACACCCAGACTGGGAAACCAGGGCGATCATGTGTCTACAATTAGATACAATTAAATACAGTACAGAGTCATGTTTAGTGTTAAAAGTCAGAGAAACGGACAATGCGCCCACATCTCCAGGACTAGCTTTTATTTATTTTTATTTTTTTTAGGTTTTGGATGGTGTAAAGTGGAATAAAGAGATTCTCACATCGGTACATCATACAAAGGCTCCTGATCAGAGAAGCGCAGCTTACTGTCATTTCTATAGGACTTTATTTTACAACATTTCAGTTTCCATCTGCAAACATATTTATTAGGTGTATTTATGTCAATGAAATGTTAAAACAAACCTGTCATAGTTTCTGCCCTCAGTGCCATTCTCTGTGTCACAGTATATCTGTCAGGTGTACAGTAATCCATATACAGTTGTGTGAAAAAGTGTTTGCCCCTTCCTGATTTTTTAATCTTTTGCATGTTTGTCACACGTAAATGTTTCAGATCAGCAAACAAATTTAACCCTGGAGGTATTTTCGTTCTCTCCCTCTACTAACCTACCTTTGCCTGACATTGCCATCTCCGTGTGCGGTTCCACCATTACTCCAAAGCAACATGCCCGCTGCCTTGGGGTCATCCTTGATTCCGAGCTTTCATTCACCCCCCACATCCGATCACTGGCTCGCTCTTCTTATCTGCATCTCAAAAACATTTCTAGAATTCGCCCTTTTCTTACTTTCGACTCTGCAAAAACTCTTACTGTTTCTCTTATTCATTCCCGTCTGGACTATTGTAACTCTCTACTAATCGGCCTCCCTCTTACCAAACTCTCCCCGCTCCAATCTGTCCTGAATGCTGCTGCCAGGATCATATTCCTCACCAACCGTTACACCGATGCCTCTACCTTGTGCCAGTCATTACACTGGCTACCCATCCACTCCAGAATCCAGTACAAAACTACTACCCTCATCCACAAAGCACTCCATGGCTCAGCACCACCCTACATCTCCTCTCTGGTCTCAGTCTACCACCCTACCCGTGCCCTCCGCTCCGCTAATGACCTCAGGTTAGCATCCTCTATAATCAGAACCTCCCACTCCCGTCTCCAAGACTTTACACGTGCTGCGCCGATTCTTTGGAATGCACTACCTAGGTTAATACGATTAATCCCCAATCCCCACAGTTTTAAGCGTGCCCTAAAAACGCATTTGTTCAGACTGGCCTACCGCCTCAACGCATTAACCTAACTATCCCTGTGTGGCCTATTAAAAATAGAAAAAAGCAAAACAAAACAAAACACATAATCAGGTTCCTTGCATCGTGTTCTCATACACCTTATGCAGTTAATAGCACTCTGTGTCTGTACTGCTACATACTTAGGCAGTTAACTGGTTCATGCAGCTTTACATGAACACCCGAGCCTTACACTATGGCCGGTCCAAATAACTAAAGCAATTGTTACCATCCACCTCTCGTGTCTCCCCTTTTCCTCATAGTTTGTAAGCTTGCGAGCAGGGCCCTCATTCCTCCTGGTATCTATTTTGAACTGTGATTTCTGTTATGCTGTAATGTCTATTGTCTGTACAAGTCCCCTCTATAAGTTGTAAAGCGCTGCGGAATATGTTGGCGCTATATAAATAAAAATTATTATTATTATTATTTTGCGTTTTCGTTTTTCGCTCCCCTCCTTCCCAGAGCCATAACCTTTTTATTTTTCCGTCAATATGGCCATGTGAGAACTTGTTTTTTTGCGGAAAGAGTTGTACTTTTGTACAACACCATTGGTTTTACCATGTCGTGTACTAGAAAACAGGAAAAAAAATTCAAGTGCGGTGAAATTGCAAAAAAGTGCAATCCCACACTTGTTTTTTGCTTGGCTTTTTTGCTAGGTTCACTAAATGCTAAAACTGGCCTGCCATTATGATTCTCCAGGTCATTACGAGCTCATAGACACCAAACATGTATAGGTTCTTTTTTATCTATCAGATATATCAGATCAATGCAAAAACCCTAGTATTCATCACTGACCACTGGCTCCAAAGTGTCTCATACAAGCCCTTTGAACAGAGAATGCTCTTGCCTTGGAAGTGTACTTCTCCGCCTCTGAGTAAACGAATTGCAGTCTTGGTGGCTATTTCCCAGAGCAGATCTCTGCTGTAAGTACCCGTTCATGGCATGAGGTCCCTACTTCAATGGAAGTCAAAGGGTCACCTCTTTTTTACTTCCCCAGTTATTATTGATCTATTATTAATCCCATATGTTCCATGTAAGGGTGATTTCTGGGCAAAAAAAAAAAAGCTTTGAAAAGTCGAAATTTTTTGGAGCAACATAGGATTGTGGAAAAAAAAAAAAAGCAACTTCTAGCATTTTCATGCTATTTACACCCCAGCTCTGACAAAGTGGGACAAGCTAGGGCAGGATGGTGTCATTGCTAACCCTACTCATCAAATTCATAATTCATAAAACAAGCAGCAGTATAGATCTTACTCCAGCAGTGCTGGAATATAATTGGTCATGAGACATAAATATTGGCAGATGCCACTTCGCTCCTTGCCTGATTTATTAAGAGGCGCGCACCGTGTAATAAATCAGGAGTGTCTGCTAAAAAAAATGCCCTCTCATCAATACTGGACAGAGAATCGCTGGTCTTGATTCATGCCACATCCTTTTCCCAGTAAACCATCTCCGTTTCCCAGTAAGCCACGATTTTCATCAGCCAAGGCTCAGAAAGTGTCTAAAACACATGAATATGGTGTAGGTTGTGAAATGCAGTTGTTGTTTTTTTTTAATCACATACTGTGCTAGAACTCTGGCACATTTAGCTTGAGAAATCTTCTCAATATCTGTTTTTAAGACTGTAGCTTTTAATATAGGTATGAAGTCCACATACACTTCTATCTGAGAAGTCAGACGAAATACAGTGTTAATGATGATGAAATGTAATCATAGCAGGTAACACAAGGCAATATCATCTGACAAGTCATTAATATCCTAGAAGTGGTCATCTGCAGCTCAGAACAAGAACCGGATGAAAGAAGAAGGTTTTTTTTGCCTCTTATCAATATAAGATACATTGAAACAATAACAAGCAAAATGTATTTGCAACATGTTTATTAGTAGAATCAGATATACATTCTCTTAAAGAGTTATAAAGAAAAATCTGAACTACCACAGTGATTTCACTATGTTACAAGTCTCCGAGTTGTCACCTTGTATCAGATGATGACAAATCCTATATTAGATTTTCTAGTATATCAGAAAATCAGGCGGTGATGTATTCAGCAATATAGGCGGGGGGCATGTAAGACATTCAGGTGTGGCTGGTAGATGTGACTAGAAAGTGGGTCACATTGGCTACACAACATATCCAGATATACGGTAGCTATGCCCAAGACTAAGAAAGACATCGTGCCTTTCTTCCTTGAAATGTCACCTGTCCATTGATTTTGAGCGATATTGCAGCTCAGCCCCATTTACTTCACAGTTTACTTCTATAGAAGCTCAATCTCAGAAATACAGCTTCATATTAGATCTTATATTATTGTCTACAATTGAAATATGTTAAGTGACCACTACATAGACTTTGTGTCTTGTGAGTTAATATCAGCAGCTTAATTCTGACTTGTCGTCCAGAACGAACCCTGTCACATTGAATCCTTAGCAGCCTACTAAAACCACAGTTAATAAGCTCTATTTCACAGTCTAACAGAAAATATACATAAAATATGCGGCTGTGTCATAACTACAATCCACACATTTCATTGTGATTATGCGCGGAGCCTCTTAGTCGTCACACATTTCCAACACAAAACGAGCTTTATCACAGCCTGGAAATGCAAACTTCACTTTACGGAGATCCAGATTTGGAGCATTTCAGGAATTAGTCTTAATGGACTCTCTGTTCTGGCTTAGGTAGAACAATGGCAAGGACAGCATCCACGATGAAGGCTGGCATGTAAGATGCGGGTAGCCACACCAGCTTGGCGTCCCATCCTGGACTGTATCTTGTTCGGGGGTGCGCCGCTTGTAAGGCATGCTCAATGCATTTTGGAACTTTGGAGATATCGGCATCGCAGATGAAATTCATGATCAGCCTTTGTACTTTCATATCTGGATTAAAGATAATAATATTAGAAAATATTATATGTCGGATACATTATTGAAGCATACCTGTCATCAGGAAATTCGACCCCTAACTAAGGGCATGTTATGTTTGTAAAGGCCCGTTAATGCTTATTACATGCATGAGTTTCTTGAAGTATGGAGTTTGGAAATTGTAGAGCAGTCCATCTCTGAAGTTTTAAGTGCAAGTGCAGTAGACAGACACCGTGTTTTAAGCTCTCATGTCTGTCTCCTTATTCCCTTACCTGCTGTTGGACTTCAGTCTTCGACTGACCGATTACTCCTCTCTTCCGCTGCCCAAAATTCTGCCCAGGCTCCAAATCATAGCCAGGAAATGTCTCGTCAGAAGAAGCAGCACACGTAGAGTAGGCTCCCGATGATATTGTGAGGGCTGGCATAACAATTTGCGCATGCACCTTTCCCTCTGCTGAGATTACTCCAGGCAGTGATTTTGCACATGCATCGAATTATCACATGGGGTTGTCTAAATAGAGGGGTTGATGTTCTGCAGTTCGTAATGTTGGCGCATGCAACGTCATCAGCAGCCTACTGTGCATGCGCTAAATCTTGGGCAGTAGAAGAGGAGAGATCTGACAGTCAAAGACTGAAGGCCAACGACAGGTGAGGAAATAAGGAGATAGCCTTGAGAGCTGGAAGTGCCATGTCCGCCCACTGCACTTGTGATTAAAACTTCAGAGGTGGATTGCTCTACAATTTCTAAACTACATACTACAAGCAGGGTATACATTGAATAAGCAAGGGACTTTGCAAACAAGCCTTTAGTTAGTGGTCTAATTTCTTGGTGACGGGTTCCCTTTAAAAGGAACCATTTACTGAAGGTATAAAAAAAGATAAAATGACATGCCAAATTTATGAGGACATGGAAGAAAGGTATAAAATTATGTTAAACCGTCTTGCGCTTTAAATTTTGACTTTCCATTTAAAATCAATTAGAAAAAATGTCCAAAACGCCACAGCTGGAATATGTTGTAATTTAACAAGAAATGCCAAAATATGAATATGTCCGATGTGCCTGATATACAAAAATAAAGTCATATTCATAAGTGGCAGATTTCTTCCATTCATCTGAAAAAGGTTGTTAGGTGACATTGAATTCTGCAAACCCCATTAAGATAAGGATATTATGCAGGGAAAAAAGCGAAACAGAGTATAGAGAAGTAAATAGGACCATACTGTAGTTCCAAATGCCCCAGAAGTTAAAAATTGGCATGCAGTTTTTTTTTCCTGGTAGAACCAAAGAGAAAGATGTGTGATGATGAGTTCTTGCAAGTAATAAGCCACTTTCTGACAGCTAAAACCAGGGAAAATATCATGGAAAGATTTACACGGCTGCATTTGGGATCCGCTCTTCGATTTGACTTCCAAATATTGTAGAGGGGGCCATTGCCCCGGGTCCTGCACTCTGAGGGGCTCACCCGGAGCTATGCTACTGCAACTGTATCGGCGTGCACATAGCCTATGCAGCATCAATAGTAAAAAGATCTAATGTTAAAAATAAAAAAATCATTATATACTCACCTTCTGTCTGCCCCCGGATACAGCCCAGGCCTTTCCCGCTCCTCGCTACGCTCGGGTCCATGCATTGCGGTCTCACGAGATGATGACGTAGCGGTCTCACGAGACCGCTACGTCATCATCTCGCGAGACCGCAATGCACTCTTGGGAGCGACGGGCACAGTCCAGCTGCGAAATGGCCGCTCCCTACTCCCCTGCACTCAGTGCCCCCTCTATACTTCCCCCCCAGTCAGCGCCCGCCACCCACATAGCGTTGTAGCAGTCCATTAAACCGACTGCGTTACACCGCGGCATAACGCGGTGTAACGCAGTCTGGTAACGCTGCTATTAACCCTATGTGATGAACTTTTTACTATTGATGCTGCATATGCAGCATCAATAGTAAAAAGATATAATGTTAAAAATAATAAAAAAATAAAAAATCGTGACATTCTCCTTCCGTTGCCTCCGCAGCAGCTTTTCCTGCAGCTCGCGATGCTCCGGTCCCACCGCTTCGCTGATTCCCAGCCAGCACGACCAATCAGCGACATTGCTGCGGGATTTAAATCACGCTTCACTGATTGTTCGCGCCGTCTGGGCGCGACCAATCAGCAACATTGGCGCAGGATTTAAATCACGGCAGGGCTCGACCAATCAGCGAAGCGTGATTTAAATCCCGCGCCAATGTCTCGCGAGACCGCTACGTCATCATCTCGCGAGACCGCAATGCACTCTTGGGACCGGAGCGTCGCGAGGAGCATCGGTAAATGCCTCAGCTGGATCTGGGGGGCCAACGGAGGGTGAGTATATAACCATTTTTTATTTTAATTCTTTTTTTTTTTTAACAGGGATATGGTGCCCACATTGCTATATACTACGTGGGCTGTGTTAGTATATAGCAGAGAGATGTAGCATATAACACAGCCCACGCTGTGTTATATGCTACATCTCTCCGCTATATACTATGTGGGCTGTGCTATATACTATGTGGCTGTGGTATATATTACGTGGCTGGCCAATATACTACATCGCTGTGCTATATACTATGTGGCCTGTGTTATATACTGCATGGGCTGTGTTAAATACTAAGTCTCTGTGCTATATACTACGTGGCTGTGCAATATATTAAGTGGCTGTGCTATATACTACGTGGCTGTGGTATATATTACGTGGCTGGGCAATATATTACATCGCTGGGCTCTATACTACGTGGCCTGTGTTATATACTACGTCTCTGTGCTATATACTACGTGGCTGTGCTATACACTACGTGGCTGTGCAATATATTATGTGGCTGGGCAATATACTATGTGTCTGTGCTATATACTACTTGGCTGGGCAATATACTACGTGGCTGGGCAATATACTACGTGGCTGGGCAGTATACTACGTGGCTGTGCTATACGCTACTTGGCTGTGCTATATTTCTCTGCTGTATCTGTGCATCATGAATCGTGGTATGTGTTAAAGAGGGGGGCCCACTGAGACTCTTTCGCCCGGGGCCCTCAAAAACCTGGAGCCAGTCCTGGCTTCACTGATTGTTCGCGGCTGGGCGTGACCAATAAGCGACAGGCGCAGTCCTCCCGCGAATTGGCGCAGAATTTGAACCACGCTTCGCTAATTGGTCGCGGCCGGCTGAATCCTCTGTGTAAATTGCATTATTCTGAAAACTTCATAAATAAACTACATACATATTCTAGAATACCCGATGCGTTAGAATCGGGCCACCATCTAGTTAGAAATATTGGTCTTATGGTAAATATTGCTTTCCTCCATTCAGGGTAATATTAGTAATATATGCCTATCTGGTACTTGGGGACAGGGACAGTATGGGCCTGTGTGATTTCAAATGGCAGTGCTGAATTTCTTCCCCAGTCCATACCTGGCTCACTGTATGGTGAATTGTGGCTGTAATTATCAGCACTTTGACAGTTCGCTCTTCACAGCACAGATATGCTGCAGAGCGGGCTGTCAATCAAAGTGTCCTAGAGTCAATATAGCTGCCACTAACAGTATAGTGAGTGATGATTGTAATCGCTCTATGCATGCTCCTATGAGTAAAATGCTCCTGGGATTATATACAGTATATTAATTTCCTCCCAGTAGCCATGAAGGTAGCATTTTATCAGATTAACCCTATATCTGCAGGTAAATAGCACTTTTCAATATGACAGGTTCCCTTTAAAAATTGAAAATAGTGATGGAAAATCCCTTTTATTTAGAACAATTTAAAATTGTGGCCTAGAAGGTTGTGCAGACCTTGTGTGGAGCAATTTCATCATTGTACATTCTGTAACTGCAATCTACACAATCTCTGCTCCTAAATTACAACATTGGCTGTAGCTGCAGGAAAGAACAAAAAAAACCAAAATAAATAAAAACGACAGTGAAGAGAAATGTATAGTGAGAAACTTATCGTTCTGCATTACTTACAACCCCCTACTCCTGGAAACTCACATTTTTGGTAAAATACGTCTCCATAACTCTTCCTCGTCTCAGGTGGCATCTGGTCCCAAAGCTGCTTCAGGGAATGTTCAATAGACTCCAGATCGGTTACTGCCGTCTTAAAGAAGCCCGGCTCTATAATACAGACCTTGACGCCAAAGTGCTGTATGTCTCTCCTGTGGCATGAATGGAAAATCACATTACATTTAACGTAAAACCATAAACTGTGGCAAACATTTCTCATACACAACGTGTTCTTCTTACAGCCATAATGCTGGCAGTCTGAGTTATCTCTAAATGATACTAAAATTGAACAATGAGCGTCTTTTTATTATTTTACCCTATCACTGATACCGCAGAATTGTAGTGCCTTAAAGTACATTTACACTGGCTGATAGTTGGTAATGAGGGTTCCAAGAAGCACTCATTCCAGATTATAGGACTGTCTATACAGTCTGCCGATGACCAGTCAAATGAGCAAAATGGTTGTTTTTTGGATGAAATTATTTTAAAACTTGCTTAAAAATTATCATTCTCGGCAGCACACCATCCTGTGTAAACAGGACATGTGCTGCCGAGAACAAGGATATTCTCATTCTGTACACATGGGAGTGTGGGCAGCCTGTTGAAACATGCTATTAAATGACTACGGATTGACTTGCATGTAGTCGATTAACAACCACAGTTGACCAGTGTAAATGCACCCTTATTTTCAGTACAGACCACGTTAAGACTGATAACTCGGGCAAAGTTTGATGAGTGGTGTCCAACCTACAGGTCACATTCCCTTCATATTTCCCATCGGCACAGTGATTCATACGTGTGAGCAGTTGTTCCTGATACTTCATCCAGCTCACATTCAAGAAAATTACAAAGGAATATATACACAGTGTTCCAAATTATTATGCAAATGCTATTTTTCTCTGATTTTCCTAAATGGTTGATGCAAATTATTTAGTATAATGTTCAAAGAATCAACCGTTAGAGTATAAATTTTATTGGACAAGCCCCCCAATGATAACAGTATTTGTTTCAAACCTAAAGTTATAATTCACATTTTATAGGTTGTAGAGAACTGAAATTGGTCATTTGTTGAATTTTCAGCATTAAGAGGTCACATTTACTGAAATCAAAAGCTTTTTCAATCGAAAACATCTTGTCAGGCCAAGTTACCTTCACAATTCTTGAATTCATTGCATCCATTGAACTTGTGTTTGGATAGTTTCTGCTTGAATTTCTTTGGAGGATGTCAGAATAGGCTCACAGAGTTGCTGTTTTGACTTACTCCCACCCTCATAGATCTTCTCTCATTTTATGCCCATAGCAGCCAATGACTAAGAGGTATTCTTTGCAGCATGAGATGGTGCATTGTCATGAATGAAGATGATCTTGCACGGTCAGGAAAAAACTGGACAGTTATGTGAAAAAGTATTTGCCCCCTCCCTGATTTCCTATTATTTTGCTTGTTTGTCACATGTTTGCTTTAAATCACCGAAAAAATTTAAATATTAGTCACAGATAACACAAGTAAATGCAAAATGCAGTTATTAAATGAAGGTTTTTATTATTAAGTAAAAAATAAATCCAAACCTACAGGGCCCTGTGTGAAAAAGTGATTCCCCCCCCCTCCTTAACCCCTTAAGCCCAGAGGGTGGTTTGCACGTTAATGACCGGGCCAATTTTTACAATTCTGACCACTGTCCCTTTATGAGGTTATAACTCTGGAACGCTTCAACGGATCTTGGCGATTCTGACAATGTTTTCTCGTGAGATATTGTACTTCATGTTAGTGGTAAAATTTATTCGATATAACGTGTTTATTTGTGAAAAAAACGGAAATTTGGCAAAAATTTTGAAAATTTCACAATTTTCCAACTTTGAATTTTTATGCCCTTAAATCACAGAGATACGTCACGCAAAATACTTAATAAGTAACATTTCCCACATGTCTACTTTACATCAGCACAATTTTGGAACCACAATTTTTTTTTTGTTAGGGAGTTATAAGGGTTAAAAGTTGACCAGCAATTTCTCATTTTTACAACACCATTTTTTTTTTAGGGACCACATCTCATTTGAAGTCATTTTGAGGGGTCTATATGATAGAAAATATCCAAGTGTGACACCATTCTAAAAACTGCACCCCTCAAGGTGCTCAAAACCACATTCAAGAAGTTTATTAACCCTTCAGGTGTTTCACAGGAATTTTTGGAATGTTTAAATAAAAATGAACATTTAACTTTTTTTCACACAAAATTTACTTCAGCTCCAATTTGTTTTATTTTACCAAGGGTAACAGGAGAAAATGGACCTCAAAAGATGTTGTACAAATTGTCCTGAGTACGCCGATACCCCATATGTGGGGGTAAACCACTTTTTGGGCACATGACAGAGCTCGGAAGCGAAGGAGCGCCATTTGACTTTTCAATGCAAAATTGACTGGAATTGAGATGGGACGCCATGTTGCGTTTGGAGAGCCCCTGATGTGCCTAAACATTGAAACCCCCCACAAGTGACACCATTTTGGAAAGTAGACCCCTTAAGGAACTTATCTAGAAGTGTGGTGAGCACTTTGACCCAACAAGTGCTTCACAGAAGTTTATAATGCAGAGCTGTAAAAATACAAAATCATATTTTTTCACAAAAATGATCTTTTCGCCCCCAATTTTTTATTTTCCCAAGGGTAAGAGAAGAAATTAGACCACAAAAGTTGTTGTGCAATTTGTCCTGAGTACAACGATACCCCATATGTGGGGGTAAACCACTGTTTGGGCGCATAGCAGAGCTCTGAAGGGAAGGAGCACCATTTGACTTTTCAATGCAAAATTGACTGGAATTGAGATGGGACGCCATGTTGCATTTGGAGAGCCCCTAATGTGCCTAAACATTGAAACCCCCCACAAGCGACACCATTATGGAAAGTAGACCCCTTAAGGAACTTATCTAGATGTGTGGTGAGCACTTTGACCCAACAAGTGCTTCACAGAAGTTTATAATGCAGAGCCGTAAAAATACAAAATCATATTTTTTCACAAAAATGATCTTTTCTCCCCCAATTTTATATTTTCCCAAGGGTAAGAGAAGAAATTAGACCACAAAAGTTGTTGTGCAATTTGTCCTGAGTACAACGATACCCCATATGTGGGGGTAAACCACTGTTTGGGCGCATAGCAGAGCTCGGAAGGGAAGGAGCGCCATTTGACTTTTCAATGCAAAATTGACTGGAATTGAGATGGGACACCATGTCGCGTTTGGAGAGCCCCTGATGTGCCTAAACATTAAAACCCCCCACAAGTGACACCATTTTGGAAAGTAGACCCCCTAAGGAACTTATCTTGATGTGTTTTGAGAGCTTTGAACCCCCAAGTGTTTCACTACAGTTTATAACGCAGAGCCGTGAAAATAAAAAATCTTTTTTTCCCACAAAAATGATTTTTAGCCCCCCAAATTTTTATTTTCCCAGAGATAACAAGAGAACTTGGACCCCAAAAGTTGTTGTCCAATTTGTCCCGAGTACGCTGATGCCCCATATGTTGGGGTAAACCCCTGTTTGGGCGCACGGGAGAGCTCGGAAGGGAAGGAGCACTGTTTTACTTTTTCAACGCAGAATTGTCTGGAATTGAGATCGGACGCCATGTCGCGTTTGGAGAGCCCCTGATGTGCCTGAACAGTGGAAACTCCCCAATTCTACCTGAAACCCTAATCCAAACACACCCCTAACCCTAATCCCAATGGTAACCCTAACCACACCCCTAACCCTGACACACCCCTAATTCTAATCCCAACCCTAATCCCAACTGTAAATGTAATCCTAACCCTAACTTTAGCCCCAACCCTAACTTTAGCCCCAACCCTAACTTTAGCACCAACCCTATCCCTAACTTTAGCCCCAACCCTAACTTTAGCTCCAACCCTAGCCCCAACCCTAACCCTAGCCCTAACCCTAACCCTAGCCCTAACCCTACCCCTAACCCTAGCCCTAACCCTAACCCTAGCCCTAATGGGAAAATGGAAATAAATACATTTTTTTTATTTTATTATTTTTCCCTAACTAAGGGGGTGATGAAGGGGGGTTGATTTACTTTTATAGCGTTTTTTATATCGGATTTTTATGATTGGCAGCTGTCACACACTAAAAGACGCTTTTTATAGCAAAAAAGTTTTTGCGTCTCCACATTTTGAGACCTATAATTTTTCCGTATTTTGGTCCACAGAGTTATGTGAGGTCTTGTTTTTTGCGGGACGAGTTGACGTTTTTATTGGTAACATTTTCGGACATGTGACAGTTTTTGATCGCTTTTTATTCCGATTTTTGTGAAGCAGAATGACCAAAAACCAGCTATTCATGAATTTCTTTTGGGGGAGGCGTTTATACCGTTCCACGTTTAGTAAAATTGATAAAGCAGTTTTATTCGTCGGGTCAGTACGATTACAGCGATATCTTATTTATATCATTTTTTTATGTTTTGGCGCTTTTATACGATAAAAGCTATTTTATAGAAAAAATAATTATTTTGGCATCGCTTTATTCTGAGGACTATAACTTTTTTATTTTTTTGGTTATGATGCTATATGGCGGCTCGTTTTTTGCAGGACAAGATGACGTTTTCAGCGGTACCATGGTTATTTATATCCGTCTTTTTGATCGCGTGTAATTTCACTTTTTGTTCGGCGGTATGATAATAAAGCATTGTTTTTTGGCTCGTTTTTTTTTTTTTTCTTACGGTGTTCACTGAAGGGGTTAACTAGTGGGACAGTTTTATAGGTTGGGTCGTTACGGACGCGGCGATACTAAATATGTTTACTTTTATTGGTTTTTTGGGGTTTTTTTAGATAAAGAAATGTATTTATGGGAATAATATTTTTTTTTCTTCTTTATTTAGGAATTATTATTATTTATTTATTTATTTTTTTTTTTTTTTTACACAAGTGGAATTTTGATTGGAGATTGATTTCAGTGATCCAAAGACCCATGAGACACAATGCCATCCATGAGTATATTTGAAAAACAAAATATTACAACTTTATGACACAAGTCAAATTTGCATAATAATTTGGAACATTGTGTAGTGCAAATAAATTGAACACTGGAGTTCTGGAGTCTAAAATGAAGGTTAACTAGAGAGTATACATAGCACTTTTTTCACTGATGTTTCATAATGGTAAAGCTACAAATTAAATGAGTAAGGCTATATTCATATTGACCTTTGACCCTAGATATGAGACTGCATCAAATGTTTCTGTCTGAATCCTGAAAAATGGGATTTGGATGTTACCTTCGACAGAGCCATTCACTGTAATGAGGCACAGGCAATCACTTAGTGCTCCTTCTGTTCCAGTGGTGTCTGTCTTTTTCAGATGGACACAAAATGCACATACATCGTAGTACAGTGTATAGCTCATTATCTCTATGGACTCATTCAGACTTCTGTGATTTCTCTCGTATGCAAAAACACAGACTGATTTTCTTCAGTGTTTGGTCAGTGTCATTTTTTACCATCAAGGATTTCACTGATGAAAACATTTTTTGCAAAGCTTCTCCTATTCCTTCCAATGTTAATCACACACAGAACACCGTTTGTGTACAGATGCCATCCATGTGCGAAAGACGTGAATAGAACACATACTGTACAATTGTACATAACACACGGACAACTGAATGACGTCTAAATCAATCAACACACTGCAATGTGGCACTGAAGTGTCCAGAAAAACATGGAATGAAAGGACGTAGACTAGTCTTACCTGAGACTATCAGAGAAAGCCTCCACCGCATACTTGGACACACAGTAACCCCCTCCATTGGCCGATAGTCTCCCAAGCACGCTGGCCATGTTAACTATTCGTCCTTGTGCTTGTTTTACCAGAGGCAGAAAACCTAGTGTCACTCCAATAGTGCCAAATGTATTCACTTCCATAACCTTCCTGTAGTCCCCTAGCGTCATCCACTCAGTTGGACCAATTGGGTTGGCAACACCAGCGTTGTTAACTAGACCATAGAGACCTATACAAGGTGAAAACAAGATAAATATCAAACAACCGTCTATGCAAGGTCTTAAAAGGTAAAAAATGTCATTGATACAGGAACCATTGACAGCTAGAGAGACCGAGACATCACCACATACAGATTGGGCATCTGAGTGGCAAATGGACAGTAGAAGGTTGCAAGGTTCAATCATAGTTCGAATACAGAAAAAGTGGTCCTACTATAACAAATATGATTAAATGGTTCTTGTACTTTCATACAACTTGATTCCATTTAACAGATAATGTGCTAAATAGACAATCTACAAATCAGTCAAAATCATTTATACACTGACGTCTTTCCCGTGGAAATGTACTCCAAAATGCCAGCCCCTAGGTGTCTCCTAATTGTCTTACTGGCTGTCCACTGCCTGTTGTCAGGTGTAATCTCTGTCTAGCATCAGATTCACCGAGATGATAGATTACAGGAAATGGGCAGGACTTTGTCTCGGCTCACCTGTTTGTTAAACAGGTGTCAGGGAGAGACTTGGTGAGCGAGAACTAATAACCCGGGCTCCTGCAATTTCCCTAAGACTAGGGAAATCCTGACTGACCCTCTACCTGAAGTTTACACTGATGGTGTGCATGTTCAGGCCTCGAACCTCACCCTAACTCCTGAGCTCAGCCCTAGGCTGAAACCTCCACCCACCACCCAGTGAAGAGGTAATACTTAAATACCCACAGTTAGCACAGACAAGGATAAAGGAAAATATACACCACGCCGCAGACACTCAG
Organism: Ranitomeya variabilis; assembly: GCF_051348905.1. NCBI lineage: Eukaryota > Metazoa > Chordata > Amphibia > Anura > Dendrobatidae > Ranitomeya > Ranitomeya variabilis. Next base: position 632,192,879 of record NC_135234.1, on the reverse strand, counting down.
GAATACACTATAAATGTGCAGGGCAAAATAAACACAAATATAGGAAGGAGTAAATAAGACGAAGGAATATACACCACCAGCAACGAATCTCCAACCACCAGCTCTCCACTCCAGACCGAGATAACAACGCAAGACAGAAGCTATAATCGGCGACGCCCAATGATCAGGAGAACTATTTAAAGGCCATGGAAATGGCCCAGCTTCCAATCCGAGGATCAGGTAAATTAACCCCGGAAGAGCTAGACAAAATCTAGCAGACGCCAATGAGTAAATAGTGGTCAAAAGCAGAATTACCGCTGTCTGTCGGATGACCTGGTCTGAACAGCGTCCGACATGACAGTACCCCACCTTCTACGAGGGACCCCAGGGCCCTCACGGCTTATAGGACCCGGCTTGTCTAGATGGCGACTATGAAAAAACCTGACCAGCCGATCCGCATGAATGTCTGAGGCTGGTACCCAGGACCTCTCGTCAGGCCCATAACCACGCCAGTGTACCAAGTACTGTAAAGTGCGACGCACTACACGAGAGTCAACCACCTTGGAGTCTTCAAACTCCAAATTACCATCCACCAAGACTGGAGGTGGCATAGGCGCCGCGTCCACAGAACCCACCACCTTCTTTAGAAGAGACCTGTGGAACATGTTGTGTATCTTATACACCGTAGGGAGCTCCAATCGGTACGCAACTGGGTTAATGATGGCGGTGACCCTAAATGGACCAATAAACCGTGGACCCAATTTAAGGGACAGTATCTTGAGTCTTATGTTTTTTGTGGATAACCACACCCAGTCATCCACACTCAGGTCCAGACCTGGCACACGCCTACTGTCAGCCACACGTTTGTACCTAGCACCCACACTCAACAGGCGCTGTTTAACTCTCCTCCAGACTGATGACAATTGTGTTCCTAACTGGTCCTCCTCCGGAACGCCGGAAGAGCCCCTCTGACTCAAGGTACAAAATTGAGGATGTAGCCCGTAAACACAAAAAAACGGAGACTCCCCAGACGACTCCTGGCGGTGATTATTGATGGCAAACTCAGCCAAAGGAAGAAAGGTAGACCACTCCTCCTGGTTATCAGAGACAAAGCAGCGTAAGTACTGTTCCAAATTTTGGTTCATACGCTCAGTCTGACCATTTGACTGAGGATGAAACGCCGAAGAATGAAACAACTTGATTCCCAGCCATGAGCAAAACGCTCTCCAAAATTTTGCCACAAACTGAGACCCCCTATCAGACACGATGTCAGACGGAACCCCATGAAGTCTGACCACCTCCTGCACAAATACCTGAGCCAGAGTCTTAGCATTAGGCAACGAAGGCAAAGGCACAAAGTGCGACATTTTAGAAAAACTATCAACAATCACCAAAATGACCGTGTTTCCAGCTGATGAGGGCAAATCAGTGATGAAATCCATGGAGATTTCCGTCCATGGCTTACTAGGTACCTCAAGAGGAAGTAGTGTGCCAACAGGACGGGAGCGGGGTGTCTTAGCCCTAGCGCACGTGGTATAAGCTGACACGTATGAGACCACGTCCTGTCGGATCTTGGGCCACCAAAACCGACGTGACACAAACTCCAAGGTACCTCTAAGCCCTGGGTGACCAGCCAGGACGGCATCATGATGCTCCGCCAAAACCTTTAGGCGGAGATGAAGCGGAACAAAAGATTTGTTGACGGGAAGCTCAGATGGTACCTCCTCCTGAGCCTCGGCAATCTCAGCCTCAACCTCGGTAGTGAGAGCCGAAACCACAACACCCTTTTGGAGGATGGGTACTGGATCCTCCCGAGGTTCTCCCCCCGGAAAACACCTGGACAGAGCATCCGCCTTAGTGTTTTTAGACCCCGGTCTGTAAGTGACCACAAAATTGAACAGCGTGAAAAACAATGCCCAGCGAGCCTGCCTGGGGGACAGACGCTTGGCTGACTCCAAATACAGCAGATTCTTATGATCGGTAATAACAGTTACCTGATGGACCGACCCCTCCAAAAAGTGTCGCCATTCCTCACAGGCCAACTTAATTGCCAACAACTCCCTGTTGCCGATATCGTAGTTACGTTCGGCGGACGACAGTTTCTTGGAGAAATAGGTGCACGGACGTAAACCACTCAAAGATGAGCCTTGAGATAGTACCGCCCCCACACCAACCTCAGACGCATCGACTTCCACAACAAGCGGTTTAGATACGTCTGGCTGCACAAGAATGGGGGCTGAAACAAAACTGTTCTTAAGAAATTCAAATGCGCGCACAGCAGCCTCAGGCCAAACAGAGAAATTGGTACCCTTTTTAGTCATGTCAGTTAGCGGTTTAGCAATGATGGAAAAATCCTTGATAAATTTCCTATAGTAGTTAGAAAACCCAAGGAACCGCTGAAGTGCTTTCAGGTTATCAGGACGTTCCCAATGCAGCACCGCCTGCACCTTAGCGGCGTCCATTTTAAATCCAGAAGAAGACACAATATAACCCAAGAAAGGCAACTCTTGAACAGAAAATACACATTTCTCAAGTTTAGCATACAGCTTATTCTCTCTGAGAAGCTGTAACACCTGCCTGACATGATCTAAATGAGCCTCACGGTCGCAAGAATATATGAGAATGTCATCTAGGTACACGATAATGAATTTCCCCAAAACATGCGAGAATACATCATTGATGAAATGTTGGAACACTGCAGGTGCGTTAGTCAACCCAAACGGCATCACCAAATTTTCAAAATGACCCTCAGGGGTATTAAAAGCCGTCTTCCACTCATCACCTTGACGGACTCTTATGAGGTTGTACGCCCCCTGAGGTCAAGCTTGGTGAACCACTTAGCACCTGCCACCTGGTTGAACAAATCTGGTATCAGAGGCATAGAGTATGGATCACGAACCGTAATCTGATTCAACTCCCTGAAATCCAAACACGGGCGTAATCCGCCATCTTTCTTCTTCACAAAGAAGAACCCTGCTGCCACCGGCGAGGATGACGGCCTGATGTGCCCTTTGATCAAGCTTTCCGCAATGTAATCTTTTAACGCTTGTCTCTCCGGACCGGAGATGTTAAACATCCTTGCTTTAGGTAATTTGGCCCCTGGTTTAAACCTGATAGAACAGTCATAAGGACGATGTGGCGGCAACTCTGAACAACCCTTCTCAGAGAAAACATCCACAAAATCCTGAAGTGACTCCGGAACGCTTGAAGTCACCGCAGCCACACATGTGGCCAGGCAATTCTCCTGGCAGAACTCGCTCCACCGAATTATGTCCTGAGTTTTCCAGTCAATTACCGGGTTGTGCATAGACGACCAAGGAAAACCCAAAACCACCTGAGCAGGAAGATTCCTGAGCACCTTACATGTAACCCGCTCAGAATGTAGAACTCCAATGTGGAGTTTCACCTCAGCCACAAATTCAGTAATCTCCCCCTGAGAGAGAGGAGCAGCATTGATGGTGACCACGCGGATAGGATGAGACAGTTTTTCAATCCTAAAACCTGCTGTGCGCGCAAACCCCTCAATGAGATTTGTGGCTGAACCACTATCCACAAAAACAGTAATTGGCAGCTCACTGCCAGCAACAAAAACCTTAGCAGGGAGCATGCACTGAGAAACCACCATGGAGGATATACATAAGCTCAGAATGGTCTCCTCCACACCCTCTGAGCTCAGAAGTTTTCCGCCGTTGCGTCTTTCTTAGGCAGCAGAGGACAGATGTTAATAAAATGACCAGTTTTACCACAGTAAAAACAGGCTCCCTGCTTCCTGAGCTCAGGGGCTCGATGCTTGACATGTGACACCCCTGCGATTTGCATAGGCTCCGTGGGCTCACCTGCAGCAACCTCACGTGAACCTAAACCCTCTCCCATAGGCGGTGTCTCATGCTCCCCCTGACGCAAACGGCGATCAATGCGGACAACCAGACTCATAGCGGAATCTAGAGAAGTAGGAGTCTCGTACATCAGAAGGGCTTTTTTAACCCTTCCAGAAATCCCATGTATAAACTGACTCCGCAATGCTGCATCATTCCATTGGGTATCGATCGCCCAGCGACGAAATTCAGAACAGTAATCCTCTGCAACTCGCTCCCCCTGGCGAATAGAGCGTATCTTAGATTCTGCCAGAGCCATTCTTCATTCAGGTTCATCGTAGATTTTCCCAAGAGAAGAAAAAAACTCTCCACAGAGACAAATGCCGCAGAATCAGATGACAAAGAAAACGCCCATGCTTGAGGATCCCCACTTAACAATGACAACACCAGGCCCACACGCTGAGCCTCATTACCCGAAGATATCGGGCGCATACGGAAATATAGTTTGCAAGCTTCACGAAAAGAAACAAATTTACTGCGTTCCCCAGCAAATTTTTCAGGCAACGGAAATTTAGGCTCAGTAACTCTTCCTGTTGCTCCAGCTTGCACATTGGGCACTGCTAGTCCTTGTTGCTGCACTGCCCCCCTCAACTCAGTGACCTGTAGGGACAGTGCCTCCAACTGGCGGGTTATGGAAGTCATGGGATCCATGACAAAAAAGAAACCCCTTTTTTTTTTTTTTTTTTCTTTGTTGTTGTTGGGCCGATTATAATGTCAGGGAGAGACTCGGTGAGCGAGAGCTAATAACCCGGTCTCCTGCAATTTCCCTAAGACTAGGGAAATCCTGACTGACCCTCTACCTGAAGTTTATACTGATGGTGTGCATGTTCAGGCCTCGAACCTCACCCTAACTCCTGAGCTCAGCCCTAGGCTGAAACCTCCACCCACCACCCAGTGAAGAGGTAATACTTAAATACCCACAGTTAGCACAGACAAGGATAAAGGAAAATATACACCACGCCGCAGACACTCAGGAATACACTATAAATGTGCAGGGCAAAATAAACACAAATATAGGAAGGAGTAAATAAGACGAAGGAATATACACCACCAGCAACGAATCTCCAACCACCAGCTCTCCACTCCAGACCGAGATAACAACGCAAGACAGAAGCTATAATCGGCGACGCCCAATGATCAGGAGAACTATTTAAAGGCCATGGAAATGGCCCAGCTTCCAATCCGTGGATCAGGTAAATTAACCCCGGAAGAGCTAGACAAAATCTAGCAGACGCCAATGAGTAAATAGTGGTCAAAAGCGGTATTACCGCTGTCTGTCGGATGACCTGGTCTGAACAGCGTCCGACATGACAACAGGCTTAACAGAGGAGGGATATCTGTTTGGAACAGGTAAGTCATTGGATAATGGCAGGCACAATGCATGCTGGGAAGTAAGGAAGAGGGAGTTCCTGTACCTATAGGGATGGCAGAATGCTGATGAAGAATAACTCACTAAAAGTAAATGAATGGCAAGTTACAGAACATTAGAATTGGCACAATGTCTGTACAGATCAGACTGGTATACATTTTTAACCTGTTGCAGGGCATGAGCAAGAGCATGCTTCTCTACTTATGAGGTATGGTACAGGCACACTTTACAATATATATATATATATATATATATATATATATATATACACATATATATATATATACACACACACACACAGACAAATCAATGCTTCGCTTGCTGTAAAGAACTGCAACATTTTACTCACAAGATAAATTATTATCGATATCTATGCAAACAGTCTCACATACTGTGCTAATCAAGTCCATCCAGTGCATAGCTCCATTGTTTTCTATAATACAATACATAAAATAATAATAAAAATACAACATGATAAAAACAATTATAGAACAGGAGATGGGACCCTGCATGTACAGTAATGTTAGTAGAATCACATGGCATTATTGCTGGGAATTTATATTTAGCTGTCTGTGATTGATTTCTCACCTCTATCTCCAACCTCTGCCTTCACCCATTCCACCGCCTTTTTGATGCTGTCTGGGCTGGTGACATCCAGTAAAGTGGTTTTCAATCCCGTAGGACAGGCTTTTTGCAGGTCATTTGCTCCTTTTTCTGTGAGACATCCGGCCAGAACATGAAAACCTTTTCTGTTCAATCGTTTGGCTAATAGATTGCCAAATCCTGTATCACACCCTGTGATAAAGACATGTTTGTCGGACAGTCGTGAGATAGTCTGTCTGTCTCTCAGAAACCATCCAATAGCCCACGCAATGGCAAACAGGACCACGTAGCACCACATGGAGCCCTTTTAGGAGGCCTGCGTTGGAAAGGAAAGCAACTAATTATCTGCTATATGCAAAATTAAAGGTCATGTGCAAAGCCACCCTTCCAAACAGCACATATTAACTATTACTACTGGTTACATATCTGTACACGAAAAACCTGATGGAAACAATACGTCATTTTCTGATGACATTATGTCCCAAATTCATCAAGATTGCCGTTTCGTATGTCAGTCTTAATCAGGGGAATGCAGGAAGAAGATGTTCCTAACATTTCTAGAATAAGAAACTCTGCCCCTATTGATAAATTTGACGTTGACTTTGGTGGAGGTGCCCCAAACTGTGAAGAAAATTATTATTAATTTATTTATTATTATGCTTTCTTATATAGCACCATTAATTCTACAACACCTTGCAGACATCGTTACTGTCCCCGATGGGGCTCACAATCTACATTCCCTATCAGTTTGTCTTTGCAGTGTGGGTGGAATCTGGAGAACCCGGAGAAAACCGTCACAAACACGGCAAGAACATACAAACTTGCAGATGTTGGCCTTGGTGGGACTTAAACCCTGGACTCCAGTGCTGGAAAGCAACAGTGTTAAGTTAACCACTGAGCTACTGTGAAAATGACAAACGTTGAAAATTTTGGCGCAACCCCGTTTGCGCAAAAAAATTGCAACTTTACTAAGTGTTTTACACCAGTTTTCAGACAAACACTTTGATAAATTGAGGTCATTCTCTTTAAATGAAGTAAATAAAACTGAAATAACAATAAGCAGAATAGGGTTATAGCCGAATAACAGTGGAGAGACCAATGGCAATAGTACTCACCTGACCACAACCACTAATAGGCTTAAAGGGGTATTCCCATCTCCAAGATATGTGAATACTTTTCTGCCCAATGATGACAAAAGTATTCTCGGAGTGATACCTTTACTGGCTAACCAGAAAATAATGTTTGCAAGTTTCAGGGCCCAGAGGCCCCTTCTGGCACAGAGGCTCCAAGAATACTTTTGTCATTATTGGGCAGAAATCTATTCACATCGATTTTTCTGGCTAACATGGTACCACAATATAATTTGTTATTGTACATCATCTCCAACATACTATCCCAAGGAGTAATAATAATAGGAGTAATAATAGGAGTAATAACAATAGGAGCAATAATAATAATAGCAAATACCTCCAATTAGAAATGTAGTATAGTTTTTCTGATTTGCTATGTCTCTAGTGGTATCTAGGTGACTGATTTCTACCTTTAACTCTGTGTCTATCCTCCTTTGGAGGTTTTCGGCTGGAGCTGCGGTGGTTCCTGGCACTTCCCTTATCCCTGGGGCTGCCTCCTCAGCGCTCCTAAATGACCTCCTTACATTGACTCTGGTCTAGTGGTACCTATCCTTAGGTATCCACGGTTATGACCACCATCAACTAGCTAACTGTCACTATATCAGTGCTCGTAACCATAGATACTGTACCTAAGGTCCTGCAATGCCCACACATGAGGAAAGAGACATAGCAAATAATAATATTAGCAAATACCTACAATTAGAAATGTAGTATAGTTCTTCTTATTATTACACCTACTACATATTGGGATAGGATCTTGGAGATGGGACTACCCCTTTAAGTAGGGCTCCTGCAGACCCACAAATCGTTCTAAACAAAAAATAGAAAGAAAGGGTTAGTGGATCAAGATTGAGAGGTAACTGATATATAGAAAAAGGGAAATTAGACCTACCGGTAATTCCATTTCCAGGTAGTCCCTCAGGACAGCACCATGGAGGACGTCCTTCCTTGACCTATAGCGAGACAGGATCATAGAGAGGTTAAAAGGACCCTCCCACCTCCACCCTCCAGTGTTCTTTCAAAGTACCACCAAAGGATGGAAATAAATGGTCTAAACGTGCCCTTACAAACACGTGTGTAATAACCATTAAACGGCTTAATCTTAATTTCGAGCCATGGTGACCCAAAGGACGAACGATCTGCCGGTAGATTAATCCCGAGCAATCCTAAAAAACAGAAACATAAGGGAGGGAACTACGGGTGCTGTCCTGAGGGACTATCTGGAAACCGAATTACCGGTAAGTCTAATTTCCCTTTTTCCATTACGTCCCTCAGGACAGCACCATGGAGAATAGCAAAGCAACTCTCCCAGGGTGGGTACAGAAGCCCAGGAATCAAAGTCCCAGGCAAAAACCAGACTAAATATATAAAGGATCTGAAAGATCATAAAAACCATAGATATCTAAAGAGATCCGTAAAGAAAATAACTGTAGTGAGTGTCTGATATATGTCTATAATGGCCAATTTCAGTATGAATGTGGTTAATGAAATAAGCATCAGGAGCAGAGAGTGAGATACACCCATTGTACTCCAATACCAATAAAGAACCACAGCAAGTTATTTATGGTGATAGATACTTATAGACATCGCAGCCCCAGAATAGGGTTAGAGAACCTTATCGCCCAGCAAAATATAGTGAAAGTCACAGCCACCACACAATGAGGACTGTACCGACCAATAATAAGTTGCATGTGCTTATAACCCAGGACTGTTCCTTCATCAGTCCTTCTGGGCTCAGGTTAAGCCTTGGTTACAGACCAGCTTACCGTACTACAAGGAGACCTGCAGGACAGAGGTCCTGGACTGCGGGAAGATCAAACCAATAACAGTTAGTACATGGATAATGGCAGAGCATTGGGATGTACGCACATTACTCATCCAGGAGATCACGTCTATTCCAAATCCTTAGATGTCTTACCCCAAGTAAGGGTTATATATTATTGAAACTAAGGAATACACCATCCGGCAGGTAATATCTCCTGCCATTACCAACCTCGGGCTTCTCATTAGAAGCGCTGAAAGAGAAACGTGGATCATCACTTCTGTTTTACTTGATGTTAGACACAGGGAGTCCGGACTCTGAATCAATGAAGGTGGTGGTGGTAGTGCTAGTAAAAATCTTCCGACACTTGAAATTATTCGGAACTGCATTTATACGAGTCATTAGTCCAGACATTATAAGTAAGTCAACTTATTTGTCCATATATGCATATTACGCATATACATATCCCAAGGGGCAATCTTCTCAGGGATCTTTATACACTCAGTCTGCCATTGTGGGAGTAACCATATTCCATGGCTAGAGAAAAAGTAGGTTTCTTCCTCATCACAGCGGGAGATTATCTACTGTGAGGCAGTTAGACTATGGGGTCTTAACAGTAAGAGCCCTGGATACAGTTTCATTTATCTTAGGAGCCATGACTGCTGTAAGAGCCGCGAGTATGGGATCCTCTGCTACACGACACAGTGCTGCTGCTTCACCACAAGCTACAAAAGGCAGAGCTGATGTCCCTGGAAAACAAACCGCAACAGACTTATGGAACAAGAATCTGTCTGTCTATCTGATTGCCGAATGTGGAGTTTGGGAAGGATTAATAATAATAACAACAATAATAAACTTATTTATATAGCGTCAACATATTCCGCAGCGCTTTACAGTTTGACAGTCTCAAACACAACAGTCATAAGTAACAACCATATAATAAAGCAAAATAAAAACCACCCTGCTCCTGAGAGCTTACAATCTACAATGAGGCAGGGAAGATACAAAGTACAGGTGTGTATCAACAATGTTTTATTTACAATGATGGCACAGCCATCTTCAGGGGGTGGGGGATAGATTGAGATAGTGAATGGGCTACACACAAAACATAAAATGACTGATTAGGGAACGTGATAGGCCACTCTGAACAAATGTGTTTTGAGGGTGCCCCTTAAACTATGCAAATTGTAGATGGTCCTAATATCTTAGGGCAAAGCATTCCAAGGCTGAAGGAATCCTTTCTTTCAACTCGTGGGATTTCCTGCTCCGAGGACAGTAGTATGTCCTTTTATAGGATGTACCAAAATGACGTATGTCATCTTTTAAAGCTAATTATGTAATAGACTTGCCTTTAGCGCTCAAAGTAGAACCTACCTGAGAGATCTGTTCCAAACAGAAGAAACACAGATTTTACCAAGCCAATTCAAGCCTGTTTGCTTGACTAAGCCCTGTTGTAAAGAATGAAGTAGCAGAAGCTGGATCTGGGTCCAAAACACAAGGACTTCATAGCCAGACTTGAGGCCCAAGACAAAAATGTGACGTGGTAGGCCCATGATACAATGTGCGGCCACACAAGAAGGCACCAGACAGAAGGTCTGACCCATCGGCTCACAGCCAGAGGCGAAAAAGGCACCAAGCCCGACAGACTAATAATACCCCCTGAGGCAAAGGGCACCGAAACCTATGATGCAATATGATGCATATAGGAACTATGAAGCAATATAATGCAATATGATGTCCAAAGGCACTATTAATCTGATTCAATACGATGCAATATGATGCACATAGGAATAATGATGCAATATGATGCATGAAGTAACTATGAAGCGCTATGGTGCATATAGGAACAGTGAAGCAATATGATGCATATAGAAACTATGAAGCAATGCAGCGCCCCAGAGTCCTGGTCATTGCAGTACTGTCGCTCCGCCACTAAGGGGAGTGATGGTACGTCTGATGGCACTAAAGGAGTTCACCTGACCAGGTATCACAGTCACAAATTACACTTCACACTCCGGCCACCAGGGGGAGCAAAGGGTTCTATGTATTAGGCCACTCCTCATACTCTGGTAAAACTGGGGGTTGGATAGGAAGTTAGGCAGAAGCTGACTGGGTTTTGCCCAGGTAACATCTAGTGAGAGAAGAGCGTTGCTTGGGAAGATCCAGGGGGGTCCCTGTCAGGGGTGGGATCCTGACAGAGGCCTAGCGAAAGGACAGATTGTTACGGAGCCGCGCCTGCACTTCATTGCGGCGGCATCTTAAGAAAGGACACGAAGCAAAGTATATTGTGGAGAAGTGAGAAACGAGATCACAGCACAAAGGCGATAGAACCAGTAGGAGTTGTGCCCCGAGATCGGCAACATCCTACTGAGGCGCGTAGCCGAAACTCCGAGGAAGTATTGGGCTCTACGCATTACTTCAAACCAACGGCAGGGCAGTTAATTATAGGTTGGCTGCCTCATCTAAATCACCTAATGAAGACAACGGAGGCAATTGTGGGAGAGGGGCGTCTCTAGGGTCCCTATAAAATAACTTCAGGCCTACCCCGTCATACGGGTGCGTCCTATCCATATCATCTGGGGGACGGAGAGAAAGAACAGAAACATACACAACAGTTGTGAGGACTATCCCGTGGTGCTCAGCAGGGAAGTACTAGACCACCCAGGCTAGTAGGTAGGCACTGATTTCCACCTGAAAAGGGAACTCTGGATGTGCCTTCGGACCGGACGGTCTCAGCCAGCCCTGTTAACAGTGCTCTGGATTGCGGATGCCGAAGACTTCAGTAAAGAGGTAGAGACTGCAATCCTGTGTCCTCGTTATTTACTGCGACCTTCACCACCACCTACACCTTTTATTGGGCGCCACTTAGCAGGACCACGGACCGGGTCGGGCCACCGTGACATCCTCAGAACCGAGAGACCCGGATCTGAGTATCCCGCTGTCCTGCATCTGGGGGCCGCTCCAGCAATACGATGCAATATGATGCATGAAGTAACTATGAAGCGCTATGGTGCATATAGGAACAATGAAGCACTCTGATGCATATAGGAGCTATGAAGCAATATGCTGTAATATAATGCACAAAGGCAATATGAAGCACTATGATGCATATAGGAACCTTGAAGCAATATGATGCATAAAGGCAATATGAGCACTATGATGCATATAGGAACCATGAAGCAATATGATGCAATGTGATGCAGAAAGGCAATATGGAGCACTCTGATGCATACAGGAACAATGAAGCACTATGATGCATATAGGAACCATGAAGCAATATGATACATGAAGTCACTATGAAGCGCTATGATGCATATAGGAACCATGAAGCAATATGATGCAATAAGATGCAGAAAGGCAATATGAAGCACTACGATGCATATAGGAACAATGAAGCACTATGATGCATATAGGAACCATGAAGCAATATGATGCAATATGATACATGAAGTAACTTATGAAGCGCTATGATGCATATAGGAACTATGAAGCAATATGATGCACAAAGGCAATATGAAACCGTATGATGCCACAGAGGCACTCAATATGATGCATAGAGGCACTATGATGCAGTATCATGCACAGAGGCACTCAATATGATGCATAGAGGTACTATGATGCAGTATCATGCACGGAGGCACTCAATATGATGCAGTATTATTCACGGAGGCACTCAATATGATGCACAGAAGCAGTATGACTTACACTTTTAAGTAAAAGAGCCATCTATCAGAGTTCCAGATAAATCTCCACTCTGAACAGTACATCTCATTTGTCAGACTGACTCCACCCGAAGGGGCTAATTAATGAGCTGCAGCTGGAGGGCAGTCTTCATGGAGACAATGTGCTGAATTAATACCTTGTGTCCTCCTCTCGATGGAGTAGTTAAGTTGCAGAGAAAAGTGAAACACTTGCTTATTGAACCAGAAAATGGAAAGCATGCTTCCAATGAGTCACTCTGAAGCCCAATCATAAGGACAAGAACTGCAACTAACTGAAGTCCAGTCATGAGATGTAGCCTGGACATATGGCCCAATCATAGCCTAGAGGTCCAAGGCCTAGCTGCAAAAGGGTTCCAGGTACAGCTTTGGCACAAAGGCATGAGACTAGAGTCAGCCCAGAGGCTCAGGCCATCAATGCAACATTAAACCATGCACTCACCTGTGCTGGCTCCATACCTGCTAGAAGACAGGGGGAGCTGGTAACGCCGAGAGCCTGCCGTGGAAGGAAGCGGCGTCCCGTCAGGAATGCTGCATTACTGCCTGTGCCCCCTTCTGTGTTCCATCGTGGAATGCACGCTGATCCTATGTGCCGTCGCCCCCTTCTGACGTCACTGGAAGCACAATGGCCTTCTCCACCACACAACTTTCGGGAGTAGCAGTGTTTTGCCGATCGGCGTCTGAGCCAAGAGCCCCTACCGGGAGGAAGCGGCTCTACTCAGGAGCCCGTCCGCTTGACTGGTCTCTGGGGCTGAGGGACTCTCCACCGGGGAGTTTCCACCCTGGGCTACTTGACAGGGGGAAGGATTGGACCTGCCGCACGATCCCCCTAAGCCCATTGCACAGGCTGACTGTTGGCTGAGGAACCTCTCAAAGAGGAGTCTATCTTCACTCTAGGAGCAACCTCTCATACAACCATCCCCTGTAGGGACAGGAAAAACACTGGAGGGTGGAGGTGGGAGGGTCCTTTTAACCTCTCTATGATCCTGTCCCGCTATAGGTCAAGGAAGGACGTCCTCCATGGTGCTGTCCTGAGGGACGTAATGGAAATGTGGTTTATTTGTCAACGCGTTTCGAAGTTCAAAACTTCTTTATCAGTGCTGCACACTTCCTGCACCTCAGGAGTTTATGTGTGGTCCTTGCATTTCACTCCTGCCGAATTCCTTCTTAATTTGTTAAGAATATAAATATACAGTTTGGAGGAGTGTGGTTTCATTGTAAAAACTTATTGAAAAACTAACCCCTTAAAGAGGTACCAAAGTGAGTTTCTAAAGGAGCTTGGAGGTCAAAATTGGCAGTCTAAACCATGTATTGAAGCCTTCTTTGATGGCACTATGAGAGAACATGCAGGGAGAAATTCAGGCTATGACCCTAGACGTCCTGCAGAATGCATTCAACAATCTGGAACGGCGCGTGCAGGTGTGCTTGGATGCAATCAATGGACATTTTCAACATCTGCGTTAAAACATTAGTTTATCATGAAAGAAGGTATGTACTGTACAAATTTCGGTATAATAGATTGTCTCTTTTAGAAGTTACAGCAATTTTTAGGCCAATAGAGCTGTGTGATGGCTTTTTTCTATGGTGTTTGCCAATATTGTTAATTGTTTTTATAGTTTGATAGATCAGATGTTTCTGAACGCGGCGATACCACATGTAGTCGGAATATGGCCGGGAATTTGCGCATTGACAGACCAGATGAAAAGACCCATGGGTGGTTCAATAGCTGGCACACACCTACACTTCAACTCAGCCAGGTGGAGGTGGAGTACTGCCATGGGCTGGGATTATTATAGATGAGCTTGGTGGACCTTTTTGGGTTGAAGATAGATTCAAAATCAACTCCCACTCCCACTTTCTTCAATTAGCAGTACAGAAAAAAGTCTACATTGCAGCATCAAAGTCTCCACTGCTTGGCTAGCCAGTAAAGGCCTTAAACTTGAAAGAATAATGACTGGTTGGTGCTGCCCAAAAAGTTGATCATCAACAGATTAAGAAACTGACAGACTAATGATGAAAGACTTATGATGGGTATTGCAAATTAGAGGGCTATTTTGGTCACTGATATATATTTTTAGAAATGTATTTTTGTACAATTTGAGTTGTTTTGTTATTATTTTCACTTTAATAGATTAAACCATTTAAGATGGGAAAATTTACTGCGGTGCATAATAGTTCTGCACACTAATAGTTGCCCGATAATTCTGCATTCATAGATATTCTCCTAGGAAAGACAAAACCTCACTTTTATCTTATTAAAGAGAACCTGTCAACAGGATTTTGCTAAGTAAACTACAGACATTGACAAGTTGGCACTGTTAAACTGATTAACATGATACCTGGGGTGAAGAAATCTGTCTTTTGGTTCTTGTGTAATCAGTGTTAGAAGTTTTTCAGTTAATGAGATGCCCGTGCTCCGGGGCGGGACTGTAGGCAGAGTCTTATCTTCTTGCTCTAAGCCAGAGACACCAAGGAAAGACCTGCCCACAGGCCGCCCAGAAGCAGAAACAGTCTGTCTCTCTCTCTCTCTCTATGAGGCCGGCCTCACATTCAGCGTATGTAAATATGGTCCGTTTATTACGGCCGTAATACACAGAAATGTTCACAAAATAGTGATCCGTATGTCCTCCGTAGGCAGGGTGTGACAGCGTATTTTGCGCATGGCATCCTCCATATGTAATCCGTATGGCATCCGTACTGCGATATTTGCAGGCTTGCAAAACCGACATCTAATGGATTTATGTGCTCAAATGTTCGTTAAAACATATATACAGTATAAAAATATATATATATATATATATATATATATATATATATTCTGTATTTATATTTGATTCAGCGCGATATATGTGAAAGGCCGGTAATTCAATTGCCGGCTTTTCATTTCTCCTTCCCAAACCCGACAGGATATGAGACATGGTTTACATACAGTAAACCATCTCATATCCCTTTTTTTTGCATATTCCACACTACTAATGTTAGTAGTGTGTATGTGCAAAATTTGGGCACTGTAGCTTGTAAAATAAAGGGTTAAATCGCGGAAAAAAATGGCGTGGGCTCCCGCGCAATTTTCTCCCCCAGAGTGGTAAAGCCAGTGACTGAGGGCAGATATTAATAGCCTAGAGAGGGTCCATGGTTATTGGCCCCCCTGGCTACAAACATCTGCCCCCAGCCACCCCAGAAAAGGCACATCTGGAAGATGAGCCTATTCTGGCACTTGGCCACTCTCTTCCCACTCCTGTGTAGCGGTGGGATATGGGGTAATGAAGGGTTAATGTCACCTTGCTATTGTAAGGTGACATTAAGCCAGATTAATAATGGAGAGGCGTCAATTATGACACCTATCCATTATTAATCCAATAGTACGAAATGGTTAATAAATCACACACACACATTATTTACAAGTATTTTAATGAAATAAAGACACATGTTGTTGTAATATTTTATTAGACTCTTAATCCACCTGAAGACCATCGTCCTGAAACAAAGTTAAAAAAAAACAAACAACAATATTCCATACCTTCCGTCGTTATGTCCCACGATGTAAATCCATCTGAAGGGGTTAAATCATTTTACTGCCAGGAGCTGTGCTAATGCACTCGCTCCTGCCTGTAAAACCCCGGGTACTGAATGGAAAGCAGTTTGATCTGTAGTTACCTTGAGTCGCGGTGATGCACCCTCTGCTGGACGTCCTCATATGAACTCGAGCGTGGGAACTTTCCAAGGCTCCAGTTCATGAGGACATCCAGCAGAGGGCGCATCACTGCAACTCAAGATAACTACAAATTACCCTGCTTTCCATTCAGTACCCAGGGTTTTACAGGCAGGAGCGAGTGCTTTAGCACAGCTCCTGGCTGTAAAATGATTTAACCCCTTCAGATGGATTTACTTCGTGGGACGTGACTGATCATTGGAAGGTATGAGATATTGTTGATTTGTTATTTTTACTTTTTCACAGAACGAGGGTCTTCAGCTGGATTAAGAGAATAATAAAATATTACAACAACCTGTGTCTTTATTTCATTAAAGGACTTTGTAATAATGTGTGTGTGTTTTATTAACCATTTCGTACTATTGGATTAATAATGGATAGGTGTCATACTTGACGCCTCTCCATTATTAATCTGGCTTAATGTCACCTTACAATAGCAAGGTGACATTAACCCTTCATTACCGCATATCCCACTGCTAGACGGGAGTGGGAAGAGAGAGGCCAAGTGCCAGAATAGGCGCATCTTCCAGATGTGCCTTTTCTGGGGTGGCTGGGGGCAGATGTTTGTAGCCGGGGGGGGGGCAATAACCATGGACCCTCTCTAGGCTATTAATATCTGCCCTCACTGGCTTTACCACTCTGGCGGAGAAAATTGCGCGGGAGCCCACGCCAATTTTCTGCCATTTAACCCTTTATTTTAGCAGCTACAGCACCAAAGTTTTGCACATACACACTACTAACATTAGTAGTGTGGAATATGCAAAAAAAAAATTGATATGAGATGGTTTACTGTATGTAAACCATGTCTCATATCCTGTCGGGTTTGGGAAGGAGAAATGAAAAGCCGGCAATTGAATTACCGGCTTTTCTCTCTAACACCGGTGCGTATTTCTCGCAGGTCACACTGCTGGTCCGTGTGTAATCCGTATTTTTCTCGCCCCCATAGACTTTCATTGGCGATTTTTTTTCGCAATACGGTGACAAACGCAGCATGCTGCGATTTTGTACGGCCGTACAAGACCGTATAATACGGATCAGTAAAATACGGCTGATAGGAGCTGGGACATAGGGAATCATTGGGCCGTGTGTTATGCGTATTTTACGGAAGTAGTTTATGCGCTCATACGTCCTTAAAACTCGCTAGTGTGAGGCCGGCCTAATGAGGAACATGTTTGAGCTTCCTGCCAACAGGGTGGCCTGTGGGCAGGTCTTTCCTTGGTATCTCTGGCTTAAAGCAGGAAGATAAGACTCTGCCTACAGTCCTGTCCCAGAGCACGGGCATCTCATTAACTGAAAACTTCTAACATTGATTACATAAGAACCACAAGGCGGATTTCTTCACCCCAGGTATCATGTTAATCAGTTTAACAGTGCCAACTTGTCAATGTCTGTAGTTTACTTAGCAAAATCCTGTTGACAGGTTCTCTTCCCCGAGGAAGCGCAGCAGCGCAAAACGATCGTCGTCGTGTACGGTGTACAGTACAATGTAACCCTATGGAAAACAAAATCCGCAGTGCCCACGATGCAGAAAAATCCGCGCGGATTCTCTGCAGAAAAAAAAGAAGGAGCATGTCACTTCTTTCTGCGGATTCCGCTGCGGATTTCAACTTGCACCAATAGGAAAGTGCAGTTGAAAACCCGCAGAGGAATCCGCAGAAGAAACCGCACAAAAATCCGCAGTGAAAACCGCAGTGGTTTTGCACTGCGGATTTTGCAAAACCGCTGCGGAAAAATCCACAGCAAAATCCGCAGCGTGTACACGTAGCCATACATTTACTACTCTTGCTGTGTATACAACCTTTGCAACTGGCTATTACAATGAAAGCAATATCTAAATAAGAGCAGAATCCTTTGTAGAAGTGAGAAGTGGTTAGCTGCATACCATTCTTTGCCGTTTGGTAGCTTTGTTGTGAAAGCCTTGTAGAATGTGTGACAGTTCTGGTATCTTATCGACATATCTGCTAGTTTTTGTGAAGAATGTAAAGTGGATGTCTGCAATTACATCACCGACTCTAATAGTTATGTTACTGTTTCCGTTCATACTGTATATAAATATAAATGGAACAAAGCCGAGCTTATATGTACAGAAACGCAATTCTCCCGGCCAAAAGCATTTCCATCTTTACAGCCATTACTGATCCTGCAAAGGACAGAAATACACAGGTTGGGGGAGGGTTGTGTATGAAAATGTTACCGCTGTAAAGAGAGGGAAAATATTATACAACAATATATGTGATCACCATTAAGAAATACGTAAAATTTTAAATTACCGTATATACTCGAGCATAAGCCGAGATTTTCAGCCCCCCAAAAATAGGCTGAAAGTGCCCCTCTCAGCTTATACTCGAGTCATGGAAGGCGGGGGGGGGGGTCGGCGGCTGAGAGGGAGCGACGCCTGTTAAATACTCACCTGCTCCCAGCGCTCCTGACGCGGTCCCCGCATGTCCCACGGTCTTCAGGCGCGGCAGCTTCTTCCCCTGTTCAGCGGTCACTGGTACAGCTCATCAAAGTTATGAATATGGACTCCACTCGCATAGGGGTGGAGCTGCATATTCATTACTGTAGAGCGGTACCATGTGACCGCTCACTACAGGAAGAAGCTGCCGCTCCCGGAGACGTGGGACATGCAGGGACCGCGCCAAGAGCGCCGGGAGCAGGTGAGTATGTCATATTTACCTTTCCGCGTTCCACCGTCGCCCCGTCTTCCGCGTCCTCTGCAGTGACTGTTCAGGTCAGAGGGCGCGATGACGTATTAGTGTGCGCGCCGCCCTCTGCCTGAACAGTCAGTGCGAAGAGACGGGACGCTGAGGAGCAGCGGGCAGCGACGAGAGGTGAGTATGTCTTTTTTTTTATTGCAGCAGCAGCATTATATGTGGCACATTGTTATATGGAGCGTCTATGGGGCCATAAAGAACTGCATGGATCATTATATGGGGCATCTTATGGGGCCATAACTGCATGGAGCATTATATGGGGCATCTATGGGGCCATAACTGCATGGAGCATTATATGGGCATCTATGGGGCCATAAAGAACTGCATGAAGCATTATATGGGGCATCTATGGGGCCATAAAGAACTGCATGGAGCATTATATGTGGCATCTATGGGGCCATAAAGAACTGCATGGAGCATTATATGGGGCATCTATGGGGCCATAAAGAACTGCATGGAGCATTATATGTGGCATCTATGGGGCCATAAAGAACTGCATGGAGCATTATATGGGGCATCTATGGGGCCATAACTGTATGGAGCATTATATGGGGCCATAACTGCATGGAGCATTATATGGGGCATTTATGGAGCCATAACTGCATGGAGCATTATATGGGGCTATAAAGAACTGCATGGAGCATTATATGGGGCATCTATGGGGCCATAACTGTATGGAGCATTATATGGGGCCATAACTGCATGGAGCATTATATGGGGCTATAAAGAACTGCATGGAGCATTATATGGGGCATCTATGGGGCCATAACTGCATGGAGCATTATATGGGGCATTTATGGAGCCATATCTGCATGGATCTTTATATGGGGCATCTACGGGGCCATAAAGAACTGCATGGAGCATTACATGGGGCCATAAAGAACTGCATGGAGCATTACATGGGACCATAATGAACTGCATGGAGCATTATATGAGGCATATTTGTATATGGAGCATCTTATGGGGCCATAATCAACTGTATGGGGCATTATATGGGGCATATTTTGTATGGAGCATCTTATAGGGCCATAAAGAAGTGTATGGAGCATTATATGGGGCCTATTTTGTATGGAGCATCTTATGGGGCCATAATGAACTGTATGGAGCATTATATGGGGCTTCTAATTCAATATGGATATTCAAAAACACTTAACCTACTGATGTCTCAATTAATTTTACTTTTATTGGTATCTATTTTTATTTTTGACATTTACCGGTAGCTGCTGCATTTTCCACCCTAGGCTTATTCTCGAGTCAATAAGTTTTCCCAGTTTTTTGTGGCAAAATTAGGGGGGGGGGGGGTCGGCTTATACAGGGTCGGCTTATACACGAGTATATACGGTAAAACCTCTGCTGAAACCTGTGTAACGTGGCGCGGGGCGGTAGCTGTGTTATGACCCCAATGGCGAGGGTCTCAGAGGAACAAGTAAGTCTGCGAAGTACAAAAATCCAGCTCATAGGGCAGTGGTAACTGGGTTGACCATATATCTACTCCTAACGCCAACACTAGAAGTAGCCGGGGAACATGCCTACGTTGGTCGCTAGATGTCTCGCGCCAGCCGGAGGACTAACTACCCCTAGAAGAGGAAAACAAAGACCTCTCTTGCCTCCAGATAATAGACCCCAAAAGTTGGATACAAGCCCCCCACAAATAATAACGGTGAGGTAAGAGGAAATGACAAACACAGAGATGAACTAGGTTTAGCAAAGAGAGGCCCACTTACTAATAGCAGAATGTAGTAAGATAACTTATATGGTCAACGAAAACCCTATCAAAATTCCACACTGGAAATTCAAGAACCCCCGAACCGTCTAACGGCCCGGGGGGAGAACTCCAGCCTCCCTAGAGCTTCCAGCAAGGTTAGGATACAGATTATGTACAAGCTGGACAAAAATGCAAACAAAAACAAATAGCAAAAAGCAAGAAAGCAGACTTAGCTTAATCTAGCAGGAACCAGGATCAGTAGACAAGAGCACAACAGATTAGCTCTGATTACAACGTTGCCAGGCATTGAACTGAAGGTCCAGGGAGCTTATATAGCAACACCCCTGAACTAACGGCCCAGGTGAGCATACAAGGGATGACTGACATACCCAGAGTCAAATCACTAGTAACCACTAGAGGGAGCCAAAAAGCAAATTCACAACAAGCTGTGGGCGAGATACTTATCTCTTATGCCCCGTCACGGTATATGAAGGGGAGCTACTGGCTGAGTGTGTGGACTTTGTCTACTGGGGTGCTGTCCCTTTGCTGGCAGCATGCTGGTGACTTCAGCGAGCCAGAACTAGGTCTTGTAAAGTTCAATAAGGGAGACCACCGTTCATAAACAAATGGTCTTTTACTGAACAAAACTTAGTGGGTATTATGTACAACAGATAGCGGGTGCATAGCTTCATGAACGCTTCTCTTAGTGCATAGAACATCTTCAACATTTCAACATTCTTCCTGTCCTTCCCAGAATGACTCGTTCCTGCCTCACTCAGTCCTATATCTTCACCACTACCCAACACAGTACTTAAGGAACTTCCTTAGACCCCAACAACAGTACTACAGTCAGTACAGGTCCTTCTCAAAAAATTAGCATATAGTGTTAAATTTCATTATTTACCATAATGTAATGATTACAATTAAACTTTCATATATTATAGATTCATTATCCACCAACTGAAATTTGTCAGGTCTTTTATTGTTTTAATACTGATGATTTTGGCATACAACTCCTGATAACCCAAAAAACCTGTCTCAATAAATTAGCATATTTCACCCGTCCAATCAAATAAAAGTGTTTTTTAATAACAAACAAAAAAACCATCAAATAATAATGTTCAGTTATGCACTCAATACTTGGTCGGGAATCCTTTGGCAGAAATGACTGCTTCAATGCGGCGTGGCATGGAGGCAATCAGCCTGTGACACTGCTGAGGTTATGGAGGCCCAGGATGCTTCAATAGCGGCCTTAAGCTCATCCAGAGTGTTGGGTCTTGCGTCTCTCAACTTTCTCTTCACAATATCCCACAGATTCTCTATGGGGTTCAGGTCAGGAGAGTTGGCAGGCCAATTGAGCACAGTAATACCATGGTCAGTAAACCATTTACCAGTGGTTTTGGCACTGTGAGCAGGTGCCAGGTCGTGCTGAAAAATGAAATCTTCATCTCCATAAAGCATTTCAGCCGATGGAAGCATGAAGTGCTCCAAAATCTCCTGATAGCTAGCTGCATTGACCCTGTCCTTGATGAAACACAGTGGACCAACACCAGCAGCTGACATGGCACCCCACACCATCACTGACTGTGGGTACTTGACACTGGACTTCAGGCATTTTGGCATTTCCTTCTCCCCAGTCTTCCTCCAGACTCTGGCACCTTGATTTCCGAATGACATGCAAAATTTGCTTTCATCAGAAAAAAGTACTTGGGACCACTTAGCAACAGTCCAGTGCTGCTTCTCTGTAGCCCAGGTCAGGCGCTTCTGCCGCTGTTTATGGTTCAAAAGTGGCTTTACCTGGGGAATGCGGCACCTGTAGCCCATTTCCTGCACACGCCTGTGCACGGTGGCTCTGGATGTTTCCACACCAGACTCAGTCCACTGCTTCCTCAGGTTCCCCAAGGTCTGGAATCGGTCCTTCTCCACAATCTTCCTCAGGGTCCGGTCACCTCTTCTCGTTGTACAGCGTTTTCTGCCACATTGTTTCCTTCCAACAGACTTACCATTGAGGTGCCTTGATAAAGCACTCTGGGAACAGCCTATTTGTTGAGAAATTTCTTTCTGGGTCTTACCCTCTTGCTTGAGGGTGTCAATGATGGCCTTCTTGACATCTGTCAGGTCGCTAGTCTTACCCATGATGGGGGTTTTGAGTAATGAACCAGGCAGGGAGTTTTTAAAAGCCTCAGGTATCTTTTGCATGTGTTTAGAGTTAATTAGTTGATTCAGAAGATTAGGGTAATAGGTCATTTAGAGAACCTTTTCTTGATATGCTAATTTATTGAGACAGGTTTTTTGGGTTATCAGGAGTTGTATGCCAAAATCATCAGTATTAAAACAATAAAAGACCTGACAAATTTCAGTTGGTGGATAATGAATCTATAATATATGAAAGTTTAATTGTAATCAGTACATTATGGTAAATAATGAAATTTAACACTATATGCTAATTGTTTGAGAAGGACCTGTATGTGAGAGCCCTGTACTTCAACCCACGGACCTGCGTCATTTTTCCCTTACGAGAGCTACTTTGCCACTATGGCCATAACTAAGCTTCTCTGTTTGCCGACACCTTGGAACTACAACCCACAGTGCTCTCTTCATCTCACATTCCCTGCTCTGATCCGCCCCGTTACCTCCTGGACTTGCACACTCAATTTTACTCTGCTAGGCTTCCTGCCCCAGACCTAGTCTCCGGAGAATCACTCACTACATTTTGTCGCTTTCTCTTGTCTCTCCTCTGGATCATGCAATCTGTCCTTTCAGTCTCCTCTCACTTTAGGGACACCTATGTCAAGCAACTTTGCTGAGCAATCAGACCAGAGGTCTGCCCTAGCTGCCAGCTAGGCCCTGTCTAACTCCTGACAGGAAACTCTCCTTCTGTCCCCGCACTTTAGGCCCTCCTGTCAACTACCTGTTGCTGGGCAGAATACTGCTTCATCACTAACTATACAGATTATTGCACATACAAACATCATAACACATTGCAACATTACACATGTCTTCAAGGGGGAACCTGGGCAGCATTTCCATCTTCTTACCCCTGCACCTAATATTTAACTTTTTAGGCAGTACTGCCAATGCTCTAAAGCCTCATTCAGACTTTAGTGATTGTTCATGTATGCAAAACAACGGTTTGAATGTCATTAGTTTTTTTTATCATATATTCATCAGTGTTTGGTCTGTGTGACAGTTTTTACCATCAGTGTTTCATCTGTGATTTTCTCATATGAAAAAAAATAAAAAATAAAAATAAATTAAAATATTACAAAGCTTCTCCTTTACCCTACAATGTTAAAAACAAATTCCACCCTGATGGCAATATGTGCCGTCAATGATTCTTCACAGGCACCCATGGACTTGCTTGGGCAATTTTTATCCCATGCAAGTTTATAAGATTAAAAATGGACATTTCACTCTATAATTAAAAAAAAAAAAAAAAAAACACACCTCAGTATTTATAAGCCAAAGCCAGGAGTGGAACAATCAGAGGAAAAGTCTAATAATAACATGGCACCATTTCTGTATTTTTCACCCACTCCTGATTTTGGCTGACAAATACTTGTGTAAGATACTGACCAAAATACTGAACGTGTGAATGTGGCTTTAGAGGGAATCTGTCACCACTTTTTTGGCATATCATGTAAAAATATCATTCAATTCAGTCCAACTCTGCATTATAACAGAACTTTTGCTACCCCTTGACTCCCCACCTTTGATCAATAAATACCGTTTATATTCCTCCTGCGGTGTATGTAAATCAGCTCGGTCCAGTCCGATGGGTGGGGCTTATTGTCCATCTCTCCCCTCTCTACGTATTCTTTTCTGTGAATAACACAGATCGCGTATAGTTTTGGCGCGTGCGCATTCAAATGGCCTCTTGCGATTGCGCAGTATGCTTTGCCCAACTGTGGACAAAGCATACAATCATTATTGCGCATGCGCCGGCATATGCCATGGCTTCTATGGCCCGTAAGTATACAAGTATACTTCCGGGCCATAGAACGCAATCGCGCATGCGCATTACTGTTTTTCGGCTTTGCCCACAGTTGGGCAAAGCGTACTGCGCTTGCGCGAGAGGCCATTTGAATGCGCACGCGCCAAAACTATACGCGAACGCACAAATTCCCCGAAAAGAATGCGTAGAGAAAGCCAGGAGGGGGGAGAGACGGACAATAAGCCCTGCCCATCGGACCCGACCGAGCTGACTTACATACACTGCGGGAGGAATATAAATGGTATTTATTGATCAAAGCTGGGGAGTCAAGGGGTATCAAAAGTACTGTTATAATGCAGAGTTGGCACTGAATTCAATGATATTTTTGCATGATATGCCAAAAAAGTGTTGACAGACTCCCTTTAAGCTGGTGCTTTACAGTGACTTATCACAATAGAGGTCATGCGCCCAAAGATCACTGTATACCATAGCGCAAATGAATGTGGCTGCATTGTGACCTGCAGGGTACCGCGACCGTGAAAAGCAAGCCACAAAAAATGCAACTGGCTGTGACTTTTTGCAACTTGCTTCGGTCACGTAGGTTGCAGTGTGCAATGCAAACCCATTCACTTGCATTATTCCATGGTGTAGCAGTGGCATTCAATTATCTTTCATCACACAACCTGTGCCATAGCTACAAATTTCATTTCTGTGCTATCAGAGTTCAAAATATATTCGGAAGAATGTATCTTTTAATAGGTTTAGTGCAAATCACTTCAATCACTTCCTTTACTTAGACTACAATAAAAAAAAAATATTCAGATGTGAGCTAATGATTTTATTAAAGGGAACCTGGCACCCCCAAAACACTGCCTGTTACCCTCAATTTGAAAACAGATCCACTGACTGACAAGACTGACCTCAATCAGCGGCTTTGTCCCTCTGCACGGACACTGCAGCTGCGCTCATATAGCGTCAGTGCAGGCTCTCATCGCTGTCTGCTGTCTGTGGCTGCTGCTTGGTACTGTTCTGCTGGCAGAAGCCAGTGATGAGAGATGCCAATAACAGCATGTGAGTGCGGCTTCAGAGTTCAAGATATGACAGGGCTCAATAGACATATTGAGGGGGCAAAACGGTGCACTGAAATCTTGGCAATGCCAAGGATTCACCAAAAATACTGTGAAATAATTTTCACAGCAAGAAGTCCCCCAGTCTTTACCATTAGAACACTTTTTCATGGTTGCCATGCAGTTTTGCAGGTGAAGCAGCCACATTCCTGCAAAACCATGTGTAAGGGGGTGCCACTCCTCTCCCCCCTTAAAAGGTGTAGAGTTGTTATGCTGCTATGTATTTAACTGATGTGCTATGTGTTAGATCTGTATATATATTCCATTTTGTCATATGTCTATTTCAGCAGTGATAGGGTAAGTGTAGGACCCTACATCGGACACTAGATGAGGCACCACATTATACACAGTTATGTAGGAGGGGCTGCCTGTGTCAAGAAGAAAGTGTCTTCCTGTTAGTTTAGCAAGGGCCTAGTGCCTGTGTTGGGCGGACAGCTTTGCAACGTTAAACCTGATACCCAGCCAGTCCAGATAGACAGAAGTACAGCTGAGGCAGCAGCGTTACCGCAGTTTGGGACAGGAGCTTGAGAAGTGGTCCTGGACCAGTACTGGGACACAGGTCGCTCACCATGTGGCAGATCATTGCTTGGGCTGACGCACTCCGTACCGGTTCGAAACGGACAAGGGAATTCTCAGGAGAAGTGAGCTTGCACGGGGATGACGCTGTATTATTGCAAGAGACGATACGACCCCGTAATGTACTGCAGGATGTAGGAGAAAGCATAGGTAGAGCGGAGAATGTGAACTGTATGGAACCTAATGCTGATGATGTAACTGACAAGAATGTGCTGCGACAAGCAAATAGTAAAGTTCATCTTTTTAAGTTGGAAAAGGAATCTGTCTCTTATTGTACAATGGAAGCAGCGGAACTTCAGCCAGCCCGATTGGGCCCAGATGGTGAAGCAAAAGGTATGCTGCAGAAGTGACATTGCTTGTATGTATTTGGGGGCCAGAGCGCACGTAACCAGTTATCCTCAGCCACTATGGCCCTGCCTTGCCTTTTACACATGCGTCCATTTAACAATGGTGTAGAAACCAAAGAGAAAAAGAGGCATGCATACAACTAGGGATCACCTTAAAAATAATTTTTATTTGTATTTCAATGCACAAAGAGACATACGGTAAATATACAACCATAAAAACACTTAAAATGCCACAAATGGCTAGAAAAACCTGACCGAATAAGGTCCTCCCCAAAGCATGAATAAGGTTACACCGTCAAACACAAAAATGGGTATCATAGTTTACCAATGTGAATAAAGGCATAAATATGTCTCTTTGTGTATTGAAATAGAAATAAAAATTATTTTTACACCGTGTTCCAAATTATTATGCAAGTGATATTTTTCTCGGATTTTCCTAAATGGTCAGTGCAAATGTCAGTCTAATAAAAGTCATCACCCGTTGGAATATAAATCAAATTTTATTTAAGAAACCTCCCAATGATAACAGTATAATCTCCAAAATGAATAAAAACTCAAAATGCACTGTTCCAAATTATTAGGCACAGTAGAATTTCTAAACATTTGATATGTTTTAAAGAACTGAAAATGCTCATTTGTGGAATTTGCAGCATTAGGAGGTCACATTCACTGAACAAAAAAGCTCTTTAACTCCAAAACATCCTAACAGGCCAAGTTACATGTTAACATAGGACCCCTTCTTTGATATCGCTTTGCAAAAAAGAAAAAAAAAAAAGGGGAGCATGAACTGCACATCCCAAAATCATACATAGATCTAAAGCCGCTAGGCAAAAATTTATATAACTGAACATGAGGTTTTCAGTTTAACATTCTGATCAGACTGTATGAAGCCCACTGCCACGTCACGGCAAACCTCGTAGTGGGTCCTACCGCCCTAAAGGAACGGAGCCATGCGGCCCCCACCGCCACAGCGGCAATGCACCAGCAGGGCAGACGGCCTGTTGCCCCACAGCACCCATGCTGCAAGACTGAGTCCCCATGACTCCAGACCGCGCCGCCCCACCAGCAAAAAGCCACAGCAACAATGACCGCCACACAGCACCAACACCAAAATGAAAGGATTACTGAAACTCACCTTCCTCCAGCTCTTCAGTGAGAGCCAAAATGGGCTAGACCCCTTACTTTGCAGTCTCCTGCTAATTAAAATCACCTGTGCCAAATGGGAGGAGTGCTAATCCAAGAAGAAGACTAGAACATGCTTTGCAAAAAAGAAAAAAAAAAAAAAGGAGCATGAACCACAAACCCAAAATCATACGTTGATCTAAAGCCACTAGGCAAAAATTTATATAACTGAACACGAGGTATTTTAATTGGCAGGAGACTGCAAAGTAAGGGGTCTAGCCCATTTTGGCTCTCACTGAAGAGCTGGAGGAAGGTGAGTTTCAGTAATCCTTTCATTTTGGTGTTGGTGCTGTGTGGCGGCCATTGTTGCTGTGGCTTTGTGCTGGTGTGGCGGCGCGGTCTGGAGTCATGGGGGCACAGTCTCGCTGCATGGGTGCTGTGAGGCACCAGGCCATCCGCCTTGCTGGTCCATTGCTGCTGTGGCGATGGTCGCGGCACGGCTCCGCTCCGTTAGGACGGTAGGACCCACTACGAGGTTTGCCATGACGTGGCAGTGGGCTTCATACAGTCTGATCAGAATGTTAAACTGAAAACCTCATATACAGTTATATAAATTTTTGCCTAGCAGCTTTAGATCAACTTATGATTTTTGGAGGTGCGGTTCATGCCTTTTTTTTTCCTTTTTGTTCAAAGCATGTTTTAGGCTACTTTCACACTAGCGTCGTGTGACGTACGTCGCAATCCGTCGTTTTGTGAAAAAAACAGATTCTGCAAATGTGCTTGCAGGATGCGTTTTTTTTCCCATACACTTGTATTAGCGACAGATTGCCACACGTCGCATCAGTCGTGTTTTGGCGGACCGTCACCACAAAAAAAGTTACATGTAACTTTTTAGGTGCGTCGTGTCCGCCATTTCCGACCGCGCATGCGCGGCCTGAACTCCGCCCCCTCCTCCCCGGACATTACAATGGGGCATCGGATGCGTTGAAAATTTGCATCCGCTGCCTCCGTTGTCCTTTTATTTCACAGTATGCGTCGGCCCGACGCTAGTGTGAAAGTAGCTTTAGTCTTTTGTTATGACCCCAATGGCAGAGGGTCTCAGAAATAGTTACCAAGTCTGCAAACACAAAAACCAGCTCATAGGGCAGTGGTAACTGGGCTGACCATATATCTAATCCTAGCACCACAACTAACAGCAGCCGGGGAACGTGCCTACGTTGATTCTAGACGTCTCGCGCCAGCCGGAGAACTAACTAACCCTAGAAGGGAAAAGAAAGACCTTTCTTGCCTCCAGAGATAAAGACCCCAAAAGTTGGATACAAGCCCCCAACAAATAATAACGGTGAGGTAAGAGGAAAAGACAAACGTAAGAATGAGCTACGTATTTAGCAAAGAGAGGCCCACTAGCTAATAGCAGAATATAGTAAGATAACTTATATGGTCAGCAAAAACCCTATCAAAAATATCCACGCTGGAAATTCAAGAACCCCCGAACCGTCTAACGGCCCGGGGGGAGAACACCAGCCCCCTAGAGCTTCCAGCAAGGTCAGGAATCACATTTAGTACAAGCTGGACAAAAATGAGAGCAAGCAAATAACTGAAAAAACAAAGAAGCAAGACTTAGCTTAATTTTGCACGAACCAGGACCAGCAGATAGGAGCAAACAAAAAGGATCTGATTACAACGATGCCAGGCACTGGACTAAGGATCCATGAGGTTTATATAGCAACACCCCTGGACTAACGACCCAGGTGGGTGCAAACTGAGGGAAGAAAATCCTAGAGTCATATCACTAGTAACCACCAGGGGGAGCCAAAAAGTCTAATTCACAACAGTACCCCCCCCTTAAGGAGGGGTCACCGAACCCTCACTACGACCACCAGGGCGATCAGGATGAGCAGCGTGAAAGGCACGAACTAAATCGGCCGCATGCACATCAGAGGCAACCACCCAGGAATTATCCTCCTGACCATAGCCCTTCCACTTGACCAGATACTGAAGCCTCCGTCTGGAGAGACGAGAATCCAAGATCTTCTCCACCACGTACTCCAACTCGCCCTCAACCAACACCGGAGCAGGAGGCTCAACAGAAGGAACCACGGGCACAACGTAGCGCCGCAACAAAGACCTATGGAACACGTTGTGAATGGCAAACGACACCGGAAGATCCAAGCGAAAGGAAACTGGATTAAGGATTTCCAATATCTTGTAAGGACCGATAAAGCG